>NC_139519.1:17065826-17665826 GCF_947247035.1 Vipera ursinii | reverse complement strand
ATTACACAAGATGGCACCACCAATGGCTACCTCGGTGAAATGTTTTTTCTTTTCTTTTTTCATTCTATTCTATTCTATTCTATTCTATTCTATTATATTCTATTCTATTCTATTCTATTCTATTCTATTCTATTCTATTCTATTCTATTCTATTCTACTCTACTCTACTCTACTCTATCCCATATTCTATTCTATCCCATATTCTGTTGTATTCTATTCTATTGTATTCTATTCTCTATTCCATTCCATTCTATTCTTCTGTTCTGTTTCTAGTTCCTGACCTTAGCCACTTTGTGATGTGTGGACCAACCTCCCAGAATCTGGGAACTGAAATCCACAGAAGTTAAAGTGGGCAAGGTTTAGGAACACTGACCCAGCTGTTCTACTATAATAAACTTCCAGCTGGGTGGAGTTACAACGGCCATCCTGCCAACCAGTGACCGCATTAGCTGGGCCTGATGGCAGTCAAGAGTCTTATGTAACTGGGAAGACTAGTTTGTCTATTCTGGCTTACGTGTATTTCCAGCCCAAAGGTGGGGTTGGTGATGACACAATGATAAGATGCAGAGTTCTCTAGTCTTAAAATTGAGAAAATAGGTTTAATGACAAGCAGCCTAGGGTGATCAACATGTTGCGGTTGCTGCTAATTATATGATATCTTGCTCGTCTACCCAGAAGGCACCCAAAATAGCTAAATTCATTTTCTTTCTTCAGAATCTTTTGCAACCTTCGGTACAGGGAAAGAAATTCACAAAACGATTTTAGTTTTGCTAAGTACCGGGTTTTCAGACCTTACAGACATTACTCCTGTCTGCATTTTGGGGATATTACAGAGAAAGCCCAGAGGGCTGGCAGGGAAGACAAAGGAAGACAAAATCACTGCATGGGTTATCTCAAAGGTGATTTTTCAAAAGGCAGCTGGACTGTTTTTTCTTGAGGAGGAAGAAGACGAAGTTTTGCTTCTCCTCCAAGAAGCTTCGTCGGTTCTGGAAAGCGGAATGGGACAACTCGCCGCAGTCAACTCGCTGAGGTCAACTCACTACGGCCAACTCACCATGGGACAAGTCACCGCTGGACAATTTAACAATTGAATTTAATTATTTAAAATAAATAAACAATTATTTTAATTTTTGCCATTCATATTTCATTCTGTCCCTCTTCAATGATTCTATTCCACCATTTCTTTGATATTAGTATAACTCTTGTCCTGCAGCAAGTCACTCCACAGTGAATAACTTTTGGAGATATGTGAGAATAATGCGAGCTTTGGAGAACAGGTTGACCCTCTCTTCTTTGTGGCAGCCCCTCGAATATCGGAACATCGCTGTGATGTTGCCCCTAGTCCTAATTTTCATTAAACTAGATAGACCCAATTCCTGCAACCGTTCTTGCTAAGTTTTAGCCTCCAGTCCCCTAATTATCTTTGCTGTTCTTCTCTGCACTCTGCATAGATTTGGAGTTATTATCCCAGAACCTAAATCAGACTGATTAAATCTGTTGGCCATACTATTTTTCATTGTTTGTTGGGGATAGGCACGAAGGAACCAGATCAGGCAGATTGGTGTGTTTTTCTTAGTTGCTGCCTCGAAAGATTTTTGGCTTTCCTCCATGCCAGGATCTTTTAAATGAACAAATGCACGTTAAAATTGTATGCTGCTTTGAGCAGCTGTTCACATAATCCTATCGTAATGGGATTCTAACACACACCTGTGCCGGATCTTTGCAGAGCATTGACACACAGACCCCACCCCCCCCGGCCCGCTCCCACCCAGAATTTTTGCTGAATAGTGCAGTCCTGTTTTGCAACTAATCTGAATTAGCATTACCTTGTCCTGGAAATTATGTTTACTGTTTCAATCAATAAATAAGAAGGCCAGGCTATCATAACATAGAGAGTCAGTTTGATCTAGTGGTTAAGACACCAGGGCAGAAAGCTAAAGACCAGGAGTTCAAGTCCTGCCTTAGCTGTGAAAGCCAGACTGGTGATTCACCAGGAGATTGTGAAATTCTAGTCCCGTCTTAGGCGCGAAAGCCAGCTGGATGACCTCGGGCCAGCCACCCTCCCTCAGCCCTAACCCACCTCCCAGGATTGTTGTTGTGGAGAAAACAGCAGGAAGAAGCTTTTTGCCTCAAGCTACTTGTAAAAAAATAAAAATAAAAGTGGGATTAAAAAATCACTAATAAATTAAGTAAAATAACAAGGAAAGATTCCTAAAGGAAACCAGACATTAGCTGAAACAAATGGGCTACCACAATTTAAATAGCACGCAGAACCAGTTTGCATAGTGGAACGGACATTTGCAAACGGGTTGGAAAGCGCCAAGGTGTTTGGATGCACATCAGCCTGCAACTGGCAGCAGATTGTGCTCACTAATTAATCAGGGAAGCTACAGACCTCCAGCTTGGATGCTGGCACATTTGAAATTTCCAAGTCTATCCCATATTTTCTCCTGAACGTGAATTGTTATTGGAGGCTACTTAAGTGTTGCAACAAAGCCCTTTAGGGAAGCCACAGTTCCTGGCTCTCAGTTTCTGGGAACTTAATTTATACCAATTTTCCAAATGGACTGAGTGAATAAGGATGTTTGCTTCCACAGATCCATACGCACTGATTGCCATGCACTCACCCTGTGCAAAATCAATATTGGATTTTTAAGTAAATATTAACACTGCACAAGCTTTTAAACAAATAGTGGTGCTACTGACTGGACTGTTCCTCTAGTCAAACAATAATTTACATGTAGCTTGGTTGCAGGATGGAAGGATGCCAGGAGAAAGCAAAGAGTTATTTATTTATTTATTTTTTAATGGACACCTTTCTTGCTCAGGTTAGTAAGCAAAACCCTGGAAAATTTTGCAGAAGTCAAAAAAGCAATGCTTGGCCTAATCTAGTTTTCTGAATTTGTGAGGTGGCTGCAATTAGTCTTAATGGGAGCCTCTTGCCATAGGCCTGTGGTGGCGAACCTACGGTACGCGTGCCACAGGTGGCACACAGAGCCCTCTCTGTGGGCACGCACGCTGTCGCCCCAGTCCCAGGCCTTCAGCTGGGTTTTATAAAACCTTTTCGCTTTAGGCCTCCGCTGCCGTGTGCAAAAAAAAAAGGTTCAATCAATCAATTTCAACTTTTCGCGGGGAAAAAAAGATCTTGTAAAGTTGGAATTGACTGATTGAACTTTTTAGTCCCACCCAGACTGCCGTTACCACCACAACCATGCCCACCCAATGGGCCACACCCACACGGCACCCGACGATACATAAGTGTGTTTTGGTTTGCAGTTTGGACACTTGGTCTCCAAAAGGTTTGCCATCACTGCCGTAGGCAGAACTAAGACCCAGATGCAGAGCTGAAAAATACGCAAATATGAAGACTGTTGAGTTTTTGTAAGAGACCACCAATGGCTAGTTGGGAGAGCAAGGGAAGGCAGATCCAGAGACTATTTCATTCCCCGTAAGTTATTCAAAACCCACCATCTTGTTATGTCCTACCTGGGGCAGTTGCACACGTAATGGAAAAGTCCCAGTCTGGGCTCTTGCGTCATCACGCTCTTTGAGAAAGGTCACCATCAGGCAAATTGTCTGGAAGTGCTGGGAGATTGGCTCTACAGGCATTTAAAGGCAAAGGGTTCCCTTGTCCAGTTGTGTCCAGCTTGAGGGGACAGTGCTTATCTCCACTTGCTAGCCGAGGAAGTCAGCACTGTCTGAAGATGCTCCCACGATCATGTGGCCAGCATGATTGCACGCCACAGTGCCTGGAATGCACTTACCTTCCTAGCGAAGCGGTACCTATTTATCTACTTCCTCGCGCATGCTTTCGATCTGCCAGGCAGGCAGGCAAGAGCTGGAGCAAGTAATGGGAGCTCACCCCGTCAGGTGATGCTCGGGTGTCAAACTGCCAACCTTCTGACTGACAAGCCCAGCATCTTAACGACAAGGCCACTGCGTCCCTTTACAGACATTTACCTGGCTTTAAAACAACTTTCCCCCTTTGTTCTCCAATTCTGCACAGCAAAATTAAAGGACATGGATATCCGACACCCAGAAAAAACCTATAAATACTTTGGGGAGAATCAAAAGGAGGAATCTGCCAGCATTACATACAGAAGAAAATTTGGAGGCTTTACCAGGAATTGGACAACTGGCATCTCAAAAACACATCCTATTCTGGCAAATGAACCCTCTCTTTCATTTTTTTTTTCTGCCTGAAAGAATGTGACCTTTAGAACAAGACCACCACCACCCCCTTTTTTTTCAAACTGGCTAGAAGTTCGGCAGAGACTTATCTGAGGATAGTTCATTCTTTACAATGCCTGCAAACGTCCCTTCCTGAAATTTCAGCAAGAGATTTATAGTAAGTCACCCATCTTCCATTAAGAAAGGAAGAAAGAAAGAAAGAAAGAAAGGAAGGAAGGAAGGAAGGAAGGAAGGAAGGAAGGGGAGAAGGGAAGTAGAGGAGGGAGAAAGAAAGAAAGAAAGAAAGAAAGAAAGAAAGAAAGAAAGAAAGAAAGAAAGAAAGAAAGAAAGAAAGAAGGAAGAAAGAGGGAGGGAGGGAGGGTGAGGAAGGGAGAAAGAAAGAAAGAAAGAAAGAAAGAAAGAAAGAAAGAAAGAAAGAAAGAAAGAAGTAGAGAGGGAGGGAGAAAGAAAGAAAGAAAAGAAAGAAAGAAAAGAAAGAAAGAAAGAAAGAAAGAAAGAAAGAAAGAAAGAAAGAAAGAAAGAAAAAAGAAAGGAAGGAAGGAAGGAAGAAAGAAAGAAAGAAAGAAAGAAAGAAAGAAAGAAAGAAAGAAAGAAAGAAAGAAAGAAGTAGAGAGGGAGGAAGATAGAAAGGAAAGAAAGGAAGAGAAAGAAAGGAAGAAAGAAAGAAAGAAAGAAAGAAAGAAAGAAAGAAAGAAAGAAAGAAAGAAAGAAAGAAAGAAAGAAAGAAAGACTTTTTTAGATCACACAGTCGTGCAGGACAAAGCTTTGGAATCAGGACCAAGGTCACACGCCCACAACTAATTCCCAAGGCACAGCTTGCAGATCAGACCTGAGTATTTCTGTGGGTGGTTGTCTGTCTGGTCCTTATCTCATTGCTGAGGCCAATAACACAATAACCCACACGCACATGAGTCTGTTTGGAGAGCAACTTCATCTGTTCAGAAGGCCTTTGTACAACCAAATATTTGGACAAACTGAAATGTCACAAGGACAGCCATGGTAGGAGCAATAAATAAGGATTATCCACGTCTGCATGCACGGACAGATCACTGGTTCCTCTTTCTCTGAGTATCACAGCACAGCAGCCTTACGTAAACTTATGGCTGTTGCTAAGGGAGTTGCCCTCCTTTTGAGAACCCTTTTTTTTTTGCCAAAGTTGTTCAGTGAATTCGTTGCAGCTGCTAAGTGAATCAGGTGGTTAAGCGAATTTAGCTTCCCTCATTGAAATCAGCTAGGAAGGTTATAAATGGTCATGCTGGGACATTGAAACAGACATAAGTACATGCCAGTTGCCAAGCGCCTGGATTTTGATCACACGACCATGGGATGCTGCAACAGTCCTAAGTGTGAAAACCGGTCATAAGTCACTTTTTTCAGCGCCGTTGGAATTTCAAACCATCACTACATGAACTACTGTTAAGTCAACGGCAACCTGTAAAATGTCGTGTTATCAAGCCCACACCAGGCAGAACAGAACCATTTAAAACCTGTTGAAAGATGACCAAAGTTGAAGCTTCTCCAGTGATATTCCTAGCAGCTCTCAAGAAGCAAATGCTGTAAGGAAATAGGCCTTTAATGACACCGTTTCCCTGCCCCTGGCATACTGGGGATCACATTAACTGGGTGCACAGACCAATAAAACTCATCGACTGGAGCCCGGCTACTCTGCCAAACTGCTTACTACAGGTTTTCCAACCGAGTTCAATCCATTTGGCTCTAAGATTTACACCCTGACCGGGATTGTGAATTGCACACTCTGGAAGTCAATTGCACACTCTGGAAGTCACACTGCACCATCTTTTATGTGCGCAAAAGAGGCGTGTCAAAGGGAGAAGCACTGGGCCTAAACTCGGAAAGTATTTATCTCCACTGGCTGCTTAAGGATGAGCAGGCAGTGATCGCGGCGCAGGCGAGGTGGCTAGATTCTGTGCAGCAGCTTTGGGGATTCGCCAGAAACATAAATAAAATATTGTAGATCTTTTTAATAACCTTTTATAATTAATTTTATTACGGGTTTTTATCCAGGATTAGACTATACTCTATGTATTTTTATTGCCGGGTCAGTATGATTCAGTTTTTCCTAAGGTAGTTAGCTTTTGTTATACTGTCTGTAAAACTAGGCAGACCTTGGTCAGCCATTGATTACATCATTAATTGTAATATATTGCTATGTCCAATCAATTTATTACAGCCAAGAGGCCAACGCAGAAATTAAACATTCAAATAAAACTAAACTAAACAGAACCAACACAAGAGGACATAGCAATATATGTCTACTAGCGTTGGGTTCTGCTTAGTTTTGTTTTAATTGAATGTTTAATTTATGTGTTGGCCTTTGGCTGTAATAATAAATTGATTGTTTGACATTGGGCCTATTTGTACTTGTCTCCTTGGACCACAGGTTGAGCTGAAACAAGTGGACAAATTAGAAATGAGCAGGATGTTCCTCTTTAAATACAGACGTCCTTGGCTTTCAACAGATCATTAAGTGACCATTTGAAGTTATAACACCACGGGGGGGGGGGGGGAATGACTTATGACTGTTTTTCACATTTAGGACTCTTGCAGCATCCCCCGGGGTCACGTGGTCAAAAGTTGGACCCTAGGCAACTGACCCGTATTTATAACGGTTGCAGTGTCCTGGGATGACTTTTGCAACCTTGTGACAAGCCAGGTTAATGGGGAAGCCCTATTCACTTAACAAACATTATGCTAACTTAACAAATGCAGTGCTTCACTTAACAGCACAGGGGCAAAAAGGCCCTCAGATGGGGCAAAACTCACTTAACCAATGGGCTCAATTGTGGTCGTTAAGTCAAGGATTACCTGCACTGCACCACATCAGAAAAAAAGATGTTGAGACTCTGGAAAACATGTGAGCAGCCGAGATGATTAAGGGCCTGGAGACAAAAAACGTGTGAAGAACGGTTGCAGGAATTGGGTGTGTCTAGTCTAGAGAAAAGAAGGACCAGGGGGGAGTGGGGAAACATGATAGCAGTATTCCAGTATTTGACGGGCTGCCACAAAGAAGAGGTCGTCAAATTATTCTCCAAAGCACCAGAGGGCAGGACAAGAGACAACGGGTGGAAACTGATCAAAGAGAGAAGCAACCTGGAGAAACTTCCTAACAGTGAGGACAATTATCCAGTGGAACAGCTTTGCCTCCAGAAATCATGGGCGCTCCATCACTGGAGGTTTTTAAGAAGAGGGTCTACACCAGGGGTAGGAAACCTTGGCTCTTTTATGACTCGTGGACTTCAACGCCCAGAATTCCTGAGCCAGCCAAGCTGGCTCAGGAATTCTGGGAGTTGAAGTCCACGAGTCATAAAAGAGCCAAGGTTGCCTACCCCTGCTCTAGACAGTCACTTGCCTGAGATGGTATAAGTTCTCCTGCTTGAGGACTAGAAGACCTCCAAGGTCCCTTACAGCTCTATTCGGATTGATGAATTGCACAAAATGCTACGTCGGTGTATCTTAGGCAAATGCAAGCATTTGAGCATTTCCCCTCTGGTTAGCTATTATTTATGAAGCAAGGGAATGAGGGCTGCGAGTAGGGCTTTCACAATGATTACTATGTCATATACTAATACCTGTACATGTTACGGATGTGTTCTAAGCCAGAATTCTAAGCCCCTTTCAAGGCCCTGAAAAATAAAGGAAAGACACAAATCCAAGTCCTCCCCCAAGCAAACCCACCCTCTGAAGACTAATTTTGCTTTAATTTGGGAAGAAAAGGTCGAAGAAAAAATGCATTCAGTTTTGATACAGAAAGCAATCGATTTGCTTTAGAGCAGAAGCGATACCCACAGGCCTGCATCACAGGTAAGTGAAATAAAAAGTATCTGAGACACACAGACACGCATATACACACACAGAGAGACACGCAAGCTATTAAAAATTAAAGTAATGCTTAATAGCCTCATAATGGCTTAGTTATACACGTTAGCTTATATAAACTCAGAGGAGACAAACCTTGAAAGGAACATTAACTAGACAATAAAGTAAGACATGCCTCTGAGGGATGCTGGCAAAGCAGAGGTAAAATGGAAAAGCAAGTGGGTGGGTGGGATACCAGAACTTGCAGCTCTTAAATGCTGTCAAAAGGAAATTAGTGTGAAGCTTCAAATATCTCAGGGGTTTGGCAGCCTGAGTAGAGACTTTTATTTCCCTTTTCAACAGACTTAAAGCAAGATTAACTGTGGTTTTTTTTTAAAAAAAGCAGTTGTTCACTGCAGATTCAGGGGCTCTGTGTGAGGTGTGAATGCAGTCACCAAAAACCTCCTTGTAGAATGAGGATGCGAGACTTTCCTCCGTCTTAAAACTATTTTACCTGATTAGTTCCAGTTCTTAGATGATAATCCGGGGAGTCCTCAACTTGTGACTGCAATTGGGAACCAGAATTTTCACTGCTAACTAAGCAAGGCAGATGTTAAGTGAGTGACACTCGGTTTTATGATAGATTTGCTGCAGTTGCTAAGAGAACCAGTGCAGTTTTTAAAGGAATCAGGCAGTCGTTTTTAAGCAATTTGGTTTCCCCTTATTGACTTTCCTGGTCAGAAGCCGGCTGGGAAGGTTTGCACATGGCAATCACGTGACACAGGGACACTGTGACTGTTGTACAGGTAAGGTAAAGGTAAAGGTTCCCCCGCACATGCGTGCTAGTCGTTTCCGACTCTAGGGGTCGGTGCTCATCTCCGTTTCAAAGCCGAAGAGCCAGCGCTTGTCCGAGGACGTCTCCGTGGTCATGTGGCCGGCATGACTAGACGCCAAAGGCGCACGGAACGCTGTTACCTTCCCACCGTAGTGGTCCCTATTTTTCTACTTGCATTTTTTTTTTACGTCCTTTCGAACTGCTAGGTTGGCAGAAGCTGGGACGAATAACAGGCGCTCACTCTGTTACGCGGCACTCGGGATTCGACCTGCCAAACTGCCGACCTTCTGATCGACAAGCTCAGCGTCCTAACCCACTGAGCCACCGCGTCCCTGTGACTGTTGTAAATAACGTCAATTGCTAAGTGCCCAGATTTTGGTCACGTGACCATGGGCATGCCTTGACGGTCGTACGTTTGAGGGCCGATTTTTCAGCGCCAGTGTATTTTGAATGGTTGTTTGTTAATCAAGGACTATCAATAGATTACACGACCAATGGAAATTTGGAAGATCCTGTCCAACTGCCCATTTTACACATTCAGGGTTGAATCCCCATTTGATTTTTACATCCGTTTGAACCAACGAGTTCGTCACGTCTCTAGATTTGTGTGTCTAAACTTTCCTGTTAACCAATATTTGGCGTTCGTTTTTTAAACTGTTCTGCTGAAGAGAAGGCGTACAGGAAAGTGAAGGATCGATTATTTCTCCTTGTGATTCTGATGAGGTTGTTTATGAACTTTAGTGGGATAAAAGACCATATGGGCCAAGAGGTATGGAAACGTGCAAGCTCCTCAGCTTGCTGACTCCGGCCCCTCTATTTTAGAGCATTTCAGAATATAATATTTCAAAGAAAATGCAATGTTAACTCAGGACGTCATCTGGACCCCCTTTTTCCAGCTGGCAGGAAGGCTTCTCTGGAGATAATCCCACCCCAACTCACACCTAATAAAGCTCGGCAGTGCAAAAGCCTTTTAACTGAATGCAGAAATCAAACTTGCAGCAAAGCGCCAGCAGCAGCATATGGTTCCTGTGTTAAGAGGTGCCATAACTCAAGTCTACTTGAAACAGGAAAACACGCATAAGCATCTATTTATTTCTTTATACCATCACTCAATAAGCCGTTTATCAGTTCGTAAAGAGTAACAAGAAAGCTTCAATCAAAGCCCTCTCCTACTTCACTGAATATAAACAGAAAGTCCTTTTATTCTAAGTCCTACAAAGCATGTTGTTCCCTCTTAATCCAATGGGAAATTCACAAAAGAAAACGTTCAGACACTATTGTGTCTCATCTTCAAATTACCAAGGAGAGAAGCAATTTAGAACTAAGAAATTTCCTAACAGTGAGAACAATAAACCAGTGGAACCGAGATCGGCTTAACAAAACCCTTTTGTTCGCTTAACAACCGGGTGGCTGCTTTACAACTGCCGCACTCACTGAAGAAAAAAAAAAGGTCGTGAAATCGGGTCTGTCACACGATCAACCCCATTTTACAATCATCACAACCTACGACCGTGATGGGCAGGTTCCACTATGGTCGTAACGTCGAGGACTACTGATACTTAGTTCACCCTAGCACGTCTGAACCAAGTGACTAAGTAAGTTGATACTTTAGATTTGAATCTCCATCTACCGATTCTGTAGGTATTATTTTTTACATTCACGGTTTAGGGTCTGGAACAGGTAAGATTGACCTTCGAATCTGAATCAGACTGATACTCAGAATTTAGAGTAAAATGCATGGCACGGGGAATAACACAGCACCCGCTTGCCATTCAGATGTAACATAATACTGTCTGTTTCCAGGTTCGTTATCCAAGAGAGCCCCCTTGTGGAAACCACGTCTTCCTCCCAGTCCAAGCAAAAGCAAGATCAACAATAGCTAGTGCAAATGTTCTCCTACTCTGTGAGCTCCCGGGGAGAGTAGACTTGGCGGGTAAGTGCTGCTGCCCTTTCTTCTGATGATTTAAAAACAGCAGGGAAAATCTGGGCCTGTCTTATGTTCTTGCCAGTGTTTAGGGTTCACCGGCCGCAAGGACAGGCACCTTCGCTCAACCACCGTGAAATACAAAGCTTCCCCCACTCTTTTAAAAATTGAACCATCTAGAGACATAAGTGTGCAGAAATGAATAGGTTGGCTTTAAAGATAGAAGAGGACTCGGTGTATTTTAGAGCATGGGCTAATTTTT
The DNA here is from genome assembly GCF_947247035.1 of Vipera ursinii. NCBI lineage: Eukaryota > Metazoa > Chordata > Lepidosauria > Squamata > Viperidae > Vipera > Vipera ursinii. The sequence goes on along the minus strand of NC_139519.1, from coordinate 17,654,798 downwards.
ATCAATGGCTAGAAAAACCTGTTAAGAGAGAAAGGAACGTGACAGGTAATTTTGAATATATATTAGCAAGACCATCGAGTAATTAATTAACATATTGTTTATGATAATCAACTATTACTCAGTTTTTTTTAAAAAACAACAACCATGAACCCAGACATTCTGCTCTTTGCTAAATATTGAGAATGTTATTTGAAAAAACTCTAACCTTAACCCCAACCCTAACCCTAACCCAAATCCCAAGGTTTGTCCTCTTTGAATGATTCCACCATGGCGGGAAAAGACTTGCCTATGGAAACCTAGAAGGTCCCCAGTCCATGAACAAAATTTCATCCTGCATTGGAATAAAAAAAAATATTTGATAAGAGTGAAAAGCGCTATTCGGTATCTTGGGGATGAACTCTGTGGCAGGCATGGCAAACTCTGGCAGGACAGAGTAATTTGAGATATGCTGAAGGACAGCAGAGCAGAGAGACAAGGGAGATATGATTTAATAGGGATGTAATTCCCACCACGGTGGAGTGGGAAGCATCCCCTTGACTCAAGATTTGCATTTGAATCACGCAAGCCTAAAAATACATTTCTCCTGTTGCCTCTCCAGGACAAGAAAGAATGGGGGGGCCTGTTGAGACACTGCCACGTTCACATACCTACTGTCAGCTCAGCTGCTGCTTATCTATTTCCCTGACTCTGGCTCTTTCCCCTGTCTCCTAAGGCCATTTCCAAACCGTTACAGAAACGTTCTGAAAGGCATCAGAAGGGACGGGTGGGTCACATAGGGCTTATAGCAGGGATCCCCAACCCCTGGTCTGTCGACCGGTACCGGGCCGCAGCAGGCCAGCAACCGGTCTGCCCAAACAAGCAAAGCCCCATCCGCGGGATGCAGACAACACACAAAACCATGCACCCTCCGGTCCGTGGGAAAAACTCTCCACAGAACCGGAGCCTGCTGCCCAAAAGGTTGGGGACCTCTGGCATTTGGGACAGCTTCCCACAGATGTCAACCAAGCTTCCTTTGATGGCCACTCACCATTTAATTCTGGAGGAAGGAAAAGGCGGTAAGTGCTATAGATGTCATTGGTCATCTGGAGCTGAAACGAAGTGTGCTTCTTTAGGAGTCTGGCGACGTTCTCTTCCTGGAAAGGAATCTTCTCAAGGATCACAACAGCATCGGTCTCATCCCCAGAAGCACTATTCACCTAAAGAAATAAGAACACAAACAGTTCCCTGCCACACCAAAGCAAAGTCATTCCCTGACACCAAAAGCAGATGAGCTCGGAAGAACACAAGCAAGGTGCAAAAAACTCAAAAGGCCATTTTAAAAAATATAGTGCAGCAGAAAGTTCCAATCAGCACACTGAATAGTTGGCTGCCAACATGTATGTACGTGTGTTCTTGTACAGTACACGTTTGAAGAAAGCATCACAAGTATAACAAGAGGTCTGGTTATCATTTTTTTTCCAGTCTCTCTAACCTTTTGAATCATTACCATCAAGATCACGAATATTTCATCCTTAAGCCACGTGAAAAAAAAGGGATATAAAACCAGGAATGATAAAAAACATTTTTATTTTCATCTACTGGTACAGATGGGATAATCACGTACGGAATGCACACCTCAGGCGTATATTGAGTGAAATAAGTCTTTCTCCTTGAGGGTTATCAATCAAGTTCTTAAACCCTAAAATCCTGAATTTGAACACATTGCTCTGCGTCGATATAAATTGGCAAAGCATTTCAATGTACTTTGGGAGCTTCACCAGATATGTACAAGTAATGAAATATGTAAATTAAACATTTGTCAAACCTACTAGCTTAGAAGTGTCAGGGACCTACCATGATTGACAGTATATTTAGATATTAAGGGGACAGGAGAAGAAACTCAGGGTAATAGGATACAGGAGGACGATTTGGACCTGCACAAGGCACTTAATAAGAATTTACTGAATACACTTTATCATACCCTGTCTCCTGGTAAGATGATTAGTGTAGAAAAAATGTGTGCCATGATTAACCTTGTGATACACTGTACAGGGATGAGGGATGGTGGAATGATTAATCTGCATCTACTATACAAAATCTGACCTTGGCTGTTCCACCAAGAAGCACATTACCTGCTTTAGGTGGTGCTTTGTAACTCTAGTTTATCCATCCTTCCCTCTTTTAATAGCTTTACTCACCCGCACTTTGAATTTGACCTTGAATCTGATCCACCTTCCTTTAAAAAAAATATCACTCTTCTAGAATTTAGACTCTTCTATAAAATGATAAGAGATGCTTGCAATTTCCTGACACTTCACTGCATGGCTTGGTTATCTCCAGGTGGACTTAACAGAGGACAATAACGGTGTTAATCCAGCTGTATCCCCTGCACTCTGGAGAATCTGCCTTTGAAACACAATATAGATGTAAATGGCGAATTAAAAGAGCACTGGCAATTTTCCGGTTCTTATAGGCCCTGAGTGACAAGTCCATCCATCTTATTTACAGCACTCAAGTTAACTGCTAGTTTGCAATTCAATTTTGCTTTAAACACTAAACATGAAAAACTGATCTCCTGGCCAAAAGCAATAGATATGCTAATAAGAAAAATAATCTAAATCTGGAGATACGTAGGTAATGCTTTTGTTAGGTGAAATAATAACAATCTGGGCACTCCACTACACAATTTCATTCAACTGCACGACAGCTGTACTCCGTGTTTATTCCTCATTGTCAGACCTGTACACTAGGTCTCATCTAGGATATATCCATCGCTAAACCCCTCTATAGTTTATTTGTTTTTGGTTTAGCACCCAAACCACTGTAGTTTCTTGAGGTTTTATTCAATAAGCAATGGTTAAATGGGTTACTGTGTGATATAAACCCACGTATTCTCCCAGGGATTGAACAAGAACATTAAAACCAGTAGAGAATTTACGATAGGTCATTAAGAGTGGGTTCTTCCCAGAATGTAGCCTGGATGTTCTGGAATATATTTTGACAAAATATTTTTCTGCTTTGCAGTTGGAATCTGAATAGCACAAGGGCTTGGGGGATGAAGAAGGAAAACCTATGTAAATAAATGATGCTGATCCATCAGTTGAGGTTAGAATAAAAAATATATTCCTTTTCCCCCCATATTTTAGCTGTAACAGCAAATGGCAGTCTCTAGATAACCTTGGTTGATCTTGGAAAAAGTGCTTGGATGAAAGACCACAAGAAATCCCAGTAGACCGTATGATAAATTGGAGTGCTTAGGAAAACAACAGAAGAATGCAATGGCAAGCTATTTCTGTATTGTTGCCAAGAAAATGGAAACACCATGTCCATAATTATTACCAGAAGATGAGGTTGAAGGAGCTTTTACTATAACTAACCCAAATTCTTTTACCATCTTTGCCTAGCACCTCTCAGTATCTTCAAACTTTACTCACTGGGGATGTTTCCCAACCTTAACAATTTTAAGACATCTGGATTTCAGCTTCTAGAATTATTTAGCCAGCATGGGTAAATAAATTTATATATAATAAATTTAATAAATTTTAATAAATAAATTAAATATAAAATATAAAAATAAACTATCAAAATCTATGTTTTGTATATTTTTGATAGATTAAAAAATATGCAGAACCCCCAAAGATCAGACATTACAGGGCGCTATTCACCAGGAGTCTATGCACATGTAACACCACACCTGGAATACTGCAGCCAATTTTGGTCACCATATCACAAAAAAGATGCTGAGAGTTTGGAAAAAATCCAGAGAAGAGCAACTAAGATGAGCAAAGGCCCGGAGACTAAAACATACAAAGAATGGTTGCAGAACTTGGGTTTGGCTAGTCTAAAAAAAAGATGAAATAGGGGAGAGACGATAGCAGTATTCCAGTATCTGAGGGGCTGCCACAAGACAGAGGGGGCCAGGTTGTTCACCAAAGCACCAAAGGAAAGGACAAGGAAAAAATGGTTGGAAAGTGATCAAAGAGAGAAGCAACCTGGAATTAAGGAGAAAGTTCCAGACAGTGAGGACAATTAAATCAGTGGAACAGCTTGCCTCCAGATATTGTGGGCACTCCATTACTGGAGATTTTTAAAAAGAGACTGGACAATCACCTGTCTAAGATGGTATAGATTCTCCTGCTTGAGCAGGGGGCTGGACTAGAAGACCTCCAAGGTCCCTTCTAGCTCTATTCTATTCTATTCTATTCTATTCTATTCTATTCTATTCTATTCCCCATTCCATATTCTATTCTATTCTATTCTATTCTATTCTATTCTATTCTATTCCCCATTCCATATTCTATTCTATTCTATTCTATTCTATTCTATTCTATTCCCCATTCCATATTCTATTCTATTCTATTCCATTCCATTCCATTTTCCATTCTTCTAATTCTATTCTATTCCATTCCATTCCATATTCCATTCTTCTAATTCTATTCTATTCTATTCTATTCTATTCTATTCTATTCTATTCTATATTCTATTCTGTTCTGTTCTATTCTGTTCTATATTCTATTCTATGTTATAATTCTATTCTAATTCTATTCCATATTCTATTCTATTCCATTCTGTTCCATTCTATTCTTATTTGTGCAATTATTCAGCCTTTCCACATCAACCCAACATGGGAGAAGAAACACCTCCTGCTGCTTCTTTCGCACACCTCAGCAAACCAAGGGGGGAATTCTCAAAAACCTGGGAAGTGCAAAGCCCCCCCACACACACACACACCGCCTCTGCACTCAATGGAAGAGACCGTCCCCCCCTCCTTCTCTTTATCCTCTTCTCAAATGTCTTCCTTCACTATCCCCCTTTCTCCAATCCCATCTTTCTGCAGCCACAGCAAGCCATCCGGTCCCTACCTCCCTTTTCCCTTAAGAAAGTGGCTTCGGGATGCCTTGGACCGCAAATCCCATCACCTCCCCGTCTACACGGCCTAGGAATGGAAGGGAGGATGACGGGAGTTGTAGTCCTGGAACACCTGGCAGCAGGACCGACGCGCAGGAAGGGCAGGCGCGCGATGACGTCACACTCTCCCCTGCCCGTCATCGCTATGCAAAACGTGACGTTCCCTTCTCAAAGGGCGGCGGCGGGTGAGACACAACCAGGTAGCCCCGCCCCTGTTCTCTTATTGGCCGCCACCTAACAATTCCCCAAACCTGAGAGCCAATAATCTCCCTACCCGCCCGTGGAGGAAGATCGCCTTCTCCCGCGCAGATTCCCTCAGCACTTTCAGCACAGACAGCTCGGCCAAAGGGAAGTTGCCGGCCGCCGGCCCTTCATTCGGGGACGCGGCGGATCCCTTCTCTCCCTCTTTCTCCTCACATTTTCTCTTAAGAGCGGGAGACTCGGCCATCTCTGAAGCGTAAAGCTAGCGCGCAGGCGCATCTGGATTAGCTCCAAGGGCGCGCCCATAAAGTTTCGGCGGCTCCCTCTACCGGCCGGAGGACGCTACTACCAGGAGCTTTTGGGAGAAAATAAAGCCAAGGACCCTTTGCGCCTGCGCACACCCGCAAATCTTAGCTCTGAATATAGACTCAGGAAATGGAGAGTACCCGCTCAATAGTTTTGGAGTAGGACTTCGTGGTTCGTTCTTAGTTCCTGCGCAGATCTCTGTACTAGAAACTAGAATAGATGGATTCCCCTAAGCCAGGGGTAAGCAACCTCGGCTCTTTTATGACTCATGGACTTCAACTCCCAGAATTCCTGAGCCAGCTATGCTGGCTCAGGAATTCTGGGAGTTGAAGTCCATGAGTCATAAAAGAGCCGAGGTTGCCTACCCCTGCCCTAAGCAGAGAAACAATAATGAAAATTAGCATGGTAATATAACTAGCTTCTATTAGGTCGACTTTAGCTACACTTTCAAAGCTACTGTTCCAAATGCTTACTCAATATATATCCACCTTTCCATAAAAATAGGATACTTAGATTGGTTAATGGGACACATAACAAACATTCAAGAAGGAGCTCTGTCATAAACATGGTTTATTTGTCAAAAAGAGGTATCTAAATAAAAAGATGATACAAAAAAAAACCCCAATCCAGCCTCCCTTAGGCGGAGAGTTCCAAAGTTTGTGGCAGCAGCAAAGACCCTTTGCATCTTCTGATCTTATGCTTTCTATTGGTCATTTGTCCTCTTGTACAAAAAACAGATTTTATTCCAAAATTGCATGGGCCATTATAACTCATAACTAGTAATCCAAACATGGCAGGTAAACCCAACTACATTCCAAATGCAATTCAGCTTTCAGATTTACCTCATGGGAACTGCACCCACAATTTAGAATGAAATCTCAGATATTCCTTTTATTTCAAATTACACAAACCGTTCCTAGAAGGATCATTGGCTAACATTGTATTTTCAGTAACAGTTCAAGGTACTGCTAACACTGGGTGACACAGGATTAAATTAAACCCCCAAAATATGAACACAGACTGAATTTTTCAAACCAGAGGTTAGTTCATCTTTGTTGAATAAGCTACACAGTTAGCAGGCTTTGCAGAGAACCAAAATAGGCTGGATTTGCACCTCCAAATCAAAACTAACAAGTATTTCAGTTTAGCACAATATGCAAATTTAGCCACATACATTTTCTGTAAATCATACAGATGTGGAAACAAAATCTCAAACAGAACAGCAGCCTTGTCACTCAACAGGCAGCTCACTGGGGTGTAAATGGTGGAATCTGAATTCTCTCAAATTGATAATTGTGCCATAATTGCCATGAAAAGGTAAATTACAATCATGGCTACAAACTCAAGGAAATATTATACTGTTTTTTTTGTTTTTTAACATGATAATACTGCCATTTTATTAAAGCTATAATAGTTACAACCACAATTGAGCCCAAAATTTATATTGCTAAGTGAGACATTTGTTAAGTGAGTTTTGCCCATTTTACAACCCAGTTGTTAAGTGAATCACTTAACAGTTGTTAAACCAGTAACACAGTTGTTGAGTGTGCTTGACTTTGCTTGTTAGAAAGTCACAAAAGGGATCACAGGGTATTGGGACACTGCAACCGTCGTAAATCTGAATCAGATGCCAACCATCTCAATTTTGATCACGACCGTGGGGATGCTGCAACTGCCATTAAGTGTGAAAATCGGTCATAAGTCACTTTTTCCAGTGACGTAAATTTGAACGGTCACTAAATGAACTGTTGTAAGTTGAGGACTACCTGTTGTTCGATGTAATTTGGACATATATGTATCAAATCCCAGGTATTTCAGAAACCTTCTGTGTAGCCTTCAGCCTTCCAATACAAGGATGCTCAAAGGTCTAGAATTCACTGCGCCTGACGTTTGGGACTATAATTTCCATTGCTAAGCAGGGTGGTTATCAAGTCAGTCACACACAATTTTATGTCTTTTTTTTGGCCAAACCACTGCAGTTGTTAACTGGATCATGCAATCATTAAACGATTCCAACTCCCTCCCCCACCCCCACTGATTTTGGAAGCCTACTGGGAAGGTCACAAGGGGCGATCCCATGACCTTGGGATGCCACAACCCTTGTAAATACATGCGTTACCAAGCGTCTGCATTTTGCTTATGTGACCAGAAGCATGACTATGAGGACGCTACCATGGGCATAACTTCAAGGAATGATCATTTAAGTCACTTTTTCAAAGCAGCTGTAACTTTGAAGAGTCACTAAATAAATGGTTATGAGTCGAGGTCTATCTATACTAAAGAAGCTAGCAGCAAAAAAAAGGGCAGGGAGACTCTATGGGTGGAGAAAACTGGAAACCATCTGAATGTGACTAAAAGAAGAAAGCCACAGCCTACTGACCAACTGTTAGGAATGCAGAGAAACGCTAAACTTAGATGGGAAGAAAAAGAAAGGAGACATTACACAGAAGGACTTCTCTGGATGACTTATGAACACAAAGCCACTTGCGTCTTCTTGTTATGATTTAGTGTTCTGCTGTCCACCAAATATCATCAGAATGGTTAGTATAATGGAATGTAGCTCTGGCCTTGAGAAGGAGAGAGAGGCAATATGGTTCCTCAGTTCCCAGGGGGGGAAAAAATACATATGAAACTCAAAACAATCCAGCATTGACCTTAATCTTGTTGTGTCCTTAAAAAAGGGAGAGTGAAGATTTTGGAAGGATTCTAACTGTCTTCCATAATAGTTTCATTCCTGGAATCCCTGCAGTGCTTGTTTCTTGACTCGGTCTATCTCCAAGCACAAACAGAATGATTGAAGCATCATGCCTCTCCAAAATAAAGCTAATCAGTCAAGAGATTTAAATCTCAGCATCAAATGGAATCTGCCTTTTGAGTGGCAAATCCTGTCAGCCTCAACGGGAGAAGATAGCTTCACCATAAAGGCTTCTTTTCCAAGTCCCACGTTCTGAACGACTTTCTTCGACCCTACATTTCCTGTAACCAAGAATCCTTTTTTTTTTAATCCAAACGTGCAATTAGTCTTTGCTTCTTGGGTTTTGACAAAGGTCCAGGAGATCTAAAGGAAACAAGAAAGCTGTTAGGAGATTTGAATCTAAAGGAAGGGGCTCACTAATTAAAATAAGCCATGGTTCTTTCAGCTGCTATTTATTTTATAAATTACAACTGGTTTTGCACAATGTGCAGATGGCCCTGCCGCCTCTGGGCACTTGCAGAGTCATGGATGCAGGGTCATGAAAGGACAGCAAGGAAAACACCCAATCTCCTAACCCACCCGGGAATGTATGATGCCTTTAGGGAAACACCCAAAAGGGAACATTTTTAGCTACTTCTGCTTTCTCCCTTCTTACCTACAGTGTGCCAGACTTACTGGGTGAAATCTTTATCTTGTGTGTGTCAGCTTTGCTGGGTGGCTGCTTATGTAATCGGAAGGAATCAGTACCAGGATTTCTTGTCATCCGGGGCTTCTCTCTTTTAGAGGAGCCCGTCTTTGTTCAGCTGAATAAAAACCTAAAGCTTAAAGGCAACTTCTGGTTTCCTGTACTTTTTTTTTATCAAGCAAAACCTCAGAACCTGCACAGCAATTGGACAAGCATCCGAATTTTGATCAGGTAAACATGGGATGCTGCAACGGCTGTAAGTGTGAAAAATGGTCGTAAGTCACTTATTTCAGTGCCACTGTCACTTCGAATGGTCAGTAAATGTTGTGAGTTGAGAACTACCTATACTTTCCTCAGTTCCCATGCACACCTGTGCGCCTTCGCAGTCCTATTGGTTTGGCCCACCCCAGCAGTTCCAGGTTCTTAGGCGGCCCCTTGGGGAAATGAATTGCCCACACTTGCTCTAAAGACACCCCTCAATCTGGTTTCCCACTTACAACGCAGTATCGTCTCTTTGATTTGTCGGAAACTGTTGTCTTGGAGCACCACGCTGATGTAGTAGATACATCGGAGTTCCCGGGGGTAGTCCGTGCGGTCTATATCCTTCAGCACAGGGATGGTACGGCCATTCGCCATGGGTGCCTCAGTCAAGGCGTGGTGCATCTGGTAGCAACACCAAGGATCCTTCAAGAAGTTGGGGGTGATCAGCAGCACCCAACAGTGGCTGTTCTGGACAGCGTTGCACAGCTCTGTCATAACAGCCTCACCTGGAGTAGAGTCCCGCAGCTGAAGAAAGCAACGGAAACGTTCGGGCTGATTCTCCAAGTAGGCCACCAGCTCTTCCACAAACTCAAGGTCGCCCTCGCTGTGGCAAATGCAGACATCGTATAACTTGCTCCATCGGGCACTGTCGGAACTGCTTACAATCCGGGAGATGGAAGACCCCAGTTTGGGGCTACTGGTGAAGCTACGAGGAAGCGAATCAGGACTTTTCTGCGAGGGAGGGGAAGTTGAGGAAGGAGAACAGCCAGAGATCCCATTTGAGGTGTCTGGCCTCTTCCTGGTTTTCTGCAGGAATGCCTTGAACCAGCCTGCGCATATCAGAAACACGTGGGTTTTGAGGAAACCAGCTCCTGAAGATTTCACCAAAGTTACCATCTTTTTTATTTTACAAGGTTTTTTTTAAACAAAACAACCTTTAATCTTAAAAATGAAACCGATTAAAATGTTTAAACGGACAAGCTAAAAATACAAACTAAGAAGGAAAAGAAAAAAAGCTACTGATAATATCTTCTTATCAATAGTCACCGGTTTACCAATGAACTCACTGCTGTAACACAAACAGTATAAGACAGGGGTCTTCAAACTTGGCCCTTTTATGACCACTGTGCTAGATAATGGTCCCTCAATATTGCTTTCCTGAACCAACCTTCTTCCTTCTGCTCCTTCCATAATCACAGTCCCCATTTTTAAGTTTATATATTGCTCAAGAATTGCTCAGCTAGTTCGCTCTGGTATTCTCTAGATAAATTAGATCCCAATTCTCACAATGTCCACAGTAGAGTCCTTGCACTGTAAGTTTCAGCCCAACACATCTGGAAAGTCGATCAACAGCAGAACACCGGATCAATAGTTCCTCCTCGTGGAACATAAAACTTGGCTGCTTTCACAAATTCCTCCAATGGAGTAGGTGAAAGGAGGAGTTAGGGTGAAGGGTTGGAAGAACACTCAACGCACAAGCACACTGACACTGTCTTACCTGCCATATCCATCAGCAAGTCTTCCACTGGGAATTATTCACATCTGCCTCCCACAGGAGAAGCCTGCTGGTCCCACATCCCACTGGAACTCAGTTCAGCTCAGCTCTGCTCCACTCTTGCTGGGACCTTTCATCTACTTTCAACTTCAACAGGAAAAAGCAAAAACAGGATTATCCCATTTACCAGATTCCCGGAGTGAATAAAGAGAGAGGCAGAGACACCTAAAACATATTTCAAGGGCTGCTTTTCTTGCATTCGAGAAAATGGAGGAGGGGAGGATTAAGAATGGAAGAATTTGCAGAAAAGGCCAAATTGACTTGGTTCGACCCAGGGCAAAACAATTAAGTGGCATATATATATATATATATATATATATATATATATATATATATATATATATATAGAGAGAGAGAGAGAGAGAGAGAGAGAGAGAGGGGGGGGGAACGCGGGGGCTCAGTGGGTTAAGACGCTGAGCTTGTCGATCAGAAGGTCGGCAGTTTGGCGGGTCGAATCCCGAGTGCCGCGTAGCAGAGTGAGCGCCTGCTACTCGTCCCAGCTTCTGCCCACCTAGCAGTTTGAAAGCACGTAAAAATGCAAGTAGAAAAATAGGGACCACTCCGGTGGGAAGGTAACAGCGTTCTGTGCGCCTTTGGCGTCTAGTCATGCCGGCCACATGACCACGGAGACATCCTCGGACAAGCGCTGACTCTTCGGCTTTGAAACGGAGATGAGCACCGGCCCCTAGAGTCGGAAACGACTAGCACGCATGTGCGGGGGAACCTTTACCTTTACCTATATATATATATATATATATATATATATATATATATATATATATATATATATACATATATACATATATACATATATATATATATATATATATATATATATATATATATATATATATATGTGTGTGTGTGTGTGTGTGTGTGTGTGTGTGTACACACACACACACATATACAGACACACATATATATACATACACATATACACATACACACACAGGGACACACAGAGACACACACAGAGACACACATACACACACAGAGACACATGTGTGTGTGTGTGTGTGTGTGTGTGTGTGTCACACACACACACACACAAAATAAAAAAAGATTAGAAACTTCGTTTGGACCTTTTCCTGAAAATGGACAAAAGTGAACCGGCGATCTCTGGATCCGCGGATTCAAAAGGGTCAATTTGAGAAGGGAAACTATATAATATCGTTACGGGGTTTTAAAAAGTTTGCGACTTAAAAAATCAGCAGCCGTTTCAGTTTCTTAACGGGTTTGTGTTTCCCCCCCCCTCCTTCGACCTTTTTCTACTTTCCTTTTCCGTTCTTCTTCATTTCTCTTTTTAATTACACTTTCTACTAAAAAGCAAAAAAAACAAAAAGCTTCCCGGAACCAGGCAAGCCGGAGCCGAGCGCGGCGCCGCGAGGCGAGGCGCGGCGAGGCGCGCGAAGCCAACCTGGGACCGAGGCTCCCGGAGCCTCCGCGGGCAGCCTGACCCACCTGCTCCCGGGCGCCAGGACTCCCGCTGGAGACCCGCTCTCTTTCCTGCCGCCGCGAAGCCCCGAGCGGGCGAGCCATCCTTCCTCCTCCTCCTCCTCCTCCGAAGAAACGGAGCCTACTTCCCCCTTGGCCAGGGGTAGGCAACCTCGGCTCTTTTATGACTCGTGGACTTCAACTCCCAGAATTCCTGAGCCAGCGTAGCTGGCTCAGGATTTCTGGGAGTTGAAGTCCGCGAGTCATAAAAGAGCCGAGGTTGCCTACCCCTGCCCTTGGCTTCTCGTCTCCCCGCCCTTAGCCGCTGCCCTTTCCGCCTCGCCTTCGCCGGGCCATCCTCCCTGCCGAGGAGCCAGCCGTCGCCCGGCCGCCTTCGCTCAACGCCCGCCTTCCTGAAACCGCCGCGCCTTGGGGCTCCGGCTGGGCTTGCCCCGCTTCCCTCGGGGCTGGATCGGGTCTAGATTCCGGGCAGCCCTCTTTTTGGTCACCCGGGTTGTAACGGCTTTGCCCGAAGGATGCGCTGCGAGCCGAGGCAAGCTCGGGGTTTAATGTTAGGGTCGCCACCTGCAGCCAGGCGGAGAGCAGATCGCTCCCTTGCGCCAGGTTCGGCTTTCTAAAAAGAGCGCAAAGGTGCCTCGAGGGATCCTGGGTCGCTATTAAACCCATTTACTTTACTTTACTTTTATTAAATTTGTATACCGCCCTTCTCCCGAAGGACTCAGGGCGGTGAACAGGGCATATATAAATAGCAAATACAAAAATTAAAAGGGAATTAAACAAGTGCCCAGTTAAAAAATACAATAACAATATAAGAACTTATAACAATATAAGGGGGGGGGAGAGGAGGAGGATGGGTGCACGGAGTGTCTGAATTGTTTTCCCAAGGATGCTTTTTTTTTCCCCCACGAGCATCTTTGGAACAACTATGAGCTGGATGACTGAGGATCGGAATTGTTTGCATCCAGGGGGTTTCTCAGACGATGATCCAGAAGCATTAAGGCAACAGCATTCCTTTTGGATTTTTTTTTTAAATTTTAATTCCATTTATATCCTGCCCTTCTCCGAAGACTCAGGGCGGCTTACAAGCTTAGCAGTAGCCTTCATTCTATGTATATTTATTTATTTTTTATTTTAATTCCATTTATATCCCGCCCTTCTCCGAAGACTCAGAGCGGCTTACAAGCTTAGCAGTAGCCTTCATTCTATGTATATGCCTGCTTATTAGGGCTTTCACACACACCCCAAGTGGCATTATTACAAAGTCAGCTTAATTGCCCCCAACAATCTGGGTCCTCATTTTACCTACCTGGGAAGGATGGAAGGCTGAGTCAACCTTGAGCCTGGTGGGACTCGAACCTGCACTAATTGCAGGCAGCTGGTGTTACTTAAGGAGGCATTAGCCCACTGCTCCACCAAGGCTAATAACCCAAGCAGGGGAATTAGGATCCTTCAGAAGAGGAATTTATGCTCAACGGCTGCATTTGGGAGATTGTTGCCTCCTGCAAAGGCCATTTTCATTGACAGCAGGATGGTGGGAGCTGTTGAGCTGGCTGATGGATGGGCAGTTTTCACAGAGGGCAGTCAGTCAGCTTAACCAATCTAAATGGTTGGGTCTCTGCATGCGGCTCTTTCAGCTGTCTACTGCGGCTCCCAGTCCTCTGCTATGTGTAGTCCAAAAAAAAGTGGGACTAAAAAAGTTCAACCAATCAATTCAAATATGCAGGGTAGGTGCCTATCTCGCCTTGGCTCCACTCTTCAGTCAAACCCTGTTCTGCGCATGTGCGCATGTACGCGCATGCGCACACATTTTTTGCGGCTCCCAGTTTTTCCTTTTGTGAGGGAACCGGTTCCGAGTGGCTCTTTCACTGTTTCAGGTTGCTGACCCCTGCACTAAGCAAACCCCCCCCCTCCCCCGTGGATTTGTAGTGCACAAGACACTGTGGAAATATCTATTTATTTTGTTCATTTCCTGGAGACCATCTACTGTATATTTGGTGGCTGAGTTGACAGTGACTTGGCACTTAATTGTGTTGTAATTTAGCTTCTCTTTCAAAAGCTAAGAGGGGCCAGCCTTGCTTATTTTTTGGACCGGTATTACCTCGGAATTCCAGGGTTGTTGGCTGCACTGGCCAGCTGGAAAACAGTGGCAATATAGCAAAAAAACAGTCATCCAGGAGTTAAGCTTGAGTAAGATGTCTTACCTAGTTTCTTTGCTAATGGAACATTTCCAAAATGAACTCTTGGCAAAAAAATCTCACAAGAACTGGAAATGTGTGTTTTTTTAATAGGAGATGGAAGAGAGTCTCGAAAGCAAAAGAAACTTAAGAGTATGTAGGTTGAGGACATACTCATTGACAAACCCGTAAGATAGAAAGGAACAGTTCAAATTCTCTGTTCCAAGAATTCCACTGTGCCTCTATGTATATGCAAAGATTGCAGAATGAACAGGAAGAAGTAAGAGTCTTAATGCAAGAAGGCATATTAACTTCTTAAACCTTGATCCTTTGGCACCTCTTTGAAAAGAGAAAATATCTCTCTGAGATAAACTTATCTCAGCCGCCAAGAGAGGGAAAGGATTAATTATTTGGGATGAATCTTCCTCAGCCAAAAACTGGGAGTCTTTCTTCAGGGCCCATGGAGATATTTATCAGTTCGGTACATGATAAAAAAAAGTTTAAAAAGGTATCAAAAAATTACCGACCCCAATTCCCTTTGGTTGTGATATCTACTACCAGTATATCATTTAAATATGTCAAAATATTATTTATACAATAAATATTGCAAGTCATATTTTGTATACATTTGGAAACATTTTATGTACATTTGGAAATAATTTGTTTTATTGGCTTACGCTGTCAATGTTGTTAAAAAATATTTGCACCGTGATGCTCTTAGCTCAGTAGATCAATACTCTATTCTGTAGAGTTAAGGTTCCCGGGTCTATGTCTAAAATCAACATGTTTTACAGTACATGATCCAAGTATGTTGGAAGGAAATGCTGATGCACTTTCTCTGCACCTCACACTGTATGTCACAATTGTAGTCCTGCTCCAAAACTTCATAAAAAAAATCAAATGAGGTATTTTGTAAGGGGATTGAAGTAGATTTCTTAGGAATAACTTTCAGTTGGAAGAACAAATTAAGATTTCCTATAGATTCAGTATATTTCTGGATATCAGGTTCTGGGGATAAACTAGGGGAGGGAAAGCTTAGTGTTTTTCAAACCTGGTAATTAATAAAACGGGTAGACTGCAACTCTTAGAATTCTGGGAATTGGAGTCCACCCATCTTAACATTTCGAGAAACACTGTCTAGAGCAGGGGTAGGCAACCTCGGCTCTTTTATGACTCATGGACTTCAACTCCCAGAATTCCTGAGTCAGCTGACTCAGGAATTCTGGGAGCTGAAGTCCATGAGTCATAAAAGAGCCGAGGTTGCCTACCCCTGGTCTAGAGCAGCGTTTCCCAACCTTAGGAACTTGAAGATGCGTGGACTTCAACTCCCAGAATTCCCCAGCCAGCTATGCTGGCTGGGGAATTCTGGGAGTTGAAGTCCACGCATCTTCAAGTTCCTAAGGTTGGGAAACGCTGGTCTAGAGGAACCTAGCTGATTTATGGCTGCAAGTAAAGCTTTATCCTCAGTAAATGTCTATTTCAGTCCAGAAGATCCTATTCTTAAGTCTAAATTTTGACTTGAAGGAGGGACTTTAAGAAGCGGCCTAGTTCAGCCACAATCCTACAAATGATCTAGTATAAACTACTGCACTTCCTCTTTCTCTAAAGCTGACCTAAGCAGAGGCCAGAGTCCTAACAGGCCAAACACTGGAGGAAGAGGTAAAAAGGGACAACGGATCCTTTGTCATCTCCTTCCTCTTTCTCAAAATTCCTCTGCTGAAAGAGAAACTTCCAAGCTCTGATGCACGGGAGAAATGACAAAGGAGAGCAAAAGAAGTACAGCTGAGGAGGGGAAAACCCTAACCCTCAACAAGTGTCCTCTTTGGTTTCAGGCTCCGCGTGCTTTGATCATAGCAGCAACGCACCCAACTCTCCAGTTACTCTTCCGAGTTATTCTGCACAAAACAGACTCATTCAAATGAACTGCAGCTGTGCAGTATCGCGCCCATAGCAACTTCCTTGTGCGGCCAGCTGAGCATATACTGACTAGGCCTGAGCATGAAGAGGAAGGGAGAATAAACAACTAAAACTCACTCTTAAAAATGGATCCCAACTTGGACGACTTTAGACTATGTTTCTCTCAAGAAGCTTCTCGTCTCTGACAAGCCTATTGAAGGAGAATCTCTCCAGGTTGATGGACTTATATTTCAAGTCCAGAATGAGCTCAGCTACGGCTTGTCCCACTGCTGGGGCGTGCTGTAACCCATGCCCACTGAAACCCGAAGCAAACAAGATGTTGGACACTTGTGGGTGCTTGCCAATCACAGGATTCTGATCAAACGTATTGTAGTCATAGTAACCGGCCCAGGAACCTTTTACCTGCCAGAGATAGAGATCAAATTCCCGTTAGTCCTGCACATGATGTACAACGCATCTAGAGACAAGTCTGAAGGGTAAAAGAATATAAAAGCCACTCCCCCCCCTCTGAACCTCCCCCCACCCAGGGCGAGCTGGTTTCTTAAGCAATTGGTTGGCTGGGCTAATCCAAGTCAGGTCAACAGAATACTTAGGTTAGGAATTCAATCCTAACTAGCTGCTCCCAAGTGCAGACAAGCTTAAATAGGAGACACAAATGGAGGAGAAGAATAACAAAGAAGGGTCAGTTTCCAAACGCTGAAATCCAAGGAATGAGACGTCTGGATGATCCAGTAAGAACCACTGAATTCAGGTTCTAGAATCTTGACTTTAAATTGATACAACCAGCAGATAAGCCTTCAGCTGTGCTGGGTAATCTAGACCAGGGGTCTTCAAACCTGGCCCTTTTATGACTTGTGGACCTCAGCTCCCAGAATTCCTCAGCCAGGGCACGCTGATCTAGAAGATATATTAAGCCCAGCTCAAAATGTCTTAAGATACGAAATCACTTATCGTGTCTCTTAGGGTGTGCTTGGGTGAACTGTTGTACGGAAATTTAAGATAAGGTATTAACTTCTCGGTTTTTCTCATGACTTAATCAGTGTCTTACCTTCAGAGATTCAAAGCATGGCACTCGGTGGGCGAGCTTAGGCCAGACCTTTTCCTGGAAAAACTCATGGTCTACGTCCAAATTTTCAATATCTGGCTCTTCTGTCTGAAAAGTAAAAGGCAGACATTATGGCTCTATCAAATAGCGCAGATAGTCCTCGACTCACAACCACAATTGGGACCAGAACCTCTGTTGCTAAGCGCGGTGGCCATTAAGTAAGACTCGCCCAATTTTGCAACCTTTTTTTTGCTAACGGTTCTTAAGCGAATCTGGATTCCCCTCCCCCTTGATTTGGCTTGCCGGAAGCCAGCCGGAAAGGACTCCGGGATGCTCCAACCGTTACGTATACATACCAGTTGCTCAGGAATGCTATTTACAGTTCAAGGTGAAATTCGGAACAGTATTGGGCTCAAGACAAAAGAGCTGCTTGGTCAGGCTGCCTCCCTGGCGGAGCTCAGCCTTGGCCAGGCTGCTGCGGGCGAGGCAGGATCGGGACGCTAGCAAAGCAGGGCCCAAAGTGACTAACGTAGAGGACTGCTAAACTTAATGGGGCAAAGAACAAGCAGCTGGGGAGTGTTTGGAGAAAGTAGTGGAGTGCTGATGAGGAGCCCAAAGATGTGGGGAGGTCCCTCAGTTTCAGTCAGATGGAGGACCCAGGCTGGAGAAGAGGAGGACATGGCCTGGGGCAGCGGTGGTTGGGGAATCAAAGCCAGATGTTGCAGGCAGAGGGCAATAAAAGGGGTGGTGCTTCCGTGACACTTTTATGGCCATCTTGGACCTTTTTAATCAGGATGGACATTCAGTTGCCTGAAACGGTATAAGGTCTCCTGCTTAAGCAGGGGGCTGGACTAGAAGACCTCCAAGGTCCCTTCCAACTCTATTCTGATTGATTGATTGATTGATTGATTGAGCTTGGATTTAAATTCCTGCTCAAACACAATAGTTCCTGCGTGGTTTTCTGGCATTCACCTGATACCTAGGATCAGAATTGCCACTATCATGAAAGTGTTTATTATAAAATTGGGTGGAAATCCGAGCACTTCAGAAGATGAAGGGCTTTAGGCACGTCTCGCTTCTTGCTAGAACTGATAAACCTGTCACTTTGGCTCTGCAGAAGCCTTCCAACCTGGTAGAAAACGGATAAACTCACTTCTGTTGGGCTTAAGCCTCCGAGATAGTTGCCACCCAAGCCTTCTCTTCGGAAATACGCTCCAGTAGTGTCAATGAGCAATGGGCACTCCAAGCCGGGTCCCTCAGGGCAGTGCCAGACATAGACATACCTAGGAGTGAAGGGATAGAGAGATGTTTTTGCCATATTTCATACCAACCTCTTTGCTTTATGAGCTAAAAGGGGAGCAAAAACAGAAACAAACAGATGTAAAAGAGGTAATAGCAGTAGCACTTACTTAGATACCGCTTCATTTCGCTTTACAGCCCTCTCTAAGTGGTTTACAGAGTCAACCTATTGACCCGCAACAATCTGGGTCCTCATTTTATCAACCTCGGAAGGGTTGCACCACCATGGCTCATTAATACCGCAAGATACACATGCTAAGGAAGACACTGGGTATCATCTGACTTGTTGGTAATATATGAAGCTGCCTTGAACCAACAGTTTTGCGTTTGTCTATTCTGGTACAGTTTAGTCCAGCTGGTCGCAACTTTCTGCTAGCTCTTCTCTCAAAGACTACTTTCCTGGCACTGCATCCTTAGATCTTTTCAATTTCAAAGGCCAGGGATTAAACCTGGCCAGAGAGAGGCATGAAAAGGTCAGCGGGTACTGTAAAATGAGTTGTAGGCAAGGCATCCATTTTAGGAACGATCCACAGCATATTTAAGAGAGTGGAAGCCAAAGATGATAAGCTATTTAGCTAAAGAAGTAAATTAAAACGTATCCTGAGTAATAGCTGAGAAATGTGATAGAAACTGCAATCCTTAAACTCCCAATTTGAAACACACTGCCAAAGGCATGGAACAATACAGATAAATCCTCAACTTACAACAGTTCATTGAGTGACCAAAATTACAACGGCACTGAAAAAAGTGACTTATGACCATTTTTCAGAGTTATGACCTTTGCAGCATCCCCATAATCATGTGGTCCAAATTCAGATGCTGGGCAACCGAGTCATATTTACGACGGTTGCAGTGTCCCAAGGTCATGTGATCGCCTTTTGCTTCCTTCTGGCAAGCAAAGTCAATGGGGAGGCTAGATTTCCTTAACAACCGTGTTACTAACTTATCAACTGCGGCGATTCCCTTAACAACGGAGGCAAGAAAGGTCGTGATGGGACAAAACTCACTTAGCAAATGTCTCACTTCACAACAGAACTTTGGGTCACAAGTTGAGGACTAGCTGTAATTGGATGGCTGGATTCACACAATACGCCATGCCAGAAATCCCAATTTAGAAACCTCAACAGCTCAGTTCAAACAATGTTAATAAACCAGGTTTTGCTCTTTGGGTGAAAGAAATGCATGCTGTGCAGGTATGGAACTTAACCTCACCTTTTCTTAGGTTCTACTGGTAACCTGACCCCCGATAGGATGTTTTCGGACTGAACCCCAATGCCAGCCATCTCGGCCACTCGGCCCGACCAAGCTCCTGCCGCATTTACCACGATAGCACACTCTACCTTGGCACGTTCAATACTTTCAGGCAACTGGACCTAGAAGATTAAGGAGAACCAAAGAGCAGTTTGGTAAGTTTATACTAAGCAGTTAGATGGTCCACTAACAAGCTGATACCTCTCCCAACAGAAATGAGAAAGCAAGAAAGGAAGAACAGATGAAGCATTTGCTCTACAACTAATAAAAAAGCCGACGCTTCGTGTTGGACTTCCCTTGCCGTCTTCCCTCCTCCCTTTCATCATATCAAATCAAATCAACCTTTATTGTCAAAGTACAACATGTGTGCAATGAGACTGGCTGAGCCTCCCTTCGTGCACCCTCCCCCACACAACACGATTCACAGTGAAAACAAGAGAGAAGAAAATCCCTAATCCAGTGAATCCTACTAACAAACACACAATCTTATTGCACCATGTGAGCTTATGCACCATGTCTCAAGAGAGTTCAAAATAAATCTCTGGAGCCCTTCAGGACTGCTCTCCAGAAACCACCCCACCTGAATGAACCTCCTAGCTCTTCCTCCAGTCATTGGGGCCTGGTGTTTGTTATTCTAGTCTCATCTGTCGGTAGCTGTAGCTTTAGCTGTCGATCTACATACACACATGCCTACCCAGAAACATACACGCACTGGTTTGTAAGATTGTAAGCTGCCCAAGGTAATATGAGCGGGGTGGCCTTCTAATTTCCAAAAGTCAATCAGTCAATCGATGAGGATACAAATTTAACCCATCTTGGTGCCGCTTCAATTATAATTTTATCAGCAGCACTAAACAGACTACAGCAGGGGTGTCAAACTCAATTTCATTGAGGGCCGCATCAGCATTGCGGTTGCCCTCAGGGGGCTGGGTGGGTATGGCCAAAGTGGGCGTGGCCTACTGGGTGGGCGTGGCTAGAGTGCGTATGGCCTACTGGGTGGGCGTGGCCAGCTCTACATGTTTCAAGGGTGCCTATGGGGGCCTGGGCAGGAGTGGGAGAGATCTGAGGGTCTCTGGAAGGAGGAGGGTCTCTGGGCCAGGGCCAAGGCAGTGGGGGCCGTTCCCTCACTGTTTCCAGGATGGCTTCGCGGGCCGCATGAAACCACTTTGCGGGCCGCATCTGGCCCCTGGGCCTTGTGTTTGACATGTCTGGACTACAGGTAGCCCTTGACTTACAAACACAACTGTGCCCAAAAGTTCTGTGGCTAAGCCAGACAGGTGTTAGGTGGGTTTTGCCCCCATTTTACAACTTTTTTTTTTGCCCTGTTTTACAAGCTCTCTTGCCACAGTTGTTAAGTGAATCACTGCATCTATTAAGTGAGCAACCCAGTTGTTCAGTGAATCCGACTTCCCCATTGACTGTGTTTGGCAGAAGGTCGCCAAAGGGGATCACATGACCCTGGGACACTGCAAAGCATCATAAATAGGAACCAGTTGCCAAGCGTCCAAACTGTGATTGTGGGGATGCTGCAACGGTTACCAGTGAAAAGCGGGCCTAAGCCAGTTTCGTTCAGTGCCGTTATGACTTCAAACCAAACGAATGGCCGGAAGTCGGGGACTACCTGCACTGCTTCGTTACAGTGTCCACTTTTAAAATGCTCCCCGTCTTGTTACCCTGGGCCATTGGTGAAGGATGCATCCAAGACGAGAGCAGAAAACACACGATTTTGTCATTCATGAGAGGCGCAACCGAGCCTTAAAATAATGACTCACATTAACAGCTCTAATACGCGAGGCTTTATGACACTGAATGTTACTCTTCGTTGCATAAAAACTCAAGTCGAAAGCTGTAGGAGAGGCGAAAAAGATGGAGGAGATGGTAAAAGCAGCTGCCATTGAGTCATTCCTGAAACATAAAGACTTTTAAAAGAAAAAAAACCTTCCTTGCTGCTTGCAATGTATTTATTTAAAACATACCACCCATTCTATCAGTGTTTTATAGCATGATCTGAATCCTAAAATGCTCCTCTTACAAATATTATTTTTTTTAAGAATAAAATTTTCTCAAATCAATGCTACTGAATTGCCTAGGTAAAAAGTTTTTAGGATGGGGTGGAGGTTAGGATGAATTATAATAGTGCCGACACTGAATGTGGGTTTTAGGATGTTTTCAAGTTTCTCTCCTTCCTAACTAAATGGCTGCAACTTGGCAAAGTGCCTTAGGAAATTTTAATTATCTGTTGCATACTGATTATCTCCAGATACGTTTAGATTAAAACTCCAATAATGGAGCCAGGCTGGGGAAAAAAAACACTTCTATGGGAAGACGCAGAATAATTAGGCTTTCATAGAGCTGCTCAAATGTTACCTAATACCTGGAATCATGGAAGTGTGAAATTCTTCTCTTCCTTCCCCCCCCCCCCCCAAATTGATAAAATACTGCCTGATAGTATGGAGCAGAGAAGGATAAAGGACTCCTAATACAGGTAGTCCTCAACTTACAACCATACATTTAGTGAGCATTCTACGTTACAACAGGACTGAAAAAAGCGACTTACAACCATTTTTCATGTTCACAACTGGGACCCCATGGTCATGTGATCAAAATTCAGACATTTGGTAACTGGCATGTATTTATGATGGTTGCAGTGTCCGGGGGTCATGTGATCACATGTGACAAGCTAAGTCAGGGGTAGGCAACCTTGGCTCTTTTGTGACTCGTGGACTTCAACTCCCAGAATTTATTTTATTGGATTTATTGGATTTATATACCGCCCTTTCCCAAAGGACTCAGGGCGGTTTACAGGGTATTTAAAACAAAGATCAATACAAAAGTTAAAAACAATTAAAAAAGATTAAATCATTCCCTAAAAAAAAAATAAAAACCCCAATTAAAATTCTCAGCCTGGGCCGGAAAGCTCGAAGAGCCAGGTCTTCAGGTCCCGGCGAAATGAACGAACGTCGGGGGCAGTCCTAAGCTCCACGGGCAGCTGGTTCCAGAGGGCAGGCGCACCCACTGAGAAGGCCCTCCCCCTGGGTGTTATCCGCCGGCAGTCTTTAACCGGCGGAACCCTGAGAAGACCCTCCCTGTGGGAGCGCACTGGACGAAGGGAACTTGATGCTGGCAGCAGGTGCTCCCTCAGATATCCCGGACCCATGCCATTTAGGGCTTTATAGGTCATCACCAGCACCTTGAATCTCACCCGGAGGGCAACCGGAAGCCAATGCAGCTCGCGGAGTAGAGGTGTTACATGGGAGTATCGGGAATTCCTGAGCCAAGGTTGCCTACCCCTGAGCTAAGTCAATGGGGAAGCCAGACACTTGACAGTTGTGTTACTAACTTAACAGCTGCAGTGACTCAGTTAACAGCTGTGGCAAGAAAGGTTGTAAAATGGGGCAAAGCTCCAAAACTGATTCTGAAGATTTCTTTTTTCCTCCACAGTAATGACTCCAGTATAGAGAATCCTGTTTTGATTCAAACCGTTAGACTCTTACTGATTCAGTTCCAGCTATTGTACCCCAGAACATATTTTAGTTGGCAACAAAGCTATGTGTTGGCTACAGCAGGAAGCACAAAGAAAAATGCTTACACGTCACTTCTCCATTATACTGGACCGTGCCCATAGAGATGGCTTTCCTCTTGAAAGCATTGAGAAGAGTCCAGGGATCAAACCAGCCCTCATTTTCCAAGCCTGAAGGAAAAGTCAGGAGAGAATACAAGAAAAATGCTAAGAATACAAGCCTTGGCATTTAAACATTCAGAGAAAATTAGACTTAAGGCCAACTTGACAAGAATTCTAAGCTGCAACATAATTTAACTGATTGGAATTAGACCGACCACAAGCACTGAAATTTATGAATGAATCCAGCCCATTGTGCTTTGCTCAATAATCATGTTTGAGATAACCTTATGGGTTATTAGGAGGTAAAGGTAAAGGTAAGGTAAAAGTTCCCCCGCACATGCGTGCTAGTTGTTTCCAACTGTAGGGGCCGGTGCTCATCTCCATTTCAAAGCGAAAAAGCCAGCGCTTGTCCGAGGACTTTTCCATGGTCATGTGGCTGGCATGACTAGACGTCAAAGGCGCACGGAGCGCTGTTACTTTCCCACTGTAGTGGTCCCTATTTTTCTACTTGCATTTTTACGTGCTTTCGAACTGCTAGGTTGGCAGAAGCTGGGACGAGTAACAGGCGCTCACGCTGCTACGCGGCACTCGGGATTCGACCCACCAAACTGCCGACCTTCTGATCGACAAGCTCAGCGTCCTAATCCACTGAGCCACCGCGTCCCTTAGTAGGAGGTACCAAATATTAATTTGGTCAGCAGCATGCGTCGTTTGAGAAGTGGGTTTTGATCTTTTTGCTAGATGCATGACCAAAAACAAAAACAAAAAAACAAATTCAAAGTCCTTTGACGACCCATCGACAAATTTAGTAAAAAAAAAAATCCATGTCCCCGATGTTCTTATTCTGCAGGGTTTGAATGCTTGTCCTCGATCTCGGATCAACTGAACTGGAAACTGAAAAACTGAAGAACTACTACCAGTATCAAGCTGCAAACAGGCAAAGAACACCAGCTTTCCAATTTGGGATTCCAAGTGATTTCAGCCTATAAAACAGGATAACTGTTTTTGGCCTTCAGTTGTTTAGGCAGAATAGTGATGCTGTCATTTGGCTTTAGGAGATACACAAAGTTAGCAGTTGGTACCGTAAGAAGCCAGAGCTACGCCATCAGTGTTCAGCCACGGAAATTTCTTTTTCAATTGTGCCGGTGAGAAGAGAGAGACAGCTACTCCTTCCTTTCTAATAAAGGATAAAATAAAAAAAATTAGATAACATTCATTACAACCCTTAGGAACTCAAGACTACTAAAAATATTAATGTTTAATCAATGAGATCAGTAAAAAAAAGAAACCTAAAAAAGAGGTTCTACTGAAAATCCACAAGACAGAAAAGGCTCGTCTCCAAAATGTACAATTGGGCAGATCAAAGGTCCATCAATTTTACTTGTTAAGCCAGCCATGTAATCTCATTAAACTATGGGGGATCAACAGGTTCGCTGTTACGGTCTGGCGGGTCAAGAATCAAGGAACTTATTTGAGTCTCCTCATGTCACATCTGTCCCAGAAGAGGCTGGTTTCCTGCTTCTATTATTTTATCATGCCTAATATCCCATTGTTGCTTTCCTAATAATTTCCCCCCCCCCAGGGAGAAAGATGGGTTTAGTTGAAAAAGAAGCTACTTGTGGAGAATTTAAGTCCAATCTTATCCTTTAGAATTTGGTCAAACAATAAATGCTGAGGACAAATTACCGTATTTTCCGGCGTATAAGACGACCCCCCCAACTTTTGAGACGATTTTTATGGGTTAAAAAGTCGTCTTATACGCCAGAAAATACGGTATGGTTTGCTTAACTATCACTTAGCTCACAAATCAAAATAAAACAAGCCCCTTTAGGGCCTTTCATACATGAATCAGGTCACTATGCTAAGTATCACAGAGATTTTGAAACCAAAGCAACCTCATCTTTAATCAACAGTTATTTTTGTGTGTATGTGTCTGTATATACGAGGTTCCAGATATAATTTCTTGTTGTTTTTATTTGTTTTCCCTTTTTATTGCTTATTCTTTTATTCTCTGCTCTGTCTTATTAATTTAAGTAACACCCGGTTTTCTTGGATTCATAGCAAATGAATAGAAAAATGTGTATTAATGTGAAAAGGGTAACCTGAGTAACCTAAGGAGACAACCACTGTGGCTTTACAGCAAAATGTGGTTAAAAAGAAGTTGTTATTCATGACCTGGGTCAGCACCCTTCTCCATTCAACCAGAAACTCAAAAGATCTCAACCTTTGGATGTTTACATTCTCCTCCAAAACAGCAGCTTCGTTCTCTGTAGCCAGAAAGAGGTAACCTGAGTGATTAAACTGAATATCAATGGGTGGTTCTCCAACAACACCAAGATGATCCTGGAATGAACAAAGAAAGGGATAGAGTGGAAATTAGTAAGAGGGTGCCTTCCCATGCACACTAAATATCACACAAGGCAAATAACAGTTTATGTTTAAAAACTGTATATTTTGCTTGGAGCTCAAAATGGGGCGAAATCACAAATTACATACGTACTTATCTATATTACTTTTCATAGGGTTTTTTAATATTTATAAATAATAATAGGTATTTGGGGCACAAAACTCATGATTTATACTTCTTTTTCATATCAAAAGGACGTTCTTTGATATGGTTTGTATTCATACAAGAGAGCCCAAGGTGAGCTTCCCATGAGATAGAGAGAAATCAGGGATTGACTAAGGCTATTTCACAAGTTCACATCACACATTTGATAACAGTGAATATAGCTAACAAACACCTGATGGAAATGCTTGCAAGTATAATACAGAGTATAATACATGTAAACACCTAAGCAAGCCTTATCTCTTAGCAATATATCTAACAGGAGGCAACATTTATTATTTCTTCCTTAAAAGATTCAGGCATATTATTCTCGATATCCAAGGAACTACCTCAGGGGTGTTCAGACTTGGCCCTTTTATGACTTGTGGACTTCAACTCCCAGAATTCCTCAGCCAGGCACGCTGGCTGAGGAATTCTGGGAGTTGAAGTCCACAAGTCATAAAAGGGCCAAGTTTGAAGACCCCTGAACTACCTTATACCTTCCCTCATTTTTCTCTTTTAAGATTACCTGCATACTCCACCAGGGGATGCAATGGGGAGAGGAGGTGGCAAGGCAGGGACACGTACAACGAATCAGTAACCACAGAACCAAAAGTGAGGTCCCTGAATTATCGAAAAACCCAGAGAGAGCATAACGTACATTGATTAAACGCAAGAAGTTTGCTGAGAAAGAGCTCATCCAGATATTTTCTTCCACTGAAAATTGTTGCCGTATCCCTCCGACAGAAAGAACTGTGGATGCTTTGGAATACTGCAGTAAAACAACAGAGACAGCGAGGAATTACTTAGCTATACTTAAATCTTCTCTTCCAATGTACTTCAGTCATACAAATAGTAGCAAAAAGACGAGGAATAACATTGGTAGGACAAAATACTGAATTTGCACATATCGCTGTTTTGCAATTTAATGAATTACTTATTCCAATTAATCAAGTGGCACTTTACCCCTTACTGACTGTATTACATTTTTATCCTATCTTTTTCCGATAAAGTCTCTCCCAACTGTATACTTACAACACTTAACATAACAAGCTGAGAAACAATATCAGATCCAAAATGACCCACTAGGTTAAACTGAACACTGATGCCAGGGACTCACAAATGCACCCTGGAACTCACAACCAAAGTGTAGAACCTCCTTTTGATTTAGCTACAATTCCCCAAATTTCTCCAACTTGCCAGGCTGGCTGATCCTAAAGGGATTTTTTTCAAACAACCACTAAAGTTCTGCTCTAATTACTTTCCAATAGTAAAATTTAGCAATAAACCTGAATACAGTACTGCATCGTTTGATAACACTCAATCTCATGTTTCTTTTGTTTAAGCGGAACGGAGATAAGAACTCACAGTATTGTCTCTCTCAATTACCAATACTTGAATGGCATTTCTGCGTGATTCTTTTGCCTTCAGCCAGTAGGCAATGGACCAGCCTATTATCCCACCGCCAACAATCACCACATCGGCCTGTTCAGGAGGGAGATCTCTTGCCGGAAGGACGGAATTAAAGCCACTTTTGAGGTTCTGGAGATTGGTCAGCTTCTTAAATTCTGAAAAAGGGAGAAAATTAAGCTAGGACAGCCATGTTATACAGTGTTTTGTGAATTCTAACAGTCACTAACATCCTTATAGTCTTGTATAACCTCACGTTCACAAAGTTGAGGCTTACTTATTTGACAACAAATAGTCAGTCAGAGCTGCCTAGAAAGAAAGACACTCACCTCACAATTCAGGAGGCTGAGAGTTCAGTCCTGGGCAGTGACAAATGTTTCTCTATCTGGGCGCAAAAAGAAAATATCTGCTATGAACTCTGCATTGGCACCAGGAAGGGCGTCCGGCCAGTAAACGCTCAGTTCCATTCAGTTGCCCCAACTCCACCCCAATAAAAGGGATTAGAGCAGTGATGGTGAAACGTTTAGAAACCGAGTGCCCAAACTGAAACCCCAAACCCACTTATTTATTGCCAGGTGCTAGGTGGGCGTGGCCCACTGAGTGGGTGTAGCCGACTGGGTGGCCGTGGCTGCAGTATTCGCGTACCACCAGTCATCTAGCAAGGTGTCAAAAACTTGACAAAAAAAAACAAGGAAAAAAGTGATAAAGTACAGGTAGTCCTCAACTTACAGCAATTCACTTAAGTGACTGTTCGAAGTTACAACAGCACTGAAAAAAGTGACTTATGATCATTTTTCACACATATGACTTTTGCAGCATCCCCAGGGTCATGTGATTTACATTCGGATGCTTGGCAACTGATTCATACTTATGATGGTCAGTGAACTAGGGTCATGTGATTGATCACCTTTTGCAACTTTTTGACAAGCGAAGTCAATGGCCGGGGGGGTGGGTGCATGGCCAACTCAACATCACTCAGGTTGCGGGGTGCCTCTGGGGGGTGCGGTCGGGGCTGTGGGGGGGATCCGTGGGTCTCTGGTGGAGGGGGTGGGCGCCTTCCCTCCCTCCCATTGTCCCTTCCTTCCTCTCCTCCCTCTTTGTCCCTTCCTCCCTTTCCTTCCTTCCTTCCCTCCCATTGTCCATTCCTTCCCTCCCATGGCTTGAAAGGTCACTGTAAATTGCTGGACAAGAGCTGCACAGCCATGAGAGCAGAGTGGCAGGAAGATATTTGTAATGAAGGAGGGAGAAAAACAGGCATCCCCTGAAGGAAATCAGCTCTCGCCCACTTCACACAACCATGGACTCCGGGGGAGGGGACGCTGCGAGCAGCATGAGATTCCGCGTTACCTGCGCTACACCGGCCAGACCCCAGCAGGCAGCGGCACATTCTGCTCACTGCACGAAGTGGCTGGCCCAGGCGAGGTGAACCAGTGACATGCCGAACCTGCCTGGGCATGTGCCTGGCACCTGGTGTCCTGGGTGAAAGGGAAGCACTCAGAATGTGGTCAGCCTTTGTGGCAAAACAATCACCCAGGACGCCAGGCGCCTGCACTCCCCGCCACCAGGCAGGTTGGGCATGTCGATGGTTCGCCTCGCCCGGCCCAGCCGCTCGGTGCAGTAAGGAGAATGTGCCACTGCCTGCTGAAACCAGGCTGGGGTCCGGGCAGTGTAGCACAGGTAACATGGACTCTCATGCCACTCGTGGCATCCCCTCCCCCGGAGTCCACAGGTGTGTGAAGGGCCATTTGCGGATCTCCTTTCTCCAAGCGCTTTCTGCTTCACTCATTCACCCTTCTCTTGCATTTTCTCCAAAGTCCAAACTCCTGCTGCTTCCCTTGCTTGCCTTCCCAAAGTCCAAACACGTGCGTACTAATTTCCTCGCTCGCCCTTTCTCCAAAGTCCAAACTCAAGTTGCTTCACTTGCTTTCTCCAAACTCACACCCGCTCACTGTCCCGAATGCACCAAAGGCTTCCAAAGGCCACATGCTCTCTCTCCCTCTCTCCTGCCAAAATCTGCTCCTTTTATAGGTTCCCCTCTCCCCCACCCCCCAGCTCTCACAGCTGCTCCCAGAATCCCAGTGCACAGAGAGAGAGAGAGAGAGAGCGCTGCTGGATTTGGTTTCCCTGCCCTCTCCAGCTCCCACTAGTCAGGTACGCATGGAGAGGGGGAGGCGAACAGCCCTGCCCTGCATCCCTCTGGGGTGATGGCACGCGTGCCCACAGAAAGGGCTCTGCGTGCCACGGATGGCATGCGTGCCATAGGTTCGTCACCAGGGGATTAGAGGGTCATTAAAAGAAAAAAATATGTATCAATAAATCACTCGGTTAAGTCAACTGAGGTCTGCTGACTCCAAATAGGACAGGGCTCTTCAAACCTGGCCCTTTTATGACTTGTGGACTTCAACTCCCAGAATTCCTCAGCCAGACATGCTGGCTGAGGAATTCTGGGAGTTGAAGTCCAGAAGTCATAAAAGGGCCAAGTTTGAAAAGCCCTGAAATAGGATGACCGAAGATGAGCTTTCTTTAATGGGGAAAGGAACCAGAAGAGCATCCCCAAAGAAGCCCAGTAGAGCCCAGCCTGGGGGCTCAGCTGCCCCACCAAGGACCCCAAGGCTGGGATGACCTACCAGCCAACGAATGCCCCGACTTTCTTCTCGGTCGCCCTCAGAACAACAGCCCGGAGAGGTAGGACAGGCTGCAGGGCGGCCCCTGGCGGAGGAAAGGGCCGTCTTTTCCTCCGCCGCGGGCTTACCTCGGAAGAAATCTCCGTCCCGGACGGTGCTGAGGCGAAGCGGCCGCCGGGGCTCCTCGGGGTTGGCGAAGAGCCGCGGCCGCGCCGCCAGCCAGGGGCGCAGACCGGCCAGCGGGCTCCCTCGGCGGAGCATGGCGCGCTCGGCTCCTCTTGACAGGGCTGCGCGGCGCCTCTCTGACGTCAGAGGAGAAGAAGCGACTTTTAAAACCACCGCCCCTTCATCCGCCCCGGTCAAGGGCCAATCGGCGGCCAGCTCGCAAGCCCGCCCTCCAGCGGCCCATTCCACGTCGCTCCTCGCTCTGACGTCTCCAGGGCCTCTCTAAGCCCCGCCCCGCTCGCTACGTCTCGGGAGAATAGCCCAATCCCATCTTCTTCGCCCTCCATCTCAACTATTAGCCCCGCCTCTTCCTCCCCGGTGGAGGCCACTTTAAAGGCTGTCGTGTCCAAAGCTCCCCCCCACACACACGCGCACGCGCGTTTCCTTTTCCAACCTGTCAATCCTTTTCCCCTCTCTCTATAGTTTCTATCTCTATAATTCAAGAGGGAAGCCCGGCGTGTCTTGGAGCATCTTTCCTTCCTGGAGTAAACGTCCTTGTGTCTCGATTTACCAAACGCGGGCTTTTCACTCACCCCCTCATGAATCCGTTCCCAAACAAAAGAGGACTAAGCGAGAAAGGCCACAAGACGTCGGAAGCACCTCTTGCCTTTCTATCTCTATGAGCCGCAGAAGCCCCGCCTCTCCCCAGGACGGGATCCAATCAGAGTTACAGAGGCTTCCGGAGGCTTCCGGCGGATGTGAGTAGTCCTTGGAGAATAATCTGACGTGGGAAAGGAAGTCGGGCTGGTTTCCCGGCGTTTTCGGTCCCGTCGCCCCCCGGTTTCCCCCCTTCCCCCCCCGGGTCAGGGCCCGGCGCCCCCGGTCCCGCCATGCTCGACTTTTTCACCATCTTCAGCAAGGGGGGGCTCGTCCTCTGGTGCTTCCAAGGCGTGCGCGGCCCCGCGGCGGCCTGCACGGCGCCCGTGAACGCGCTGATCCGCTCTGTCCTCCTCCAGGTAAGAGCCCCCCGTCCCGTCCCCCCACACACACTGCTTCGCGGACCCCGGACCCGTTCGCACGTGTGCTCTTCGCGGGGGTCGCGTATTTCCTCCATTCGGGTCGACGACGTGGGGGGAGGGGGAGACCCGGAGGCTCTGGGCTTCCCTAATTAATCCTGCGATGGGAGACCACCAGGAGATCACGGGAAGGATTTAGAAGGGGGCAGTAGCCAAACTGCCGAGGGAGCGAGAGATCGATCAGTTAAAGGGAACTTTTATCTTGTTCGATTAATTAACCTTATTTGTCTTATTAATTATCTTATTTGATTAATTAATTCTATCCCTGGGCTGTCAGGCCCCTGAACGGGAAATAACTCTTATGTATGATTGACTTGCGAGGCCGGTGGGTGGTGCAGTTAGCTCAGATGGTGGAACAAGATGGTGGGTTTGTTGTCACTGTTGAGTTGTGGGGGCACGAAGGGAGGCTCAGCCAATCTCACTGTACACATTGTTGTACTTTGATAGTAAAGGTTCATTCATTCAATATTGATTGAGCCCCTTTTTGGAACGTCTGGCTCCCCCATGCTCTTTAATCCTCCACCTCCCGATTCCACCTGAGTCCTTCGGGAGAAGGGCGGTATACAAATTAAATTAATTAATAAATAAATAAATCAAATTTTCCATCTGTTTGATATTCTGGAAGTCCTTAAGGGCTTGATGCTAGGATGCAGTTGAAACAATAGGGTTAGTCATGACTCTTGCATAATGATATAGCTGTACGAGTATTGAACAATAAATAAATTATTTATTCTCTTCCACCTCCCTTGTAAGACGTTATTACTATTTAAGGAATAGGGAAGCTCTGTACAAATGAAATGTGCTCTATCAAGGCAGTATCCTGCTCTTCAGGATTATGGTTTACAGTTGGAAAAACGTAAAAGGTCAAGAAATAATGTGAAAAGGAAAAAGAAATTATGACAACTTGTTTCTTCTGCTCTGTCGTCATTCTGTAGTGTCTTGTTCCATGCTGCTGTTGCAACATAACACCCTGTGTGCTTAATATAATTGTGTCTGAATAATAGTTAAGAACGCAGCCTGAGTAAACTAGATCTTCCCATTAATTTGCATGCCTATTGATCAATATTTTGAGCACGCCAATTCCTGCATCATCTTAATAACTGGGGCATTTTGATCTAGATGTTTATTTGGGACAGGCAAAGTTACTCAGCATACTGCTCTGTCATTGAGCCTACAACAAATGTTACAAAAGGATTAGATTCTCTTAGCATGGTTCTTTCTTTCTGTAATATGGTTCTATTCTGTCATTTTACTTATTAGCAGGGATTTTTTAGCAGGGAGAGGGTTACGTGTTGAACTGCATGACTTATTATCTATTTGTTTGTCCTTCTTGGCCTTCAATAATTAACTCCAAGCTTCACTGTTACTGTATCTGAGAGATTAAATGTGCAACTGACATGTTACTTTAAGCTGTAAGTAACTGGCAATTTTCAATTTATTCTTAGCGCATAAATCAAATTGAAACAACACATGATGTAACATGTTTCATGAACTTCACTATATAAATTTCAGTCAGATTATTTGAACTAGATCTTTTGGACCATAGGTTTTCCCTTCTTCCAATTAGATTCCTGCATTCAGAGACTACTTTTTGAGTAAGTTACTCAGAAAACCTTTTCATTCCCCCCTCCCCCAATCATTACTTGAGTACCAGATGGTTCCAAAGTCTTCAGGACTTTTTTGGCATTATTATCCATTTACATCTAAAGGTTTTTCTTTAACCGATGGTTTCAGAATCTATCCTGATGAGTCAGATTGTACCGTGTACGATGGGACTGCTATGCTTTCCCAGGTCCCTTGCCAACAGGCTTTAAGAGATAGTTTGCAATCTCCAGATGATCTTTTTCAACTTTGCATTTGCTTGTTCAGAAGACATGATCTTGAATTGGTATATTCAAGCATTTCATGCTGATCCAAGATGAAATAATTTATTATAAGAGGTTTTCATTGATTTTGGATTTCCAGAATCTGGAACAACCCTTCCTAAATTTGTTTTTTTTAAAAAAATTATTTACCATACTTGGGTTCTGCTTCCTATGCTATGTCTTCTTAAAAAGAGTTGACAAGAAAAGTAGCAATAAACATTCCAAATTATGTTCACCAAAAGAGGCATTTTTCCAACAATCATGCTCATGAGTTCTTAACAGGCACCCCACAAGTTAAGCAGATCCTAGATCTCAAGGGGGAGAGCATGGAGCACAGGGCCCAGAGCAGAAGAGGATCATCTGGAAGCAGCTGTTAGATGGCTTTCAGTGGTTCTCAACAATCATACCATAGTGCCACCTGAAGCTGTAGAGCAAGAAATGCTCAAATCTGTACCTCATCATATGAATCTGACTTCTGTCAAAAAATATTAATTTTAAGAAATCAGAGCTATCACGCAAGTTGCAGTCGAGCTAATTAGTTAAGATTTACTGCGAATAACATAAATTGGTTTTAACTAGATTCCCCAGGTTCCACATAGGATCAGAGATAGGGCCCAGCTGAGCTGAATTCCCTTCTAGTTACTTGCATTGGGTTTGCTCTCCATTTTCTATTTTGGATTTTACGGTAATACCTTGTCTAGGTTTAACATAAATTGAGTCCTTTGCAAAGGTTTATTGTTTGTTTTTCCATCGTACATTGGCCACAGGGACCTTGAGTTGGGCAGTGACTCAATAATCTCTGGATGCATGCAAGCTACTGAACGAAGACTACAAAAGCTTTAAAACCTTCCTGTTGGCCTCATATTGTTGAATTACAGTATACTTTTAACAGGCACAGATTGTATATCTCGAATACTAAGGTCATGGGGAAAAGAAATAGAATTGGTGTGCTTATTCAACCACCTGTACATTGGAGATTGCCTCTTTTCATGTTGGTCTGCACCCTAGTCCCCACTGCCAAGAATAATTGCAGAAGCCACATTTGACCTGTAGATCTTGCATTTCATTGTGTTAATTTTCTTTTTTTCAGGAACGAGGT
Organism: Vipera ursinii; assembly: GCF_947247035.1. Lineage (NCBI taxonomy): Eukaryota > Metazoa > Chordata > Lepidosauria > Squamata > Viperidae > Vipera > Vipera ursinii. The sequence goes on along the minus strand of NC_139519.1, from coordinate 17,620,658 downwards.
GGCAGCAACTCTTTCACCCATGAAGCCCTTACACTTAAATATAAGCTGGACAATCAGTTTGAGCTTGTATTTGTGGTGCGTATGCTCTTTTGTGTTGAACGAGAAAGGCTTCAGCACCAAATGAATACTAAACTGCAATTTAAAAGTTTCACTATTGTCTAGTTCTTGAGACGTAGAACAGATGAAAATTGTGTGGCCTTTTAGAAGTTACTGAATTACAACTCCTTGTTGTGTAGTTAGTGATGAAGAACACTTTGAGTCACAGTTCAGCAACATATTCTTCCTTCCCAATGTTGTAATCCTATTGTGTTAAGGTTCACAAATCACACCATTGCCATGGAATGTTTAATCCTGCTTCGTCTGATAAACTATAGTTGGCTGGAACCACAAGATGTGCTGCTGGAACCAAATGCATCTCCTGTTTTATGGAGTGAGTGTGTGAACCCAGTGTGTCATTATAGCAGTGACTTATACATGTTCTTTTCTGTTTGAATCATTCATCTATTTGGAAAGCAGATTTAAAAATGTAATCTTTTGAAAGCTTGTAGTTCTGCTTGTGTGAAAAGAAACAGTGAATGGAAGCAGCTGATTCAGACTGGACTATTAAGGCAAAAGAATTTGCATATTCTTGGATATAAGCCTTCTTAACTATCTTTTTTTTTTTTCTTACAACACAACTTCTCCTCTTTTGCAGGTTGGATTTCAGAAAATCTTGACTTTAACCTACGTCGATAAGTTGATAGATGATGTCCATAAGGAGTTTAGAGATAAATATCGAAACGAGTTTCAACAGAAAGGAACTCTTGGGATCCTTAATGGCACCTTTGATTTTAAGGAGGACTTTTTACGTCTCCAACGGTAACACAGTCATCACTTTTGTGGTCACACATGTTCTCCTGGCATTGACTTAGCCCAGCTGCTTTATCTTTTGCAGCTGAACGTCTGCAATGGGAATCAGTGACAGCTGGGCAAAAGGGAGGGCACTTTGCTGCAGTGTATTTCAGGGATTTTGGAGACATTAGCTTTGTCCTGGCTACCAAATTAAAGCTGTGTTCAAAAAACCACCCGTTCCAGAGCTGCAGAGTTCCCAGCTATAAGCCAGAATGTTTAACTCTGTAAACTGTCTAGAGAGGGATGTAATGCACTGTGAAGCGGTATATAAGTCTTAAGCGCTGTAGTGTTCAGTGCTATAGGCTAGCATGTTTAACTGTACCCAGACTTATGGCAGCCAATACTGAGATAGGCAGCTTGGTGTTCATCAGCTTCTTAGATTCCTGGGCACTGAGAGTGCTGGCAAGTAGGACTTTGCCAGAATAATGGATATACCAAGAGCCGTGGTGGCACAGTGGTTAGAATACAGTATTATAGGCTTACTCTGCCCACAGCCGGGAGTTTGATCATGACTAGTTCAAGGTAGACTCAGCCTTCCGTCCTTCCAAGGTTGGTAAAATGAGGACCAGATTGTTGGAGGCAATATGCTGACTCTCTAACCGCTTAGAGAGGGCTGTAAAACACTATAAAACGGTATGTAAATCTAAGTGCTAAGCCTTGGTGGAGCAGTGGGCTAATGCCTCCTTAAGTAACCCCAGCTGCCTGCAATTAGTGCAGGTTCGAGTCCCACCAGGCTCAAGGTTGACTCAGCCTTCCATCCTTCCGAGGTAGGTAAAATGAGGACCCAGATTGTTAGGGGCAATTAAGCTGACTTTGTAATAATGCCGCTTGGGGTGTGTGTGAAAGCCCTAATAAGCAGGCATATACATAGAATGAAGGCTACTGCTAAGCTTGTAAGCCGCCCTGAGTCTTCGGAGAAGGGCAGGATATAAATGGAATTAAAATAAATTAAAATAAAATAAATATATTTCTCCTTTAAAGCAGATCATAGCCAGGGTTTCTAAACTGTTTGTCATCATATCTGCCTTTAGTATAATCTCTACACTAGAGGCACTGTAAAAGGTAAAGGTAAAGGTTCCCCCGCACACGCGTGCTAGTCGTTTCCGACTCTAGGGGCTGGTGCTCATCTCCGTTTCAAATCCGAAGAGCCAGCGCTTGTCCGAGGACGTCTCTGTAGTCATGTGGCCGGCATGACTAGATGCCAAAGGCGCACGGAACGCTGTTACCTTCCCACCGTAGTGTACACACTGTACACACCTCTAAAAATCTAAGCACCAAAGTAAACACCACTGACAATGGAAACAGTACAGTAATGCTTTAGGAAAGGCAATTTATGGTAATAATGTAATGCCCTTCTTCCTGGACTCTTGTTAGAACTTTCCCAAGGAAAGTAGACCTCACAGTCTGGGAAATCATATCTTGAAGTGCCCAATACGAGGAATGGAGGGAAGCAGATTCCATTCAGGAAAAAAATGTGGTGGTTTTTTTACCTCCCCCCCCCCCATGGTATTCCAAATCTTACATGATTTTTCCTCTTTTCTGATCAGGGAAGCAGAGGAGAGCAGTAAAATCCGAGCTCCCACTGCCATGAAGAGTTTTGAACAATCAGCAAAGTCCCAAAAAACAGTGAAGTCTATGATAGAAACTCGGGGAGAGAAACCAAAAGAAAAAACTAAGAATAAGAAGAACAAAAGTTCCAAAAAAGAAGGTGAGCTGGTATTGGAGTGAGCAATGACTTACTGAACAACAGTGGGATTTGTCTTTGCTGTACCTTGTAGATTCAGCTTTAAAGCTGCTTTCTGCCAGTTTCTGCCTGCTTCACAACCTTAGAATGGGACAATAACAACATTTTTTTTTTGTTACTTCAGCTCAAGGAAATGAAATGGCTGCAGCTCCCAAAACCGCTCCTGCAGTTAAGCTGGACCCTCCTCTTATAACTGGGGGAAAGGAAGAGTTGAGTAAGGATGAAATCCTGAAGAAGAACCGGGAAGAATTCTTCAAGAAACGGCTGAAGGGTGGAGAGAAATCCAAGTAAGCGAGGCCAATAACTGGACGAGTTGGCGGTCTCTTGTTTCTCCGTCTGTCAGAACCTAAGTTGGGATGGTTGGAGATGCCCTCCAAACATCTAACATTGCTCTCTACTGCCGTCAGCCAGCATAAGTACTACGTGTCTCCGCAAAGCTTTCGAGGAATGTTTCATTTCGGAGAAGCTTCCAAGTGAAGGGTCTCTTTGATGTTTCTTTTGCACAGCAGGCATAAATAAAGTGAAACACTGGAAGATGCTGCTGTGCAGGCACAGCACAGGCACAAAAACCTCTTTCAGCGAGGAATTGCCAGAAGAGGTTCTGTAGTAATGCAAACTGCCTCAGCAAGACCAGCCATTTTAACTAAATGGGAGGGGAAAGTATAACATAGGACAGGGGGAGGCAACCTTGGCTCTTTTATGACTCGTGGACTTCAACTCCCAGAATTCCTGAGCCAGCCACACAGGGGAAAGGGAGAGGTTTCCATGCTGAGCCATGCTGGCTCAGGAATTCTGGGAGTTGAAGTCCACAAGTCATAAAAGAGCCAAGGTTGCCTCCCACTGACATAGGACACAAGCCTATACCTTGTTCAGTGTAGCAGATTGCAGGTGCCAGCTTCTCGAGCAAGATTGCCAACATCTCACAAAATATTGAAATCTCACTAGTTCTGAGCAGTTTATTATTTTATTAAATGGAACTGGGAGCAACTTGTATTCCCAACCCCTTCTCTCTTTGGTCCAACCGAGTTGCATGTATTGTAATTCAGAATAGGAATTCTGTGTATCTCAGTGCCAAGATCTAAGAGTTTCTTTTGCTTTCCTTAGCAAGTCTCCAAAGCCGGATGCTCAGAAGGACAAGGGGAAGAAGCCCCGTGTGTGGGATACAGGGAACTCTAATGCCAAAGTACTTGATTATAGTAACTCCACTACTAATGGGAACACAGACGCTTGTCCCATGGAGAATTATGATGCAGAAATGGTAAGACCCCCACTTTCCTGTCCTTGTGGTGGCTTTGTCTGGAGCCTCGACTGGGCTTCTCCAGAGCTAAAGTGATTTTTCTCACACTGAAACCTTCAGCACAGGTTATCAGGGCTTCTATATCATTAGTGCAGATGTTGTCACTAAAACAAATGCAGTGCTCTAATCAATGGCTGAGCCACATTTGACAAAAGTGAAAGATTAATTGAATTCTGGTTTTAACCACTGTTTATTAATTAAGCCACAATAAGCGCTGTTTGCTCAGGGGGCTAAGGCAAACTGTTTCCGATTCAGCTGTTGGTAGATGGAAGCCGTGAGCCTGGCCGTCTTCTTGATCTTGAGTATGATAGTGAAGAGGATCCTGGAGAAGAGGACAAAGTGGTTCCAAACTCTTCAAACCCCAGGTAAAAATCTCGGCCTTTTCATCTGTTCTGCAAAGCACTGGGAAGTTTCCTTGGTTTTATGGATTGTAACTTTTAATGAGTTTATGGCTTGGAGCAGGGTTTCCTAATCTTGACCATTTTCAGGGATATGGACTTCAACTCCCAGAATTCCACTAGCATAACCATTACTGTGAATTCTGGGAGTTGAAGTTCACCCACCTTCAATTTACCAAGGTTGGGAAAGATTGGCTTAGAGTAATGTGTGAACTCAGCCTTTGGTTGCAATTGTCCTGCAACAAGTTGGAACAAGAACTAACTGCCAGAAGGAAAAGCTGCAGGGCATGCTAAGGCCTTGAAATTATGGTCTATTTGGATATGGAGAAAAGTGAGCCAGAAATAAAATGGACAGTCAGCATTTTATTGATATATCTTAATTCCCAATCTTTGTCTCCTTTACCAATATATATATCTATGCCTTTTCCCATCTAGCCCACACACATATAAGCACTTTCCCGATTCTGTGACTTTGTTCTTGTATTGTGATTTGGGAATATATTTCAAGAGAGCAATGTGGGGTTTAAAGATAGCTTACAAAAAGGTGAGCTGACATTCTCCAGATATTCTGTTTTACAACTGTCATAAATCATTGGCCACGTTGATTGGGGCACATGTAACTGAAGTTCAAAACAACTTGAGTATGTCAAGTTGAGAATCCTGATGAAGGAACATGTACCCAAGCAATTGCCATTCTATATCGTGTTGCTTGTTTGCTCTTCAACGTTGGGATGTTTTGTTCACCCCTTGTCAGTTGGTTGAAAATTGACTTAGAAGTTGTAAAAGAATGTTTCAAAACAAGATCACACCACTATTTTACCGATGAGGGGGGAACTTGAGGAAAATCCTTTATTTGATTCGCTTTTTCCATCCCGCCCCATGTTAACCTCACCTTCCTCTCTCCAGCAAGAAGAAGAGTGGTCTTGGAGGCATGTTTGGAATGCTGAAAGGTCTTGTGGGTTCTAAAAGCTTGTCAAGAGAGGACATGGAGCCTGTGCTGGAGAAGATGAAAGATCATTTGATTGGTAAGACTAAATTCCTTTGGCAAAAGATTAGTTTTGGACTTCATACAGTGATGCTACGTCAAGACACACTACTTATTCCCCCAGCAGAGTCAGAAAAGCTGGCCATGTTGTTAGTTGGGGCTTAGAAGTAATGGGTTGCGTTCTTGAAGGTTAAACGAAAGAAAGGCAGAGGGAGCAGGAAAATCAAGCTTCCAGACTTGCAAGTCCCCAAATTTCTTACAAAATGCATTTCATTTTGTATTGTATCTTCGTTCTTGATCCTATTTTCAGAACAAACTCTCATTGGTTTATAAGCTAGTCAACACCCCAAATGCCTTTGACCTTCCATGCTTCCAGAGTTGATCCTTCAGTGAAGATCAGTCTTCTAATCTAGGAATATCGGAGATTGGATGAGGGCTGTCCAGTTCTTGGTCTAGATCTGTAGACCAAGCAACATCGGTAGACCAAGCAACATCTGTTGGATATTTAAAAATATTTAGAGGCTGTGGGGAATAGATAGAAGCTGTATATCTTGAAACTTCAGTCGGGTTCAGGAGGATTTGAATTTATATCAGAGCCAACTAGCCTGCAGCCTTCAGATCCCCTTTCTGCAGTCCTTGTAGTTATGATTGTTAAGAGGTCCCTTGTCTTTCTTGAATAAATGAATACTGGAGGAGCCTTAAAATAACCTCATAACATCATCAGTGACATCTGAACTTCCTTTTCACCCCTCATACTCATAGCTTAATTCCATCAGTGGGGCATTAGATGGTTTGCATGGTGAGGACTTGCTCTTTCCTAAAGTGACTCCCTGGGTGACGCTGGCTTTAAATCTAGAGTGTCTGTAGGCAGCACTATCTTGGTTGTTGCAAGACTCAGATGTCTTATAATACGAACTAGAAACGTTACATTCTTGACTCAAGCGTGCCTTCTGTTTTCCCAAAGCGAAGAATGTTGCTGCGGACATTGCAGTTCAGTTGTGTGAATCTGTTGCAAAGAAACTGGAAGGCAAAGTGATGGGTACCTTCACCAGTAAGTGTTCCTAACTTTCTAGCAGCTTTTCCCTGTACCGCAGACTTATCTCTTGGGACCATCCTTGGGATACGAACCCAAATGCACTCACTCGTAGTGGAATCCCTCCATCGAAATGGCTTGGTTTTTCTGGTTTAGAGAGATTGTTCGGTCGTCCATCCGAAAAGGCAGCGTACATCACAGTAGGGCTTATAACACTGCCTTTGCCCAGTAGAGCATTTTGCAAGTTTACCAGTCTGTAGTGATTTCTGTTGCTGTAGTAGTCCATTCCCAACTAGAAAGAGATGGTGTCAAGTCCAAAGCATCATCGGCCAAAAGAATATCTCATCAAATGTTTTTGGTATGTTTTGATGAGAGTTGGAAGGAGATACCTGCCCAGAAGCATTACACATGTGGCATACTTAAAAGAGCAACTAGGCTATAATCCAGTTATGCTGTTTGCTGGTATCCTTGATTAATCTTGTCCCAGACTGTCTTATCTGTTCTCCCTATTTGCTACGGGGTACGGGAGATTTCTAATGAAGTACATCATCAGGAGGGAATATATTGCTTGCTTTCAATTTGCCAGCGGTGACCTCAACTGTGAAGCAAGCTCTTCAAGAATCTCTGGTCCAGATCCTCCAGCCTCAGCGCCGGGTGGACGTCTTGCGTGATGTGATGGATGCCAAGGTTCACCGCCGACCTTACGTTATCACTTTTTGTGGCGTCAATGGAGTTGGGAAGTCAACCAACCTGGCCAAGGTATCGTTAGAGGCTTCCCTCTTGTGTTTGTAAGCAACTGGAAGTTTGGATCTACTAAAGTCTTTAGTAGCCCAACGTATCAGACTGGCCTAATGAGTCATTTTATGGAGATGTAGACCTGGGAGGCCCTCTTTTTGCTTAAAGCCTTCTGCTATGAAAACATGGTGCAAAATGTTGCTCACTTTCTTGACCCCTGCTTACTTCAGAAGAAAATGCAGGAAAGATGGTTCACCTGTCCTTAAGAATGATATATTAATTCATCAATATATTGGATTTTGTGCTTGGAGGAGTTAACAAGCTCATGTTCCTTCTACCCACCCTCCAGATTTCTTTCTGGCTGATTGAAAACGGGTATAGTGTCCTCATTGCTGCCTGTGACACCTTCCGTGCCGGAGCTGTGGAACAACTACGTACTCATACTCGCCGCCTGAATACTCTGCATCCACCAGAAAGCCACAATGGTCGCACCATGGTGCAGCTTTATGAGAAGGGATATGGGAAGGATGCAGCCGGCATTGCCATGGAGGCAATTTTATATGGTAAGGCTTACCCCACGGTACACGGATTACATTTCTGACCCCACCAGAGTCATGTTGATGCTTGAAATGTCTTCTCCCTTCTCCTGCCTTTGCTGTCCACTTCTGGGGAGGCTATAGAATAAAAACCATTCTGACCCCCAGCCTTATTCCTTTGACTAAGAATACCCCATCTTTCTTTTTTGCCAGCACGCAACCAAGGTTTCAATGTGGTTTTGGTGGACACAGCAGGCCGGATGCAAGACAACGCTCCCTTGATGACAGCCCTGGCTAAGCTTATTGCGGTTAACACCCCAGATCTTGTTCTGTTCGTGGGAGAAGCTCTGGTGGGAAACGAGGCTGTGGATCAGCTGGTAAACGTTTCATCATTTGTGGAGGATGGTTTGAGCCATTGTGGTTTGGCTCACATTACAGTATCAAAGTTAATTATAATATCCAAGCCATAAACCAAAGATGGGCAACTTGCAAATACTTAACTCCCAGGTGACTTTTCTGTGACCCAGGAAGTCATTGAGGATTGTGTTCCTTCCATCATTTGTTAACTTTCTGGAGTGTGCGGGGTTTGGGGGTTTTTTAGCAAAAGAACCCTTGAATGAGGCTTCACACACCTCCTTTACCGAAATTCCCCCAAAAGGAGTGAAGGAGGATGGATTTGAACCTAGCTACAAACTCAAGCATCTAATTCATCTCCTTTGAATGGTGCTTATCATGCAGTGCATTACATTGAGGAACTGGGCTGTAGATCACTTGTGTGGAACACTGAAGGTTCTGCAACACATAATGTGAACACAATGTGAATGAAGGACAAAAGTGTATTTCTGTGCAGTTTTTTTCCAAACCCATTTCCTTTTTTCCTTCCACCACTCCTCCAGGTCAAATTTAACAAAGCTCTTGCAGATTACTCCATGGCTCAGTCCCCACGTCTCATTGATGGAATTGTTCTCACCAAGTTTGATACCATTGATGACAAGGTAAATATTGGATCATTTGAATTCCCTGCTTGAGGCAGGCAGCACCTTTTGATAGGTCTAGGCTGGGGCTGGGAGGTGTCTTATATATCCTTGGAGATGTATAAGGTCCCTGGCTTAAAATAACTTCTCGGCTTTATCCCAATTTGCTTGGTCCCCTGAAGGTCTGCAACACGCGTGCCGTTTTGTTTTCCTCCCCAGGTTGGTGCCGCAATCTCCATGACATACATCACTAGCAAACCGATTGTCTTTGTGGGAACTGGACAGACTTACTGTGACCTACGTAGCCTTAATGCCAAGGCTGTAGTTGCTGCTCTTATGAAGGCCTAAGCATCCATCATTGCACCAGAATCCTGTTTGCCGATGTCTTGGAATGTGCTTTCCAATGTGACTTTTCCTGGAATCTTGCCCTACCCCCCACCCCATCCCTTCATCCTTTGCTTTACTTTCATCTTTTTTTTGGCATAGTGCAACAGAGCATAGAGGAGCGCTAGGAAAAAAAAAACAAATTTAGCCAGTCCTCATTTCATTATATATTGCACACTTTCTTCCCTGCAGTGCATGGGATTTAATTTTAGAGAAAGCTACCTGTCTTCAGTTGTGTTCCACTTATTTAAAATGACTTTGTCCTGCTCTAAAGTTCTTTGAGAGTGGTCTTCCTCAAAACACCTCCTCTAGTATACCTCTTTGCTCCATATTCGCTTGTCCAGTAAGCTTTCTTTCCAGCCTCTTTTTTTTCCTCTTTCCTTCTTTTTCTTTTTCCTTCTTTTTTCTCCCTCCCTCCATCGTTTTCTCTAGCTCATCCTGGGTTAGTGGTGTCACAAGAATTGAAGAAGAGAGTTGTGCTCCAGTCCTTGGGCTTGGCTGACATACCTCAGATTCAGCCTTGGGCCTAAGCAGCCACTCTGGAGGACATTTCTGAGTGTGAGAAACCAAAGGGATGAAGCCTGAACAAATGGCTGCTTCCTAGCCGTTAAATCAGCCGTCCCTGATTATTATGTAGAGCAGAGATAGAGTCTGCTAATGCTGTAGGCTTCATAAGCTGGCTTTGATCACAACAATTCCCCAACTGCAGAGCAAAAGAACCACTACAAAGAATAAGGGTAAATCTGTTCTCGGAGGAGGAAGTATGAATCTGAGGGCTGCTGATTCCTTCACAAAGTCTTCTTGTTGTCAACCCGTTATGCGTTAAGCGTGTCTGGATTGTCTGATGACCCTACGTGTTATCTTTGCACACGATCTTCAATCCACACCAGAGAAGCAAGTGGTTGTGTGCCTGATGGTTCTCTAAGGACACTTTCTTTATCTGGCCCCTTCTCCGGCCAACAGGGTCCGAAGCCTTTGTATGGATTTTAATTTTGGCAGGTGAGCTTCTGGCTTCAGGAGTGGGTTTAATTATTTCTCTTCCCCCCCCTCCCTCCAAGGGGGAGAAATATACACACAACCAGCCAGCAGGAGCCACTGCACGCTATCCTATCTGCACTGGCTTGTTTTCCAAACCAACCTTGTCTGCTTCTTTCACCCCTTCCTTCACCAGGGATAACCCTGGTGGGTGCCTGCTGCATTCCTCCCTTTCCCTCTCCTTTCAGAGTGCCTCTTGATCCTGATATAAAGTGCTATGTTGAATAACACCAATGTCTCTACAAAGACGCCTTGGTAGCTCGGCATTGCAGATGTGCTCTAGTGCAATAAGTTGAATGCTGCCTGCTGAAAATTTATATAATAAAATTTCTAAAACCTTTTCTTTGTCTTCCTGGATTTGAAAAGCCGTCTTAAGATCAAGTGTGATCAATACAGGTTTCCTGGGTGTGCAGCTTGCTCGCTTTCTGTTCTTCTATTCTTGCTAGGAGCACCTGTGGAACTTTAGGAGGGCCTTCAGCTTTGCAGCAGCAGAGCTCATGGGAAGCTGTTGCTGTTAATTTAAGCCCTTACAGGTGAAAAATTAGAATATCGTGCAAAAGTTCATTTATTTCAGTAATGCAACTTAAAAGGGGAAACTAATATATGAGATACTCATTACATGCAAAGCAAGATAGTTCAAGCCGTAATTTGTCATAATTGTGATGATTATGGCTTTCAGCTCATGAAAACCCCAAATCCACAATCTTAAAAAATTAGAATATTGTGAAAAGGTGCAATATTCTAGGCTCAAAGTGTTCCACTCTAATCAGCTAATTAAGCCATAACACCTGCAAAGGGTTCCTGAGCCTTTAAATGGTCTCTCAGTCTGGTTCAGTAGGAATCACAGTCATGGGGAAGACTGCTGACCTGATAGTTGTGCAGAAAACCATCATTGACACCCTCCATAAGGAGGGAAAGCCTCAAAAGGTAATTGCAAAAGATGTTGGATGTTCCCAAAGTGCCGTATCAAAGCACATTAATAGAAAGTTATGTGGAAGGGAAAAGTGTGGAAGAAAAAGGTGCACAAGGAACAGGGATGACCGCAGCCTGGAGAGGATTGTCAGGAAAAGGCCATTCAAAAGTGTTGGGGACTTTCACAAGGAGTGGACTGAGGCTGGAGTCAGTGCATCAAAAGCCACCACACACAGACGGATCCTGGACATGGGCTTCAAATGTCGTATTCCTCTTGTCAAGCCGCTCCTGAACAACAAACAACATCAGAAGCGTCTTACCTGGGCTAAAGAAAAACAGACCTGATCTGTTGCTCAGTGGTCCAAAGTCTTCTGATGAGAGCAACTTTTGCATCTCATTTGGAAACCAAGGACCCAGAGTCTGGAGGAAGAATGGAGAGGCACACACTGCAAGATGCTTGAAGTCCAGTGTGAAGTTTCAATAGTCTGTGTTGATTTGGGGAGCCATGTCATCTGCTGGTGCTGGTCCACTGTGCTTCATTAACTCCACGGTCAACGCAGCTGTCTACCAGGAGATTTTGGAGCACTTCATGCTTCCTTACGCAAACGAGCTTTATGGGGATGCTGACTTCATTTTCCAGCAGGACTTGGCACCTGCCCACACTGCCAAAAGCACCAAAACCTGGTTCAATGACCGTGGGATTACTGTGCTTGATTGGCCAGCAAACCTGGTTCAATGACCGTGGGATTACTGTGCTTGATTGGCCAGCAAACTCGCCTGACCTGAACCCCACAGAGAATCTATGGGGCATTGCCAAGAGAAAGATGAGAGACATGAGACCGAACAATGCAGAAGAGCTGAAGGCCGCTATTGAAGCATCCTGGTCTTCCATAACACCTCAGCAGTCCCACAGGCTGATAGCTTCCATGCCACGCCGCATTGAGGCAGTAATTGCTGCAAAAGGGGCCCAAACCAAGTACTGAGTACATATGCATGCTTATACTTTTCAGAGGTCCGATATTGTTCTATGTACACTCCTTGTTTTATTGATTGTATGTAATATTCTAATTTTCTGAGATTGTGGATTTGGGGTTTTCATGACCTGTATGCCATAATCATCACAATTATGACAAATCAGGGCTTGAACTATCTTGCTTTGCATGTAATGTGTCTATCTCATACATTAGTTTCCCCTTTTAAGTTGCATTACTGAAATAAATGAACTTTTGCACGATATTCTAATTTTTCGAGGTTCACCTGTATTTTGATCTGAACGTAAAGAATGCATTCCCTGCCCGTCCACCTGCCCACTTGACAGGTTGAAACAAAAATCTGAAAAGTTGTGTGTATCCACAGTTATGCCACTTTGTCCATTAAAGACCAAATTAACAGGCAAGCATTAATCCTTCATGTGATTTTATTTTTGGCTTACTGTCATATACAAACCAGCAGATTAGATTGATCAGTAAACAACAGCTTTAAAAATCACAACATAGTAATATATGAAAGCAGACAAAATATAGTTAAATAAGTCTAGCTAAGCTAGCTTCAGACCGGCGTTTAACTGTACATCGAACAGGTAAACCCCAAATTAGTCTATTATTTTAGTAAACTATTGCGCCAACCCAGAATTTGGGCAGCTATGTAAACCATGAGTTAGTCAACCAAAAGTACTATATGCATATTATGCTGATTACCATCATTATTAGCAATAATGTACATAAATCTCATGTAAATCAGAGACAGATGAACTTTTTAAAAATCCCACCTTCAAATTCGTACACAGTATAAAAGATTTAGAAAATTAGAGCTTCACTTTTTTAAAAAAATGTTCACGTGGCTCAGTCTAAATTTTTATAGAATATCAGAGTAGAAGTAATAAACTCAGTTTTGAAGAGATTGGGGTTTTTTTACTGACACAATCCCTAAATAGAAAACGAGATCACAATGAATAAACATGTCTTCAACTATGGGAAAATCTCTCTTGGAAGGAATTTCCAATATAATGCCTTAATCTACAGTAGTGTTTCTCAACCTCAGCAACATTAAGCTGTGTGGACTTCAATTCCCAGAATTCCTCAGCCAGCCATGCAGCCATGCAGCTACAGGACCTGCATGTCACTTGCTCTGACAATATGCCGAGCATTGTCAGTTACTCCCTGAGTATCTTCAGTTCTTGTCTGTCCTTACTGAAGGGAGATATCTTAAGAATAGGGAGAATCTTATAAAAAAAGGCTGGCTGGAAACCACACAAAATGGCTGACATGATTAATTTCTAGCTCCCAGAAGACTGAAAAGGCACAGGATCAAGTTTACCACCGTATTATCTCAACCACACATACTCTTGTAGAACACCAGGTTTACGGAGTGGTAACTTTTGAGAAACTCCCTCTTGCAAAGGGGAGGGTGAGAGGACCAATCTACCAATGAAAGACAGATTTTCCATGCATCATATCGCCTCTAAGCAGAAATGATACCTCTCACCCAAGGATTCTCGATGCTGAAACAGGCTAGGTACTTTTTTCACAAAGGGATCTTGCAATGAACAGAGGTGGGAAAACGTATTGTGAAATGTGCTTCCTGTTCCTCAGCATCAGGATCTATTAAAGGATCAGGAGTGTTTGCTGCATTAATTAATCAGGAACAATATCAACGTGTCCTGTAAGCCTCATCCAGCTGGGTCTAACCTCTAGCAAATGAATAGACGAACACCTGGATATTGCCCTAGTATCAGAGGTAGGCAACCTTGGCTCTTTTATGACTCGTGGACTTCAATTCCCAGAATTCCTGAGCCAGCTTCAATTCTGGGAGTTGAAGTCCATGAGTCATAAAACAGCCAAGGTTGCCTACCCCTGCACCCGGTTACTCTACACACGGGAAGCACGCAATCTGTTTCACCTGATCAAACCAGGTTTAGAGAGTTCTTACTTAGGCTAAGGTGTCCTGCAAAATATGGCAGTTCCCTTTTTAACAAGTATTCCTCCTTAAAAAACAAAAGAAGTTTTTTAATTAGTTCTTCTGTGGCAGTAAGAACCGTTGGATTTATTGCTTTTCTCCTTAATCTGGTTTATTGGGAGTTTTGAATCAGGGAAGCATCCACTGCTGTTCTTCCCAGGGCATCTTCCATCCCCTGTACGATACTTTCTGCTATGTTTAGTCCTAAGCTTCTACCACACATAAAAAGACAATTTTAGTGTGAGTGGTAGCTGCTGGTTAGCAAGATTCATCTTCCCAGCTGACAGCAAGGAATTCTGAATATTAAGTAAGTTCTGTACCTTTGTTTTCAATATGCACAGTATCTGTGCCATTCAGTTGTTTCCCCTGTCGTGAACCTGGAGGAGGGGGAAAAAAACAGTTATCTTAAACAGAGTGGGAGGTCAAAGGATGTATGTAAGAAATCCAGGAGCATTTTAGCACCTAAACTAAATCTCTACTTAGAACACCTCAGAGTCTAAACTTCTAAAAAGCAGGTAGGTCCAATACAATCTGAACCAGATTAAATTGTGTATGTAATTTATATTGATTGTTGTATACATTGTAACTTACATTGTATTTAAATGTTGTCTAGAACACAGTTACTATTGCACTCCATAAATTATTATCTCCTTCTGTCACATTAAAAAGAAAGGCAACTCTTGGTAGGGAGGGGCAAATCTAAAGCCCCAGGTTTTACACCACCCAGAATCACTCTGAAAGTGAGGCGGGCAGATTCTAAATTTGGTAAATCACTAAAATAAATCCTGTTCCTTTGGGATTTCTGGATACTCCATGAAACGTATACATTGGAAAATGTATTTATTTTTATTAATTTATCAAATTTGTAGCTCATCTCGTAAAAAATTTACTCTGGGCGGCATACGAAGTTGAAAAACTCCAATATATTAAAACATTATTAAAAGACTTGTCTTTTCTTACCTGCTTGATTCCAGTTGGAGATCTCATTTGCCAGCCTCTCAAAATATTCAGGCAAGTCTGAGTATTCCTCTCCATAGGAGATGACCTTAATCCCTTTGTCAAGCATGTTCTCTCGCAGCTTCTTAAATTCGTCCACCTCTCCACGACGCACAAGCATAAAATGCTCCAGATCTGACTTGTGTTTCACTGCTTCAAGGAAGAGGGCTTGGAAGGTTGTGTCATCCACAGTCCAACCACAGCCTAAGAACAGGAAAGATTTGGCTTCGTACAACTTCTGGATCTCCCGCTTTAAAGGACAAAGCACACAGAGAAGCAAACAAAAAAAAGCACAATATTTCTATCTCCGTAAGAAAGGGAAAAGTTATGATTATAAAACAGCATAAATTCAGCTCCCTCAGATAATTCCAGTGAAAGCATCTGCTTGAAGGCTGTTGCAAACACCCATACAAACTATTATGATTCGATATTAAAGAGCCAGCACCAGGAAAAAGCCCTTCTACGAGGTACTGAGAGAAGATTCTAAGGATTAGTTCCCATTCCCTCCTAAAGGTGGAGCCATTTTTAAATCTCAACCTGTATCTGTTTTGGAGATCTGACCAGAGACAAATATGAACTGAAGGCTACAGAGAAAGTTAAGTGTGTGAAAGCCCTAATAAGCAGGCATATACATAGAACGAAGACTACTACTGCTAAGCTTGTAAGCCGCCCTGAGTCTTCGGAGAAGGGCGGGATATAAATGGAATTCAAATAAATAAAAATAAAAATAAAAAATTATTTTAACCATTCATGTCTTAAGCAAGACAGGAACAAGTCAGAATCAACCCTGCAGATAAGCACAGGAACTGTGACTTGGTTTGGCCAAACCTGTGTCCCCCACCCCCACCTTTTCCAGCCTCTGATTAATTCAATGGGCAGAGTTGAAAAAAAAAGAACAAGATTCAAAGTGTTGATTCTCTGCAGGCTGATACGGGATAGAAACTCTGTATGTTTGGGAGACATTTCCAGCCTAGTATGGCAGTCTGAAGATGAGCAGAATTGGGGATGAGATGGACTCCTTAGAAACCTATCTATATATTGTCTGCCTTTTCCCCTCCAATTTCAAATGTGCAGTTCCAACATTATGGCTATTTCTAAATGTTTATAAACTCAAGAATCAAAAACTAAAAACAATCTTCACTGCAAAGTCAGCAGCAGTTAAAAGGAAACTGCCAAACTCACCATAACTTCTACGTTGCGTAGGACGTTCTGGTAACCTGCTGGATGAAGCACTATTCCACTGGGATTAGTGTAGACTCCATGGATATGAAGGACACTCAGCTTCCTCTTCTCCTGTGCCCACTCAAGGACCTATTCAATATAAGCAATCTAGGCTGAAAATTGCAGTGACACACCTACATTCTAGATCAGGGGTGTCAAACTGCCGGCCCGCGAGCCGGATGCGTCACGACGAAACCGCGCCCACCCCATTGCCGGCAACAGGGAAAAAGCTCCAGTACACTGCACGACGTCACGAGTTTGAGATGTCTGTTCTAGAATCATAGCAACTTCCTGCTCTCTATTTGTTGCTTTGACACTTTTAATTCCCTTTAATGTCTCTGTTGTTGTCTCGTTCTTGCTCAAAATTTTGTTTCCAAGATTTTAGAAGTAGAAAGTGTAATTTTAGGGACAGTATATTTTGATTGCTTATTGTATAATAAAGGTAAAGGTAAAGGTTCCCCCGCACATGTGTGCTAGTCGTTTCCGACTCTAGGGGCCGGTGCTCATCTCCGTTTCAAAGCCGAAGAGCCAGCGTTTGTCCGAGGACGTCTCCGTGGTCATGTGGCCGGCATGACTAGACGCCAAAGGCGCACGGAACGCTGTTACCTTCCCACCCTAGTAGTCCCTATTTTTCTACTTGCATTTTTACGTGCTTTCGAACTGCTAGGTTGGCAGAAGCTGGGACGAGTAACAGGCGCTCACTCTGCTACGCGGCACTCGGGATTCAACCCGCCAAACTGCCGACCTTCTGATCGACAAGCTCAGCGTCCTAACCCACTGAGCCACCGCGTCCCTATATATATTGTATAGTACCAAACATCTATTATTGATACAAATATACCACATTTTGGTCCTCAGCTATCACAGTAGTTTATAGGTTCTCTAGGGCAAAGTTTTCATTTGGAATTTCATTATGGGGAAAGAGAACCAAAGCAAGCAATATATATTTTGACAGTGTTCACGTATTAAGCTAAGCCACAACTTGGTTTGTTTGCTTTATGCTTAGTGCAGTTTCCAAAATCTACCACTTTGGGCTTATTAATGAAACTTTTTCACGGGAGACTGCTCCACAAGATATGACTACTCTTAGGACAGGAAGCGGGACACCTTTTTACCTTTTTCTCATCGGTGAGGTCAAGAGATTCAAGATGTTTCCCTTGATCAGCTGCATAAATTTCCAGCAGATTATCAAAGTTGGTGGTCAGAACCAGGGCACCGTCCTCCATCAGGTGGAGCACTGACCTCAGGAGTTGCTTCCCCGTGTCTTCCATCTTGGACTCCAGGTCATCAAAGACCTCATACAAGCAGTCTTTGAAGAACGAAGAACGGACATTGCTCGTGCGCTGCAAAGGAAACAAGACACACCAAGATCAGAATCTCATGCCACCTGCCCCAAGTGCCGCAGCCTCTCATGTGCTGAACGTCAACTCTCATCATCCTAACTAATGTGGTGACTGGAATTGAGAGGACACACAAGAAGGGCATCGGGTAAGAAAAAGGTGACATGTATCACCAGACTCCATACCTCAATCTGACATAAGTTACCACTGTCAGATTAGCTTGGGCGCCCAGCTTCTTCTCTCCACCCAACTTTAGCTCTTTTAAAAGTAAGGTGTGGGGATCTTCTATGGATGCACATTTTAAGGTTACTTGTCTAAGACCGACCATGACCTGAGGAATGTGTCACAGTGATACTATTAGAGGAGGCACAGCCATAATGCTCAGCCTTCTTTGAGGATGGGATTCAAAACAGGACCATTAGCCTTACTGGAAGTAGATCAGCTGTGCTTCCGGCTTCAAGAAAAAGCATTGCTGCCAATGACATTCAATTGGGCAGCTGGATTTTTTTTTTCAGAGCCATCTGCCCATCCATCCTTAGTGGGCCTTCTATAGCTCACCCATTTTAAGCATGTATTTTATTTCAAGCCTGCAAAAGATTCCCTTCTGGGTGCCTCAACTCACGGGAGAGAGTTTCTGGATCAGATCGTGAGCAACGTGGATGAGGTTTTTATTGTCCTCGATACACTTCTGAAATTTTCTCCTCTCCTCCTCTTCCAGAAGGTCGAAGTCAATTGCAGCATCCAGCAGGGCCTGGATTAAGCCCTTCCAAGACTTCAAGGCTGGCACTTGAGGAGCCACTGCTGCACTGATGCCTGTTCCAATCACCAAGACTAGATCCTGGGGCTTTTTGCATTTTAGACTTGGCAGGAGTTTCCTACAGCCAGAAGACAGAAGGGAGGAGATGAGCGTAATTAATGATCACATTTCTCTATTGCCTTTTCTCCTAGGATCTCAGGCACTTGATTCCGCCCCCCCCCCCCTTCCTCATCATCTTTCTAAGAGTACGATGAAGTAGGTTATATTGTGAACTAATGATAGGCAAACAGCCTGAATGTTTGGAGTTCTATTGAGGATAGCAGTGACAGATCCTTAGTCTAACAATTCTGGTTGTTATATTTGCAAGGTTAGCTACATTGACCTAAAAGCAGAGGAAAAATAGAAGCTGACCTAAACGAAGTATAGTGAAATGAAAATGGAAATAGTAGAACAACTTGCTGGAGTGAGGAGTTTTAGGTGCAGAATTTCAGTCTGGAAAACTGTTTTTTTGTGTGTGAAGAATATATCCCCACACATGCCAGAGAAGGGGGCAAAGTTTATTTTTACTCCCAATTCAGGAGCTATAGAGAACTATTTGATAGCATCCCACCTACCTAGGCTTCTTTGCAGCTGGCATGCCGTCCTCCAGCAGAACTCCTTTGTCCAGCTTGAGATTCGCATCAGAAGCCATCCAGTTTCTAGTATGGAAGAAGTTTTATATCAAGAAATTATGTTCTCCAAGCAAGAGAAGATGCGTAAGCTTTTAATATGGACACTGACCAGAATTGCCAAGGTTGTGAACTCAAATAAAAATCCGTTATTTCTAATGACTTCACCTGCTGATCAAAGGTTCAAGGCAGTGCTATCTTGTTCTTATGTGACTCCAAGAAATATATGAAGAAAAGGAAGAATCAAATTTGAAGACTAACAAGAAAAGTGCATGCCAGCTCACAGCTTGCATGAGTGGAGATGTGTGCACCAGCCTATCATTCGCACGAGTGGAGCTGCGCATGCGCCGCCCCCCACTCATGTGTGGGAAGCTGTGTGTGTTGGCCCACTGCAACCACAGTATAAATCAGTTTTACTGTCCTTAAGTTACAGATCAGAGACTGGCTGTAAGGCTAATAATAGAAAGTCTTAATCACCCACTCTGCTCCACATACAGATCATCCCGCAAAGAAGTCACTCTTGAATCCAGGACAATCTCTTCCCATGTGAAGGATTTAAATCCAAGGCATTTATAACCCAGCTGAACTGACCTCTTATTTTCTAGTTCATACTTTTACCACACTGAATCAACAAAAGGGCGGGATATAAATGGAATTAAAATAAAAATAAAAAAATAAAAATATATTCTGTCCACCACCACCGCCACCCACTTCTGGGAAGTAAGTTAGTTGCCAAACATGATCTGCTGAGACGAAAAGCAGGAAGAGAAAGAATTTTTGAGATGCAGGAACTATCAGGTTTCAACCCTGATTAATGCTGACAAATAGTCTGCCATTACAAAATCTCCAGACTTCCTGATTAGAAAAGGAACCATCGATCAGTTCAGGAAAACCACCTACTTCAAAAAGATACCCCATTCACACACACCACCCCAAACACACCCAAATTGACATGCTCCCCTAGTGTATGTGTTAACTCTGCAGGGCAGACGTGTCGAACTCTCAACGTCATGTGAAGTCGCGCAATGGGGTGGGCGCGGCTTCCAGATGGCGCATCCGGCCCCTGGGCTGGCAATTTGACACCCCTGCTGTAGGGGGTTTCTTTTTGTTGCTGTTTTTAAACTCCAACATAGGACGTCTTCTGCATTTTCAGGACCAATAGTCAAAACATTGTCTTGTTTTTCCCTAATCTACCATTTTCTGCAATGACCCTTTTGAGCCAGAGTTGTCATCTGTCCTCTCTACTTACATCCCAAGAAAATATCCAACATGTCCTATTATTCAGAGAAATCGGTCAGGTTACACTCCATTCACAGATTGTGCTAAACCAGACAGGGCCATTTGATGAGCCACATCTGGTGCTCCTTTGGCTGTCCCTGTCTGGTCTCTGATTAGAAATCAAGTGCAAATAGGACATAACATGTATTCTCACCAGCAGCAGCTAATCAAAACCATATAATTTACTAGGGTTTTAAAATATATACATGTATACACACACACACACACATATTGGGGTGTGGGGTGTGTTTGAAAGCCATGGTTTACAGCTTGGTAATGTTATATATAATAATAATAATAATAATAATAATAATAATAATAATAATAATAATAATAATAATAATGTTGGAAGGGACCTTGGAGGTCATCTAGTCCAACCCCCTGCTAAGACAGGAAACCCTACCATTTCAGACAAATGGCTGTCCAGTTTCTCTCTATATATATGTGTGTGTGTGTGTGTGTGTGTATGTACGTATATATGTGTGTGTGTGTATATATATATGTGTGTGTGTGTATATATATACATAGAATGAAGGCTACTGCTAAGCTTGTAAGCCATATACATATATTCCATTTATATCCCGCCCTTCTCCAAAGACTCAGGGCGGCTTACAAGCTTAGCAGTAGCCTTCATTTTATGTATATGCCTGCTTGTTAGGGCTTTCAACCCCCAAGCGGCATTTATTACAAAGTCAACTTAGGTTACATATATGTATGTATGTATATGTATGTATGTATGTATGTATATGCATCTATGTTAAGTGTTTGTTAAGTATATATACATACACACACACACACACATGCAAAGCGGCAAAAATGATGGGGGGGGAGAATAAATAAACGAAAGAGGCTCTTTTGTCCCTTCCGCCCCCTCTTCTCCCCTCCACCACACACAGCCGGCTGCGCTGAGGGGAAACTCGGGAGCAGCTGCTCTCCTTTCCAAGCAGGCGGAGGATCGAGACACAGCCCCCCGACCCTCCTGCCCTCGCCCACCCAGAGTCCCGGCCTCCTGCCCAGTCAACGCCTCCGCGCGCGGGCGGCGCCAAACCCGCTTACCTCACGGCGAGAAAGGAGAATAGCCGGCGCCGGAAGGAACGGCGTCTCCTTCCGCCCACGGCAACAATCTAGTTCCTAGAGCGTCTCCCGCTCGATCTCGCCTCTCTCTCTCTCTCTCTCTTCCTTCCCCCCCCCCCCGCTTCCCATGTATTCTCTTTCCTCGTTTCCATGGATACCAAACTATAGAGCGTTAGAGAGGAGAAAGCGGGGGAATTAGAGATTCCGGGTTTCGTAACAAGGTCTTTCTTCTTCTTCTTTTTTCTCCTCCTCCCCCCTCCGTCTCCCTCTCCCTACAATTAAATTGGACGATCGGAAAGGTTGCTCAGATGGCATTCTTCCTTCTGCTGAGCTGTAACGTTCAGCATTGTAACTATGTTTTGTCGTACTAGTGTATATAGGTTTTAGTGTGATATGTGTCTTACTGGGTTATAACTTATAGTGATATGCAGATGATACCACTCTAATGGCAGAAAGTGAAGAAGAACTCAAGAGCCTCTTGTTGGGTGGAGAAGATTGCAAAGGTTGGGTGGAAACTTAACATTAAGAAAACCAAGATCATGGCAGATTCCTCAATTCCTGGCAAATAGATAGGGAAGAAACGGAGGTAGTGACAGATTTTATTTTCCCGGGCACCAAGATCACTGCAGATGGGGACTGCGGTCAATAAATTAAAAGATGCTTGCTCCTGGGGAGGAAAGCCATAGCAAATCTAGACAGCACACTGAAAAGCAAAGACATCACCCTGTCAACAAAAGTGCGTATAGTCAAGGCCATGGTCTTGCCAGTTGCAATGTATGGCAGTGAAAGTTGGACCATAAAAAAGGCTGAGCGTCAAAGAATTGAAGCCTTTGAACTATGGTGCTGGAGAAGACTCCTGCTAGTCCCTTGGACTGCAAGGCGATCAAACCGGTCAGTCCTAGAGGAGATCAACCCTGACTGCTCTTTAGAAGGCCAGATCCTGAAGTTGAAACTCAAATACTTTGGCCACCTAATGAGAAGGAAGGACTCACTGGAGAAGAGCCTAATGCTGGGAAAGATTGAGGGCAAGAGAAGAAGGGGACGACAGAGAATGAGGTGGCTGGATGGAGTCACTGAAGCAGGAGGCGTGAGCTGAAATGGACTCCAGAAGATGGTAGAGGACAGGAAGGCCTGGAGGAACGTTGTCCATGGGGTCACGATGGGTCGGACACAACTTCACAGCTAACAACAAGTGTTACAGTGTCTTTTATTTAGGTTTTAGCATGATGCATACTTACAGGTGGCATATATGATGTTTATGGGCAGCACAAAGATTGCCGATGTTGTTTCTCTTCTCTAGAATGCTTCAAATGTACTTGACTATCGTTGGTGGTGCTAGTTGAAGGTGTTAGAATTTGCATCCATTGCATCTGGCAAGATGATGTGTGTGCCTCCAGATGCTGGGTTAGAAGTCACATCATTCCTACAACTAGCCATGGCACCTGCCCCCCTCCTCCCCCCATGCTGAGATTGTCCCGTTTGCTCAACCAAGTGATAAAGTAGACAAAGCATTTGTGTGGACCTCAGGACTGTCTTTTATTTAGGAATGAAATCCACCAGATCATTGTTAATGTCAGTAGTCTCAAAGGTTCTTCTTCAAAAGGCAGCTGGACTGTTGTTTTTTCTAGAGATGGGCTGTATGAAAACAGCATTCATAAGCAATCACCCTGTCTCATTTTTTTTATTTTTTATTTTATTTTTATTTATTTATTTATTTATTTATTTATTTATTTATTTATTTATTTATTTATTTATTTATTTTTGGGACTTATATGCCGCCCTATCTCCCGAAGGACTCAGGGCGGCTAACAACAATAACATATAATAAATACAGAAGTTAAGATTAAAATTAAAGGCCTCTGTACAATAAATTAAAATTAAAATAAATTAAAAATTAGAGTTAAAAAATTAAAAACATAATTAAAATCCCTGTCAGTCCAGGTCAGCCAGGTGGAAAAGGAGTGTTTTGAGGCCGTGGCGAAAGGACTGGAGATCTGGGGCCATCCGAAGCTCAGGGGGGAGCTGGTTCCACAGGGCTGGCGCTCCCCCAGAGAAGGCCCTCCCCCTGGGGGTTAAGATTATTTGCGTTAAAAAAAATGTGATGCAGAGTTTCATATCCAAGACTACCTGTGAATTCCAGAGAAGTCTCATTGGCATTCAAATGAAAGTAAAAACAGTGAGGACAGACAGCCACCTTCTTGATTCAGATGGAGCTGCAGGAAAAATGCCACACAAAGGTAAGAAAACCTTTATTGTCACTTTTTACTATGACCACACTGGCCCACATTAAAAAGGAAATTCTGTTGCTTGCTCTCAAAAGCAAGTATATCTCTACACATACCCATACATAACACACAAATACACCTACCCCATACATATTAATATTAATCACTGTCCATTTTGAAGACATAGCGGAAAGAGGAAACTTGACAGTTCATAAGGCTGATGCTCTATGGAACAAAACTGTGGCTGAATCTGGATATTCTGCTTTGGATGAGCTGATTGTCTACTCATTGGGGGAACCAAAGCAAGATGGGCCAAATAACCTGAGCCATTTTTCATCAGAAGATTCTGCAACCGGCCAGGCCCCTGCATGACCACTATTTTGTGATAGCATCTCTCCATTGTTCTTCAAAATTCCCAAAGGATCTCAAAATTCTGCCTGCCTCTAACCAAGGAAGCCTGTAATTCAGGGCTCCTCAAACCCCGATCCGTGGACCAGTAGCAGGCTGCAGCATACCAGCAACCGGTCCGCACAAACAAGCAAAGCCCCATCCGTGGGATGCAGGCAGCACAGAAAACCACGCACTCTCTGGTCCATGGAAAAACCTTTCTCCACAGAACCGGTTCCTGGTGCCCAAAAGTTTGGGGACCTCTGCTCTAATTGTTTTGTAGGATGAGAGGGGGAGGGGCATATAAATCAAATCAAATCAATCAATCAATAAAATGGTATGCTCAAGAGGTGAATGCTTGACCACCCAAGGTTAACAATACGATTTCACCGTGTCCCTGCCTGAAAAGCAATCATATTTTATTCCAATATGCAGGAAGAGAACTTCAGCTAAAGCAGAGCAGGCTCACAAAAGATCACTCTCTGAGTGGCTGGTTTTCTCTCCCTTAAGCTGTGACATAAAGCGGGTTCACTTAGAAATAAATACTTTAGTGGGGCAAATTGCCATGCAGGTTTGGGGGCCCATCTGCATTCTGGTGACCCTACAATTTGTCACAACTGCCTGCCTGAAGAAAGGTAAGACTTTCAGGTAACTTTCTCCCTCTTAAGCCACCTTGTCATCCCCTGGGCAATTCCTTCTGTTTCTTGGATGTTAGGCAACAGCTGCGAAAGGGAAGAGTTGCAGAGGAATAAGAATTAGAGCTAATGTTGTGCAATAGTTTTATTTTACGTTTCATTTATTGTTCATTTTGGGGCACTGAGAATATTCTTGGGAAGGCTGGTGAGAAACTGTCTTGCATGCTTAAGCAGGTCAGTGACAAACTAAATATCTTTATCACTTATTCATTCCTCTCTTAGTATTATAGTTGTTGTTGTTGTTGTTAGTTGCGAAGTCGTGTCCGACCCATCGGACCCCATGGACAACATTCCTCCAGGCCTTCCTGTCCTCTACCATCTTCTGGAGTTCATTTAAGCTCACGCCTACTGCTTCAGTGACTCAGTATTATAGTTATATAGTCCATTGTTTAGTGTATTGTGTAAAACCGGAGCTCTTGGTAAGTTTACAGTTCAATGAAAAAACTAAATAAATACATTCAAGAATTGAATGAAGCATGCCTTTTGCTAACTGGTATCACATGTAGTGTAGGTCAGCTATTTTGCTGCAGTTTTACAAACAAGACATCAAATAATTTTGTTTCTCTTTTTCAAAATTGAGTTTAAAGGGCATAAAATGCATCTTCAGTTTGTGGTCTGTTAAGATTAAAGTCTCTGCAATAACTTTGTTCTTCTATTTTCAAATATCTTCCAGGAGAGCTACCGCAGAAATGCAAATTGCCACCAAAGAGAGGAAAATGCGGAAAAAAATTGGAAAGGATTTACTATGATCCCAAAACAAAAACATGTCTGAACTTCATTTATGGAGGTTGTGGTGGCAATAAAAATAACTTTTCCACTCTACAGGATTGTATTTACAAGTGTAAAATATTTGGTAAGGAGCTCTCCGACTGCCAAGACTTGCAAACAACAACAACAACAACAACAACAACAACAATAATAATAATAATAATAATAATAATAATAATAATAATAATAATAATTGGAAAGTACCTTAGAGGTCATCTAGTCCAACCCCCTGCTCAGGCAGGAGATCCTATACCATTCTGGACAAACTCTTAATTTGTTTATCTGAAAGGTACCTGAAGATGCTTCGTGCTGCATCCTTTTGGTTCCACTTGCAAAATTTGTAATTATTGTCATTGGGTTTCTCTTGCAGATGTCTGCATGTGTGTCTGTGTGTGCATTTCTTTTAATATTATACAGTTAGTCCTCGACGTACAACCACAGTTGACCCCAAAATTTCTGTAGCTAAGTGAAACTTTTGCCAAGTGAATTTTGCCCCATTTTACAACCCTTTTTGCCATAGTTGGTAAGTGAATCACTGCAGTTGTTAAGTTAGTAACACCGTTGCTAAGCGAATCTGGCTTCCCCATTGACTTTGCTTGTCAGAAGGTCGCAACCGTCATAAATACATGCCAGTTGCCAAGCATCCGAATTTTGATCACACGGCTATGGGAATTCTGCAACGGTGACCCTGGAGATACTGCCACAGTCATAAGTGTGAGAAACGGTTATAAGCCACTTTTTTTCAGTGCCCTTGTAACTCTGAACGGTCACCAAACGAATTATTGTAAGTCAAGGACTACCAGTAGATTATTTCCAAGCAGGATATTTGCATCTAACATTCACTCAGTTGTCTCCTGTTCTTAGATACTGAGTTACCTGCGGATAACAAAGCTGGAAATATTAACTGGAAGAAACGTATGTATGCTGTTGTCTCCACAACATATTACAGGGTTTCACAATAAGTGCATGTGCACGTGCCTGTGCACAAGAGAATCACATCACAAGATACCGGCTGGGATGGGTAAACTTCTGTTGGTCAAGTTGGTCGGAATGCACTAAAAGTGGGTAGGACTGAAATAATGGGTGGACGGACCCCCTCCTATTTCTATCAGCTTCTTTCTCTGGCACCCAATTTACAGTTTCTGTTCATATGATGTTTTAAAGCTGGAGGTCATAAAAGTCCACGGCATGAAAGTAATTGGAAAAGAATCCAGATGACATAGGGGAGAATTGTGGGGAGGGGGTTGACCTTCACCTTATTTTCTTATCTTTCAGTTATATCAAAGAGATGCAAATTAAAGCCCAAAAAAGGATGGTGCAAAGAGAGACTTATTCGGTTTTATTACGATTCTACATTCCTTCGGTGCAGAGAGTTTTCTTACAGAGGCTGCGGAGGCAATGATAACAGATTTACCACTTACTATGATTGTGTTAAGGAATGCGATGTGTTTGGTACGTTCCAAAATTTTTACAGATTTACCCACCAGCCTCACACCATCACTTCTGTCTTAGTGTCATTAGTGTCTTAGTGTAATTCGTCCATTGAAGTAAGCTTTCAAATAGGTTTGGCAACGATCGGAAGCCCTGATGGAAAAAAAAATCAAAGTCTCCCCCTACTCAAAATTGAATGACCCCAGGGGAAAATTGTCTCTCAGCCATGGGGGGGGGGGGAAGGATGAGCCCACAGCAGCCTAAAGTACAAAAGGAGCTTGCAGTTCCAAAGACCAGATCAATTTATCAAACACATTGTCACTGCGGTTCCCTCCCTCGTGTTGATGGCAAAATAAAATAAAATAAAATAAAATAAAATAAAATAAAATAAAATAAAATAAAATAATAAAATAAAATAAAATAAAATAAAATAAATAAATAAAATGGGTACCAGGAGAAGGGAGGAAACTCCTTTAAACCGGAAAGTCAGCTAAGGATGACTTTGCCTCTGTTATGGGACGGGCATGGGACAAAGGCAACATCAACCATTGACAAGTTATGTTTGTGCCATGGTGAGGGGGCACCAGCGACTTCCTGTGTTCTAAAATTGTTCTGGAGTGAAGAACATCATATGAAGTTCAAAATGCTTCAGTGGGATTGGGGACTGAAAAAAAAACATGCTTAGAAAAAGTTAAAGGTAGGATCTACAATACTCGGCAGAATTTTAATTATGGCAGTAGATTGTCCATGTTGTCCAAGTAGAGAGGGGAAGAGAGGTGTAGGAGGATAAGGCCATCCTAGGGTAGCTTCTCCAAACTATGTTGCTGCTTTCGATAGCAGTCTTGAGACGATGCTTCATGCTAGTACTGAAGATAAGCGGTAGATTGAACCATGTTGTAAGGAGTACTTGTCTGTTATTAGAGGTACCCAGAAATTTGAGAGAGGCCCTACTTTTATAGATTTTAAAAAGGTAAAAAAAAAAACCCAATCAAGCGGCCATGGTACTGAGGCCAAAGCAGTCTCTTTTATGTGCTTTAAAATCTACCACTCCCTGATAAAAGGAGCAAAAATGTCTGTATATCTGATAGCATTGTCACGTGTTTTCACCAAAGCCTCAGAAGTTAGAGTGTCTAGCTTCTGAAATATTGTCTGGCTGCATATGATATCTAAACCTGTCCTGTGGTTGTATTACTGCATCCAATCTGGTCCATGATGTAGTAGATAGTAGTAATAATGGATGTATTACTTTGGGTTGATTCATAACATCTCTTCTCTTCTCTTCTCTTCTCTTCTCTTCTCTTCTCTTCTCTTCTCTTCTCTTCTCTTCTCTTCTCTTTTCCTTCACAACACTGCCTGTAGCATTTTAGGACTCATATCAATATAAGAAACGTGGAATTCCTGAACTCTTCAAAGTACAGACTCTTTGATCTGTGTTGTGTGAGAACGCATACATTTTGAATAAAAAGTATCTTCATTTCATGCTATCTGTCTGTCTGTGTTGCTGCATTTCCAAATCATTTTGGTAAATTTAAGATGGATTATCAAAATATTGCTCAGTTTGTTGCTGAAGGGCTGTACACTTGGCAACACCAAGGTTAAACTGATTGCTTTTATTGTCTCAGTCTGTCCATAACTGGAAGACAGCTGTGCTTTATTTAAGCACAGAAGGTACTTTTTGCTAAAATGGAGCGTCTGCAAAGCCATCCTGTATTTTCTGAAATCTCTTAACAGAAATGATGAGATGCAGAAGTTTATAGAAGAACACGATGTCCCAGTGTTCAAAAAGGGAAGGAGGGCATAATCTACAGATCGCTTAGTTTAATGTTTATATTTGCAAGAAACTAGAAAAGTTTGTCAAGCAGCATGTTTTTCCATAGTTAAAAGTAATTGCTACCATTATCAAGAAAGCATGAGCTTCTATCAAGAACATTTTCTCATAGGTTAAGTTTATTGTGTTTTTTTTTAATGACAGAGTGACTAGTTTAATAGAGCATGGAGAATTCTGTCAATATGGTATAGCTTGATTCTGATAAGTTATTCGACTATGCTTTCATAATAACCTCATGGACAAAATAGATACAGGTAGTCCTGTAGGTCCCACTTCGATGGGATGGTAACAGCATTCCATGCATTTTGGCATACAGTCATGCCGGACACCTGACCACAGAAGTATCTTCAGACAATGTTGCCTCCCTCAGCTAGGAAATGGAGATGAACACCCACGAGAACAGGGCAAGACTGGACAGTCCCCGACTTATAACCCGGACTTAAGTCTCCGACTTATAACTATTTGTGCAATGACTATTGGAAGTTACGACGCTGAAAACAATGACTTGTGGAATTATTTTTCTTAAATATTGAAAATGTTATTTGGAAAACTCCCAACCCTAATCCTAACCCTAACCCAAATCCCAACCCCACTTTATTCCTAACCCTATAAAAACTAATACAATTTATACAAAAAAGACAACAAAGATATGCAGAATTGTTTTTGCATATACAACATAGAGGAGGTTGAGGCACACTGTGACCCAGAGGGTGTGGGTATGACTTTTATCGAGGAATAACGTCATCTTTTGAAAGAACAGGATGTTTTGTTCATCGGCTGAGGGGCTGCAAACCTGGTAGTAAGAAGGCCACCTGCTTGACTTAACGGTTCCATGGTGTACCGAATTAAAAGGCAATCACCCTTAACTGAAAAGCAGTTTAAATACCAGATACCATAAACTAAAATAGAACAGGTTCAAAGTGTCTCTGACTGTTGAAAATTAATTGGTCCCTTTCTCAGATGCAATATATAAGGAGATATTTGGAATCAAGCAGTCTTCTGGGGCACTTGCCATGCAGAACTGGGGCACTGTCTGTCTTATCGTTCTCCTGGAACTTAACACACCTGGCTCTGTGCAGAAAGGTAGGGTTTATAGGCAAAGGGCTTTCTTTCGGCCACTTCCTGAAATGCATCCATACTATAACTTTTATAGTTTTACGAACTGTACATTTTGCAAAGGACTTCAGGTTCAGCTAATCTTGCGCAATTCTTTTACGGTTTCTTCCATTCATTTCTTGCTTTGGGGAACTCCTGAACTGTCTTATTATTATTTTTTCACACTGAGTTCTCACAGTTCCCATATTCTAGATTTGTTGAATAAGTCATAATGGCCGGATTGCCGTTTCATGTGAAATAAAAGAAAGTTTTATAAATGTCTAAGTGGATTAAGAAGAGTCTAAGCCAGTGGTTCTCAACTTTTCTTCACCACGGACGCCTTTTAAATACCTTTTGTGGCCATGGACCATGGCCATGGACCACCAAGACATAACTCAAGATTTAAATCATAACATTTCTTCATAAGCCTTTGCTTTTATGATGACATTGCTGACCTCCAGGGGTCTGAGGACCACAAGAAGAGAACCACTGGTCTAAACCATAACTAGTTAATGTGCTGAGGAAAGATGTTGCAGAACACTGTGAGAGCGGTTCTCACTCTATCATCTTTCACTTGTGCAGTTAGCTGTACTCAGCCACAAACTTGTTTATTACATCGTGGCCTAATAGTTTGAAGAAACCCAACTTGGGTGGTTAGTTTAGGATTGTGTGTTGTGTGAATACAGATAACATAGTTCATGAATATGGTCTAGTGAACTACAGTAAAGTGTTTCATAGAAATCTGCTTAGGAACAAGCAAAACACACGCAACTGGGTGAGTCACAAACCTATAACCTAGTCCTAGTGGTTAGTTTTTGTGGTTTCATATGTTGTGTGAATCCAGGCATTTTGTGAGTTGATAGTTCAGGGAACATCCCATCCCCCCGTGGGTTTATTCAGGAATCAATGAAGCATATTGTGCTAGAACCCAGCCAGTTATACATGAATTCAGAGAAGTTCTGCTGTTTTGTAGGAAATCCAGAAACATCCTTTTCAATAACTGT
Organism: Vipera ursinii; assembly: GCF_947247035.1. Taxonomy (NCBI): domain Eukaryota; kingdom Metazoa; phylum Chordata; class Lepidosauria; order Squamata; family Viperidae; genus Vipera; species Vipera ursinii. The sequence goes on along the minus strand of NC_139519.1, from coordinate 17,590,012 downwards.
TTTTTTATCTCTTTCAAAAGTAAGCTTAAAGCACTTCAGATATAAATCAAAATTTCTATTCTCATTTTTCACAAGTCAAGATTAATGTGTCTGAAACAACTTTTTTTCCCTTTTCCCCCTTTATTTCCTCCCAGTATTTATGCCTCGAAAATGCAAACTACCACCCCAAAAGGGAAAATGTAATGGAGACTTTGAGAATTTTTACTACGATTACAAGAACAATATGTGTAAGACCTTCGTCTATGGAGGTTGTGGTGGCAATAAAAATAACTTTGTAAATCTGCTGGAATGTTATTACATGTGTAAAAGATTTGGTAAGGCCCCTGACCTCTTCCTTCTTAATTTTTTTTTAAAATTGATTTTAAAAACACCTGCTGAATTTATTTATGCTCCTTCATTTTAATTCCTCGGCTGTGTTCACTAGCATAAAAGGTTAAATGTTGTGACTTAGTATTGTTAAATTTAATTAACCCATAAACAAGGCTTTCAAGTTAGTATTATTCACATACTGGTGATACAGTAGGTCCAAGCACAGTAATTTAATAAGTTACTGAGTAACTTTAATGTTATCACTATTGTTCTGTTTAACTGATGAAATTTGGATGTCTCTTGCTTTTCTTATCTCATCCTTGACCTCTCTGCTGTCTAAATGATCAAATAAATAAATGACATCATTTTAAGCTCATTCTTGTCAGGCACAAGCAACCAGAGCACTCATGGATATCTAAAGTCAGTAACTTTATTGTCTGCTACCTATGTTACAAGAATCTCACCACACTGCTTGCCTTCCCCTGGGAATGACCAGATAAAAGTTTCATGGGGGAGATCAAGCTTATGCCTCTTGTGGCTGCACAGCAACTCCAAGTTAGGCCCTCTCTTGACCCCTCCTTCCACCCTAACTGGCAGTTTCCCAACAAATGCACCTGGGCTGTAGTTTATGAGAAGACCACTGCAGTAAAGCATACAGGAAAATACAAACTTTACTGGCTGCCTAGATTTTGGCAGCCCAGATGACACTATTTAAATTAAAATATTTGAACTTTCTCAGAATGATAACTGCAATGATTTCCCAGGTTTTGGAAAGGGCATGCATTTTTTAGCTTTTCTTTCCTTTGTGGAGCAATGCATTGGAGAAGAAAACCCTATAGCACTTTGCAATGAAACATTACCTTAATCTTCTGCAACTCGAAGTCCTTCATTTGTGTGGACTTCAACTCCCAGAATTCCAGTCAGGATGGCTGTTGTTAAGACCTCTGAGAGTAGGAATCTACGCAGGTGCAAGGTATCTAGGCTGGGGAAGACCAATACAGGAGATTAGTATTTCTCAACCTTGGCTACTTTTTAGATGTTTGGACTTGATTGACTGAGGAATTCTGGAAATTGAAGTTCACACATTTTAAGGTTGCCAAGGTTGAGAAATGCTGCAAGGTATTATGGGACATATATTTTACAAGCATAAATCACCATCCTGACAAAGTTTTTTCTTTCTTCAGTTCTAAGCCTGCAATTTTAATAGTGGAACCTACCTTCAGAACTATGAATGTTTGGTTCAGCTTCTGTCTGTAGCATCACACACAGGCCTTGTGTGCGTAGGTGATGGTTATATCAAATTACACCACTTGATGCTCAATAACCCTCAGAATCTGGCAATCTATTTATTCAATACTTTAGGGGTTCTGAGCAATTCTTCTGGAACAAAGAGTAGGCAACCTATTCAGCCAACTGTCCCCTACTGAAAACAATATAAAGTGATTTTTAGGTCTGGACATTTGCATTAAGTGCTCATGCTGTTATCGGCTAACATTGCTCTCTCTATTTGTATTTGTAGGCTTCTTTTCTACCTGGGAAAATATTGTGGGAGATTTACAATGGAGGAAAGGTAAAAGTTCCATTGTTGTCTCCACAACGAACTCCAGGGGATTCATAGTTAAGTGTTGGTGTGAGTGCCTTTAAGAACCTTGGTGGAGCAGTGGGCTAATGCCTCCTTAAGTAACACCAGCTGCCTGCAATTAGTGCAGGTTCAAGTCCCACCAGGCTCAAGGTTGACTCAGCCTTCCATCCTTCCGAGGTAGGTAAAATGAGGACCCAGATTGTTGGGGGCAATTAAGCTGACTTTGTAATAATGCCACTTGGGGGGGGCGGCGAAAGCCCTAATAAGCAGGCATATAAATAGAATGAAGGCTATTGCTAAGCACATTGATTTGTGCTTCTTAGACTGTAAGCCGCCCTGAGTCTTCGGAGAAGATATAAATGGGATTTTAAAAAAAGTAAACATGATAACCTCATTACTAGCGTCACATTTCCACAAGGACATAAAGGATACATATGGAAAGGATGGGGGAACTTTGTCTTAGTATATTGGGGTGCTGCAATGTTTGAGCTTAAAAAAATGAAAAATAAAGGGGCAAAGATAGCTTGTCTGACTTGAAGTAATTCTCTTCCTCCACTTCTGCGGGGCAAGTATAATCTTTCAATATCACTAAGGAGATGGTATGTATAGTCATCTGTTTTCTTATGATGCTATGGCACTTTATCCACCTATCAAGTCCTTCCGAGGGAGCTGGGATAGGCATATATTGTTGCTCGATATTATAATTTCTGTATTTCAAAAAAGAGATGTAACAGAGCTTTAGTTTCCAATATTCCTGTTTTTCTTTCAGAAATACCTCAGGAATGCAAATTGTGGGCCAGGAAAGGAAGGTGCAGGGGTAAAATTCCTCGTTATTATTATGATGCCCACAACAAGAGATGCCGATTGTTTACTTATGGTGGCTGTGGAGGAAATGCAAACAATTTTCAGACCTTCAATGAGTGCAACATGGCCTGTGACATATTTGGTATGTTGAAACAATTTTATATCCCCTCCAGAATTAATTAACTAATTGGTTGTCACGATATAAAAATGGTGCTGAGATGTCTAGAAAGAATACAGAGAAGAGAAACTAAGATGATTAGAGGACTGGAGACTAAAGCATATAAGGAACGGTTGCTGGAATTGGGTATGTCTAGTTTAATGAAAAGAAGGACCAGGGTGACATGATAGCAGTGTTCCAATAGTTGAGGAGGTGCCAGAAAGAAGAGTGGGGGGGGTCTCAACCTGTTCTCCAGAGCAGAAGTCCCCAAACTTGGCAACTTTAAGACTTGTGGACTTCAACTCCCAGAATTCCTCAGCAAAACCTCAGAACCTGCACAGCAATAGCTGTAGTAATAACCATTCAGATTTGGGACAGGCAAGTGCTGATTATCAGTTCTGTTCAGCCTCTTTAAATTTGTAAAATGCAAACGTCTTCATGCTTACTATCATCCCAATGTCTTCAAACAATCGGAAGAGATGTGGTTAATCTGAACTTTAAAAAAAATGAAATTGGAAGGTGGGAAGGATAGTCACCTGGAAGTGTCCTTAAATAACATACCTTTTCTTGTCCTTACCGTAGGAAATATGAAGAAACATTTCTATCCAGGTAAGAGTTCCCTTGTGGACTTCATTGGACCTTTAAGATATATGATGCTCTTGGACCTTCTATCTCTTGCCTGTAATTTTTCGATGTATTTGGTTCACTTCTTCATACATTTTACATTGATTCCAGGAAGTTGTTTGACTTGAATTAACCCACAACCCATGCCTCCATTAAATTCCAAGGGAAGATCTCAGGAGGCACAACTGCTTCTTTGGAGTTTTTTTCAGATGGGGAAATGTGGTAGGGTGGACAACTTTGGAATACTGGGAAGATGTTCAAAGATGTTCAAGCTCCAACACTACCTTCCACTTTGCAGCAATAATGTCTGCTCAGAAACGCCAACCTTGAGAATGAGATAGCAAATTTGGAAATGTAGAAAATAGATTTATGCATAGTTATTTTTTTATTGCTAGGTCAATAAAATGTTAAGAGTTGAGCCTGCAGTTTCCCTTGTTGAAGATGGAAGAAAACATTCAAATTTTTACATAAAAGCACACTTTCATAAACATCCCTCTCTTCTGCTTAACTTCCTGAATCTCCCAGAGTCTATGCTACAGACGTGTGATCAACCATTAGATGTGGGTCCGTGCAATGAAAACTTTCCTCGCTTTTACTACAATCGCACTACCAAGACTTGTAAACCATTTAAGTTTGGTGGCTGCAATGGCAACAGAAATAACTTTTTAAGTCATGAGGATTGTGTTCATGAGTGTAAACCAGTATAGACCCAGGTAAGTGCAAAGAGCTTTTGAAGAATTCCCTGCAGAGTTTCAGCTAGCCTCAGAACTATGCTGCTTGGATGAGTTAATTGTATTGTGATGCTTCTAATGAGAACCCTTTTTTAAGGCCAGTTACCTAACAGATTCCTACTGTTTTCTCAGTATGCAGAAGAAAAGAAGCAGACACAGGATCCTTTGACCACCATCCTTGTATTATTACAGATAGTCCTCGAGTTATGTCCACAATTGAGCCCAAAATTGCCATTGCTAACTGAAACACTGGTGAAGTGAGTTTTGCCCCATTTTACAACCTTTCTTGCCACAGTTGTAAAGTGCAGTTGGTAAGTTAGTAACATGGTGGTTAAGTGAACCTGGCTTCCCCATTGACTTTGTTTGTCAGAAGGTCGCAAAAGATGACCACATCACGGCAGGACATTGCAATCATCCTAAATATGAGCCAGTGGCCAAGCATCTGAATTTTGATCACGCGACCCTGGGGATGCTGCAATGGTTGTAAGTGTGAAAAACAGTCATAAGTCACTTTTTTCACTGCTGTTGTAAATTTGAACGGGTACTAAATGAACTGTTGTTAAGTCAAGGACTATCTGTACTTTAGTAGAATCCCGTTGTCCAACCAAAGGCACTTAACCTGCCCTTCACACAATTTTAAGAATTTGGATAAGACCTTTCTGACAAAATAATACATGTTTTGTTGCACTTTTACTCCATGAGCAAATTATACTCTATTCCTTTGACCGCATCACCATACAACTTCTCTCTTCCATGAGTTCTGGAGAATCTTTCTCTTTGCACACAGTCTCAATTTTCTCTCTTCCTAGCATGCTCTAGTAAAACTAAGAATCAGAACTTATACTTTCTACCACAATTTCCTACTAAAGGCTGCTAAACCTTCAATTTCTACTGGATTCTTTCAGAAGCCAGTTTGCCTATTAGAATACATACATTACTAAGTCATATTATTTATATAATCACAAAATAAATTCTGAATTGGCCTATTTTATTCTTTGCAAAGGAACCCGAAAGTCCCAAGAAATGGCACCAACTCTTTACAGATCCGTCTTCAGATACAGAGGATTGGTCAATTATATAACAACAGACTGAGGAAGTCATTTTTGGAAGGCCTCCTTGCATTTACTGAATATTAACATTCATTTGTCTTCCATGCATCATCCAGCATGCAATGGACAAGCCGAAAGGTTAACAGACAATTGCAGCAATTGTATTTCTTACAAGCAAGGCAACTGGATGGATCTTACACCTCTTGTTGAATTTGCTTACAAAAATTCAGCAGCCTCCCCTGTCAATATGGCCCTGTTCCAGGCAATGTATGGATTCCACCCACACATCTTACCAAAAGCCAAAGAAGAAAGGACAGTCCCTCGCAACAGAGATTCTGTGCATCAGCGACAATCAGATCCCAAAGCCTCTCCAAGGAATGGCTCAAACTAGCAAAGGCTACCTACAAGAAAGCAGCACATGTACATAGTCAAGAACACCTAGAACTGCAGAAGGGGATTTGGTGTGCCTTTCTACAAATTTACAACATCCATGAGAACTTCCAAGAAACTGTCCTTAAAATTTATTGTCATCTACTAGTAATTAAGTGAAACAACCCAGTAGCTTTTTGTTAGTTTCAGTGAAAGTTCACTGTGTATTGCATCGGCATTTCCTTTTGAAAGTAGCTGCTCCTTGCACTCTATGTTCACAGACCACTCCCCTTCCCCATTCTAACAAACAAGGAGGAAGAATATGAGCTGAAAGTTGTATTACACTATAGGCAAAAGGCAAATGGGTCAAATACCTGCTACACTGGAAAGGCTATCCACCATCAGACAGATCACACAAGGCAGCAATGGATGTTTATGTTCCATAATTGCTACAATGCTGTCATACACAATATCCCTGCAAACCTGTCCCTGGCCACTTCTGGCCTTGCAGGAATCAGTGCTAAACAAGACAAGCAGGAAAAGTTCATTTATGGGGTGGAGGAAGCTTCAGGAAGAGCAAGAGACCAAGTAAGGGGAAATACATTTGCTCCTTCCACACTAGGTATACAAGATGTAAGTGTGAACCACAGATTCCTGAGGGAGGGGCAGCTGTCACATAAATGGAAGGAGATTATTTAGGGATGCTACTAGTGATTGTGAGAATTTGGGGGGGAGGGGAAGCGGAACAACACACATACATTTTAGAAGAGTTTGCAGCCTAGAGTCAATTAGTTGAGATTGACTGCTATAGAAATTAAGCAATCAGGCATTTGATCAATTGAATTGGCAATTTTTATTTAAAGTTTTAGAGAAGATGGAGTTTGGCGATAAGTTTTTACAACTATCAGGGCAATATATCAGAAACAAACAGCTCAAATAATAATTAATGGTAGTTTAACAGAAGCTTGCAAAATTGAAAAGGGTACAAGACAGGGATGTCCGTTGTCACCATTGCTATTTGTTGTAACATTGGAAATATTATTGATTAAGATACGTGACTCAAATAAAATAAAGGGAATTAAAATTAAAGATCAAGATTATAGATTGAGAGCGTTTGCAGATGACCTGGTTATTACATTAGCTCAACCGACTCGGTTATAGATTTAATGGAAATAATTTCGCAATATGGGCACGTTTCTGGATTTCAGGTTAATAGACAAAAAACTAAAATTCTGTCTAAAAATATGACTATGGAACAAAAGGTACTCTTAGAAAAATTAACAGGATTTGAAATAGCTAAAAAGATTAAATATTTGGGGGTATATCTTACAGACTCAAATGTGAAATTATATAAAAATAATTATGAATTGTTATGGTTAAAAATACAAAAAGAATTAGATAGTTGGAGGAAACTACAATTGTCTTTATTGGGAAGAATTGCAGCAGTTAAAATTAATGTTTTACCAAAATTTTTATTTTTGTTTCAAATGATACCTATACTTAAAAAAGATTCAAATTTGGAAGAATGGCAGAAAGGCATTAATAAATTTATTTGGGCAGGGAAAAGACCAAGAGTAAAACTCAAGATAATGCAAGATATACGTGAAAGAGGTGGTCTTAAATTGCCCAACTTTAAATTATATTATGAAGCTGTGGTTTTATCATCAATTAGTAATTGGTTTAATTTAACAGAAGGAAGATTATTGAATATTGAGGGACATGATTTATTATATGGTTGGCATGCATACAGTATTTATTGTATGATAAAAAGGTGGATAATATCTTTAAGACACATTAAGGTATGCCCTGTTGCGAGTTTGGAAAAAAATATTGATACAAGTTAAATTATAAAATACCAATTTGGGCAATACCTAAGCATGCAATAGAAAATATAAGTCTGGGATTTAAACATGATGTGACTACATATAAAGATATTCTTAGACTGGAGAGGAATGTATGGCAATTAAAGCCATTTAATATCTTAAAAGAAGGGAAAATAGTACAAACTTGGTTTCAGTATGATCAGATACAAGTTAGATGGAAAGAAGATCAGAAAATTGGTATTACAACAACAGATGAAAATTTGGTAAAACTAATTAGAGATCAAAGTCAAGCGCATATAAGAAGGATATATAATGCATTGATAGAAATAGATTCAGAAACAGAACTTGGACCCAGAATATTCAAGAGCCAATAACAATGGATGTTTGGGGGGAAATTTGGGTCAGAAATGTAAAATTTACTCAGGCTCAAAATTTAAGAGAGAATTTTTATAAAGTGTTTTATAGGTGGCACTTAGATCCTAAAAAAATTAGCATGTATGTATCCAAATTATCAGCCTAAATGTTGGAGGTGTGGTTGTGAGGATGCAACCTATCACCACATGTGGTGGACTTGTAAAAAAGTTTTTTGGATTAAAATTTGGTGGAATATGCAGAAGATATTTAAGAAAAAGATAAGGTTTACTCCACAGTTATTCTTATTGGGTATTATTACTGATTGTACTGTTATAGAAACTAAATTGATGTTGAATTTAATAACGGTAGCAAGACTTTTGGTTTCGCAATATTGGAAGAAGGAGGAACTGCCTACTATAGAAGAGTGGACTTTAAAAGTTTCAAACTTGGCAGAAATGGCAAAAATTTCAGCATACCTGAAAGAACAATCGTAACAGAGATATATTTCGGGATGGAGAAGATGGTTTGAATATATTCAGAAGAAATATGGGACTAAAAAATTTCACCTAGCATATGAATGAATATTAGAATTATAAAATGTACTATTATTTACCTATGTATAAGGGGAGTTAAAGTGCGATAGGATTAGCATATTTTAGTTTAAGCTTGTTAGAGGCAATACCCTGCTTTCAGCTCTGAGAAGTCGGGGGGGAGGGGGTAGGGGGGATGTGGGGGGGAGGGGGAGGGATGGAGTATACTTAAAATGTACTGTAAAACTTTTCAATAAAAAAAAAGAAATTAAGCAAATAAAAATAATAAAATTTTATTCTCATAGCCATCAACTTGTTTCCCTTGGGAATATGGCAGAAGGGGAGTGAAAGTGAAAGTGATGTAATGGCACATTGAAATGATCTTGGAAAATGAGAGAAAAAATGGCTACCTAGCTTAGGATCAGATAAATGCCAGGGGAAGCCCATAACTAAATAACAAGCAGAAAAAGAAAATTAGAAGAGGTTCACTCTAACGCAGACATGTTAAACACAAGGCCCGGGGGCCAGATCCGGCCCGCGAAGTGGTTTCATGTGGCCCGCGAAGCCATCCTGGAAACAGTGAGGGTACAGCCCCCACTGCCTTGGCCCTGGCCCAGAGACCCTCCTTCTGCCAGAGACCCCCAGATCTGTCCCACTCCTGCCCAGGGCCCCATAGGCACCCTTGATGCGAATGATGTAGAGCTGGCCACGCCCACCCAGTAGGCCATACGCACTCTAGCCACGCCTACCCAGTAGGCCACGCCCACCCTGGCCATACCCACCCAGCCCCCTGAGGGCAACCGCAATGCTGATGCGGCCCTCAATGAAATTGAGTTTGACACCCCTGCTCTAACGTATCAGGTGGTTAAAATGACAGTGGGAGATTCGTACTTTTAGACTTGCGAGATTCTCTTAACGCAGCCTTACAATAAAGTGGAATAAGCTCACCATTTCTCCTCTCTGGTTTACTTGGGGCGGGTGGGGGAGGGGGAGGCTTACGTCAGGCCAGAGTCAAAGTCACAAGGTTTCAGATCGGAAGGAAAGGCACATGGAGTCTGGGTAAGCAATCGGCTGTTGCCATGCTCTTCTTAAACAGAAGCAGCCCCAGTGCTGCTTATTTGGAGGAATGAGGTTCCTTTTTTGCAAGGAGCCTGGCAGAATGTTCTTGCTCTGCTCTGCTCTTCCGTCCGTGTGGTGCACCCTTGCTCAAACTCCTCGTCTTCAGATAGCAATAGTAGGTTTTGTTCACTTCACATGACCCTGGAACACTGTGACCGTCATAAATATGAATCAGTTGTCAAACATCTGAATTTAAATCACAAGACCCTGGAGATGCTGCAACATTCCAACTGATCGGCGCTTCTTCTGGGCTCAGCAGAAGCGCCAGGATCAGCGCCGAGCTACAGCTGGAGCCTGGCGCTGATCCTGGCGCTTCTGCTGAGCCCTGACAGCCCTGCAGCTCCAGCCATCTTTTGCTCAGGCTTGTGCGGTGCTGCCACCGGTTCACCTCATTCCCCTCCCCCACTACCACTTTTCTAGGATGGTACATACCAGCTGCCAGGTGCCAATGTACCACAGGTGGTACCCGTACCACTGGTTGAAAAGCCCTGTGCTAGAGTAAATAAATGGGAATCAAATAGCAAAGCAAATATATGAAGAAAAAGCGAGGGATTCATAAGGCAAAGAGTCGGAGTCAACATTGCATTAGACGACAGTCTGGAAAGAAAGAGATGAGACACTTTTGTTGTGTAAATACACAGCAGAGTACGGAGGTGGTAAAAATAAAGTTGACTTGCAAGGATAGAAAGATACAAAGAGTGAAGGGAGGTAGTGCAAAGTTATCCCATTTTTCCCCCTTTTTATCTCTTTCCTCATGGATTCAATTGAATTAGGTAGGGTACAATTCTTTATTCATTTGCTATGCTCTCCATGACCAATGGAGCTGTTCTCAGGGTCCTTATATATGACCTTGGTGTTCCAATTACATGAACGAGCGATTGACTTTGGAAGTCAATAAACTTCTAAAAAAATGATTTCCCCCTAGTAACACTCACTGTTCTGTCGTATTCCATGTCAGTCCTTGGAGTACCCGTTTTGTGAATAATATGAGCATTAATCAGATTTTGGGGAACTGAATCTTGGTGTTCCAATCACATGAATGCCAAGGTGTACTTCCCTGTTGGATAATCTATAAAATGGCTCAATTCAGCATCGGATCCTTGTTTTGTCACCATGATGGATTTCAACTACATGCTCCTCACTTTTGGACTGCTGATTTTCTCCTTTCAGGATGCCTCTTCTCAAGGTAGGTAGATATGACCTTTTCCCCCCCTCCTACCTGCAATCTGCTTGCAACTGCCCCTTTCTCTTCCAGGATATGATCAGAAGAACAGACCTGATGGTGGAGGAGCCCCCAGAATATGATATTGAATTTAAGGAAGTTGTTTTCTGGAATGGATCATCCAAGAGACACCGAATAAAAGTCCCTTTTCTGCCATATTTCAGTCACATCCATAACAAAAGCGCTTATAAACCACTCTGGTGTACTTTTGTAGCACTCTCTGAGCTGCTTCCGGAGTCAGCATATTGCCCCCAACAATATAAGTCCTTATTTTACCAACCTCAGAAGGATAGAAGGCTGAGTAAACCTTGAGTTGAGTCAACCTCAACATTTTTAGTTCAGTGGTAACCATTATGGGATGTGAGCATTTTAGGGAATCCAAGAAGCTGACACAGTATAAAAAAGCAGAACTAAACCTGAGTAAAAGCTTTCTTGTATTTCTGTGCATCAGCTTTCCTAGGAAGAAGATATGTTTTTTGTACATCAACAAGAAGTAACAGATGCAGAGCAAACTTTTTGGGCACTGCAATATGAACAACATATGAATTTTCCCTTAGCAAATACTGCAAAGTTATAAACATGGGTAAAGAAGGGTTCATGTATCAATTCTTTGGAAGAGGCCTACCACGCTCTCAACTTCCAGGTGTCTCCCCCCCCCCAAGGTTGAAAGCCCACCTCCAGAAGAGGTTTCTCTTTCAGTCCCCTGGAATACGAGCGGTAACCTTCCAGCAGATGGAAGGAGAGCCCCCCCTGATTACTTCCTCGGTCTATCCCGCAAGTCTGGGATCTCAGGAATGGGAGTATGGAAGCTCTGGGCCTCTTCTTGGGGGTGGAGCAGTTGGCATTGTCCAGGCTGCACTTCACTTGGTCAAAGAGCTTCCAATGGCAATTGGCAAAGACTCAAAATGGAGTTTTTTCGCTATGGTAAGGCAGGCAGCCTGTCTTCACTTTCTCTGGAGTTTTGGGAGCATTTCTATCGTCGTCGTTTCCATTATATATTCTGAAATATTCATGTTGCTCTTCACTCTGGAGTCATGCAGTGATCTTCTAGGTTTCCTTAAGAGGGACAGTCTTGTCTTATTTTCTTCTTTTCTCTTTCACCTGTATCTCCAGATGTGTGTCGACTTCCCGCAAACGTAGGACGATGCAAAGCTTCATTTGAACGTTTCTATTTCAATGCAGCAACTAAGAAGTGTGAGAAATTCGTTTATGGTGGATGTGGAGGGAATAAAAACAACTTTTTATCTTTGCAGCAATGCCAAGCGAGGTGTCCAAACCCTGGTAAGGAAGCAATTTTAATTGTTTAATTAAAACAAATGGCATTTCAGTCTTGTCTGTCAATCATTGTTCTGAAAACTCCTTAGTCCTAAAGTTACCTTGATCTCAGTTCTGCAATCCAGGCCCTGAACTAGCGAGAGGAGCTTATCAGCAAAATCAAGACATATTTTAAAATGGTAATAATGCAAAAAGAAAGTTCCTAAAGAAGTGCCATAAAGGTAGCTTTCTTGTTTTTATTCTTGTACTTGCAAAGAGCTATGTGAGCATTTCTGCACTCAATTGATAAAGGGGAGATCACATTTGAATTAAGCAAAATACTGAAAAATCAAAGAAAATTATGTATTCCTCACAGGAAGTCACTTCTAACGCATGCAATTCCTGGAGATGCCTTTGTTTGTCCAGACTGCCTTGCAATGCCTCATGAAAGAAAATGTATTATATACTATTAAAGCATGAAAATGTTTTCTGGAAAAATGTTACTATTCTGCATCCAAGTAGCAATGAATTTCCCTGCAAGATTTGAAGTGAGACTTGTCTCTAGACTGGGACTTCCCCCCCCCCACCTAATTATTCAGTTTTGAGAATTTCATTGGGACCATTCCTTTCCTACTGTGAAATATGGCATTATATATTATATCAGGACATCAGAAATAAAAGAAACAATGGAGGCACTTGTGATTGGAGAAAAAAACACACTAAAGTCCTTACATTATCTTGCCAATATTGAATATTCACGCTGAGGAGATGGGTGCCCTACAAAGTAGAGCAGACTAAGGATCTAATGATATACCTGCCTCTTCTACTGCTGATAACTTGACTTTGATTCTGTCTCCTTTCCCAGGGTAACATGGGCTCCAATTCCTGATCTCACTGATGGGACCCTTTGAGACACAGAGTGCATCCAGCAGCTGAGGAAGGAATCCAAACTTCCATGGGCTCTCCCACTGAAACATCTTGCATGCATCTGATTCTAAGCATACTCTTAAATAAACACACAAATGCTTTGAACATTCTCTCTCTTAACTATTATTTGCAATACTCCTTTTTATTCAGCCATTGTAAGACGAACACCCCAAAACAGAGCATTCTGTGAATATATCAGATACAGGGAATATGTGTTTTATGGTACAAGAGAACACGGAGCACATCAGACTGGCAGGAATATTTCCTTAGCCTCCTATCCTCAGTTAGCCCTTTGGAGGATGGTGAGAATGACTGCTGTATGTCTAAGGTTGGAAAAGCAGTAAATAATTCTTTTTCTATCTCTTTCAAGATGACTTCAATTTATTTCATAGACTATTTCTTACTTTTTCTTATGTTCTGTGTAGTACAGTGATGGTGACAGACCTCAAACTGAAAGCCCAAACCCACTTATGTAGCGTTGGGTGCCTGGTGGGTGTGCCCATTGGGTGGGTGTGGCTGCGGTGCTAACGGCAAACTGGGTGGGACTAAAAAGTTCAGTCAAACAATTCCAAGTTCGCGAGATCTTTTTTTCCCCGCGAGAAGTTGAAACGCGTGCCTGGCTGCGGAATTCTGGGAGTTGAAGTCAACCAGTCATGAAAGGGCCAGGTTTGAAGACCCCTGTGCTAGCACAAGTGTACTGAAGGCCCTTACTTCTGAACTTACGATTCCAACTTCATGAATGTCCAGCTCTATTTCTCCATAGTATAATTTAAAAAGGGGCTTGGCTGAGCATCAGGCACTGGTTCTCAACACCCGGATGCATTTCACTGCAGGCTCATTCAGACCTCTTCAGTTTCTGATTTCAGGATGCTTCTCCCTCATACATTGGTACCTTTTCCCAATGAATCCACAGCTGTGGGTATCCACACTCAAGAATGGTGACATTAAATATAATAAATCTCTCTCCTCTCTGATTACTAAATTGGCTTTAGAAAACAATTCCCTGGAATGGATGACCAGAGATACATTAAAAAAAACAACCTCCCTTTTCTGCATTATTCCCAGTCACCTCTTTCTTCTACTGGAGATTATGAGCAATGATTGGAGGAATGTTCTGTTATTATGAAAGGCTTTTAGGTAGATGAGAAAGGAGGAGCCCTTTTGGGGATGAGGAGATGATTCAAATTTTGGGGAGCTTGTGTTTCTAATAGAAAAAGGCTTCCCTCCCTCTCTCCCCACTTGACATTGTTATAATTGGGGGTGGAGAAAGGTGAATCCATTGCACTCCTGCTTTCTTGCTTATATTGTTGATTATTTGTATCTGAAATAGATAAAGGTGTTCTAAAATTTAAAAAAACCCAAACATTTAAGAACAACGTAAAAACTGAAATTTTCAAAGGACTAAAATTGCACATTGGTTGTATAAGTGCATAAAAGACACAAAGACACAGGAAATCCATCTGTGGGAATGTCTTTGCAGATCTTTTCTACAAATTTGGCACATGCAATGCTCTGGGAGACAGAAATGGTTGTGCAGTTCCATAATTGGCATGCTGCTTTGATGACCAACATCTGAACACACCTGTCCTTGGCTACCACAGGCCTTGCAGGAGTTAGGCATTAATCAAGATGAGTAGGAAAAGTTTGTCTCTGGGGTGGAGGGAGCTTGAGGAAAAGCAAACGTTCAAGCAGGAGGAAATAAGTCTGCTCCTTCCATACAAGGTGTAAAAGATGTGAGTTACACCAACAGATCCCTGGAATGGCTGTCACACTGATGGAGGAGGAGATGACTTAAAGATACTCTTGTGATCGTGCAGCAGCTTGGTCTCCTCATCAGAGGCTGAGCTGGCCATAAGACATGGTAAAATGTGTAGTAAAATTGGCTGATGCATATTGAAATGTTAATAATGTATTGAGATGCTGATAGAAAGATGGATGGGGGTTTGTGCTTAACTGTATGTCACAGTAATAAAAAATGGCTGTATAAGAGTGTGCTTTTGCCTACTTTTTTTTATATGGAACGGAAAGTTGGGAAGCGCGTCAGGAACACCACAGGACACTAAAGGCAGGGAAAAGGGATGCATAAACTATTTGTGCGGCAAGGCAAGTAAGAACAGGGTTAAGAGTTAGTGGGATGTAATGAATACAAAATGAATTAAAGTGGTTCAGTCAAGTAGAGTAAATTAATGGGAACAGAATTGCAAAATCAATACATGAAGAAAAAGCGAACGGTTCACGAGGAAGGCAAAGATTTAGACTATCACGCTTGCATTGGATGCAAGTCTGGAAAGAAAGAAATGAGAACATTTAAGACAGCAAAGCATGGAGATGGTAAAAACAATGGTGATTTACAAGGATACAAAGATACAGAGAGTGAGTTGAGGTAGTGAAAAGCTCTTTCCTTCTTATCACTTTCCTCATTCCTTCAATCGAAGTAGGGTACAATTCCTTACTCATTTGCTACACTCTATATAACACTGTTTATGGATGACCGGTGGAACTGTACTCAGGGGCCATAGATACGAGCTCCTTGTTCCAACTACATGAATGACCAGGACTACTTCCCTGCTGAGCAATCTATAAAATAGCTCAACGCAGCCACCAATATTTTCACCACCACGATGCATTCAAACTACATGATCCTTATTTGGGGACTGCTCATTTTCTGCTTTTTAGATGCAGGTAGATAAGACCTTTCTTCTCCCTCCACACCTACGTGCAATCTGCTTGCAAATGCTCCCTCCCACTCCAAAATATGATGACATTCAACAGACTTGATGCTGGAAGTCCCTCCGCCCAGAATATGATATTGATTTGAGAAAGCCATTTTCTGGAATGGATCATCCCAAACCCACAAAACAAATCTTCCTTTTTTGCAGTATTCCCAGTAAGTTCTGAATTCCGGGGTAACCATTTAAGGATGTGAGCATTATTCAAATGTTGGGGAACTGGAGATCTTAACATGGTACAAAAAGGCTAAATTAAATCTGAGTAGAGGCTTTCTTGCATTTCCTCGTATTAGCTTTCTTGCGAAGTAGAAATTCTTCCTAAAACCTACAGCTACTGTTTTTATGTATCAGTAAGGACAGCAGATGCAGAGCAATGTATTTTGGAACTGGAATATAAATAACATTTCAATTTTCCCACCCTAAGAAGATGCCACAAGTAGTTAAACCTGGATGAAGAAAAGATACATATGAAGTCTCTAGAAGAGGAGGGAAGGCAATGGCCCAACCACCCCTCCACTTCCAGGTGCCCCTTCCCCCGATGTTGAATCCCCAGCCCCACAAGGGACTTATCCTTCGATCTGCTGGAATACAAGCCCTAAACCTCAAGCAAAGGAAGGAATGCTCTCTCCGATGACTTTCTCAGCCCATCCCAGAAGACTGGGATCTGGCCAATGGGCTCCTGGATGCTCAGGGTTTCTTCTTAGGGGTAGAGTGCTTGTACTGGCCAGATTGTACTTCAGTTCCTTACGAGTCAAAATTGAGTATTGTTTTTTTTTTACTATGTTAGGGTAGTCAAAGTGGTTTCTATGAGGTTTGGAGAGAATTTCTCAGGATCTACTTTTCGGGTTGCCCTGCCCTCTGGAGTCAGAACACAGGATATTTTCATGCGACGATATTCAGAGTTTCCTTAAGATGGAGATAGACTGTTTCATTTTCTTCTTTTCACTTTCAGGTATATCTCTCAATACATGTCAACTTCCGAAAGTGGTAGGACCATGCAAAGCTTTTTTTCAGCATTTTTATTTCAATGCAGCAGCTCGGAGATGTGAGTTATTCATTTACGGTGGATGTAGAGGGAATGGAAACAACTTTGAAACTTTGAATCAGTGCAGAGCTAGATGTGACAAGTCTGGTAAGGAAGAATTTTTTAATCTTTGCCTTGGCACACAATTAAAACGAATGGCATGTCAGTCTTGTCTGTCAATCACTGATGTGAAAACGCTTTAAAGTCCTAAAGTTACCTTGATCTCAGTTCTGCAATCCAGGCCCTGAACTAGCGAGAGGAGCTTAGCAGTGGGCGCAACCAGCAAAATCAAGACATCTTTTAAAATGGTAATAATGGAAAAGAAATTTCCTAAAGAAGTGCCATAAAGGTAGCTCTCTTGTTTTTACTGTTTTTCCTGCAAAAAGTTATGTGAGCATTTCTGCACTCAATTGATAAAGGGGAATCACATTTGAATTAAGCAAAATACTGAAAAATCAAAGAAAATTATATATTCCTCACAGGAAAAGTCATTTGTAACACATATAATTCCTGGAGATGCCTTTGTTTGTTCAGACTGCCTTGCAATGCCTCATGAAAGAAAATGTATTATATACTATTAAAGCATGAAAATGTTTTCTGGAAAAATGCTACTATTCTGCATCCAACTAGCAATGAATTTCCCTGCAGGGTTTGAAGTGATACTTTCACTTGTTTCTAGACTGGGACTCCCCCCCCCCCCCACCAGCCAATTATTCAGATTTGAGAATTTCATTGGGACCATTCCTTTCCTACTGTGAAATATGGCATCATATATTACATCAGGACGTCATATTGTTAATAAAAAAGGTAATAAAAGAAACAATGGAGGCACTTGAGATTGGACAAAAACACACACTAAAGTCCTTACATTATTCTGCCAATGTTGAATATCCAAGCTGAGGAGATGACTGCCCCTACAAAGTAGGACATTGATCTGAAACCCCTTTAGTCCTAAAGTTAATTCCTGGAGATGCTTTTGTTTGTCCAGACCGCCCCGAAATGCTTCATGAAAGAAAATGTATTATATGTCATTGCAGCATGAAAATGTTTTCTGCTAAGGTGCTGCTATGCAAGTGGCAATGAATTTTCTTGCAATGTTTGGAGTTAGACTTCCACCTCTGAATAACAGTGTTGGAAGTAACCTTGGAGGTCTTCTAGACCAGCCCCCTACTCAGGCAAGAAACACTGCACCATTTGAGACAAATGGTTGTACAATATCTTTTTAAAAACCTCCAGTATTGGAGCACCCATAACTTCTGTGGACCTGCTATAGTCCTTTTCTACTTATTCACTTTTGATGACCGATCTGGCTCAATCTGTATAATTATCCTGGCAGCTAACCTCACTTGTCCTTTATTCCCCACCATCACTGCCCCCCTTTATTTGTGAAGGGTTCATAATTCTTGCTGCTGAGCTACATTATAGAGACCTACTTGTTTCCACTCTGTGTTTCTAGAAAGACAATCAACATTCGATTTTAGCACCACTCCTTTCCTGCTGCAAAACATGACATCACATACTAAATCAGATCATCGTATTGTTAGTAGAGATAAAATAAAGTAAGGAGCCCTTTGCTTGTAAAAGTTATATTTCTTTTTCTATTTGTTCCACACGCCTTCAACTGATTAAATGCACTGTTTCTTACTCTTTGCTATGTTCTATGTAGCGCTATTTAACCAGTATAAATGTGCATAGTTATAACACAACTGTACTTAAGGCCTCTACAGATGAACTCATAGTTCTAACTAAGATCATCTTTATTGTCATTTTTAACTGTGGGCACAATGGCACACATCAACAATGAAATTTAGTTGCCCGCTCTCAAAGTGAAACACATACATGACACACACCTAAAACATACTACATACAACATATGTGTAGACCCATACCCCCTACGTATAAAAGTAAAGTTTTCCCCGCACATGCGTGCTAGTAGTTTCCGACAATAAAATATTAAATACTGTCCATCTTGAATATATAATGGAAGGAGGAAGCCTGAGAGTTGACAAGGTAAATGCTGTATGGAATGAAACTATGGCTGAATCTGGATGTTCTGCTACGGATACCATGAAGCCTCCTCCCAGAAGGGAACAAGGAAAACAGGTCGTGAAGAGGATGAGTAGTGTCCCAGATAATCTTACGGTCCCTGCTCAAGCAATGCTTCTATGCTATGTCCTGGATGGAGGGGAGGGAACTGCCAAAGATCTTTTCGGCCATCCTCACCACTCTCTGCACCGCCTTCCTGTCTGAAGCAGGGATGCTTCCAAACCAGACTGTGATGCTGTGTGACAGGAGGCTCTCGATCGTCCCCCTGTAGAAAGTGGTCAGGACAGGGGAAGGAAGATGAGCTTTTCTCATGTGACACAGAAAGTGCAGACTCTGCTGTGCCCGCTTCACCCGATTCTCACTGCTGAGCGACCAAGCCAGCCTACTTGTTAGCTGCACACCCAAAAATGAATGTCCAGCTGTAATTGTCTATAGTACAATTTAAAAAGTGGCTTGACTCAGCCCCAGAATCTTGTTTTCAACAGCAGCATGAATTTCACTGCGTGTTCTGGTTTCAGGATGACTCTTGCCCAAATTTAGATACATTTTCCCAGCCAACACACAGCAGTGTCTTTCCAATACAACCTGGTCTCTCTCCACACCCAAGTGAGATGGCATTAAATAGAATAGATGATGGAAAGCCCCCTCCCCCAAATTTTGGATTGATTTTAGAAAACTGTTCCCTGTAATGTCTGGTCAGAGATACAGAAAATAATAACACTCCTTTTGGGATTATTCTGAGCTACTTCTTAAATTTGGGATAAGAATGGAGGATGGTATGGGCAATGCTTGGAGGTCTGTTCTGTTTTCTTGGCAGGCATTTAGGAAGATAAGGAAGAACACACATTTTGGGACAAGGGCATAATTCAAATTTTGGGGAAGTGGAGATCCCAAAAACAGTTTTAAAAGGCTAAACTAAATACAAGTAGAAGCCCTCTTGCATCTCCTTATGTAAGCTTTCATATGAAGAACATATGGACCTGGATCTACATCAAAAAAGAGCAGTAGATACAGAGCAATGTATCTGGGAACTGCAGTATAAATATGAATTTTCCCACCATAAGTAGATGCTGCAAATATTTAAACCTGGGTGAAGAAGGGTATCTGTGAAGTCTTTGGAAGGGGAAGCAAGGGAATGGCCCACCCTCCACTTCCAGGTGCCCTTCCTGCCAGTTTTGAACACCAGCTCCTTCAGTCTGCTGGAATACAAGCAGTAACCCTCAAGCATATGTGAGGAAAGCTCTCTTTGATGATCTTCTTAGTCCATCCCAGAAGTCTGGGATCTTATGAACGGGGTGGGTGGGTGGGTTGGAAGCTCCGGGCTTCCTCTTCGGGGTGGATCAGCTTGTGTCAGCCAGGCTGTACTTCAGTTCCTCTTAGGGCTTCCAATGGAGTGTTCTCATGATGGGAAGAGGGCAGTCCAAGTGTTTTCCCTTTGTCTGATTGTGGGGGAAGATTTCTCAGAATCTACTTTTCCAGTAAATGCTCAAATATTCATCTTGCCTTGCACTCTGGAGCCAGAACACAGTCTAAATTAAAGCTGGGATCTTCTTGGTTATCTTAACCATCTCCTTGTCTTCTTCAGCATTTTCAGGTACATATGCAGTTATATGTAAACTTTCGCGTAAAAAAGGACCGTGCAAAGCTGCTTTCGTTCGTTTTTATTACAACAAAAAATCTGGGAATTGTGAAAAGTTCATTTATGGCGGATGTAAAGGGAATAAAAACAACTTCCTTACTTTGACTGAATGCATAATGAAATGTCAATATTATGGTAAGGAAGCAACTGAAATCTTTGCCTTTGCACAGTATTGTAACAAATGCCATTTTAGTCTTGACCTCAACCATTGATCTAAAAACTCTTTAGTGAGCTGAACTTACCTTCGTCTCAATTTTGCAATCCAAGCCCTGGACTAGTGAGAGGAGAAACTGGGGCTTATCATGAGGCTCAGTCAGCAAAAAGGTAAAAAAGACCAAACAAATTTCATAAATAACTGCCATAAAGGTAGTTTTCTTGTTTTTATTATTTTCCTTGGAAACTGTTATGGGAGATTATTGCACTCAGTTGATAAAAGGGATCACTTTAGCATTAAATGCATACTGAAATATCAAAGGAAATTACTGGTATATCTTTCTCACACAAAAAGTCAGCGCAGTCATTCAGGAGCCCTGGTAGGGCAGTGGTTAGAATGCAGTATTGCAGGCTAATTTTGCCCACAGCCTGGAGTTTGATCCCCAGGGGCTCAAGGTTGACTCAGCCTTCCATCATTCCTAGATCAGTTAAATGAGGACCCAGATTGTTGGGAGCAATATGTTGATATTATAACCACTCAGAGAATACTGCAAAATACTGTGAAGCATTATATAAGTCGAAGTGCTATTGCAATTGCAAGCATATGTAATGCCTGGGAATGTTTTTCTTTGTCCAAATTGCCATGCACTGCTTCATTAAAAAATGTACCTGGCTCACATCCTATTTGACTGTTGTCTGTATAAGAGGGTGAGAGACAGGTATCTTGGTCTATAAACCCATTGGGATCCCCACATCAAAATAACTTAAGTTATTTTACCTTATATCCGGCCAGAACTTGAAAATAACATTTAACGTAGCACAGTACTTAAACAAAATGGTTTGGTTGAGATCTGCATATGTGGGACTGATTGGGGTAGATTGCAAGGGCGACTCCGAAATATAATGTTATCATATTTTATTTATTTTTATTTATTTATTTTATTACATTTATATACCGCACTTTCCCGGGCGGTTTACAGGGTAATTAAAAACCAAAAATACAAAAGTTAAAAACCAAGTTTAAAAAAGATTAAATTTATCCCTGTATAAATAAAACCCCAATTAAAATAAATTAATCCTCAGCCTGGGCCAGAGAGCTCGAAGAGCCAGGTCTTCAGGTCCCGGCGGAATGAATGGAGGTCGGGGGCAGTCCTAAGCTCCACGGGCAGCTGGTTCCAAAGGGCAGGCGCACCCACTGAGAAGGCCCTCCCCCTGGGTGTTATCCGCCGGCAGTCTTTAACCGGCGGCACCCTGAGAAGACCCTCCCTGTGGGAGCGCACAGGACGAAGGGAACTTGATGCCGGCAGCAGGTGTTCCCTCAGATATCCCGGACCCAAGCCATGTAGGCTATCTATATCTTAAATTATTGTTCATTATTACAATTTCATTTTAGATTGTATTTTATTACTATTTCATCTTAAATTGTGTTTTATTTTAATTCCATTTTAAATTGTATTTTATCAAATTCCATTTTATTTATTATTTATTTTTATTTATTATATTTTTATACCGCCCTTCTCCCGAAGGACTCAGGGCGGTGTACAGGGCAAATACAAAAACAGGATACAAAAGTTAACAGTGATTAAATAAATGCCCAAGGTTAAAACAATAATTAAGATGTATTAAAACCCCAACCCTTACCCATCAGACCAGGTCAGACTGCTCAAATAGATACATTTTTAGATTGTATTTTATAAATTGTATTTTATCAAATTCCATTTTAAATTGCCTTTATCAAATTTTAGTAACAATTTGTTGCTGGAACTTTGCACTTTGATATGGCCCACGGGCTAATCAATAATCAATAAAGACTAAAAGATTAAGAAATGTACTGTAACTTTAGAGGATTATATTACTTTGAAAAGGGTTTTTTTGCAAGATGCCAATGAATTTTCTTTCAGTATTTGGAGTGAGACTTCCATCTCTGTGGACCTGGCCATAGACAAAACTTCTTTTCTAATTATTCACTTTTGAGGACCTCACTCTATATAATAGAATTGGTGTCGAGCGCAGAAAATCAGGAATCCAGGCAGTTCAAATGGATACATAGATTCTCTCTACAACAATCTGATCTACTAATAGTCAAAGCAAACTGGTCAACAGAATTCAAAATGGACTGGATCGCTTGTGAGCACGAAGGAATTCTAGACTGAGGATTTATTTGACCTCTCTAAGGAACCAATGAAATATTGGCCTTTTTTTTTACTGTTGACAGCTTGATTTTTATTCTGTCTCCTTTCCAGGAAATATAATTCCTGTTCCCAGTATTAATCTCCCTTGAGAGATGGTGTTGATTCAGCAGCTGAGGAAGGAATTCAAACTTTCATGGACTCTCCCACAGAAACACCTTGCATGCATTGTGTTGTAAGCATAGTCTTAAATAAACATACAAATGCTTTGACAGGCTAATATGCAGTTTCCAAAATACTATTTGCACTGCTCCTTTTATTCTGTCAGGCCATCAGCCACATTGAAAATAAGGTAAAAAGGTGAAGGTTCCCTCGCACACACGTGCTAGTCGTTTCCGACTCTAGGGGCCGGTGCTCATCTCCGTTTCAAAGCCGAAAAGCCAGCGCTTGTCCGAGGACGTCTCCGTGGTCATGTGGCCGGCATGACTAGACGCCAAAGGCGCACGGAACGCTGTTACCTTCCCACCAGAGTGGTCCCTATTTTTCTACTTGCATTTTTACGTGCTTTCGAACTGCTAGGTTGGCAGAAGCTGGGATGAGTAACAGGCGCTCACTCTGTTGCGCGGCACTCGGGATTCGATCCGCCAAACTGCCGACCTTCTGATCGACAAGCTCAGCATCCTAACCCACTGAGCCACCGCGTCCCTTTACATTGAAAATAGGACACCCCAATACACAGTATTCAGTGAATGTATCAGATACGGGGAACATTGAAATGTGTTTTTGCTTGCTATTCCTCCCTCACAGTCACACTTTTAGAGATGGATCATTCAGAAATTCTACCCTATGGTTGAAGAATATTGAGAATGACGGGTGTACGTCTAAGGTTGTAAAATATTTTCTTTCCTAACTCTTTTGACATGGCTTCAATTTATTAAATGCAACATTTCTTAATCTTTGCTGTGTTTTTTAGCATGCTTAACTAGAAGGATGGTACGTAGTTGGAGCAGAACTGTCCTTAACAGTCCCTACCTATCAACTTGTGGTTTCAACTGCATGAAGGCCCAGCTGCATTTCCTGTAGTGCATATAAACAGTTGCTTGACTCAGCACCGGACACTTGTTCTCAACTCTTTCACTACTTGCTCATTCGGCTTTGTTTTCAAAATACCCCCTCACCCAAATCTAGGCACCTTTTCCAGCCCTATAGATCATTGTGTGTATCCACATACAACATGGCTTCCTTCCACACACAAGAATTAAATGGAAGAGATGGTGGAAAGCCCACCTCCCAAATGTTAGTCTGATTTCAGAAAACTGTTTTCTGGAAATAGCGCTCCCTTTTCTGCATTATTCTGAGTCACCTCTTTGTTCTAAGGTAAGCATGCAGGACAGTATCAGCAATGATTGGGGGACTGCTCCATTTTCATGAAAGGCATTTCATGAGACGACAGCATAATTCAAATTTGCGGGATCTGGTGCTTCTGATAGAAACAAGCTAAACTAAATCCATGGACAAACCCTAACCCTCCCTCCCTTCCCACCTGACATTATTATAATGGGGGGCGGGGGGCGGGCGGGCGGGAACGGTAACACTGAATCTGCAGATCCACTGCACTCCTGCTTTCTTGCTTATATTGTTTATTATTTGGAACTGAAATATAGAAAGATGCTCTTAAGTTCAAAAAACAAACATTTAAGAACAACATAAAAACTGAAATTTTCAAAGGACTAAAATTACATGCCGAGATGGTAGGAAGTGGGATAAGTGACTAAAAGACTAAAAAAGAGAGAGGGCGGAGGGAAAAAAAAAAAGAAATACACCTGTAGGAATGTCCATTACGGATCTGTTCAACAAATTTGGGACATGGAGTGTTTTGGGAGACAGGAACAGACATGCAGCTATATAACTGATATATTGCTTTCATGACCAATATCCAAACACACCCGTTTTAGCTATTACTGGCCTTACAGGAGTTGTTAGGCTTTAATTAAGATGAGTGGGAAGAGTTTGTCTATGGGGTGGAGGGAGCCTCAGGAAAAGCAAGAGACCGAGTAAGTGGAAACAAATCTGCTCCTTCCACACCAGGTATACAAGCTATAACTGAAGTCAACAGATTTCCAAGGGAGGGGCAGCTGTCACGTAAACAGAAGGGGATAATTTATGGATGCCACTTGTGATCCTGAGGAGTTACCGGGGGGGGGGAAAGAGGGGGGAAACATACATTTTAGAGGTTTTCACAGCCCAGAGTCACTTGGTTGAGATGGACTGCTATAAAAATTAAATAAATAAATTCAAATAATAAAATAAAATAAAAACAAATGTCATTCTCATACTCCACAACTGTTTTCCCTTAGAGATTTAGGAGGGGGGGCTTTCCTCATGCCTTCAATTTAATTTGGGTACAATTGCTTACTCATTTGCCATGCTGTATATAGCAATGCTTATGGGTAATTGGTGGAACTGTACTCAGAGTCCCTATTTATGACCTCCTTGTTCCAACTACATGAATGCCCAAGACTACTTCCCCATTGAAGAATCCATAAAATAGCTCAAATCAGCATTGGATACTTGCTTTCAACACAATGAAGAATTCGAACTACATGCTCCTCACTTTGGGCCTGTTCATTTGCTTTCAGGATGTCTTTTCTGCAGGTAGGTAGGTAAAACCTTTCTTTTCCCTCCACACTTACATGCAATCTGGCTGCAAATACTCCCTCCACTTCCAAGATATGATGACATTAACAACAGACGATGGAGGAGCCCTCAGAATATGGGATTGATTTTAGGAAGGTAGTTTCTGGAATGGATCATCCAAAACACACAGAATAAAAGTCCATTTTCTGCAATATTTCCAGTCGGTCCTTAGTTCTGGGGCAACCATTTTGGGATATCAGCATTATTCAAATTTTGGGGAAGAGGAAGTCCTGACACAGTATAGAAAGATTAAAGTAAATCTGAGTAGAGGTTTTTTTGCACTTCCTTCTATAAACTTTCCTATGAATCGTATATTCTTCTTAAAATCTTCTGCTATGGTTTTTGTAAATCAAAAAGGAGCAATAGATGCAGAACAATCTATTTGGGAACTGCAATAAAAAATAACATACGAATTTTCCCACCCTAAGCAGACGCTGCAAATACTTCTAATGGCAGATGGCACTGACTCAGAACATAGTGCTACGATCATGTGAGAGTAGTCAAAGGGCTTTCATTTCTCTGAGTTTGGGGGATAATTTCTCAGGACCTACATTTTTAGCAGACACTCAAATATTCACGTTCTCTTGCACTCTGGAGTCAGAACACAGTATGTGATAATGTTCAGGGTTTCCTTAAGAGGGACAGTTTGTCTTAATTTTATTATTTTCATTTTCAGTATACTCTGCCATATGTATAAATGTCCCAAAAGTAGGATCCTACACAACTCCCTCTCGCCGTTATCTTTTCAACGTAATAACTGCAATGTGTGAAAAATTTATGTATAGTGGATGTGGAGGGAATGAAAACAACCTCTTAATTATGGATGAATGCACAAAGAAATGTGAAAATGCTGGTAAGGAAGACATTGACATCTTTGCCTTGGCACACAATTAAAACAAATGAGATTTTAGTCTTGACCGTCAACCACCAATCTGAAAACTCTTCATTGAGCTGAGAACGGGACACGGAAGCACTGATTGGTTCAAAATTGGGAAAGGAGTCCGGCAAGGCTGTATACTGTCGCCCTGCCTATTTAACTTATATGCAGAGCACATCATGAGAAAGGCAGGGCTAGATGAATCAAAAGTTGGAATTAAGATTGCCAGAAGAAATATCAACAACCTAAGATATGCAGATGATACCACTCTAATGGCAGAAAGTGAAGAACTAAAGAGCCTCTTGTTGCGGGTGAAGAAGGAGAGCGCAAAAGTTGGGTTGAAACTTAACATTAAGAAAACCAAGATCATGGCATCCCGCCCTCTCAATTCCTGGCAAATAGATGGGGAAGAAATGGAGGTAGTGACAGATTTTATTTTCCTGGGCTCCAAGATCACTGCAGATGGGGATTGCAGTCAATAAATTAAAAGACGCTTCCTCCTCGGGAGGAAAGCCATGGCAAATCTAGACAGCACACTAAAAAGCAGAGACATCACCCTGTCAACAAAAGTGCGTATAGTCAAGGCTATGGTCTTCCCAGTTGCAATGTATGGCCGTGAAAGCTGGACCATAAGAAAGGCTGAGCGCCAAAGAATTGAAGCCTTTGAACTATGGTGCTGGAGAAGACTCCTGCGAGTCCCTTGGACTGCAAGGCGATCAAACCGGTCAGTCCTAGAGGAGATCAACCCTGACTGCTCTTTAGAAGGCTAGATCCTAAAGCTAAAACTCAAATACTTTGGCCACCTAATGAGAAGGAAGGACTCACTGGAGAAGAGCCTAATGCTGGGAAAGGTTGAGGGCAAGAGAAGAAGGGGACGACAGAGAATGAGGTGGCTGGATGGAGTCACTGAAGCAGGAGGCGTGAGCTGAAAGGGACTCCAGAAGATGGTAGAGGACAGGAAGGCCTGGAGGAACGTTGTCCACAGGGTCGCGATGGGTCGGACATAACTTCACAGCTAACAAAAACAACAACCACCTTCATCTCAGTTTTGCAATCCATTCCCTGGACTCGTGAGAGGAGAAAGTGGGAGATACCATTGGGCTTCATCAATAATCATTTAGAAAAGAAAAAGTACTGAAACAAATTTCATAAAAGTAAAAATTCCCATAAAAGTCGCTTTCTTGTTCTTACAGTTTTTCTTGCAAAAGGTTATGAGAGCATTTCTATACTTCACTGATCACTTTGGTATTAAATGCATATTTAAAAATCAGAGGAAATTGTATATCCCTCAAAGAAAAAGTCAGTTCAAAAATGTGGAAAGCCTAGAGACCTTTTTGTTTGTCCTAATTTCCCTAGCAGCTCGAAAGCATGTAAAAATGCAAGTAGAAAAATAGGGACCACTCCGGTGGGAAGGTAACAGCGTTCCGTGCGCCTTTGGTGTCTAGTCATGCCGGCCACATGACCACGGAGACGTCCTCGGACAAACGCTGGCTCTTCGGCTATGAAACGGAGATGAGCACCGGCCCCTAGAGTCGGAAACGACTAGCACGCATGTGCGGGGGAACCTTTACCTTTACCTTTAAGGATAGGATAGGACAGGACAGGACAGGACAGGACAGGACAGGACAGGATAGGACAGGACAGGACAGGACAGGACAGGATAGGATAGGATAGGATAGGATAGGACAGGACAGGACAGGACAGGACAGGACAGGACAGGATAGGATAGGACAGGATAGGACAGAATAAGCTAACATGAGATGAGATGATAAAATAAAAATATAATAACAACCACAACAGTAGTAGTAGTAGTAGTAGTAGTAGTAGTAGTAGTAAAGGAGGCACTTGTAATGAGACAGAAAAAACACTAAAGTCATTACATCATTCCACCAAATTCAATACTCACACTAAGGACGTGACAGTCTTATAGGGTAAAGTTGATTAAGGATCCAATGATATCCTGGCCTACTGCTGCCAGCTTGAATTTGATTCTGTCTCCTTTCCAGGGAAACGATGACTCTAATTCCTTATCTCTCTGATGGGATCGTTTAAGAGATGGGAGTGGATTCAGCAGCTGAGGAAGGAATCCAAAATTCCATGGGCTCTCCCACTAAAACATCAAATTCTAAGCATAGTCTTAAATAAACATACTTTGACATGCTAATACATTTTTTTGAAATAGTATTTGAACCACTCCTTTTATTCTATCATGCCACTGACAACATTGCAAACAGGACACACCAATGCAGAATATTCAGTAAATATATCAGATGGGGAGAATATTCAAATACATCTTATGGTAATAGAGAATGCTGAGGATCTGATCTGGTAGGAATAATTGCATTGCCAGACAAGCAACCCTTTTGAGATGGGTCAGAAACTCCACCCGATGGTTGAAGGATAGTGAGAATGATTGGTGTGTGTCTAAGTTTGCAAAAGATGTTCTAGCTCTTTCCAGGTCTTTAATTTATTAAATGCAACATTGCTACACTAAGCTGTTTTCTTCAGCACTGTTTAACCAGTATGAGGATGTGTAGTTATACCAGAACTGTACTCATGATCCTTACCTATCCACTCATTGTTCAAACCATATGAATGTCCAGCTGCATTTCATACAAAGCAGCGGTCCACAATCTTTCCAGCTCTGCAGACTACTTGGATATGCAGCAACTAAGTCCCTCGTTCGGAAGAGCTTTATTGACTCCTAATAACACTCCCTGCTCACTAGTATTCCCAGTCGGGCCTTGGAGTAACCATTTTTGAATGTGAGCATTAATCAGATATCGGGGAACTGGACCTTGGTGTTCCAACCACATGAATGCCCAGGTGTACTTCACTCTTGGATAAGCTATAAAATGACTCAACTCAGCATTGGATACTTGTTTTCATCACCATGATTTGTTCAAACTGCGTGCTCCTCACTTTTGGACTGCTCATTTTCTGCTTTCGGGATGCCTCTTCTGTAGGTAGGTAGCAAGAACTTCCTTGTCCTTCCATACCTATGTGCATTCTGCTTGCCACTGCCCCTTTCTCTTCCAAGCTACGAACACATGAACAACAGACCTGATGTTGGAGGGACCTTTAACACATGGGATTTACTTTAGGAAGCCAGTTTCTGGAGTAGAACATTCGAACCAAACAGAATAAAAGTCCCTTTTCTGCAGCATTCTCTGTCAGTCCTTAGTTCTGGGACAATCATTTTGGGATACGAGTATTTTTCAAATTTGGGGGAAGTGGAGATCTTGACACAGTATAAAAAGGTTAACAAAATGTGAGTAAAATTTTGTTGTATTTCCTTTTAGATATATCCCTTTATATATTATCCTATGAATAATATATTCTTCCTAAAAACTACAGCTACAAGGAGCAACAGATGCAGAGCAATGTATTTGGGAACTGGAATCTACACAACATGTGCATTTTCCCACCCTAAGCAGATGCCACAAATATTTAAACCAGGTTGAAGAGAAGGTATATGTGAAGTCTTTGGAAGAGGAGGAAAAAGGCTGGTCCCATCACCCCTCCACTTCCAGGTGCCCCTTCTGCCCGTGTTGAATGCCCAGCTGCAGAAGGGGTTCCTATTTCTGTCTGCTGGAACCCAAGCCCTAACCTTCAAGCAAATGGGACAAAAGCTCTTCCTAATGACTTTCTCACTCGAGACTGTCTTATTTTCTTCTTTTCAGTTTCAGGTCTATATCCCGGAAAATGTCTAAAAATCCCTACAATAGGATGGTGTATGTCTCCTTCTGCTCGCTATTTTTTCAACTCAGCAACTCAGATATGTATGATGTTCACTTATAGTGGATGTGGAGGGAATGACAATAACTTCTTATCTTTGAACAAATGCATAAAAGAATGCCAAAGATTTGGTAAGGAAGAAATTAAAATCTTTTCCTTGACGCATGGGTCCCCAAAGCCTTGTCCGTGGACTGGCATGGCAGCCAGGCCACACAAATAAGTGAAGCCCCATCTGCTGGATGCAGGCAGCACACAAAACCATGCCCCCTCTGATCTATGGAACAATCTTTAACCACGGAATCGGTCCCTGGTGTCCAAAAGGTTAGGGGTCTCTGCCTTGGCACAAAATACACACACACACACACACACACACACATAAATACACACACACACACACACACACACACACACACACACACATCATAACCTTTCCCATTAATAATATGTTCTTCCTAAAACCTACAGATACTGTTCTTTGTACATCAACAAGATTCAGAGCAATGTATATGGGAACTGGAAAATAAACAATATATGAATTTTGCAACCCTAAGCAGACGCCCCAAATACTTAGACCTGGTTGAAGAGAAGGTACATTCAAACTCTTTGGAAGTGGAGGAAAGAGAATGGCCCACTCACCCCTCCACTTTCATGTGCCTCTATTCCCAATGTTGAATTCCCAGTTCTAGATGCATTTGCTCTGTCTTTCTGCTGGAGTACAAGCCCTAACCTTCAAGCAAATGGGACAAAGCTCTCCCTGATGACTCTCTCAATCCATCCCAGAAATCTGGGATCTCAGGAATGGGAGTTTGGTGCCTCTTCTTAAGGGTACAGCAGTTTGTGTCAGGCTGCCATTCAGTTCTTTGAGGACTTCTAATGGCCACTGCCAATGACTCAAATTTGAGTTTTCTCACTATGTTAGGGCTGGCAACTTGTTTTCACTTTTTCTGAAGGTTGGAGCAGATTGCTCAGGATCTACTTTTCCAGTAGATGCTCAAATATTCACACTGCCCTGCACCCTGGAGTCAGAACACAATATATATTCATGCAATGATTTTCTGGATTTTTTTAAGAGGGACAGTCTATCTTTTTTTCTTCTTTTCACTTTCAGGTGTAAGTCCAGGGATATGTAATCTTCCTGCAAAAGTAGGAAGGTGCAAAGCTTCATTTCGTCGTTTTTATTTCAACACAGCAACTAAAAACTGTGAGGAATTCATTTTTGGGGGTTGTGGAGGAAATGGAAACAACTTTCTAAATTGGTTTCAGTGCAGAGCTACATGTCAACGTTCTGGTGAGTAGGCAATTTTAATTTTTGCCTTGTTACACAATTAAAACAAATGGCATTTTAGTTTTGTCCGTCAATCGTTGATCTGAAAGCTCTTGAGTCCCAAAGTTATCTTGATCTCAGTTCTGCAATCCAGGCCCTGAACTAGGGAGAGGAGCTTATAAGTGGACACAATCAGCAAAGTCAGATCTTTTAAAATGGTAAAAATGCAAAAAAGAAATTTCCTAAAGAAATGCCATAAAGGTAGCTTCCTTGTTTTTACTGTTTTTCTTGCAGTTATGTGTCTGCACTCAATTGATCAAGGGGGATCACTTTGGAATTAAGCAAAATACTGAAGAATCAAAGAAAATTATAGATTCCTCACAGGAGGACTGTGTAGAGAGAGTTTCCTCCTTTAAATTTCTGGGAGTCTACCTCTGTGAAGATCTTACCTGGAAAGTTAACACAACCCAGGTGGCTAGAAAGGCCCAATAGAGGCTTCACTTTCTTAGGGTCTTGCAGAAGAACAGGGTAGAACAACAGCTAATGACCCTCTTTTACCGGTCTACTATAGAGAGCGTCCTCTCGTATGGTATTGTGGTTTGGTATACTGGTCTAACAGCCGCGGACAGGAAAGTATTACAGAGGGTAGTGAGCACAGCACAAGACATTGTGGGCTCTCCCCTGACACCACTGGATGACCTCGCCAGGGCTCGTTGCCTTGGAAGAGTGAGGAAGATTCTCAGGGATGACTCACACCCTGGACGGTATCTCTTTACTCTCCTACCATCCGGTAGGAGATATAGGAATATAGCCAGCCGTACCAACAGGCTGAAAAATAGCTTTTATCTGTGGGCTGTTAGGCTTTTAAATGGGACATAATCTTATGCAGAATTGACTTGGGAGACCGGTGTGTGGTGTAGTTGGTTCACATGGTGTGGTAGGACGGAGGGTTTGTTGTCACTGTGTGTTGGGGGGAGAGAGCACCGGGGGAGGCTCAGCTAATCTCAATGTACACATGTTGTACTTTGACAATAAAGGTTTATTATTATTATTATTAAAAGTCACTTCTAACATGTGCAATGCCTGGAGATTTTGTGTGTTCAGACTGCCTTGCAATGCTTCATGGAAGAAAATATATTATATATCATTACATCGTGAAAATATTTTCTGGCAAGATGCTACTATTCTGCATTCAAGTACGAATGAATTTTCTTGCAGTGTTTGGAATGACACATCTTATGTTTGTGCACCTGGCTTCTTTTCTAGTTATTACCTTTTGAGGACCTGTCTGCTTCACTCTGTAATAGACCTGGCATCTTTTGAGTATAGTGGCAACTCTCCTAACTCATCCTATTCCCTCTGCTACCGCTGTTCCCTTTATTGAGCTAAATTATAGAGACCTACTTGGTTCCAACCTTTATAGAAAGAGAACAAAAATTCAATTTTGGGAATCCACCATAAGTAGACTCTGCAAATACTTAAATTTGGGTGAAGAGAAGGTCCAAGTGAAGTCTTTGGAAAAGGAGGAAAGGGAATGGCCTACCACCCTTCCACTTCCAGGTCCCCTTCCTCCACGTGTTGAATGTCCAGCTCCAGAAGGGGTTTCTATTTCTGTCTGCTGGAATACAAACCGAAACCTTTTAGCAATTGGGAGGAAACCTCTCTCATGAGCTTCTCAGTTCATCCCAGAAATCTGGGATCTCAGGAATGAGGATCTTGTGCCTCTTCTTAGCAGCACAGCAGCTCTTTGAGGCAATGCTCAACTTCTACCATGCATTCCTACCACATAAGGCAACAATAGCAGAACCCCTACACAGGCTATTAGACAAACAGACAACTTGGAACTGGTCTACTGCCCACACAGAAGCATTCAATGCACTAAAAGGACTGTTGGCAGGAAATGCCACAGTCACACATTTTGTGGAAACCAAACCAATCTGCATCGCATGTGATGCATCCCCCTATGCGATAGGAGCAGTGCTCAGTCATCTGGAGGAGAACGGAACACAGGCTCCCATTGCTTATTACTCCAGGACCCTGTCAGCAGCCGAAAGAAATTATGTTCAGATAGACAAAGAGGCGCTGGCAGTGGTTGCTGGAGTCAAGAATTTCCACGATTACCTTTACGGAAGGGACTTCACAATATTCACTGATCACAAACCATTACTAGGACTATTTACAACAGACAAACACCTCAGATCCTGTCACCCAGAATGCTGTGCTGGTCCATCTTCCTGTCAGCCTACTCTTGTAAATTAGTACACACACCAGGTAAGGAGATGGGGCACGCTGATGGCCTCAGCAGATTCCCACTAAGGGACATAGAAC
This sequence comes from Vipera ursinii, assembly GCF_947247035.1. Lineage (NCBI taxonomy): Eukaryota > Metazoa > Chordata > Lepidosauria > Squamata > Viperidae > Vipera > Vipera ursinii. The sequence continues at coordinate 17,556,534 of NC_139519.1, read as the reverse complement.
CAGACCCAGCACTGGCAGCCCAAATACTGGCTATTCAAGATCTGCCAGAATGCCCCCTCAACGCCAAAGACGTGGCTGCAGAAATACCCAAAGATAAAATTCTGTGCCGGGTACACTCATGGGTGAGCACAGGGTGGCTGGACAAATCGCAAGGCCAGGAGTTTGTAGCATACTTCTCCAGAAGACACGAATTGTCCACCCATAGGGGATGTCTGTTATGGGGAAGCCAGGTCATCATACCACAAGGGCTAAGGGAAAGAATCCTACAGTCCTTGCATGAGGGCCACCCAGGGATAGTAAGAATGAAGGCACTGGCCAGGAGCTATCTCTGGTGGCCTGGGCTGGACAAGGAGATAGAAGGGCTAGTAGCAGGGTGTTACACTTGCCAAAGATCACGTACTAAGCAGCCACACGTCCCAATACACAAATGGGAAGAGACACACACCCCATGGTCCAGGGTGCACATTGACTATGCGGGACCATTCCAAGGCCATACGTTCCTTGTCGCAGTGGACAGCCACTCAAAATGGCTAGAAGTGGTACCTGTAGGTAACATGACCACTGCAGGGGCCATTCAAGTACTCAGGGGCCTGTTTGCAACTCATGGGCTCCCTGATGTGATAGTATCAGATAACGGAACACAGTTTACTTCATCGGACTTTCAGGTGTTCCTGAGGACCTTGGGCATTAGACATGTCACCTCTGCCCCCGTTCACCCGGCCAGTAATGGGTTGGTAGAACGTTTTGTATGCACAAGAAAAAACGCCCTCAAGCGCATCATACAAAGGGACTGGAAGCAACGACTGGCCACCTTCCTGTTTCACCAACATTCCACACCCTGCGCCGCAACAGGTAAAAGCCCAGCAGAACTCTGATGGGGCAGGCGCCTAATAACCACACTGGACAGACTCCACCCAGACAGAGTGGCTGCAGACGCCGGAACCCCAAGCCTCAACAGAGTGTTCAACCAGGGAGACACCATCTGGGCTAGGAACTATGGCACAGGTCACCCATGGGTACCAGGGGAGATATTGGACTAAACGGGGCCCCTTTCTTACAACGTAAGGGTGGAGGGGGGACTCCAGTGGAGGGGGCACCTGGACCAATTGAGACCTGAAAAGATCCTGGAGGGAAATCAGGAGATGGAGCCGGAGGAAGTGGAGCCACCACGACCACAACCCAGGATGGACACAAGGGGGTCACAAGGTCAAGCCTGCTCCAGGCGAGGGCAGGACAAGGGGAACAGGGCAACCGATGACACAACCTCCAGGCCCACAGAGCCCACGGAAACCACATCACCCACACCAACACATAGCAGGCCACCACACCAACTGGCTCGGCCGGAAAATAATAAAAGAGACTCAAACAACAATACGCCAACAGGTGGGCCAAACCTGAGAAGATCCAACAGAACACACAAGGCCCCAGTCTACCTCTCTGACTATGTACGGACCTAAGGGGGAGGGCGAGGAGAATAATAAAAATTGTAAATATTGTATATAGTTGTGAGAAAGGAAATGGGCAGGGGTTAGCTCCTCACTATGGGGGAAAGGGTGTAGTGTATGCAGTCTCAGCATACACAGGCTAAGCTCAGCAGGAGGTGCGGGGATGGACAGCTCCAGGCTATAACCGCATTTGGCAGGAAAGCCTGGTTTAAACAAGTTTGACAGCCCCGGGCTATAGCCAGTCCTGGCAGGAAGCCAGGGTTTAAATCTATTGGCTACCTGCACTGGCGGGAAGCCTAGGTTTGAATCTATTGGTTGGCATTCACCTGGGCAGGTATAAAGGTACGCCAGGTAACCCCTTTGGAGCTAGCGTGAATCCTCACTACAATAAAGACTCGCTGCACACCATCCTGAGCGTCCTTAATTTGTGAGACCACGCGATTCAACAATGAGCTTCTCAGTTCATCCCAGAAATCTGGGATCTCAGGAATGAGGATCTTGTGCCTCTTCTTAGCAGCACTGCAGCTCTTTGAGAACTTCTAATGGCAAGTGGCAAAGACTCAAATCTGAGTGTTCTCGCCATGTTAGGCTAGGCAAATTGTTTTCACTTTTTTTGACGTTTGGAGTGGATTGCTCAGGATCTACTTTTCTAGTAGATGCTCAAATATTCACTCTGGATATATTTTCATGTGATGATCTTCTGGCTTTCCTCAAAAGGGACAGTCTGTCTTATCTTCTTCTTTTCACTTTCAGTTCTATTTCCTGAGAAATGTACACTTCGCCCAAGAATAGGACCGTGCACATCTCCTGTTATTCACTATTTTTTCGACACAGTAACTGGAACGTGTATACCGTTTGTTTTTAGTGGATGTGGAGGGAATGAAAACAACTTCTTAACTTCGGAGGAATGCCTAAAAGAATGCAAACCTACTGGTAGGGAAGTTTTGCAATCTAGGTTCTGAATTAGTATTGGGGGAAACTGGGGCTAATCATTGGGTTCAATCAGTAATCATTTAGAAAGTTAAAAACACCAAAAGAAATTTCATAAATAAGTGCCCTAAAATTAACCTTTTGTTTTTATGCTTTTCCCTGCAAATCGTTATGTGGGCATTTCCACATTCAAATGGACAACGAGAATCACATAGCGATTACACACACTATCAAAAAATCTATCTTTGACAACTTGATTTTCACTGTCTCCTTTCCAGGGTAACACTGACTACAATTCTTGATTGGATTGATAGAATCCTTTGAGAGGGGCTGGATGCAGCAGCTGAGGAAGGAATCCAAACTTCCATGGAATTTCCCACTGAAACACTTTCCATGCATTGAATTCTAAGCATTCTCTTAAATAAAATACAAACACTTTGACATGCTAACATGCATTTTCTGAAATACTATTTGCACTACTCCTTTTATTCTATCACACCATTGACAAGATTCCAAACAGGACACCCCAATAAAGAATACTCAGTGAATATATCAGATAGACAGAATATTCAAATACATCTTATGGTAATACAGAATGCCGAGCATCTGATCTGGCAGGAATATTTGCTTGGCCTTCCTTCCACACAGCCAACCCTTTTGAGATGTGTCAGGAACTCCACCCGATGACTGAAGGGTAGTGAGAACAACTGATGTGTATCTAAGGTTACAAAACATGTAAGGTATTTCCTTTTCTTTCCACATGTCTTTAATATATTAAATGCAACATTGCTACACTAAGCTATGTTTTCTTCAGCACCATTTAACCAATATCAGGATACGTAGTTATACCAGAACTGTACTCATGGTCCCTACATATCTACCCCATTGTTCAAACCATGTGAATCTCCAGCTGCATTTCCTACAATGCAGAGATCCCCAATCTTTCCAGCTCTGTGGACCAGTAGGGTTAGCGGCAGCTGCGGTTGCGGGGGAGAAGGGATGGTTTTGTACAAGCAGTGGAAGTGGAGTTTTGTTCGCTCGCCCATTTCTTGCGCAGCACGGTTCTCAATGGTTGGGGACCCCTGCAATAGTGCAAGAGCCCAGGTAAGGGGAAACACATCTGCTCCTTCCACACCAAGCACCAAGATGTGAGTGTGAACCACAGATTCCCGAGGGGGGGACAGCTGTCACATAAATGGGAGGAGATAATTTAGGGACGCTACTAGTGATATTGAGATTTTTGGGGGTGGTGGTGGAGTGGAACAACATACATACATTTTAGAAGAGTTTGCAGCCTAGAGTCAATTAGTTGATATGGACTGCTATAAAAATTAAACAAACAAAGAAATAAAAATAATAAAATTTTCTTCTCATAGCCATCAACATCTTTCCTTTGGGAATTTGAAGAAGGGGAGTGAAAGTGATGTAATGGCACATCGGAATGATCTTGGAAAATGAGGGGAAAAAATGGCTACCTAGCTAAGGATCAGATAAATGCCGGGGGAAGCCCATAACTAAATAACAAGCAGAAAAAGAAAATTAGAAGAGGTTCACTCTAACGTATCAGGTGGTTAAAATGCGACAGTGGGAGATTCGTACTTTCAGACTTGCGAGATTCTCTTAACGCAGCCTTACAATAAAGTGGAATAAGCTCACCATTTCTCCTCTCTGGTTTACTTGGGGCGGGTGGGGGAGGGGGAGGCTTACGTCAGGCCAGAGTCAAAGTCACAAGGTTTCAGATCGGAAGGAAAGGCACACGGAGTCTGGGTAAGCAATCGGCTGTTGCCATGCTCTTCTTAAACAGAAGCAGCCCCAGTGCTGCTTATTTGGAGGAATGAGGTTCCTTTTTTGCAAGGAGCCTGGCAGAATGTTCTTGCTCTGCTCTGCTCTTCCGTCCCAGTGGTGCACCCTTGCTCAAACTCCTCGTCTTCAGATAGCAATAGCAGCACCAGCACCACAAGCACTAATTTCTGGGCAGCACAATTTCGTCATCCTTCAGCAACTCAGGCAGCAGTTCATCCGGGTTTTAAGGAATGCTTATTGTTGGTCTATCAGAGGTAGAGCTGGCCATAAAACTTTGCAAAAATGTGTAGTAAAAATGGGATAACACTTTTAAGTTTGAACATATTTAAATGCTGTTAGACAGTTGGATAAATGTTTGTGCTCGCCTATATGTCATTGAAGAAAGAAAAAAATGACTGTAATAAGAATGTGCTTTTGTCTATTTTGTTCTAGGGAACTGAAAGCTGGGAAGCCTGCAAGGAAAACCCAGGAAGCTAAACACAGGGAAAAGGGCTGCGTAAACTGTTTGTATGGTAGAACAACAAGCCATAAAGTCAAGACTTTGTGTTGTGAAATGAATACAAAAGTGAATTAAAGTGATACAGTTAGCTAGTGGAAATAAATGGGAATGAAATTGCAAAAGAGGTAAATGAAGGAAAAGCAAATTGTTCATGAGGCGGCATCGAGTTAAGAGTCGTGGTTGGATTAGATAAGACTACGGAAAGAAAAAGATGAGAAATTTCATTGTGTAACTACATAGCTGAGTATGGAGCTTGTAAAAATAAAGGTGGTTTGTAAGGACAGAAAGATAGTGAGTGAGGGGAGGTGGTGCTAAGTAATTGTACCTCTTTCCTTTTTATTTCTTCACTCATACGTTCACTTTAATTAAGGAACAATTGCTTACTCATTTGCCATGCTCTGTGTAGACCTGTTCATGGATTACAGGTGCAACTGTACTCAGGATCACTACGTATGACCACTTTGTTCTAACTACATGAACGAGGGATTGACTTTAGATGTCAACAAACGTCTATAAACTAAGTCCCTCGTTCTGAAGAAGTTTATTGACTCCTAATAACACTCCCTGCTCACTAGTATTCCCAGTCGGTCCTTTTGAATGTGAGCATTAATCAGATATTGTGGAACTGGACCTTGGTGTTCCAACTACATGAATGCCCAGGTGTACTTTACTCTTGGATAAGCTATAAAATGACTCAACTCAGCATTGGATACTTGTTTTCATCACCATGATTCGTTCAAACTGCATGCTCCTCACTTTTGGACTGCTCATTTTCTGCTTTCGGGATGCCTCTTCTATAGGTAGGTAGCAAGAACTTCCTTGTCCTTCCATACCTATGTACATTCTGCTTGCCACTGCCCCTTTCTCTTCCAAGCTACGACCACATGAACAACAGACCTGATGTTGGAGGGACCTTTAACACATGGGATTTACTTTAGGAAGCCAGTTTCTGGAGTGGAACATTCGAACCAAACAGAATAAAAGTCCCTTTTCTGCAGTATTCTCTGTCAGTCCTTAGTTCTGGGACAATCATTTTGGGATACAAGTATTTTTCAAATTTGGGGGAAGTGGAGATCTTGACACAGTATAAAAAGGTTAACAAAATGTGAGTAAAATTTTGTTGCATTTCCTTTTAGATATATCCCTTTATATATTATCCTATGAATAATATATTCTTCCTAAAACCTACAGCTACTGTTTGTTGTACATCAACAAGGAGCAACAGATGCAGAGCAATGTATTTGGGAACTGGAATATAAACAACATGTGCATTTTCCAACCCTAAGCACACGCCACAAATACTTAAACCAGGTTGAAGAGAAGGTATATGTGAAGTCTTTGGAAGAGGAGGAAAGAGGCTGGCCCCATCACCCCTCCACTTCCAGGTGCCCCTTCTGCCCGTGTTGAATGCCCAGCTGCAGAAGGGGTTTCTATTTCTGAAGCCCTAACCTTCAAGCAAATGGGACAAAAGCTCTTCCTAATGACTTTCTCACTCGATCCCAGACGTCTGGGATCTCAGGAATGGGAGTCTGGAAGTGCTGGGCATCTTCTTAGGGTAGATCAGCTAATGTCTGCCAGGCTGCACTTTAGTCCTTGTAGGGCTTCTAATGGCAATTGGCAATGACTCAAATCTGTGTGTTCGCACTATCTTAGGGCAAAGTATTTTCACTTTTTCTAAGGTTGGCAGCAGATTACTCAGGATCTATATTTCCAGTTAGATGCTCAAATATTCACTTTGTCCTGGACTCTGGAGTCAGAACAGTTTATTTTCATGCGATGAACTTCTGGGTTTCCTTAAAGAGACTGTCTTATTTTTTCTTTTCACTTTCAGGTCTATATCCCACAAAATGTACATTTATCCCTACAATAGGATGGTGTAGGTCTCCTTCTGTTCGCTATTTTTTCAACCCAACACTAGCAAAATGTTTGATGTTCACTTATAGTGGATGTGGAGGGAATGCCAATAACTTCTTAACTTTGAGCGAATGCCGAAAAGAATGCAAAAGAATTGGTAAGAAAGAAATTGAAATCTTTTGGGGGGCACACACACACACACACACACACACACACACACACACACAGACACAAAATCATTAATAGCAAAGCTATAGCAAATATATTTTTCCTAAAAACTACAGCTGTTTTTGTACATCAAAAAAAGCAAAAGATTCATAGCAATGTATTTGGGAACTGGAAAATAAACAATATGTGAATTTTGCAACCCTAAGCAGACGCCCCAAATACTTAGACCTGGTTGAAGAGAAGGTACATTCAAACTCTTTGGAAGTGGAGGAAAGAGAATGGCCCACCCTCCCCTCCACTTTCATATGCCTCTATTCCCAGTCTTGAATTCCCAGTTCTAGACACATTTGCTCTGTCTTTCTCCTGGAATAGAAGCCCTAACCTTCAAGCAAATGGGACAAAGCTCTCCCTGATGACTCTCTCAATCCATCCCAGAAATCTGGGATCTCAAGAATGGGAGTTTGGTGCCTCTTCTTAAGGGCACAGAAGTTTGTGTCTGCCAGGCTGCCATTCAGTTCTTTGAGGACTTCTAATGGCCACTGCCAATGACTCAAATTTGAGTTTTCTCACTATGTTAGGGCTGGCAACTTGTTTTCACTTTTTCTGAAGGTTGGAGCAGATTGCTCAGGATCTACTTTTCCAGTAAATGCTCAAATATTCACATTGCCCTGCACCCTGGAGTCAGAACACAATATATATTCATGCAATGATCTTCTGGGTTTCCTTAAGAGGGACCGTCTGTATTATTTTCTTCTTTTCACTTTCAGATGCAAGACCAGAGCTATGTAATCTCCCTGCAAAAGTAGGACGTTGCAAAGCTTCCTTTCATCGTTTTTATTATAACACAGCAACTAAGAAATGTGAGGAATTCATTTATGGGGGTTGTGAAGGAAATGAAAACAACTTTCAAAATTGGTTTCAGTGCAGAGCTACATGTCAACCTTCTGGTGAGTTGGCAATTTTAATTTTTGCCTTGGCACACAATTAAAACAAATGGCATTTTAGTTTTCTCCGTCAATCGTTGATCTGAAAGCTCTTGAGTCCCAAAGTTATCTTGAACTCAGTTCTGCAATCCAGGCCCTGAACTAGGGAGAGAAGCTTGTAAGTGGAGGCAATCAGCAAAATCAGATCTTTTAAAATGGTAAAAATGCAAAAAAGAAATTTCCTAAAGAAATGCCATAAAGGTAGCTTCCTTGTTTTACTGTTTTTCTTGCAGTTATGTGTCTGCACTCAATTGATCAAGGGGGATCACTTTGGAATTAAGCAAAATACTGAAGAATCAAAGGAAATTATAGATTCCTCACAGGAAAAGTCACTTCTAACTTGTGCAATGCCTGGAAATTTTGTTTGTTCAGACTGCCTTGCAATGCTTCATGAAAGAAAATGTATTATATATCATTACATCGTGAAAATGTTTTCTGGCAAGGTGCTACTATTCTGCATTCAAGTACCAATGAATTTTCTTGCAGTGTTTGGAATGACACATCTTATGTTTGTGCACCTGGCTTCTTTTCTAGTTATTACCTTTTGAGGACCTGTCTGCTTCACTCTGTAATAGACCTGGCATCTTTTGAGTATACTGGCAACTCTCCTAACTCATCCTATTCCCTCTGCTACCGCTGTTCCCTTTATTGAGCTCAATTATAGAGACCTACTTAGTTCCAACCTTTATAGAAAGAGAACAAAAATTCAATTTTGGGAATCCACCATAAGTAGACTCTGCAAATACTTAAATTTGGGTGAAGAGAAGGTCCAAGTGAAGTCTTTGGAAAAGGAGGAAAGGGAATGGCCATCCACCCTTCCACTTCCAGGTCCCCTTCCTCCACGTGTTGAATGTCCAGCTCCAGAAGGGGTTTCTATTTCTGTCTGCTGGAATACAAACCGTAACCTTTAAGCAATTGGGAGGAAACCTCTCTCATGAGCTTCTCAGTTCATCCCAGAAATCTGGGATCTCAGGAATGAGGATCTCGTGCCTCTTCTTAGCAGCACAGCAGTTCTTTTGAGGACTTCTAATAGCAAGTGGCAATGACTCAATTTGAGTGTTCTCGCCATATTAGAGTTGGCAAATTGTTTTCACTTTTTTTGACGTTTGGAGTGGATTGCTCCGGATCTACATTTCCAGTAGATGCACAAATATTCACTCTGGATATATTTTCATGTGATAATCTTCTGGCTTTCCTCAAAAGGGACAGTCTGTCTTTTCTTCTTCTTTTCACTTTCAGTTCTATTTCCTGAGAAATGTACACTTTGCCCAAGAATAGGACCATGCACATCTCCTGTTATTCACTATTTTTTGACACAGTAACTGGAACGTGTATAACGTTTGTTTTTAGTGGATGTGGAGGGAATGAAAACAACTTCTTAACTTCAGAGGAATGCCTAAAAGAATGCAAACCTACTGGAAGGGAAGTTTTGTAATCTAGGTTCTGAACTAGTATTGGGGGAAACTGGGGCTATTAATCATTGGTTCAATCAGTAATCATTTACAAAGTTAAAAACACCAAAGAAAATTCATAAATAAGTGCCCTAAAATTAGCCTTTTGTTTTTATGCTTTTCCCTGCAAATCGTTATGTGGGCATTTCCACATTCAAATGGACAACGGGAATCACATAGCAATTACGCACACGATTGAAAAATGTATCTGTGATAACTTGACTTTCATTGTCTCCTTTCCAGAGTATCACTGACTACAATTCTTGATTGGATTGATAGAATCCTTTGAGATTCAGCAGCTGAGGAAGGAATCCAAACTTCCATGGAATTTCCCACTGAAACACTTTCCATGCACTGAATTCTAAGCATTCTCTTAAATAAAATACAAATACTTTGACATGCTAACATGCATTTTCTGAAATACTATTTGCACTACTCCTTTTATTCTATCATGCCATTGACAAGATTCCAAAAAGGACACCCCAATAGAGAATATTCAGTGAATATATCAGATAGAGAGAATATTCAAATACATCTTATGGTAATACAGAATGCCGAGCATCTGATCTGGCAGGAATATTTGCTTGGCCTTCCTTCCACACAGCCAACCCTTTTGAGATGTGTCAGGAACTCCACCCGATGACTGAAGGATAGTGAGAACGATTGATGTATATCTAAGGTTACAAAAGATGTAAGGTATTTCCTTTTCTCTTTCCCCATGTCCTTAATTCATTAAATGCAACATTGCTACACTAAGCTATGCTTTCTTGAGCACCGTTTAACCAGTATGAGGATGCGTAGTTATACCAGAACTGTACTCATGGTCCCTACATATCTACCCCATTGTTCAAACCATATGAATGTCCAGCTGCATTTCCTACAATGCAGAGATCCCCAATCTTTCCAGCTCTGCGGACCAGTAGGGTTAGCGGCAGCTGCGGTTGCGGGGGAGAAGGGATGGTTTTGTACAAGCAGTGGAAGTGGAGTTTTGTTCGCTCGCCCATTTCTTGCGCAGCCCGGTTCTCAATGGTTGGGGACCCCTGCAATAGTGCAAGAGCCCAGGTAAGGGAAACACATCTGCTCCTTCCACACCAAGCACCAAGATGTGAGTGTGAACCACAGATTCCCGAGGGGGGGACAGCTGTCACATAAATGGGAGGAGATAATTTAGGGACGCTACTAGTGATATTGAGATTTTTGGGGGTGGTGGTGGAGTGGAACAACATACATACATTTTAGAAGAGTTTGCAGCCTATAGTCAATTAGTTGATATGGACTGCTATAAAAATTAAACAAACAAAGAAATAAAAATAATAAAATTTTCTTCTCATAGCCATCAACTTCTTTCCTTTGGGAATTTGAAGAAGGGGAGTGAAAGTGATGTAATGGCACATCGGAATGATCTTGGAAAATGAGGGAAAAAATTGCTACATAGCTTAGGATCAGATAAATGCCGGGGGAAGCCCATAACTAAATAACAAGCAGAAAAAGAAAATTAGAAGAGGTTCACTCTAACGTATCAGGTGGTTAAAATGCGATAGTGGGAGATTCGTACTTTCAGACTTGCGAGATTCTCTTAACGCAGCCTTACAATAAAGTGGAATAAGCTCACCATTTCTCCTCTCTGGTTTACTTGGGGCGGGTGGGGGAGGGGGAGGCTTACGTCAGGCCAGAGTCAAAGTCACAAGGTTTCAGATCGGAAGGAAAGGCACACGGAGTCTGGGTAAGCAATCGGCTGTTGCCATGCTCTTCTTAAACAGAAGCAGCCCCAGTGCTGCTTATTTGGAGGAATGAGGTTCCTTTTTTGCAAGGAGCCTGGCAGAATGTTCTTGCTCTGCTCTGCTCTTCCGTCCCAGCGGTGCACCTTTGCTCAAACTCCTCGTCTTCAGATAGCAATAGCAGCAGCAGCACCACAAGCACTAATTTCTGGGCAGCACAATTTCGTCATCCTTCAGCAACTCAGGCAGCAGTTCATCCGGGTTTTAAGGAATGCTTATTGTTGGTCTATCAGAGGTAGAGCTGGCCATAAAACTTTGCAAAAATGTGTAGTAAAAATGGGATAACACTTTTAAGTTTGAACATATTTAAATGCTGGTAGACAGTTGGATAAATGTTTGTGCTCGCCTATATGTCATTGAAGAAAGAAAAAAATGACTGTAATAAGAATGTCCTTTTGTCTACTTTGTTCTAGGGAACTGAAAGCTGGGAAGCCTGCAAGGAAAACCCAGGAAGCTAAACACAGGGAAAAGGGCTGCGTAAACTATTTGTATGGTAGAACAACAAGCCATAAGGTCAAGACTTTGTGTTGTGAAATGAATACAAAAGTGAATTAAAGTGATACAGTTAGCTAGTGGAAATAAATGGGAATGAAATTGCAAAAGAGGTAAATGAAGGAAAAGCAAATTGTTCATGAGGCGGCATCGAGTTAAGAGTCGTGGTTGGATTAGATAAGACTACGGAAAGAAAAAGATGAGAAATTTCATTGTGTAACTACATAGCTGAGTATGGAGCTTGTAAAAATAAAGGTGGTTTGTAAGGACAGAAAGATAGTGAGTGAGGGGAGGTGGTGCTAAGTAATTGTACCTCTTTCCTTTTTATTTCTTCCCTCATGCTTTCACTTTAATTAAGGAACAATTGCTTACTCATTTGCCATGCTCTGTGTAGACCTGTTCATGGATGACAGGTGCAACTGTACTCAGGATCACTACGTATGACCACTTTGTTCTAACTACATGAACGCGGGATTGACTTTAGAAGTCAATAAACATTTATAAATTAAGTCCCTCGTTCGGAAGAACTTTATTGACTCCTAATAACACTCCCTGTTCACTAGTATTCCCAGTCGGTCCTTGGAGTAACCATTTTTGAATGTGAGCATTAATCAGATATTGTGGAACTGGACCTTGGTGTTCCAACCACATGAATGCCCAGGTGTACTTCACTCTTGGATAAGCTATAAAATGACTCAACTCAGCATTGGATACTTGTTTTCATCACCATGATTTGTTCAAACTGCGTGCTCCTAACTTTTGGACTGCTCATTTTCTGCTTTCGGGATGCCTCTTCTGTAGGTAGGTAGCAAGAACTTCCTTGTCCTTCCATACCTATGTGCATTCTGCTTGCCACTGCCCCTTTCTCTTCCAACCTACGATCACATGAACAACAGACCTGATGTTGGAGGGACCTTTAACACATGGGATTTACTTTAGGAAGCCAGTTTCTGGAGTGGAACATCGAACCAAACAGAATAAAAGTCCCTTTTCTGCAGCATTCTCTGTCAGTCCTTAGTTCTGGGACAATCATTTTGGGATACGAGTATTTTTCAAATTTGGGGGAAGTGGAGATCTTGACACAGTATAAAAAGGTTACACAAAATCGGAGTAGAATTTAGTTGCATTTCCTTTTAGATATATCCCTTTATATATTATCCTGTGAATAATATATTATTCCTAAAGCCTACAGCTACTGTTTGTTGTACATCAACAGGGAGCAACAGATGCAATGTATTTGGGAACTGGAATATATACAACCAGGTTGAAGAGAAGGTATATGTGAAGTCTTTGGAAGAGGAGGAAAGAGGCTGGCCCCATCACCCCTCCACTTCCAGGTCCCCCTTCTGCCCGTGTTGAATGCCCAGCTGCAGAAGGGGTTTCTATTTCTGTCTGCTGGAACCCAAGCCCTAACCTTCAAGCAAATGGGACAAAAGCTCTTCCTAATGACTTTCTCACTCGATCCCAGAAGTCTGGGATCTCAGGAATGGGAGTCTGGAAGTGCTGGGCATCTTCTTAGGGTAGATCAGCTAATGTTTGCCAGGCTGCACTTTAGTCCTTGTAGGGCTTCTAATGGCAATTGGCAATGACTCAAATCTGTGTGTTCGCACTATCTTAGGGCAAAGTATTTTCACTTTTTCTAAGGTTGGCAGCAGATTACTCAGGATCTATATTTCCAGTTAGATGCTCAAATATTCACTTTGTCCTGGACTCTGGAGTCAGAACAGTTTATTTTCATGTGATGAACTTCTGGGTTTCCTTAAAGAGACTGTCTTATTTTTTCTTTTCACTTTCAGGTGCATATCCCCGGAAATGTACATATACCCCTGCAACAGGATGGTGTAGGTCTCCTTCTGTTCGCTATTTTTTCAACCCAACACAAGCAAAATGTATGATGTTCACTTATAATGGATGTGGAGGGAATGAAAATAACTTCTTAACTTTGAGCGAATGTATAAAAGAATGCAAAACCCTTGGTAAGAAAGAAATTTAAATCTTTTTTTGGGCACACACAGACACAAACACACAAAATCATTAATAGCAAAGCTATAGCAAATAAATTTTTCCTAAAAACTACAGTTACTGTTATTTGTAGATCAACAAGAAGCAAAAGATTCATAGCAATGTATTTGGGAACTGGAAAATAAACAATATATGAATTTTGCAACCCTAAGCAGACGCCCCAAATACTTAGACCTGGTTGAAGAGAAGGTACATTCAAACTCTTTGGAAGTGGAGGAAAGAGAATGGCCCACCCACCCCTCCACTTTCATGTGCCTCTATTCCCAGTCTTGAATTCCCAGTTCCAGACGCGTTTGCTCTGTCTTTCTCCTGGAATAGAAGCACTAACCTTCAAGCAAATGGGAAAAGCTCTCCCTGATGACTCTCTCAATCCATCCCAGAAATCTGGGTTCTCAGGAATGGGAGTTTGGTGCCTCTTCTTAAGGGCACAGCAGTTTGTGTCAGGCTGCCATTCAGTTCTTTGAGGACTTCTAAAGGCCACTGCGAATGACTCAAATTTGAGTTTTCTCACTATGTTAGGGCTGGCAACTTGTTTTCACGTTTTCTGAAGGTTGGAGCAGATTGCTCAGGATCTACTTTTCCAGTAGATGCTCAAATATTCACACTGCCCTGCACCCTGGAGTCAGAACACAATATATATTCATGCAATGATCTTCTGGGTTTCCTTAAGAGGGACAGTCTGTATTATTTTCTTCTTTTCAGTTTCAGTTGTAAGACCAGGGATATGTAATCTTCCTGCAAAAGTAGGAAGGTGCAAAGCTTCCTTTCGTCGTTTTTATTTCAACACAGCAACTAACCAATGTGAGGAATTCATATATGGGGGTTGTGAAGGAAATGGAAACAACTTTCTAAATTGGTTTCAGTGCAGAGCTACATGTCAACCTTCTGGTGAGTAGGCAATTTTAATTTTTGCCTTGGCACACAATTAAAACAAATGGCATTTTAGTTTTCTCCGTCAATCGTTGATCTGAAAGCTCTTGAGTCCCAAAGTTATCTTGATCTCAGTTCTGCAATCCAGGCCCTGAACTAGGGAGAGAAGCTTATAAGTGGACACAATCAACAAAATCAGATCTTTTAAAATGGTAAAAATGCAAAAAAGAAATTTCCTAAAGAAATGCCATAAAGGTAGCTTCCTTGTTTTTACTGTTTTTCTTGCAGTTATGTGTCTGCACTGAATTGATCAAGGGGGATCAGTTTGGAATTAAGCAAAATACTGAAGAATCAAAGGAAATTATAGATTCCTCACAGGAAAAGTCACTTCTAACTTGTGCAATGCCTGGAAATTTTGTTTGTTCAGACTGCCTTGCAATGCTTCATGAAAGAAAATGTATTATATATCATTACATCGTGAAAATGTTTTCTGGCAAGGTGCTACTATTCTGCATTCAAGTACCAATGAATTGTCTTGCAGTGTTTGGAATGACACATCTTATGTTTGTGCACCTGGCTTCTTTTCTAGTTATTACCTTTTGAGGACCTGTCTGCTTCACTCTGTAATAGACCTGGCATCTTTTGAGTATAGTGGCAAATCTCCTAACTCATCCTATTCCCTCTGCTACCGCTGTTCCCTTTATTGAGCTCAATTATAGAGACCTACTTGGTTCCAACCTTTAGCGAAAGAGAATAAAAATTCAATTTTGGGAATCCACCATAAGTAGACTCTGCAAATACTTAAATTTGGGTGAAGAGAAGGTCCAAGTGAAGTCTTTGGAAAAGGAGGAAAAGGAATGGCCATCCACCCTTCCACTTCCAGGTCCCCTTCCTCCACGTGTTGAATGTCCAGCTCCAGAAGGGGTTTCTATTTCTGTCTGCTGGAATACAAACCGTAACCTTTAAGCAATTGGGAGGAAACCTCTCTCATGAGCTTCTCAGTTCATCCCAGAAATCTGGGATCTCAGGAATGAGGTTCTCGTGCCTCTTCTTCGCAGCACAGCAGTTCTTTTGAGGACTTCTAATAGCAAGTGGCAATGACTCAATTTGAGTGTTCTCGCCATATTAGAGTTGGCAAATTGTTTTCACTTTTTTTGACGTTTGGAGTGGATTGCTCCGGATCTACTTTTCCAGTAGATGCACAAATATTCACTCTGGATATATTTTCATGTGATGATCTTCTGGCTTTCCTCAAAAGGGACAGTCTGTCTTTTCTTCTTCTTTTCACTTTCAGTTCTATTTCCTGAGAAATGTACTCTTCGCCCAAGAATAGGACCGTGCACATCTCCTGTTATTCACTATTTTTTTGACACAGTAACTGGAACCTGTATAACGTTTGTTTTTAGTGGATGTGGAGGGAATGAAAACAACTTCTTAACTTCGGAGGAATGCCAAAAGAATGCAAACCTACTGGAAGGGAATTTTGCAATCTAGGTTCTGAACTAGTATTGGGGGAAACTGGGGCTATTAATTATTGGGTTCAATTAGTAATCATTTAGAAAGTTAAAAACACCAAAAGAAATTTCATAAATAAGTGCCCTAAAATTAACCTTTTGTTTTTATGTGTTTCCCTGCAAATCGTTATGTGGGCATTTTCACATTCGAATGGACAATGGCAATCACATAGCGATTACGCACACGATTGAAAAATCTATGTTTGAACACTTGATTTTCACTGTCTCCTTTCCAGGGTAACACTGACTACAATTCTTGATTGGATTGATAGAATCCTTTGAGAAGGGCTGGAATCAGCAGCTGAGGAAGGAATCCAAACTTCCATGGAATTTCCCACTGAAACACTTTCCATGCATTGAATTCTTAAATAAAATACAAATACTTTGACATGCTAATATGCATTTTCTGAAATACTATTTGCACTACTCCTTTTATTCTATCACATCGTTGACAAGATTCCAATAGAGAATATTCAGTGAATATATCAGATAGAGAGAATATTCAAATGCATATCGTGGTAATAGAGAATGCCGAGCATCTGATCTGGCAGGAATATTTGCTTGGCCTTCCTTCCACACAGCCAACCCTTTTGAGATGTGTCAGGAACTCCACCCAATGACTGAAGGGTAGTGAGAACAACTGATGTGTATCTAAGGTTACAAAACATGTAAGGTATTTCCTTTTCTTTCCACATCTTTAATTTATTAAATGCAACATTGCTACACTAAGCTATGTTTTCTTCAGCACCGTTTAACCAGTATGAGGATACGTAGTTATACCAGAACTGTACTCATGGTCCCTACACATCTACCCCATTGTTCAAACCATATGAATGTCCAGCTGCATTTACTACAATGCAGGCATTCCCAATCTTTCCAGCTCTGCGAACCAGTAGGGTTAGCGGCAGCTGCGGTTGCGGGGGAGAAGGGATGGTTTTGTACAAGCAGCGGGAGTGGAGTTTTGTTCACTCGCCCATTGCTTGCGCAACCCGGTTCTCAATGGTTGGGGACCCCTGCAATAGTGCAAGAGCCCAGGTAAGGGAAACACATCTGCTCCTTTCACACCAAGCACCAAGATGTGAGTGTGAACCACAGATTCCTGAGAGGGGGACAGCTGTCACATAAATGGGACGAGATAATTTAGGGATGCTACTAGTGATATTGAGAATTTTTGGGGGGTTGTGGTGGAGTGGAACAACATACATACATTTTAGAAGAGTTTGCAGCCTATAGTCAATTAGTTGATATGGACTGCTATAAAAATTAAACAAACAAAGAAATAAAAATAATAAAATTTTCTTCTCATAGCCATCAACTTGTTTCCCTTGGGAATTTGGAGAAGGAGAGTGAAAGTGATGTAATGGCACATCGGAATGATCTTGGAAAATGAGAGAAAAAATGGCTACCTAGCTAAGGATCAGATAAATGCCAGGGGAAGCCCATAACTAAATAACAAGCAGAAAAAGAAAATTAGAAGAGGTTCACTCTAACGTATCAGGTGGTTAAAATGTGACAGTGGGAGATTCGTACTTTCAGACTTGCGAGATTCTCTTAACGCAGCCTTACAATAAAGTGGAATAAGCTCACCATTTCTCCTCTCTGGTTTACTTGGGGCGGGTGGGGGAGGGGGAGGCTTACGTCAGGCCAGAGTCAGTCACAAGGTTTCAGATCAGAAGGAAAGGCACACGGAGTCTGGGTAAGCAATCGGCTGTTGCCATGCTCTTCTTAAACAGAAGCAGCCCCAGTGCTGCTTATTTGGAGGAATGAGGTTCCTTTTTTGCAAGGAGCCTGGCAGAATGTTCTTGCTCTGCTCTGCTCTTCCGTCCCAGCGGTGCACCTTTGCTCAAACTCCTCGTCTTCAGATAGCAATAGCAGCAGCAGCACCACAAGCACTAATTTCTGGGCAGCACAATTTCGTCATCCTTCAGCAACTCAGGCAGCAGTTCATGCGGGTTTTAAGGAATGCTTATTGTTGGTCTATCAGAGGTAGAGCTGGCCATAAAACTTTGCAAAAATGTGTAGTAAAAATGGGATAACACTTTTAAGTTTGAACATATTTAAATGCTGTTAGACAGTTGGATAAATGTTTGTGCTCGCCTATATGTCATTGAAGAAAGAAAAAAATGACTGTAATAAGAATGTCCTTTTGTCTACTTTGTTCTAGGGAACTGAAAGCTGGGAAGCCTGCAAGGAAAACCCAGGAAGCTAAACACAGGGAAAAGGGCTGCGTAAACTATTTGTAT
The DNA here is from genome assembly GCF_947247035.1 of Vipera ursinii. NCBI lineage: Eukaryota > Metazoa > Chordata > Lepidosauria > Squamata > Viperidae > Vipera > Vipera ursinii. Next base: position 17,538,482 of record NC_139519.1, on the reverse strand, counting down.
GGTAGAACAAGAAGGGATAAGGTCAAGACTTTGTGTTGTGAAATGAATACAAAAGTGAATTAAAGTGATACAGTTAGCTAGTGGAAATAAATGGGAATGAAATTGCAAAAGAGGTAAATGAAGGAAAAGCAAATTGTTCATGAGGCGGCATCGAGTTAAGAGTCGTGGTTGGATTAGATAAGACTACGGAAAGAAAAAGATGAGAAATTTCATTGTGTAACTAAATAGCTGAGTATGGAGCTTGTAAAAATAAAGGTGGTTTGTAAGGACAGAAAGATAGTGAGTGAGGGGAGGTGGTGCTAAGTAATTGTACCTCTTTCCTTTTTATTTCTTCATACGTTCACTTTAATTAAGGAACAATTGCTTACTCATTTGCCATGCTCTGTGTAGACCTGTTCATGGATGACAGGTGCAACTGTACTCAGGATCACTACGTATGACCACTTTGTTCCAACTACATGAACGAGGGATTGACTTTAGACGTCAACAAACGTCTATAAACTAAGTCCCTCGTTCGGAAGAACTTTATTGACTCCTAATAACACTCCCTGCTCACTAGTATTCCCAGTCGGTCCTTGAAGTAACCATTTTTGGATTTGAGCATTAATCAGATATTGGGGAACTGGACCTTGGTGTTCCAACCACATGAATGCCCAGGTGTACTTCACTCTTGGATAAGCTATAAAATGACTCAACTCAGCATTGGATACTTGTTTTCATCACCATGATTCGTTCAAACTGCATGCTCCTCACTTTTGGACTGCTCATTTTCTGTTTTCAGGATGCCTCTTCTAAAGGTAGGTAGGAAGAACCTTTCCTTCCATACCTATGTGCATTCTGCTTGCCACTGCCCCTTTCTCTTCCAAGCTACGACCACATGAACAACAGACCTGATGTTGGAGGGACCTTTAACACATGGGATTTACTTTAGGAAGGCAGTTTCTGGAGTGGAACATCCGAACCAAACAGAATAAAAGTCCCTTTTCTGCAGTATTCTCTGTCAGTCCTTAGTTCTGGGACAATCATTTTGGGATACGAGTATTTTTCAAATTTGGGGGAAGTGGAGATTTTGACACAGTATAAAAAGGTTAAACAAAATAGGAGTAAAATTTTGTTGCATTTCCTTTTAGATATATCCCTTTATATATTATCCTATGAATAATATATTCTTCCTAAAACCTACAGCTACTGTTTGTTGTACATCAACAAGGAGCAACAGATGCAGAGCAATGTATTTGGGAACTGGAATATAAACAACATGTGCATTTTCCAACCCTAAGCACACGCCACAAATTCTTAAACCAGGTTGAAGAGAAGGTATATGTGAAGTCTTTGGAAGAGGAGGAAAAAGGCTGGTCCCGTCACCCCTCCACTTCCAGGTGCCCCTTCTGCCCGTGTTGAATGCCCAGCTGCAGAAGGGGTTTCCTCTTCAGTCTGCTGGAACCCAAGCCCTAACCTTCGAGCAAATGGGACAAAAGCTCTTCCTAATGACTTTCTCACTCGATCCCAGAAGTCTGGGATCTCAGGAATGGGAGTCTGGAAGTGCTGGGCATCTTCTTAGGGTAGATCAGCTAATGTCTGCCAGGCTACACTTTACTCCTTGTAGGGCTTCTAATGGCCATTGGCAATGACTCAAATCTGTGTGTTCGCACTATGTTAGGGCAAAGTATTTTCACTTTTTCTAAGGTTGGCAGCAGATTACTCAGGATCTATATTTCCAGTTAGATGCTCAAATATTCACTTTGTCCTGGACTCTGGAGTCAGAACAGTTTATTTTCATGCGATGAACTTCTGGGTTTCCTTAAAGAGACTGTCTTATTTTTTCTTTTCACTTTCAGGTGTATATCCCCAGAAATGTACATATACCCCTACAATAGGATGGTGTAGGTCTCCTTCTGTTCGCTATTTTTTTAACTCAACACAAGCAAAATGTATGATGTTCCCTTATAGTGGATGTGGAGGGAATGACAATAACTTCTTAACTTTGAGAGAATGCCAAAAAGAATGCAAAAAACTTGGTAAGAAAGAAATTGAAATTTTTTTTGGGCACACATAGACACAAATACACAAAATCATTAATAGTAAAGCTATAGCAAATAAATTTTTCCTAAAAACTACAGTTACTGTTATTTGTAGATCAACAAGAAGCAAAAGATTCAGAATAATGTATTTGGGAACTGGAAAATAAACAATATATGATTTTTGCAACCCTAAGCAGACGCCCCAAATACTTAGACCTGGTTGAAGAGAAGGCACATTCAAACTCTTTCTAAGTGGAGGAAAGAGAATGGCCCACCCTCCCCTCCACTTTCATGTGCCTCTATTCCGTCTTGAATTCCCAGTTCTAGACGTGTTTGCTCTGTCTTTCTGCTGGAATACAAGCCCTACCCTTCAAGCAAATGGGACAAAAGCTCTCCCTGATGACTTTCTCAGTCTATCCCAGAAATCTGGGATCTCAGGAATGGGAGTTTGGTGCCTCTTCTTAAGGGCACAGCAGTTTGTGTCTGCCAGGCTGCCATTCAGTTCTTTGAGGACTTCTAATGGCCACTGCGAATGACTCAAATTTGAGTTTTCTCACTATGTTAGGGCTGGCAACTTGTTTTCACGTTTTCTGAAGGTTGGAGCAGATTGCTCAGGATCTACTTTTCCAGTAGATGGCCCTTGAGGACCACCCGGAAGCTCCAACTGGTACAGAATGCAGCCGCGAGAGTGGTGTTGGGAGTCTCCCGATACTCCCACGTTACGCCTCTGCTCCGTGAGCTGCATTGGTTGCCAGTTGTCTTCCGGGTGAGATTCAAGGTACTGGTAACGGTGTTTAAAGCCCTCCATGGCATGGGGCCGGAGTACCTCAGGGAACATCTGCTGCCGGCATCAAGCTCCCTGCGCCCTGTGCGTTCCCACAGAGAGGGCCTCCTCAGGGTGCCACCGATCAGAGAATGTCGATTGGTGGCCCCCAGGGGGAGATCCTTCTCTGTGGGCGCTCCGGAGCTGTGGAATCAGCTACCGGTAGAGCTCCGGATGGCGCCCGATCTTCGCTCCTTTCGTCGCGATCTCAAGACATTTTTGTTTGTACAAGCTGGCCTAGCCTGATGGGGATCGGTGGGGTTGTTTTATTTTTGGTCTTTTAATTTTTATCTCGGGGCTTTTTAGAATTGTACTTCTATTGTTTTTAATTAGGGCAATTGTTTAATCTCCTTTTAATGTTTGTATTTGCTATTTTATTCTGCCCTGTGAACCGCCCTGAGTCCTCAGGGAGAAGGGCGGTATATAAATGTTATTATTAAATTAAATTATTAAATTAAATTAAATATTCACACTGCCCTGCACCCTGGAGTCAGAACACAATATATATTCATGCAATGATCTTCTGGGTTTCCTTAAGAGGGACAGTCTGTATTATTTTCTTCTTTTCAGTTTCAGTTGTAAGACCAGGGATATGTAATCTTCCTGCAGAAGTAGGAAGGTGCAAAGCTTCATTTCGTCGTTTTTATTTCAACACAGCAACTAAGCAATGTGAGGAATTCATATATGGGGGTTGTGAAGGAAATGGAAACAACTTTCTAAATTGGTTTCAGTGCAGAGCTACATGTCAACCTTCTGGTGAGTAGGCAATTTTAATTTTTGCCTTGGCACACAATTAAAACAAATGGCATTTTAGTTTTGTCTGTCAATCGTTGATCTGAAAGCTCTTGAGTCCCAAAGTTATCTTGATCTCAGTTCTGCAATCCAGGCCCTGAACTAGGGAGAGAAGCTTATAAGTGGACACAATCAACAAAATCAGATCTTTTAAAATGGTAAAAATGCAAAAAAGAAATTTCCTAAAGAAATGCCATAAAGGTAGCTTCCTTGTTTTTACTGTTTTTCTTGCAGTTATGTGTCTGCACTGAATTGATCAAGGGGGATCACTTTGGAATTAAGCAAAATACTGAAGAATCAAAGGAAATTATAGATTCCTCACAGGAAAAGTCACTTCTAACTTGTGCAATGCCTGGAAATTTTGTTTGTTCAGACTGCCTTGCAATGCTTCATGAAAGAAAATGTATTATATATCATTACATCGTGAAAATGTTTTCTGGCAAGGTGCTACTATTCTGCATTTAAGTACCAATGAATTGTCTTGCAGTGTTTGGAATGACACATCTTATGTTTGTGCACCTGGCTTCTTTTCTAGTTATTACCTTTTGAGGACCTGTCTGCTTCACTCTGTAATAGACCTGGCATCTTTTGAGTATAGTGGCAAATCTCCTAACTCATCCTATTCCCTCTGCTACCGCTGTTCCCTTTATTGAGCTCAATTATAGAGACCTACTTGGTTCCAACCTTTAGCGAAAGAGAATAAAAATTCAATTTTGGGAATCCACCATAAGTAGACTCTGCAAATACTTAAATTTGGGTGAAGAGAAGGTCCAAGTGAAGTCTTTGGAAAAGGAGGAAAAGGAATGGCCATCCACCCTTCCACTTCCAGGTCCCCTTCCTCCACGTGTTGAATGTCCAGCTCCAGAAGGGGTTTCTATTTCTGTCTGCTGGAATACAAACCGTAACCTTTAAGCAATTGGGAGGAAACCTCTCTCATGAGCTTCTCAGTTCATCCCAGAAATCTGGGATCTCAGGAATGAGGTTCTCGTGCCTCTTCTTCGCAGCACAGCAGTTCTTTTGAGGACTTCTAATAGCAAGTGGCAATGACTCAATTTGAGTGTTCTCGCCATATTAGAGTTGGCAAATTGTTTTCACTTTTTTTGACGTTTGGAGTGGATTGCTCCGGATCTACATTTCCAGTAGATGCACAAATATTCACTCTGGATATATTTTCATGTGATGATCTTCTGGCTTTCCTCAAAAGGGACAGTCTGTCTTTTCTTCTTCTTTTCACTTTCAGTTCTATTTCCTGAGAAATGTACACTTTGCCCAAGAATAGGACCGTGCACATCTCCTGTTATTCACTATTTTTTGACACAGTAACTGGAACGTGTATAACGTTTGTTTTTAGTGGATGTGGAGGGAATGAAAACAACTTCTTAACTTCGGAGGAATGCCAAAAGAATGCAAACCTACTGGAAGGGAATTTTGCAATCTAGGTTCTGAACTAGTATTGGGGGAAACTGGGGCTATTAATTATTGGGTTCAATTAGTAATCATTTAGAAAGTTAAAAACACCAAAAGAAATTTCATAAATAAGTGCCCTAAAATTAACCTTTTGTTTTTATGTGTTTCCCTGCAAATCGTTATGTGGGCATTTTCACATTCGAATGGACAATGGCAATCACATAGCGATTACGCACACGATTGAAAAATCTATGTTTGAACACTTGATTTTCACTGTCTCCTTTCCAGGGTAACACTGACTACAATTCTTGATTGGATTGATAGAATCCTTTGAGATTCAGCAGCTGAGGAAGGAATCCAAACTTCCACGGAATTTTCCACTGAATCACTTTCCATGCTTTGAATTCTAAGCATTCTCTTAAATAAAATACAAATACTTTGACATGCTAATATGCATTTTCTGAAATACTATTTGCACTACTCCTTTTATTCTATCACACCGTTGACAAGATTCCAAACAGGACAGCCCAATAGAGAATATTCAGTGAATATATCAGATAGAGAGAATATTCAAATACATCTTATGGTAATACAGAATACCGAGCATCTGATCTGGCAGGAATATTTGCTTGGCCTTCCTTCCACACAACCAACCCTTTTGAGATGTGTCAGGAACTCCACCCGATGATTGAAGGGTAGTGAGAACGATTGATGTGTATCTAAGGTTACAAAACATGTAAGGTATTTCCTTTTCTTTCCACGTCTTTATTAAATGCAAGATTGCTACACTAAGCTATGTTTTCTTCAGCACCACTTAACCAGTATGAGGATACGTAGTTACACCAGAACTGTACTCATGGTCCCTACATAGTTACTCATTGTTCAAACCATACGAATGTCCAGCTGCATTTCCTACAGTGCAGCAATCCCCAATCTTTCCAGCTCTCAGGATCAGTAGGGTTAGCGGCAGCTGTAGTTGTGGGGGAGAAGGGATGGTTTTGTACAAGCAGCGGGAGTGGAGTTTTGTTCGCTCGCCCATTTCTTGTGCAGCCCGGTTCTCAATGGTTGGGGATCCCTGCAATAGTGCATATAAAAAGTGGCTTGACTGAGCAAGCACCTGTTGTTTTCAACACCAGGATGTATTTTACTGCATGTTCATTCCGACTTGCTCACTTTGTTTTAGGTTGCTTCTAACCAAAACTTAGATATCTTTTCCAACCAAACGCGGAGTTGTGTATATCCACAATCTGATCTCCCTCCATACCAATGAATGATGATATTAAATAGACTAGATGGTAGAAAGTCCCCTTTCCATATGTTAGATTGACTTTAAAAAACAGTTGCCTGGAATGGATGACCAGAGATGAATTACTCCCAATCACATCTTACTTTTGGGATTAGCATAAAGGACAGCATGAACATTGCTTGGAGGATTGCTACATTTTCATGGAAGACATTTAGTTAGATGAGGAGGGACACATTAGAGATGAGGGTATAACTCAAAATTTGGGAAGCTGGTATTTATGAAAGAAAAATGCTAAACCAAATATATGGACAAAAACCTTTCTTCCTTCCACCTGACATCACTATAATGGGAGGAGCAGGTAATGTTTAACTTGCAGATCCACTGCACTCCCATTTTTTTAAATTTCTAACCGAAATAAACATGTTTGTTCAATTCAAAAACCAAACATAAAAGAACTTAAAAACTGAAATATTCAAAGGAATAACATTACATACAGAAATGGAAAACGGTAGGATAAATACATAAAAGACATAAGAAATAGAGGGAATGGATCTGTAAGGACGGCCTTGCAGATCTTTTCAATGAATTTGGGACAGGTAATGCTTTGGGAGTCAGGAATAGATGTGCGTGCTCCATAATTGGTATGTTTTCATAATCAATATATGAATGAAAACACCTTTCCTTGGCTAGTACTGGTCTTGCAGGAGTTAGGTGATAATCAAGATGAGCACGAAGAGTTCATCTATGGGGTGCAGGAAGCCTCGGGAAGAGCAAAAGCTTGAGTAAGAGGAAACGGCATCTGTTCCTTCCACACCAAGCACCAAGATGTGAGTGTGAACCACAGATTCCCGAGGGAGGGGCAGCTGTCACATAAATGGGAAGAGATAATATAGGGACACTACTAGTGATCCTGAGAATTGGAGGAGGGGGAAGTGGAACAACACACATACACTTTAGAAGAATTTGCAGCCTAGAGTCAATTAGTTGATATGGACTGTTATAGAAATTAAACAAACAAACAAATAAAAATAATAAAATTTCCTTCTCATAGCCCTCAACTTCTTTCCTTTGGGAATTTGAAGAAGGGGAGTGAAAGTGATGTAATGGCACATCGGAATGATCTTGGAAAATGAGAGAAAAAATGGCTACCTAGCTAAGGATCAGATAAATGCCAGGGGCAGCCCATAACTAAATAACAAGCAGAAAAAGAAAATTAGAAGAGGTTCACTCTAACGTATCAGGTGGTTAAAATGCGACAGTGGGAGATTCGTACATTCAGACTTGCGAGATTTTCTTAACGCAGCCTTACAATAAAGTGGAATAAGCTCACCATTTCTCCTCTCTGGTTTACTTGGGGCGGGTGGGGGAGGGGGAGGCTTACGTCAGGCCAGAGTCAAAGTCACAAGGTTTCAGATCAGAAGGAAAGGCACACAGAGTCTGGGTAAGCAATCGGCTGTTGCCATGCTCTTCTTAAACAGAAGCAGCCCCAGTGCTGCTTATTTGGAGGAATGAGGTTCCTTTTTTGCAAGGAGCCTGGCAGAATGTTCTTGCTCTGCTCTGCTCTTCCGTCCCAGTGGTGCACCCTTGCTCAAACTCCTCGTCTTCAGATAGCAATAGCAGCACCAGCACCACAAGCACTAATTTCTGGGCAGCACAATTTCGTCATCCTTCAGCAACTCAGGCAGCAGTTCATGCGGGTTTTAAGGAATGCTTATTGTTGGTCTATCAGAGGTAGAGCTGGCCATAAAACTTTGCAAAAATGTGTAGTAAAAATGGGATAACACTTTAAAATTCGAACATATTTAAATGCTGGTAGAAAGCTGGATAAAGGTTTGTGCTTGCCTATATGTCATTGACGCCAAAGGCGCACGGAGCGCTGTTACCTTCCCACCGTAGTAGTACCTATTTTTCTACTTGCATTTTTACGCGCTTTCGAACAGCTAGGTTGGCAGAAGCTGGGACGAGTAATAGGTGCTCACTCTGCTACGCGGCACTCGGGATTTGACCCACCAAATTGCTGACCTTCTGATCGACAAGCTCAGCATCCTAACCCACTGAGCCACCGCGTCATGCTGGCCACGGACCATGGAGATATCCTCTTCGGCTTTGAAATAGAGATGAGCACCGGCCCCTAGAGTTGGAAAAGACTAGCACCCGTGTGCGGGGGAACCTTTACCTTTTATATGTCATTGAAGAAAGAAAAAAATGACTGTAATAAGAATGTCCTTTTGTCTACTTTGTTCTAGGGAACTGAAAGCTAGGAAGCCTGCAAGGAAAACCCAGGAAGCTAAACACAGGGAAAAGGGCTGTGTAAACTATTTGTATGGTAGAACAACAAGGGATAAGGTCAAGACTTGTGTTGTGAATTGAATACAAAAGTGAATTAAAGTGATACAGTTAGGTAGTGGAAATAAATGGGAATGAAATTGCAAAAGTAGTAAATGAAGAAAAAGCAAATTGTTCAAGAGGCGGCATGGAGTTATGGTTGGATCAGACAAGACTATGGAAAGAAAAAGAAGATAACTTTCATTGTGTAAATACATAGAAGAGTATGGAGCTTGTAAAAATAAAGGTGGTTTGTAAGGACAGAAAGATAGTGAGTGAGGGGAGGTGGTGCTAAGTAATTGTACCTCTTTACTTTTTATTTCTTCCCTCATGCTTTCACTTTAATTAAGGAACAATTGCTTACTCATTTTTCATGCTCTGTGTAGACCTGTTCATGGATGACAGGTGCAACTGTACTCAGGATCACGACGTATGACCTCTTTGTTCTAACTACATGAATGAGGGATTGATTTTAGAAGTCAATAAACTTTTATAAATTAAGTCCCTCGTTCGGAAGGACTTTATTGACTCCTAATAACACTCCCTGTTCAGTAATATTCCCAGTCGGTCCTTGGAGTAACCATTTTTGGATTTGAGCATTAATCAGATATTGGGGAACTGGACCTTGGTGTTCCAACCACATGAATGCCCAGGTGTACTTCACTCTTGGATAAGCTATAAAATGACTGAAATCAGCATTGGATACTTGTTTTCATCACCATGATTCGTTCAAACTGCATGCTCCTCACTTTTGGACTGCTCATTTTCTGTTTTCGGGATGCCTCTTCTATAGGTAGGTAGCAAGAACTTTCTTTTCCTTCCATACCTATGTACATTCTGCTTGCCACGGCCCCTTTCTCTTCCAAGCTACGATCACATGAACAACAGACCTGATGTTGGAGGGACCTTTAACACATGGGATTTACTTTAGCAAGCCAGTTTCTGGAGTGGAACATCCGAACCAAACAGAATAAAAGTCCCTTTTCTGCAGTATTCTCTGTCAGTCCTTAGTTCTGGGACAATCATTTTGGGATACGAGTATTTTTCAAATTTGGGGGAAGTGGAGATCTTGACACATTATAAAAAGGTTAAACAAAATCAGAGTAGAATTTTGTTGCATTTCCTTTTAGATATATCCCTTTATACATTATCCTTTGAATAATATATTCTTCCTAAAACCTACAGCTACAAGGAGCAACAGATGCAGACCAATGTATTTGGGAATTGGAATATAAACAACCAGGTTGAAGAGAAGGTATATGTGAAGTCTTTTGAAGAAGAGGAAAGAGGCTGGCCCAATCACCCCTCCACTTCCAGGTGCCCCTTCTGCCGTTGTTGAATGCGCGGTTCCAGAAAGGGTTTCCTCTTCAGTCCTCTTCAGCCCTAACATTCAAGCAAATGGGACAAAAGCTCTTCCTAATGACTTTCTCACTCGATCCCAGACGTCTGGGATCTCAGGAATGGGAGTCTGGAAGTGCTGGGCATCTTCTTAGGGTAGATCAGCTAATGTCTGTCAGGCTGCACTTTAGTCCTTGTAGGGCTTCTTAATGGTAACTGGCAATGACTCAAATTTGTGTGTTCCCACTATGTTAGGGCAAAGTATTTTCAGTTTTTCTAAGGTTGGCAGCAGATTACTCAGGATCTACTTTTCCAGTTAGATGCTCAAATATTCATGTTGCCGTGGACTCTGAAGTCAAAAGAGTTATTTTCATGTGATGAACCTCTAGGTTTCCTTAAAGAGACTGTCTTATTTTTTCTTTTCACTTTCAGGTGTATATCCCCGGAAATGTACATATACCCCTACAATAGGATGGTGTAGGTCTCCTTCTGCTCGCTATTTTTTCAACCCAACACAAGCAAAATGTATGATGTTCACTTATAGTGGATGTGGAGGGAATGCTAATAACTTCTTAACTTTAAGCGAATGCATAAAAGAATGCCAAAGCCTTGGTAAGAAAGAAATTGAAATCTTTTTTTGGGCACACACAGACACAAACACACAAAATCATTAATAGCAAAGCTATAGCAAATATATTTTTCCTAAAAACTACAGCTACTGTTTTTGTACATAAAAAAAAGCAAAAGATTCATAGCAATGTATTTGGGAACTAGAAAATAAACAATATATGAATTTTACAACCCTAAGCAGACGCCCCAAATACTTAGACCTGGTTGAAGAGAAGGTACATTCAAACCCTTTGTAAGTGGAGGAAAGAGAATGGCCCACTCACCCCTCCACTTTCATGTGCCTCTATTCCCAGTCTTCGTTTGCTCTGTCTTTCTGCTGGTGGAGCAGTGGGCTAATACCTCCTTAAGTAACACCAGCTGCCTGCAATTAGTGCAGGTTCGCATCCCACCAGGCTCAAGGTTGACTCAGCCTTCCATCCTTCCAAGGTAGGTAAAATGAGGACCCAGATTGTTGGGGGCAATAAGCTGACTTTGTAATAATGCCGCTTGGGGTGTGTGTGTGAAAGCCCTAATAAGCAGGCATATACATAGAATGAAGGCTACTGCTAAGCTTGTAAGCCGCCCTGAGTCTTCGGAGAAGGGCGGGATATAAATGGAATTTTAAAAAAAAGAATACAGGCCCTAACCTTCAAGCAAATGAGACAAAAGCTCTCCCTGATGACTTTCTCAGTCCATCCCAGAAATCTGGGATCTCAGGAATGGGAGTTTGGTGCCTCTTCTTAAGGGTACAGCAGTTTGTGTCAGGCTGCCATTCAGTTCTTTGAGGACTTCTAATGGCCACTGCCAATGACTCAAATTTGAGTTTTCTCACTATGTTAGGGCTGGCAACTTGTTTTCACGTTTTCTGAAGGTTGGAGCAGATTGCTCAGGATCTACTTTTCCAGTAGATGCTCAAATATTCACACTGCCCTGCACCCTGGAGTCAGAACACAATATATATTCATGCAATGATCTTCTGGGTTTCCTTAAGAGGGACCGTCTGTATTATTTTCTTCTTTTCACTTTCAGGTGACCCTCTAGAGAGATGTTTGCATCCTGTAGTAGTTGGAAAGTGCAGAGCTTCGTTTCATCGTTTTTATTTTAACGCAGCAACTAAGAACTGCGAGGAATTCATTTTTGGGGGATGTGGAGGAAATGAAAACAACTTTGTAAATTGGATTCAATGCAGAGCTATGTGTCAAAATTCAAGTAAGGAAGACATTTTAATCTTTGCTTTTGCAACCAATTAAAACAAATGACATTTTAATCTTGTCCGTCAGTCACTAATCTGAAAGCTCTTGAGTCCCAAAGTTATCTTGATCTCAGTTCTGCAATCCAGGCCCTGAACTAGGGAGAGGAGCTTATAAGTGGACACAATCAGCAAAGTCAGATTTTTTAAAATGGTAAAAATGCAAAAATAAATTTCCTAAGAAATGCCATAAAACTAGCTTTCTGCTTTTTACTGTTTTTCTTGCAGTTTTGTGTCTGCACTAAATCAATAAAAGGAAATCACCTTGAATTAAGCAAAATACTGAATAATCAAAGAAAATTACAGATTCCTCACAGGAACAGTCAGTTGTTTCACTTGTGCAAATTTGCTTGCCTCATTCTCTATAACGGACCTGGCATCATTTGAGCATCCTGACAACTCTCCTAACTCATCCTATTTCCTCTGCCACCGCTGTCCCCCTTTTTGTTTGTAAGCGGTTCATAAGCCTTACTATTGAGCTAAACCAGCCCTCTGGAACCAACTCCCCCCTGAGCTTCGGATGGTCCCGGACCTCCGGTCCTTCCGCCGCGACCTCAAAACTTTTCTCTTCCATCAGGCTGACCTGGATTGATGATGGGTTTTTAAATATGTTTTAATTTTTAAATTTTTAACTGTGTAGTTAATTTATTTTGGGGCTGTTATTTAATTCTTTTTTAATTTTTGTACTGTTGTTTTTTATTGTTATTAGCCGCCCGGAGTCCTTTGAGAGATAGGGCGGCATATAAGGCCCAAAAATAAATAAATAAATAAATAAATAAATTATAGAGACCTACTTGGTTCCAACCTTTAGAGAAAGAGAATAAAAATTCAATTTTGGGAATCCACCATAAGTAGACTCTGCAAATACTTAAATTTGGGCAAAGAGAAGGTCCATGTGAAGTCTTTGGAAGAGGAGGAAAAGGAATGGCCATCCACCCTTCCATTTCCAGGTGCCCTTCCTCCAAGTGTTGAATGCCCAGCTCCACAAGGGGTTTCTCCTTCTGTCTGCTGGAATACAAATCCTAACCTTCAAGCAATTGGGAGGAAAGCTCTCCCATGAGCTTCTCAGTCCATCCCAGAAATCTGGCATCTCAGGAATGGGGATCTTGTGCCTCTTCTTAGCTGCACTGCAGCTCTTTGAGGACTTCTAATGGCAAGTGGCAATGACTCAAATCTGAGTGTTCTCGCCATATTAGGCTAGGCAAATTGTTTTCACTTCTTCTGACATTTGGAGAGGATTGCTCAGGATCTACTTTTCCAGTAGATGCTCAAATATTCATGTTGCCCTGCACTCTGGATATACTTTCATGTGATGATCTTCTGGCTTTCCTTAAAAGGGACAGTCTGTCTTATTTTGTTCTTTTCACTTTCAGTTATACTTCCCGAGATATGTACACTTCAACCAAAAATAGGAATGTGCATGGTTCCTACTGTTCGTTTTTTTTTCAACATCATAACTGGGACGTGTACGACGTTTGTTTTTAGTGGATGTGGAGGGAATGGTAACAACTTCTTAACTTCGGAAGGATGCCTAAAAGAATGCAAAGCTACTGGTAGGGAAATTTTGTGATCTAGGTCCTGAACTAGTATTATGGGAAACTGGAGCTAATCATTGGGTTCAATCAGTAATCATTTACAAAGTTAAAAACACCAAAAGATATTTCATAAATAAGTGCCCTAAAATTAGCCTTTGGTTTTTATGCTTTTCCCTGCAAATCGTTATGTGGGCATTTCCACATTCAAATGGACAACGGGAATCACATAGCGATTACGCACACGATTGAAAAATCTACCTTTGTCAACTTGATTTTCACTGTCTCCTTTCCAGGGTAACACTGACTACAATTCTTGATTGGATTGATAGAATCCTTTGAGGGGCTGGATTCAGCAGCTGAGGAAGGAATCCAAACTTCCATGGAATTTCCCACTGAAACACTTTCCATGCATTGAATTCTTAAATAAAATACAAATACTTTGACATGCTAATACACATTTTCTGAAATACTATTTGCACTACTCCTTTTATTGTATCACACCATTGACAATATTGCAAACAGGACACCCCAATAAAGAATACTCAGTGAATATATCAGATAGACAGAATATTCAAATACATCTTATGGTAATACAGAATGCCGAGCATCTGATCTGGCAGGAATATTTGCTTGGCCTTCCTTCCACACAGCCAACCCTTTTGAGATGTGTCAGGAACTACACCCGATGACTGAAGGATAGTGAGAACGATTGATGTATATCTAAGGTTACAAAAGATGTAAGATATTTCCTTTTCTCTTTCCACATGTCCTTAATTCATTAAATGCAACATTGCTACACTAAGCTATGTTTTCTTGAGCACTGTTTAACCAGTATGAGGATGCGTAGTTATACCAGAACTGTACTCATGGTCCCTACATATCTACCCCATTGTTCAAACCATATGAATGTCCAGCTGCATTTCCTACAATGCAGAGATCCCCAATCTTTCCAGCTCTTTCCACACCAAGCACCAAGCACCAAGATGTGAGTGTGAACCACAGATTCCCGAGGGAGGGACAGCTGTCACATAAATGGGAGGAGATAATTAGGGATGCTACTAGTGATATTGAGAAGTTTTGGGGGTTTGTGGTGGAGTGGAACAACATACATACATTTTAGAAGAGTTTGCAGCCTATAGTCAATTAGTTGATATGGACTGCTATAAAAATTAAACAAAGAAAGAAATAAAAATAATAAAATTTTCTTCTCATAGCCATCAACTTGTTTCCCTTGGGAATTTGGAGAAGGGGAGTGAAAGTGATGTAATGGCACATCGGAATGATTTTGGAAAATGAGAGAAAAAATGGCTACCTAGCTAAGGATCAGATAAATGCCAGGGGAAGCCCATAACTAAATAACAAGCAGAAAAAGAAAATTAGAAGAGGTTCACTCTAACGTATCAGGTGGTTAAAATGCGACAGTGGGAGATTCGTACTTTCAGACTTGCGAGATTCTCTTAACGCAGCCTTACAATAAAGTGGAATAAGCTCACCATTTCTCCTCTCTGGTTTACTTGGGGCGGGTGGGGGAGGGGGAGGCTTACATCAGGCCAGAGTCAAAGTCACAAGGTTTCAGATCGGAAGGAAAGGCACACGGAGTCTGGGTAAGCAATCGGCTGTTGCCATGCTCTTCTTAAACAGAAGCAGCCCCAGTGCTGCTTATTTGGAGGAATGAGGTTCCTTTTTTGCAAGGAGCCTGGCAGAATGTTCTTGCTCTGCTCTGCTCTTCCGTCCCAGCGGTGCACCTTTGCTCAAACTCCTCGTCTTCAGATAGCAATAGCAGCACCAGCACCACAAGCACTAATTTCTGGGCAGCACAATTTCGTCATCCTTCAGCAACTCAGGCAGCAGTTCATCCGGGTTTTAAGGAATGCTTATTGTTGGTCTATCAGAGGTAGAGCTGGCCATAAAACTTTGCAAAAATGTGTAGTAAAAATGGGATAACACTTTTAAGTTTGAACATATTTAAATGCTGTTAGACAGTTGGATAAATGTTTGTGCTCGCCTATATGTCATTGAAGAAAGAAAAAAATGACTGTAATAAGAATGTCCTTTTGTCTACTTTGTTCTAGGGAACTGAAAGCTGGGAAGCCTGCAAGGAAAACCCAGGAAGCTAAACACAGGGAAAAGGGCTGCGTAAACTATTTGTATGGTAGAACAACAAGCCATAAGGTCAAGACTTTGTGTTGTGAAATGAATACAAAAGTGAATTAAAGTGATACAGTTAGCTAGTGGAAATAAATGGGAATGAAATTGCAAAAGAGGTAAATGAAGGAAAAGCAAATTGTTCATGAGGCGGCATCGAGTTAAGAGTCGTGGTTGGATTAGATAAGACTACGGAAAGAAAAAGATGAGAAATTTCATTGTGTAAATACACAGCTGAGTATGGAGCTTGTAAAAATAAAGGTGGTTTGTAAGGATAGAAAGATAGTGAGTGAGGGGAGGTGGTGCTAAGTAATTGTACCTCTTTCCTTTTTATTTCTTCCCTCTTACGTTCACTTTAATTAAGGAACAATTGCTTACTCATTTTTCATGCTCTGTGTAGACCTGTTCATGGATTACAGGTGCAACTGTACTCAGGATCACTACGTATGACCACTTTGTTCTAACTACACGAACGAGGGATTGACTTTAGAAGTCAATAAACTTTTATAAATTAAGTCCCTCGTTCGGAAGAACTTTATTGACTCCTAATAACACTCCCTGCTCACTAGTATTCTCAGTCGGTCCTTGGAGTAACCATTTTTGAATGTGAGCATTAATCAGATATTGTGGAACTGGACCTTGGTGTTCCAACCACATGAATGCCCAGGTGTACTTCACTCTTGGATAAGCTATAAAATGACTCAACTCAGCATTGGATACTTGTTTTCATCACCATGATTCGTTCAAACTGCATGCTCCTCACTTTTGGACTGCTCATTTTCTGCTTTCGGGATGCCTCTTCTGTAGGTAGGTAGCAAGAACTTCCTTGTCCTTCCATACCTATGTGCATTCTGCTTGCCACTGCCCCTTTCTCTTCCAACCTACGATCACATGAACAACAGACCTGATGTTGGAGGGACCTTTTAACACATGGGATTTACTTTAGGAAGCCAGTTTCTGGAGTTGAACATTCGAACCAAACAGAATAAAAGTCCCTTTTCTGCAGTATTCTCTGTCAGTCCTTAGTTCTGGGACAATCATTTTGGGATACGAGTATTTTTCAAATTTGGGGGAAGTGAAGATCTTGACACAGTATAAAAAGGTTAACAAAATGTGAGTAAAATTTTGTTGCATTTCCTTTTAGATATATCCCTTTATATATTATCCTATGAATAATATATCTTCCTAAAACCTACAGCTACTGTTTGTTGTACATCAACAAGGAGCAACAGATGCAGAGCAATATATTTGGGAACTGGAATATAAACAACATGTGCATTTTCCAACCCTAAGCACACGCCACAAATACTTAAACCAGGTTGAAGAGGAAGTATATGCGAAGTCTTTGGAAGAGGAGGAAAAAGGCTGGTCCCGTCACCCCTCCACTTCCAGGTGCCCCTTCTGCCCGTGTTGAATGCGCAGTTCCAGAAAGGGTTTCCTCTTCAGTCTGCTGGAACCCAAGCCCTAACCTTCGAGCAAATGGGACAAAAGCTCTTCCTAATGACTTTCTCACTCGAGACTGTCTTATTTTCTTCTTTTCACTTTCAGGTCTATATCCCGCAAAATGTACATATATCCCTACAATAGGATGGTGTATGTCTCCTTCTGCTCGCTATTTTTTCAACCCACACCAAGCGGCATGTATGATGTTCACTTATAGTGGATGTGGAGGGAATGCTAATAACTTCTTAACTTTGAGCGAATGCATAAAAGAATGCAAAAGCCTTGGTAAGAAAGAAATTGAAATCTTTTTTTTGGCACACACACACACACACGCACACACACACACACACACACACACACACAATCATTAATAGCAAAGCTATAGCAAATATATTTTTCCTAAAAACTACAGCTACTGTTTTTGTACATCAAAAAAAGCAAAAGATTCATAGCAATGTATTTGGGAACTGGAAAATAAACTGCCAATGACTCAAATTTGAGTTTTCTCACTATGTTAGGGCTGGCAACTTGTTTTCACTTTTTCTGAAGGTTGGAGCAGATTGCTCAGGATCTACTTTTCCAGTAGATGCTCAAATATTCACACTGCCCTGCACCCTGGAGTCAGAACACAATATATATTCATGCAATGATCTTCTGGGTTTCCTTAAGAGGGACAGTCTGTATTATTTTCTTCTTTTCACTTTCAGGTGACCCTCAAGACATATGTTTCTTGCCTGTAGTAGTTGGAAAGTGCAGAGGTTCCTTTCGTCGTTTTTATTATAACGCAGCAACTAAGCAATGTGAGGAATTCTTTTTTGGGGGATGTGGAGGAAATAAAAACAACTTTGTAAATTGGATTCAATGCAGAGCTACATGTCAAAATTCAAGTAAGGAAGACATTTTAATATTTTCCTTTGCAACCAATTAAAACAAATGGCATTTTAGTCTTGTTCATCAGTCACTAATCTGAAAGCTCTTGAGTCCCAAAGTTATCTTGATCTCAGTTCTGCAATCCAGGCCCTGAACTAGGGAGAGGAGCTTATAAGTGGACACAATCAGCAAAGTCAGATTTTTTAAAATGGTAAAAATGCAAAAATAAATTTCCTAAGAAATGCCATAAAACTAGCTTTCTGCTTTTTACTGTTTTTCTTGCAGTTTTGTGTCTGCACTAAATCAATAAAAGGAAATCACCTTGAATTAAGCAAAATACTGAATAATCAAAGAAAATTACAGATTCCTCACAGGAACAGTCAGTTGTTTCACTTGTGCAAATTTGCTTGCCTCATTCTCTATAACGGACCTGGCATCATTTGAGCATCCTGACAACTCTCCTAACTCATCCTATTTCCTCTGCCACCGCTGTCCCCCTTTTTGTTTGTAAGCGGTTCATAAGCCTTACTATTGAGCTAAACCAGCCCTCTGGAACCAACTCCCCCCTGAGCTTCGGATGGTCCCGGACCTCCGGTCCTTCCGCCACGACCTCAAAACTTTTCTCTTCCATCAGGCTGACCTGGATTGATGATGGGTTTTTAAATATGTTTTAATTTTTAAATTTTTAACTGTGTAGTTAATTTATTTTGGGGCTGTTATTTAATTCTTTTTTAATTTTTGTACTGTTGTTTTTTATTGTTGTTAGCCGCCCTGAGTCCTTTGGGAGATAGGGCGGCATATAAGTCCCAAAAATAAATAAATAAATAAATAAATAAATAAATTATAGAGACCTACTTGGTTCCAACCTTTAGAGAAAGAGAATAAAAATTCAATTTTGGGAATCCACCATAAGTAGACTCTGCAAATACTTAAATTTGGGCAAAGAGAAGGTCCACGTGAAGTCTTTGGAAGAGGAGGAAAAGGAATGGCCATCCACCCTTCCATTTCCAGGTGCCCTTCCTCCAAGTGTTGAATGCCCAGCTCCACAAGGGGTTTCTCCTTCTTCTCTGCTGGAATACAAATCCTAACCTTCAAGCAATTGGGAGGAAAGCTCTCCCATGAGCTTCTCAGTCCATCCCAGAAATCTGGCATCTCAGGAATGGGGATCTCATGCCTCTTCTTAGCTGCACTTCAGCTCTTTGAGGACTTCAAATGGCAACTGGCAACGGCTCACATTTGAGTGTTCTCGCCATGTTAGGCTAGGTAAATTGTTTTCAGTTTTTCTAAGTTTGGAGAGGATTGCTCAGGATCTACTTTTCCAGTACATGCTCAAATATTCACTCTGGATATATTTTCATGTGATGATGTTTTGGATTATTTCAAAAGGGACAGTCTGTCTTATTTTCTTCTTTTCTCTTTCAGTTATACTTCCCGTGAAATGTACACTTCCACCAAAAATAGGAATGTGTATGTCTCCTGTTCCTCGTTTTTTTTTCAATGCCATACTTGGAACATGTATGGTGTTTCTTTTTAGTGGATGTGGAGGGAATGAAAACAGCTTCTTATCTTCGGAGGAATGCCTAAAAGAATGCAAACCTACTGGTAGGGTACTTTTGCATTCTCCGTCCTGAACTAGTATTAGGGGAAACTGGAAGTAATCATTGGGATCATTCATTAAACATTTAGAAACTTAAAAACACCAAAAGAAATTTCATAAGTGCCCTAAATGTAGTCTTTTGTTTTTATGGTTTTCTCTGCAAATGGTTATGTGAGCATTTCCACATCCAATTGACAATGGGGATCACATAGTGATTACACACACTACTGAAAAATCTGTTATCAATTTGATTTTCATTGTCTCCTTTCCAGGGTAACACTGACTCCAATTCTTGATTGGATTGATACAATACTTTGAGAATACCTAGATTCAACAGCTGAGGAAGGAATTGAAACTTTCATGGACTCTCCCACTGAAACACTTTGCATGCATTGAATTCTAAGCATTCTCTTAAATAAACATACAAATGCTTTGCACAGCAATAGTCTCTCTAAAGTACTCTTTCCATTGCTACTTTTATTCTGTCAGGCCATTGACAACACTGCAAACATGACTTCTCAAAACACAACATTCAGTGAATATATCAGATACAGAGAATATTGAAATACATCTTATGACGTTGCGTGATGTATTGGAGCTTTTTCTCCATTGCCGGTAATGGGGTGGGCGCAGTTTCCTGGTGACATGCGTTTAGACACCCATTTTAGAGTTATTGAGGCCATTATGTTTACCTGTGCCCTCGGGGTCACCAGAGTGGTGCAAATGGGTGTGAAGCCTTCTTGGACCTGTTGAAAGGACTGTGTTGTAGACTGGAGATAGATGATGTTGTATCCTCCCCCTCTTTTGAGAGGGCAACTGACCTTTCTCTTCCAAGAAATGGGTCACATTAACAACAGACTTGATGTTGGAGGAGCCACCAGAATATGGCATACACTATAGGAAGCCCTGTTCTGGAATGGATCATCCAAAACATACAGAATAAAATCTTCCCTTTCTGTAGCATTCCTACAGTATTCTATAGTTCTGAGGGAATCACTTTGGGACGTGCGCGCATTATTCAAATATTGGGGGACGGGATAGTCTCACACAGTTTAAAAAGACAGAACAAAATCCGAGTAGAAGCTTTCTTGCAGTTTGCTGTATAAGCTTTCCTACGAATAATAGGGAATAATTTTATCATTTTAGAAATAATAATTTCTAAAACCTACAGCTATTTTTTTTGTACATCAAAAATGTTCATGTACTATTTTTTTGTACATCAACAAGGAGCAACAAATGCAGAGCAATGTATTCGGGAACTGGAATATATACATAGACAGGGCTTTTTTTTCTCATGGCCCGCTCAGAACGGCGTTCCGGAACCTTTTTTTTTGCAAAAAAAAAAAAAAAGCTCCCTCTGAAAGCCTATTGGAGGGCTAGGCCAGGGGTCGGCAACCTCGGCTCTTTTATGACTCGTGGACTTCAACTCCCAGAATTCCTGAACCAGCATGAGGGAACTATGGCCCCCTCATGACTCATGGACTTCAACTCCCAGAATTCCTGAGCCAGCATGAGGGAACTATGGCCCCCTCATGACTCATGGACTTCAACTCCCAGAATTCCTGAGCCAGCATGAGGGAACTATGGCCCCCTCATGACTCATGGACTTCAACTCCCAGAATTCCTGAGCCAGCATGAGGGAACTATGGCCCCCTCATGACTCGTGGACTTCAACTCCCAGAATTCCTGAGCCAGCCACGCTGAGGGGGAAAGAGAGAGTTTTCCAAGCTGAGCCATCCAGTTTTCTGGATGTGGTTGGAAAGAGGCTGCTTGGCGCCGGAGACCACTGCCACGAGGAACGCAGCTCTGGGTCGGGGTTCGGAGCAGCTCCGGGTGGGGGGCTCAGCACGGGCCGCGGCGTGGCACCTGCGGGGAGAGGAATCCCCACGGCGGCTGCGAGGAGGGGAATCTCCGCGGCATGTGGCTCCGAGCCGCAGGGGCGGGGGTGCAAAGGACGCCGTAGCAAGACTCCGGCGTCGCTCCCAGGAACAGCACCTCTGAGTTCCGGCACCTTGTGTTTTTTTTTTAAGAAAAAAAAAAGCACTGTACATATATAAAAAAGAATACATGAAACTGCCTCACGTGCGCCTGAGGTAAAAAGGAGAGCCCGCCGCAGTCCCAGTTCGCCGCCTCGCGCCTTCTGAAACTGCGCATGTCCTTCCTTGCCGGAGGGCGCATGCGCATCGGCGGGATCGAAGCCCGACAATGTTCCCTGGCGCGGGCGCTGCCTCCTGGCGAGGCTTGAGAAGGAAGGGCGAAGAAGAGTGGTGTGAGGCGACCCGCGCGTGCGCAGTGGCGTCCCCGCCCGGCGCTGGCCGAGGAGTTGAAGGCTGGTGGCCGTGCCGGCCTGTCCGTCGCGGACCCCGGGAGGCCTGAGCTGGCAAGTATCGGTGGCCGTCTGGGCGGGCTGGCTGGCTGGCTGGAGGAGGGAGCGGCCTCCCGCTTTTCTCTCCGGGGATCCGTCTCGGGCTTCCACGGATTGCGGATTTTCCTCGCTTCACTTTCCCCCTCTTTTTGGCGTCCTCTCGCCCCCTCCCACCTCGCGTCGTGGGCCTGACTACAAAGCCCATCGCCCACCGCTTGCCCCGCCGCTCCTGTCGTGCCCCCGCGGCTGGGCGGGAGGGATGCTGTGGTCCCTCAGGCCGGCGGGGTTTTTTTCTATTTTCCCCTCTTCTGCCGGGTCTGAGGCGGGTTCCTCCCAGGGAGGCCGGCAAGGGGTGGTGCATGGGGATGATGGGAGTTGTAGTCCTCTCGAGACACCTGAACGGGGGGCCCCTTGCCCTAACCTATTTTCATGGATGCTACTACGTGCAAAGACTCCTTTGCAGGAATAATTTGGACATTAGGGTTTAATTTGTTTTCAATTTCTGTATTTGTCCATTTTGATATTTATGTCACTGTTCACCGCCCTGAGTCCTTAGGGAGAAGGGCGGTATACAAATCAAATAAATAAATAAAATTAATAATAATAGTAATAGTAATAGTAATAATTATAATTAATAATAATTAATAATAATTTCATTTTTATTTTGTACAAATCAAGGCAGTGGTATTTAATGCTCTTGCTTCCTGTTTTCCTCACAGTACCAACAACCCTGTGAGGTAGGTTGGGCCAAAAGAAAGCAGCTGGCCTCACCAGTTTTCATGTCTGATTGATAATAACAACATCAACCCATCCCCCACAATCTTTCCATTTCTGAGGGGTCCTTGGTTCTCTCTCAGCTTGGTTGTTTACTTGCAGGCATTTCATTACTCAGCTAGGTAACAACAACATTGTCTGCAGTTCAGCCCTGAGCTACTGGGACTCTCTGCTACAGGTAGTCCTCGACTTACAGCAGTGTGTTTAGTGACCATTCATAGTTAACAGTGGCACTGAAGAAAGTCAGTGATGACCATTTCTCACACGATCATTGTAGATCCCCATGGTCACATGATCAACATTCAGATGCTTGACAGTTGGTTCCTATTTATGATGGTTGCAGTGCCCCGGGGTCATGAGATCCTCTTTTGTGACCTTCTGACAAGCAAAGTCAATAGGGAACCCCGATTCACTTAACAACTGGGTCACTAACTTAACAACTGCAGAGATTCACTTAACAACTGTGGCAAAAAGGTAGAATGGGGCAAAATTCACTTAACAAATGTCTCACTTAGCAATTGAGCACTTGGGCTCAATTGTGGTCGTAAGTCAAGGACTACATGGACTCGCCATTTTCCTCCCTTCTTCACGTTACACCCAAATCTTTAAATTTGGAACCTGCTTTGCAAGCCAACACCGCTGTATTCCAATGCTTTTTGGAATTGAAGCTTTTCCCCTCTTATTTTTTTCTGTTTTCTGATCCATTACTTTGAAGCTTTCCTCCACCTGGCAGGGAAATGTTTATATTTTAAGGCACTCAATTTGAAAAGTTTCCTTCTCATTCAGCAAGGAAATAGACACTGTTAGCAAGCAGTTCAGATGTCAGTGGTCTGTTGCAGCACATTAAACAAGAACAATCTTCTGAGTTAATCTTATTAGAAGCAGTCTAGTGCAGTAATTAGAAGCCTATTAGAAACTATCAGTCATGAAGTTATTTTTTCAGGCTTTGCTGCACCTACAAGGTTGTCCAGTAAATTTAGTTAATATATGATTTTTTCAGAACTAGATATTTCTGTTCTGGGAATTGGGGCGATAACACAGACATTTCTGACAGTTCTTCAATAAAGTTAAAATAAACATGTTCTACAAAGTAGCGTAGTACTTCTAAACTGAAGCTTGATTTCCTTTGCTTTTCAGACATTATTTTAAACACAGTTCTCTAGAGCAATTGGCAAGAGGATGAATGAGTACTGAACAGTAAGTAGTAGTAGTTCTGTTCCCAAATGACATGATTTAGTGAGAGGTTCCTACACGTAATGTTTTGGGCTGCTTGAGGTTATATCTCAAAGTACTAGAATTGAACAGTTCTTTGAGACTGAAAGCTTTCCTTACAAATAGTCTCAGACCTTTGAAAGTTTGTAATTCATCCTTTTCATCTAAGTCTTATTACTGCAGCTGCAGATAAAGTAATTCTGGTTTGAAATATGAACCATTTGTGAGCTAATTTGAAAGAAGTTTAGATTCAAATTGTATTGATTTATACTTTATGTAATCTAAATTGACTGGTTGTTGAGATCTGAATTGGTTTATGAGAAAGTAAGTTTCTTTATATTGTTCATTTCATGCTAGGTGTCCTTGCTATTTATAGAAGAGGTCACAGCCTGATGTTCCAGAACCCTATTTTAGTTTCCCAAAGCTATAGGCTTGGCATCCAGATCCTCTGTTATGGAGGGAACATTATCAATAATCATAGTATCTTTAGTTGAATTTAGTAATCAAATTAATTTTTGTCCTGGCATCAACCTCTTCACAAAACCTTACGTCTTACTTCAGGTTATGAATATTTTAATCCTATAAGCAGTTTTGCTCCCACCTCTTCAGATTGTTCCTAGAAATTAACCCCGGAATCATGATCATTAAATTTAGTCCAGGCAAAACTAAACCTTGATATTCACAATGTTAAACTTGTTTACTTTGGTTTACTTCAGTCAGTAGTATTTTAGTGATGCTGAAGCATTGTTGCAGTTGTTGTAACAACTTTGAAAAATATGAGAAAAGATAGATGTTTGAAAGATAACATTTTGGTTGTGGATACTTTGTATTTAGTGATATTTTTTGTTAAAAATGTTTAAATGCTAAGTAAAATGTACCTTTATATTTATTAATTTGTAGAAACAGAAATTAATAATATAAGAAAGAAAATGACAAAAAGTAAATTAGAGAACCAGAATAGTTTGGGCTGGCATCTCATTGGGGCTGAGAATCTGCTTGGCATGTTTGTGGGTGGGTGTTGGTCTCACTTGTGTTTAATGGAAACTATCCCTGCTGAGCTGTTGTGATTTCCTCAAATGTTTCTGCCATAGATTTTATATATTGTATCATCCACACCCTAAACATGAGACTTAAATATTTGGAGCATTGTGTTATTTGTGGTTGCTTCTTCTTGGAATATCTTGAGCACTGATGTTTATTGTAGTCTGGAAGAAACATGTTTAAAGTCATTTAATACGATCTTGGAAAGTAAACATTTTCAGGATCCGTATGAATGTAAGAATGATTAAGGACAAACATACTCCATTTATAATCATAACATTGATTTCATTGCTTCACTTACAACTATCTTTTCTGTTCTTTTGTCAGATTACCATTTTCTTATGTCTTCACAATGAGACAGGCCTGGGGTTATTTCTTCCCTACACCTTGTAGTTGATAGTTTTAGATGCCGAGACAATGCTGGCATAGATATGGCAGATAGTGTCAAGATCTTCCTTAATGATCTTATCAGGGTAAGTGCTTCCTTTTATTTTTGTTGTTATACATGACAGCGGATTTAAGATAAGATTAGATTTCAGGAGTGTTTCAGCAACTAATATTTACGTTAGCTCCCATAAATCTGTCTTTGGCAGTATGAAGAAGGGAAGTTTTAGGACTTGATGCACAAACTTGAACTATGTGTAATTATCAAGTAAAATCCATCTCAGTACCAATTCTGTGATTGTTTCTCAGTCTTTTGATTAAGCTCAAGTATAGTATCCATGTATCTAACTCTATGATTCTTAGTAAATGGAAAGAGAGAGTTCCTGAACTGTGATGCCATTATATCAGTGACCAGATAATGAATAACAGAATAACAGAACAGAATAATAGAGTTGGAAGAGACCTTGTAGGTCTTCCATTCCAATCCCCTGCTCAGGCAGGAAACTGTATACCATTTCTGACAACTGGTTGTCCAGTCTTGCTTTAAAGAATTAGACTTAACTAGAAAATCACTGGTTAGTTGCTTAGACATCTCATTTAGAGAAAAATCAGCAGAAACAATATGTTTATGTCTCTAGGGAATTAAGGATTCCATATGGGGGATCTGTACAATCTCCAAGCTGGATGCTCGGATCCAGCAAAAAAGGGAAGAGCAGCGGAAAAGAAGAGCAACTAGTGTGCTTGCCCAGCGAAGAGCACAAAGCGAAGAGAGGAAGCAAGAGAAGTAAGTTCCAATCATGGGGATTGCGTCATGTCGTTAGTAATCATCTATCAGTGTTTTATCTTCAAGATAGCAACAGCACTTAGACTTATATACCGCTTCACAATGCTTTATAGCCTTCTCTAAGCGGTTTATAGTCACTCTACTGCCCCCAACAATCTGGGTCCTCACTTTATCAACCTTGGAAGGGTGGATGGCTGAGTCAGCCTTGAGCCGGTAAGACTCGAACTGCTGGCAGTTGGCAGTTAGCCGAAAAGCCTGCAATACTGCATTCTAACTACTGCGCCACCACCAAAATGGTACCAAACCCCTAGAAGTCACATCTGCTAACATAGTCTGTGTACAAACTGGATCCTGCAAACTTTGGTAGGGATTTTTATTTTATATTGTCCAAATTAAATGAGGATTTTGAAATATTCTTTTATTTGGAACTCTCTACCAGTGTCATTTGAGGGGCCGGCTGTGTTCTACATAGCTGTTTAGTTTCATCACAAAAGCCACAGGATTCTTTGTAGGAAGAGATTTGGAATGAAGATTTTAAGATACTATTTTTAGTCTCTTGCCCAGTAGCTGCTGTAGTTGTAATTCATGTTTTAAAAAAGTTGACACTGTGAAAAAGAAATAAAAAAGAGTGCAAATTTATCTTAGGTGCTAAATAACAACCAATTCTACATGTACATCTGTATGACATTGACAGTGAATGTATAGGCTTACCTAATAATAGAGAAAAAGAGAGAAAACTGGAATGTAAAAACCCAACTTTTAAAACACCTCCCCCCCCCAAATGAGGCTCTCAACAATTTGAAATTTAATGAGGATAATGGAAATTTATACTTTTGCATTTTTATGGTTGCAAAGCTGAAAGAATCTGCTGCCCTATCTGAAGCATTCCCCTCTCTTTCTGTGTTTAAACAGGTGTGTTTTTGAAAAGACATGTAGTTTCAGTTTTTGCACTTTCTTCTACTTTTGTTTAGTGAACCCCGGATAGTAAGCCGAATACTTCAGTGTTGTGCATGGAATGGAGGTGTATTTTGGGTAAGAATAATTTTGCTTCTTTTTTAAAAAACAGCAACATAATTGAATCAATTGCTTTATTATTTTTGCAAATATGCTTACTTGCTTGAAGTTTATAATTGGATAACGCTTCAGCCTGAAAAAGCAAACTGAATAGTGATTGAAATCATTACTATTTCCCAGATAAGGGATAGTTAACATTTATTTAGCCTTGGTAGATGCAGTGTTATCCCAATCAGATTTTAATATAAATATAAATAAAAATAGCCATGCAATCCCAGGAAATATATGTTTGAGTTAAGAGGCCACAAGTTTTGTCATCTCAAGTACATCTTTTACTGGAATTGTGGAGCTAGAGCATTATGCAACTCCTAGAAAAGGTGCAAATTGTTTAAGGGGTTTCTTAGGGATATGGGATGTGGTTTTATATCTTTTCTAAAGTTCCTTTTTGGCTTTGGATCCAAAGAACTTTATGTGTTTATAGAATTTCTGTTTCTTTTTGCTGTTTTCCCCCCCACTATTATGATTTTCCCATAGAATTATTGATGCATGTGCTGGAATTGTCACATTTGTAAAGATAAATTATTCATATATTTACTTGTGTATGTACTTGGGGAAAACCATGAAATAAGTGCTAAGATATCAGGTTTGAAGATCAGTTATAGAAAACAGGTTACACCTTCTGGATCTTAGAAAACTTGCTTTCCCCATAGTAGCACGCACATTTAAAAATAGTGATTAAAACTGAATTATTCCTTGTTGTGGTTGTTTTATTTTGTTTTTTAGCTTAGCCTCCTCTTGTTCTATCGGGTTTTCATACCTCTGCTTCAGTCAGCAACAGCACATGTAATTGGTAAGTATATTACCGTTTAAGGCATTTGTCAAGTAAATAATTGTTTGTCTAGCCTAAGCAATTACGTTATGATGGACAAGTGTATAATTTGTTGTATTGAATCTATCCTACTCTTCTCTTCCCTTGGCCTCAAATTTTCAAAACTGGAACACAGCACTATATTTGTAAAGGTGAAATAATACTCTTGAATGAAAGGAAGGAATAATTACGGTCCTAGCTACATTTACCGATCTGCTATCAACTTGTGACCAATAGATGAGATTTGTAGAGGGAAGATGCATTTTCTTTTTCTAATATAATGAATCTTTTTACTTACTACTGTTGAAAACGCTCTGTCTGTTTTGGAAGGTGATCCGTCATTACATGGCGATGTCTGGTCTTGGCTGGAATTTATCCTGACCTCCATCTTCAGTGCCCTTTGGGTCCTCCCCCTCTTTGTGCTCAGTAAAGTGGTCAATGCCATTTGGTTTCAGGTAAGTTGTTTTTTTGAGGAAATGAATAACTTGTTGACTTAATGCTTCTTTGGTTACCTGCCTAAGACGTACCTTGATACACAGGTAGTCCTTGTCTTACAACCGTTTGTAGTGACCATTCAAAGTTACAATAGCACTGAAAAATAACAGTGACTTAACAATTGTTCCTCTCCCGACTGTCGCAGCACCCCCACGGTCACGCAATCGAAATTTGGGTGCTTGGCAACGCACATGTTTCTGATGGTTGCAGAGTCCTGGGGTTGTGTGATTGCCATTTGCAACCTTCCCAGCCAGTTTCAGACAAAGACAAAGGGGGGAAGCCAGATCCACTTAATGATGGCCTAGTCCACTTAATAATTGCAATGATTAGCTTAACAAGCATGGCGGAAAAGCTCTTAAAATTGGGCGTGAACAACCACCATGCTTAGCAATGGGAATTCTGGTCTCAGTTGTGATCACTAGTCAAGGACTATCTGTATTGTCCTGTGCTTTTTGAGGGATATTCCAAGACAACCGTCTTCTTCCATTTTATTCAGAAGTAAGTCTGGTTCTTCTGTTTCAGGATATTGCTGATCTGGCATTTGAGGTATCAGGAAGGAAGCCGCAGCCTTTCCCCAGTGTCAGTAAAATCATTGCTGACATGTTGTTTAACCTCTTACTGCAAGCTCTCTTTCTTATCCAGGTAAGAATGGGCATAAAACATAATCCAGATTATCCAGACACTTAAGAGTAATAGACATTGGTATTTGAGCGACATCCAAAGGCAGAACTGTAGATTTGGCAGATCTTAAGAAGCAATAGACCCCAAGGTAGAGAAAAGGTGGAGAAGACTGAGAAAGAAAAAAGGAATGAATTATGCCATATTTTTATAAAGAAGTCACTAGCCAGTTTGATTTATGTGGTAGTTCTTTCCCAGCCACAAGCTTTGGGATGATAGGTTAACACTACTACTTTTTCAAAGCTGTTTATAACAGAGAGTTCTTGGAATCATCTCCTCCTGCCATGCACGAGAGAACTACAGGCCAGGTTTGTTGCTCGAATGTGCATAGCTGGACTTCTAGCCAAGAATGATGGTCATGGACTTTGTTGCCCTGGGACCTGGGATCCAATGCTCTAATATTGGGAATCGAGCAGAGTGTACCAAGGAAGACGAGACTCAAGTGTACAGTTAATCCTTGACTTATGACCGTAATTGGACTGGAATTTCAGTCATTAAGTCGAGGCACCATATGACCAGATTCAATTATATGATTGTTTTTATAGTCGTGGTTAAGCAAGTGCAGTCATTAAGAGACTATGTGGTGGTAGGTACTAAGCCATTTTATCCAGTGGATTATTTTTTGCCAGAACACTGCAATAAATGTCACAATGCTGCCACTGTTCATACATGTGAGCCAATTGCCAAGGGCCAGAAATACAAACATGTGACCGTGGGGGGTTCATGCAGCAGTCATAACGTTGTGAGTAACTTGAATCTGTTGCAATGCAAATGGTCATTAAGCAATTGGTTGTAAGTTGAGGGCTACCCGTACTGTCTCTTCACTTGTTTAGTTTCCTGGGCATTCTAACAAGGTACAGAATTGAGTTTTCTGTGGAAGGGAATGCTCTTTCAAATTGAATTTGTTTTATTTTTCCCCAGGGGATGATTGTCAGCCTGTTTCCTATTGATATCATTGGGCAGTTAATTAGTCTGCTTCATATGTCCCTACTCTACTCACTATATTGCTTTGAATACCGTTGGTTTAATAAAGGTAAGTCCTGCTGACTTTCCACTGTGTAACTAAAAAAGGAAAAAAAAATCCTTTCTTTTTGTTGTTCAGTGTTGGGGTTGTTTGGCGCAAATGTATGCAAATCCCAGTAACACTCTTCCAACAGGATCTTTGCAGAGTTCTTCAGTGGCAGAAGCAGAGCTGAAAAATTAAGAGTGCATTTTATTCTCTCCCAGTTGCTGGTGGTGGCTGGTGTTCTCCGTTATCACCAGCGATCAATAAACTACTGGCATATGGGATGGAGGTGTTATTTACATAATACTTCCTAGAATATGAAGATAATCTAGGAAAAAATATTGGGATCGTAATTCCTGGAATACGAAACTCAAGTATTGTATCACAGCGTTAATGCTTTGAACCATGTGTTTTGGGCTTTTCTCTTGCCAGGCGTTGAAATGCATCAACGATTATCCAACATTGAAAGGAACTGGCCTTATTACTTTGGATTTGGGTTACCACTGGCCTTTCTCACTGCAATGCAGTCTTCTTACATTATCAGGTGACTTACTGAGAAGCTGGAGTCATGCCATCCTCTTTCTTTTCTGTGGGAGGGAGAGGAGGAAAAGTAGGTGGGGAATTAATGGAAAGAGACCTGGTGTAAATGTTAATAGGGAAAGAGAGAAAGAAAAATCCTCGGAACAGTGATAGGAGCAAAGCCTTGGAAAAAGCTGGTCGTGGGATATTCTTCTGAGCCCATGAAGGTTTAATTGAGATGTATGGCTTTTTTCTTCTGGACATCCATGATGTGTTTTTTTCTATTTTATCGTTTCCTCCTTTTTAAAGTATAAGCCACTCAAAAGTCATTTACAGTCAGACAATCTCTTAAATCATGAATGAATGAATATTCCACGATACAGCACAAGAAAACCAAGACACTTTCTTTTAAGTAGTGTACAGTACTATTTCCTATTTCCAATTATGTCAGAATATTAATCTGGGCAGAACTTGGATGCTGGTCTTTCTGCTGCTGATTTGTTGAGCCATTCCATGCATCAGGAGTAGGGGACAAGCGGGATTCTTCTATATAAAAACATAGTATATAAATTTAATGAATTGTTGTGATGTAGGAGAAGTTATATGAAGTGGCAAACTGTATGAAGAAGAATGTGGATACAGCATCTGGATGCTGGATATTTGGATTGTTCTTTGTTATTTTGTATTTAATTATTTATTAAAAGTATATGCCACCCATTTCATCAATAAAGCGACTTTGGGCAGCTAATAAACAGTAAAAGATAAATATAAACACCATTAAAATTAAGAAAAGGTACATAAAAACTAAGACCATGTTTTTGGTTTAGGATGAGCAATTATTTCAGTGATTGAAGGAGCATACAGGTCAATAAATACAGTCTGACATTTCCTAAACTTAAAAGCACAGCATTTGGAAAAAAGTTCCTTCACTCTAGTGCCCTCTTCATTTTCTCACACACATGTATGCGGGTGCATGTATGTAGGTGCTTGGAGTCTCAGATCTTGTTAAGACGGTTTATTCTAGCTGGAGTTTATCACAACAATGATACTTGTTTTAAGGGCAGCCCTAAGCTGATTACCATAATTTAAAAACCATAGTGCAATTAGTTAATTTCTTGGTAGCATAAGTGCTAATAATGACATGATCTACTTGATTCAATTTTAAGGATGTAAAAAAATCTGCCCCAAAATAGAAAGGTTTAAACTCACCTCTTCCCTAGTGGCTGGTCCTAAATCTGCATTCAGAAGAGACTTTTCATCCAGCCAATTATATGTAGCATGGAATTGTGTTCCTATTCTGTAGTTTACCCATTCTCTCTTTTTAGTTTGCAGAGACCTGTACATAACATTTTCTGTTTTTTCTCCCCATCTCCCTTCCCCACAGCGGCTGCTTGTTCTCCATTCTTTTTCCTCTATTTATTATCAGCGCCAATGAATCGAAGACACCAGGAAGAGCATAGTAGGTATCCATTTCCTTTTTCATCAGACATAACTCAAGGAGTACCTATATATGAAAAGGCTTCTGCCCCAGTAAAGTAGATTATA
Source organism: Vipera ursinii (assembly GCF_947247035.1). NCBI lineage: Eukaryota > Metazoa > Chordata > Lepidosauria > Squamata > Viperidae > Vipera > Vipera ursinii. The sequence goes on along the minus strand of NC_139519.1, from coordinate 17,506,397 downwards.
CTGTATACCATTTTTTGCCCTGATAGCCACTGCAAGCAGAAAAAAATTGTACTACTTAGAAACCTGTGCTACTTATAAGCTTTTATACCTAGGTCTAAAAGTTTTATTTGTTATTTATTTATTAAATTGGTTTGCCGCCCAGCTTGCCACAAGGTTGCGTTATTAGCAAAGATTTCAGCAGTAGAGAAAAATGGTAAGAACTGTCCTCGGACATCATTAATCGGGGTTAGGCAGATTTTGCACGTTGAACGGCCCCAATGCAGAATAGAGGTAGTTTTCGACTTAACAACCACAACTGAGCCCCAATTTTCCATTGCTAAGCAAGACAGTTGTCGTGTAAATTTTGCCCCATTTTATGACCACAGTTGTTAAGTGAGTCACGGCAGTTGCCAGCAACCTGGTTGTAAAGCAAATCTACCTTCCCCCAATGATTTTGCTTGTCAGAGGGTCACAAAAGGCAATGGCATGATCCCGGGGGCCCACAACCATCAGAAATACACCCCAGTCGCCAAGCGCCACGGTTGTGCGAAAAACGTAGTAAGTCACTTTTTTTTCAGTGCCTCTGAATGGTCACCGAGCGACGATGGCTAGTAGTAGTCAAGGACTACTTGTATGCCCGTGAATTCAAGGGATCTTAAGGTTAAAGAAGCTAATAAGAGGCTGTCTTCTATTTCAGCCACTTCCAGTTGCGCCTCTTTTCCTTGGTCGTCTTCCTTAGCAACAAGCTCTTTCACAAGACGGTTTATTTTCAGTCCAGCCTGAGCAGCTCCTCGTCTGCTGATCGACTGCCCTCGCCACGCTCCTCGCCTGCTCGCCTGGCACACTGAACCAAGGCCGGGAGGGAGGATGAGAACCGTTCAGACGACACACGTGTTTCTGTGATTCTGTGAAGGTCTGGCGGGGAGGGTAGGCGGGAGGCTTGTGCATTTTCCCTTGTGATCTCTCTCTTAAGCCCCTGTTTGGACCTTGGTTTGCATCTCACCGAGTGGCAAAAGGAAATACATTGGGTGGGTGGGTGGGAGGGCGAGTGGGTGGGAGGAGCCTGGATTTTTAACACTTTTGTGAGCTTATTTCGGAAGCCAGGTTCTTCGCTGGTTTTTATAGTGTATGATGGGCCTGTTTCTGTGCACTTTTTTGTATCTTTCCTTACCTCCCCCCCCCCATTTCCCAGGATGAATGGTTTTTGTAATGCGTATTGTCGTAGCTTTCTGATGCTGATGGGGTCTTTACCACAAGTGTTGGGTTTTTCCTCCATGATCGTAGTTCTTTATATGGTTACCTCAGGTCAGGATTTTGTAATCCCCCTTGTGTGCTGAAATGAGAAGTGTATCATGTAACACTTGTGCAAGGTTAAGATGTCGGGCGGGGGCCGGGGTGGGGTGGGGTGAGAGGGCTTTTCCTCCTCCTGGCATCCGGTGGCCTCTTAACTTTATTTGGTTTTTATTTTGAAGGGATCAGCACTTGATGGATGCAACAAATTCCTAATCTTAAGGACAGAATGTATTGTTTTGGGTTTGTTTGTTTTTTTACTTATGTCCTTGGAGCTTTTGAAAAGCACCTTCTGAACTCTGAAAGGGAAATTTGAAAAGTGTACGGGTAAAGTCAGGCACTGAAGTGAAAACTCGTTAATTCTTGTGTCTGGGGTTGTAAAGTTGGCAATATACTGTTAAAATCTTGCAAGAAATAACGCTTCTAAGGAACATATTTATGGATCCTGGGGATGGATTTTGTTTGGGGTGGTGGTGGTGAAGGACTGGTACACAAGGGAGATTCCGAAAGATATTTATGGAGAAATAGGTGTTGTTGTTTTCAGCAGGGCTTCTGCACACGTCTACATATAGGCCACCGGTGCTAAGCCCAGTATGCAGAACAGAGAATTTGGTGATGTCAGTTTTAAGGCCTCCAACTCAAATACTTATAGGAAGCCTGACCTGGAATAATTGTCCCAGCTGAGTGAGAATGATGTACACCGAAGTGCTCCTGTGTGATTGTAATTGCGACTGAAATTAAGGACTCCTCAGCTCAGGATATGTGATCTTCATGTGTATTCATCTGTCCGTGTGTGTACATATGTAATTGTGTATGCACAATGAAGTATAATGTGGTCCTGATCTTAGGCAGTATTCTTTATGCATGTCAGTTTCTGTATGGCTAAACATTATGAGATTTTTTTTTAAAAAAAAAAGTCCTCTGTTTTTTGTAGAACTGAAGTCAGCCTACAGATAAATGTTTTCTCTTGTATTTTCACACTGAACCATTAAATGAAAATGGGATTAAAAATAAAGAGTGATTGTGTGACTGAATCATGAAACTCATTTTGATGGTGATGGGAGAAGAGCAGAATTAAAAACATAAAACTTTCAAAGAATTCCTGTTCCCGATTCAAACCTTTCTGCTCGGAAAATGACCCAACGTGGCATTATGGCCAAAAGCAGCAGATAGGAGCAGAAACCATAAAATTATGGTTTCCAGGGAATGAGGGAGAATTGGATAAATGCTGAAAAACTACTAGGGATGTCTATACAGATTTTTTAAAAAAAATGGCATAGGGATATCTGCTTTGAATAGATTAATTTCTGCCTTTTAACTGGAGCGTTTTTCAGAGGCTGACCAATAGACATCATCAGATAAATCCAAGAAATTCATTTGCCAAAAAAAAGGGAGTGAAAGGTCGAGACAGGTGAGGAAGAAAATGCTTCTGTTGTTGATGAAGTGCGTAAAATTATTATTTATTACAGTTGTTTATATCTAGTTTTCTAAAAACTAGCAGTCATTAGGGAACAACTGAATAGAAGGAGCAGAAGATCAGAATGCTCAGGGCTGATTTAGAGAATTTGGAAAGTACGAATATTACCCTGTAAAGAATACATTTGAAAGAGGTGTCTTGAAGCTGCCCTTTAAGTCTGGTAGAACCAGGTTGAAAAATAGGATGGGGAAAGACCAAATTTTAATTTTGATAACATTTATATTACTACTCTTGGGGCTGGATGGTAAACTGAGCTTGGGATAAATACAATTAATGTGTTTGCACAATAACATTGATTGCCCAAACAAAGCACATGCATTAAATGGGTTCTTATAACCTACAGAATTCAACTTGCCACACCATATTAGCTTATCTAGTGTATAGTGCAAACACAGCCTTCCCCTTAGGAGCCAGGGACCTTGCTTATTCCCGTCTATCTTAAGACTTGGATCTTTAAAATGCAGACTCATCACTTGCACCCAGTTGCTACTCTGCCTCTTTTTGAGAAGGAAATGGGAAGAAAAACTTTGGATGGAGGTGGTCTTAGTGTTGAGCAAATGGTACCCCAAGCTATCAACAAGGTATGCTTATTTGGGAATATGCCAATTGAAATCAGTGGCATATCAATTTCCTCTAATAATAAAATGACCAGTGAGCAATCAGACACCCACAAAATGGCCATTGAAAAAACCTTAAGCTGTTGCCAGCCTGATGCCTTTCAGAAGTGCTGGCAATGTTGTTGATGTTATCCTTTCAGCTGCGTCCCACTATGGATTAGGTTTCTCCATCTCTTTCCATCTTGCACTGCTTCTTTGAGTTCTGTGCTCTGGCTGGTGTCAGTTTTGACAGTGGCCGGCCCTGTAAGATCAGATAACAGAGTTGGAAGGAACCTTGGAGGTCTTCTAGTCCAAGCTATTCTCCGAAGCACCTGAAGGCAGGACAAGAAGCAACGGATGGAAACTAGTCAAGGAGAGAAGCAACCTAGAACTAAGGAGAAACTTCCTGACAGTTAGAACAACTAACCAGTGGAACAACCTGCCTCCAGAAGCGGTGAATGCTCCAACACTGGAGGTTTTTAAGAAGAGACTGGACAGCCATTTGTCTGAAATGGTATAGGGTTTCCTGCCTTAGCAGGGGGTTGGACTAGATGACCCCCAAGGTCCCTTCCAACATCATCATCATTATTATTATTATTATTATTATTATTATTATTATTATTATTATTATTATTATTATTATTATTATTATTATTAACTCTCTGCTCAAGCAGGAGACCCTATAACCAGGGGTCTTCAAACTTGGCCCCTTTATGACTTGAAGTCCATGAGTCATAAAAGAGCCGAGGTTGCCTACCCCTGCCCTAATGCTTAGCTGGTGCGGCCATCCTGACGGGATTCTGACAGTTGCACTGTGTCCCAGTTGGAGGGCATCAAGACTGGGAAAAGCTGCAAGAACTTCCGCATCCTTAAAGCTGGCCGTTCAGACGCACTTTGGGAACCCGGCCGGCTTATTCCCGACCGCGAACTCGCCATGCCGCCTGCTGCCACGTGAAAACCCCTGGCCACGCCCCCTCCGAGCTCCGTCTCGCTCAGCCCGGTTACCCAGAGCGACACGTCACTACTCGCGCCTCAACCAAGCCTCCCGCCTCATCCTCCAGGACAACCAACCCGCGTCGGCCCGCCTCCCCTCTCATCGGAGACGGAGCTGGCGGCGCTCGTCCTTCCAACTTCCGCTCGTCTGACGGACGCGGCCTCGGCCCAGTCCTCTTTGCCGTGGGGCGGGCCCAGCGTCCTGATCGACGTGGCCCTGGGCCAGTAAGCGATCTGCCGTTCGGGGCTCGGGGAAGCGGGCGGGCTGCGGAGCTGGGAGTGGGCGCTCGTGGAGCGGATGGCGGAGGGAGCGGGGCGGAGAGCGAATTCTGAGTCCCCGGTGAGGCATGGGGGCCCGGAGGGCGTCTCAGGCGGGGAAGGGGAAGGGGAAGGCGGCGTGGCTGCAGCCTGGGGGAGAGGAGGAGGAGGAGGAGGAAGAGGGCGGCAACGGCTGGGCGGTGGGATCCCCGCTGGGGGGTGGGTGTCATGGAGACCCCCCTCACGCGCGATCGGCCTGAGGCGGCCTCTGGAAGGAAAGGACTGGGGGGGGGGTTCCCCAGGCCGCCGATCGCGCCGCGCGGCTTCATTCTGCATCGGCCGCCGCCCCTCTCGCTTCTCCCCTCCCCCCCCGAGCCTTGCAGCTAGAAAAGTAGCTCCTCAGGGAAAATAAGGTGCCCATCCTTCCCAGTCAAAACCCGGGTGGGGTGGGGAGAGTGGAAGTGTGCGCGCGAGCTGGGCTTCTCCCCGAAAGCTCTCCTTCCGAGCACGAATTAAACCCGGACACGCAGGCAGGATGGCTTCACACGTTAGCGCGGAAGCAGCGTCAGTTGGAACCCTGCTTGCCTAAGCTCCCCCCGGACCCCTTTGAAGCGAGAAGCAGAGAGCAGCCCCGCTCCCTCCGCCAGGAGGAAGGTGGAAGGAAGGAACCGGGCTGCCTTGTTTTAAAGCCTTGTGGAGCCTTAAGGCAGCGTTTCCCAACCTTAGGAACTTGAAGATGCGTGGACTTCAACTCCCAGAATTCCCCAGCCAGCTGGGAATTCTGGGAGTTGAAGTCCACGCATCTTCAAGTTCCTAAGGTTGGGAAACGCTGCCTTAAGGTGTGATTTCTCCACCCATGTGAACTCCCTTTTTTCCCCTTTTCTTTTTTTCCATTTCCCTCTTCTTTTTTTTGCCTCAGGCCCCTAAGGAACGTTTTTTTCACTTTCCTTGATATTTCTACCTCCCTGTAAGGCAGATCTTATCATCCTCAGTGTTTCACAGCTTTGCTTGTCCCTGGTGTGTGTGTGTGTGTGTGTGTGTGTGTGTGTGTCACAGACAGTTGTCTGTGGTTGGCATCCAGAAGGGTCCAGGATGGTGGATTATCGGTTTAAAAAAATTACTTCTAGCTGTGCTTTAAAGCCGTCTGGCTAGATCAGGGGTCTTCAAACTTGGCCCTTTTATGACTTGTGGACTTCAACTCCCAGAATTCCTCAGCCAGCCTGGCTGAGGAATTCTGGGAGTTGAAGTCCACAAGTCATAAAAGGGCCAAGTTTGAAGACCCCTGATATAGACTTTAAGAGGAGTGGACTTCAACTCCCACAATTCCTCAGCCAGGCACGCTGGCTGAGGCGTTCTGGGAGTTGAAGTCCACAAGTCATAAAAGGGCCAAGTTTGAAGACCCCTGGGCTAGATGCTAAGAATAAGCAGATTAGCCATTTTCCACACGTTGCCGATAGTTGATATATGCTAACTATAAAAAAGCAAGTCTGATATTGTTGCACTGATTCTTTTTCAGTAGTTCCTTAAGCTGCATATAAGCGATGGGTATATTTCCCATTTTTTTTCCAAGAGAGAGCTGAAAATGCATCCAGGTCCTTGCTTTCACGCACCATGAAAAGTACCTCCTATGCCTGGTGGATCTTTTACCTGGGATGTTAATAATGTTTTACCCCTCTCATTTGCTCTCAACTGATCCTTCCTAGGCCCTGTTTATGATTTTTATTGGGAGCATTTAAATTGATAATTTGGTAACTGCAGCACTTGAATAGTGGCCCTTATAATTCTAGTTTTATTGGAATGTTTATTGGAAACCTTATTCTCATTCGTTGCTACGTAGTTTTAAGATAAAAGAAAATCTGTGATTGTTATTGAATCCCAAATGAAACTTGATTGGAAAGAAGGTGATTTCAGACAGGAAGTTGAATTAGAACTTATGTTTCTTTTTTCTCCTGGAGCAGCTGTTAGCAAAAATGAACTGTGCACCTGGCTTTTTAAGCAATTAACTTTCCTCTTGATTTCATTTTCATGAAGTACATGTTCTTTTAGATCCCCCCACTTGGCCAGCGAACAAATATTTATTTTAAGCAGTGTTTAAAGGTTGCATGAGAAAAACTCAAGTTTTATTTGTCAGCGTAACCTTTTCAAACTTCTGTAAACCTGAAATTTTGTGTGAAACCCACATCCAGAAGATAAACTTTATGCTAAGTCAGCACCCTCATAGGCTACTGGTTAGAAAAAGATAATTTTAAGTAATACTGAAATGTTTGCTTTGAATGTTTTTGGCAACCCTTGGGTAGTGTTTCATAACTTTTGCTTTTTGAAGTTTTAAAAATGGCTAAACAGTGGATTCTGTTGTGAACACATGACAACGTAGAAAGCTTCCTTCAGAGAGCAGTTCTTTGTTTTAATTGGCGTTGATTGTTTAGATCCTTAAACCATCATGGTGGGTTGTGATTAAACAAAGCAATGGACATTTCTTATGTATTTCCTCTTGGATTCTGGGAAGTATAAATAGAATTACGCTAATTTATGTGGATGGATGGTACATTGTTTTGAGGAAACAACACGGTTTGATCCTGATAAAACGAAATCTGTCCCACTGTCACACCATGCAGCATTTGCTTATGGTGTGTTAATAAAAGGATGACTTTTAAGAATGTGTTTGTACTTTAATTTTTTGGGTTCTTTTTCCTTTCAGGTATTTAAGTGTTACCTTTGGTTACCTTTGCCAGAATGACCAAGTTAGGTTTCCTCCGCTTGTCGTATGAAAAACAAGACACCCTCCTCAAGCTCCTGATTCTGTCCATGGCAGCTATTCTTTGTAAGTCTGTGCTTTAAAAACTCTAGCTGGCAAGAGTAACGTATGGCTATAACCATTACCTCTTGTTGTTGTTTTTAATGTGAATTCCACTTTGAACTTTGGCATTTTGTTCTCCTAGTCATATAGAGAGCCTTGGTGGAGCAGTGGGCTAATGCCTCCTTAAGTAACACCAGCTGCCTGCAATTAGTGCAGGTTCGAGTCCCACCAGGCTCAAGGTTGACTCAGCCTTCCATCCTTCCAAGGTAGGTAAAATGAGGACCCAGATTGTTGGGGGCAATAAGCTGACTTTGTAAAAATGCTGCTGGGGGGGGGGGCGAAAGCCCTAATAAGCAGGCATATACATAGAATGAAGGCTATTGCTAAGCACATTGATTTGTGCTTAGATTGTAAGCTGCCCTGAGTCTTCGGAGAAGGGAGGGATATAAATGGGATTAAAATAAATAAAAAAAATAAAAATAATCAACCTTGACTTGGTCTGGTTCAACCTTTCCAGCCTCGTGTGTTTCCAACAGGCAAATAACTAATATTAAGATCATTGAAACCCCATGATTAACCACACACTAAATAAATAATCACCTCTGCCTATTTCTTTGTGTTGCAGCTTTTTCTACTAGGCTTTTCTCTGTGTTACGGTTCGAGAGTGTCATTCATGAATTTGATCCGTAAGTATTGTCCCTCTTGACTCTTGATTTGATGGGAGAGATCATTTGTCTTGGTGTGTTCAGGTGCAGGCTTTGTTAGTGTAGAATACTAAGGTTCCAAATAGTAAAACAGGTTGTTCTGCTTCAGCAATAGGGCTTCAAAATATATTAGGGAGAGTGTTTTTCTGGAAGACAAAGAACTAACATTAGATTCAGATAATTTTGCAATAAAATTAATATTCTAGCCAGTTCTGCCTGGATTTACTATGAATCTTGAGTATGAGATATAATATAAGTGTTTCTTCCAAAACAGCTTTAGCAACCGTGTGGACTTCAACTCCCAGAATTATCCAGTCCAGCCATGGGAACTCTAGGAATTGAAGTCCGCAAATCTTGCCAAGTTGCCAAGGTTTAGAAACACTGTTCTAAAGGAATGTTTACAACTGTGAGATTGACTCAAAAATAACGGACTACTATTGAATGGTTATGGGATGTATCGGATGCTATAGCTCAACTGTCTGGTATGGCGACGGGCAGTTTGTATAAACGGAATATTTGTGTTGTTACAGTAAGCTAGAGAGCATGTAATGATATTTAAAAATGTAAAGCCAGGCTGCGTTTTCTTGGTTGCCTGCAAAGAAGGTTAATCCTTTATGCATTTGGAATATTTCTGTTTGGATTCTATAAGAATCCAAGAGAAAAACTGCTTTTATCAAGCTGGCGTTAATTTGTATATTAGAACTGGGAGCTTTCCTACCTAAGTACTGTGACTGAAGGCCAAGTCTGCAATACGAGGAACAGCAAAGAATAAAATCTTCCGAGCAAAGGACTCAGATTTCTGTTACTCCCACAGGTATTTTAACTACCGCACCACTCGCTTCTTGGCAGAAGAGGGTTTTTATAAATTTCACAACTGGTTTGATGATAGAGCATGGTATCCACTGGGGAGGATCATAGGTGGAACCATCTACCCAGGTAAGAGCCGATGCACAATAATATATTGTAATGGTGTCACATTTTGGAATAGTTCTTTTCTGATGTTCTGCGGACCACAGATGCAACAAATCCCCCCCCAAGTGGAGTAAGCAAGTGTCATTCATTTTTCAGGCAATGCAGCCAAACATCATTAACCCAGTGTGATATTGGCTTCATTTTATAGGGAAAAGCATGCTTACTGATCTATAAGAGGGCCTATAGTCAGCCAGCGATATTGAGAGCTAGTTGCCTCAGCAGTCCAGATTTTGCTTAAGTCTCTCGAAACATGACACTTCCACTTTTGCATCCAGCAAACCGATAAAAATCCTTGCAAATTACATCCCTGCTTCATTTTATTTCAGGTTTAATGATCACATCAGCTGCCATCTATCACGTTCTGCACTTCTTCCACATTACAATAGACATCCGAAATGTGTGTGTGTTTCTGGCTCCCCTCTTTTCTTCCTTCACCACCATAGTAACATACCACCTCACCAAAGAACTTAAGGTAATAATGAAGGATAGAGCCGACTTCTGGGAATGATGGCTATACTTTCTGTGCGTTGTATAGAAACGTTGAGACTGGCAACGTTTATTTCTAGATTTCCTCTTCCTTTCAGCTATTGATTGGCTGATTCAAGAACAGTCTTAATTGTAAGCTGTGCCAAACTTCATACAATCATTATATTTGGGGGGTCTGTATTGGTACAATGTTAGCATATTGGGAAGCAGTAAAGAAAAGTGTAATACTATGGTATAGTGGTTAAGGTGCTGGCTAGAAACCAGGAGACGGAGAGTTCTAGTCCTGTCTTAGGCATGAAAGCCAGCTGGGTGACTTTGGGCCAGTCATTCTCTCAGCCCAACCCACCTCACAGGGTTATTGTGCAAAAATAGGAGGAGGGAGGAGTATTATGTATGTTCTCTGCCTTGAAAAGTTGGATAAAAATGTAATAAACAAACAGACAATATTCCTAGGTAGGTTGCGCTGAAAGACTGTCAAAGCTTTTAGATGCATTCATTCATGTTTTAACATTCATGCATGTTGATTTAAGATGGAGGGTCACGTATGTTGAATACTGAAATAAAAGTATATTTTAGATGCTTCAATGGGAAGATGTTTGCTGGTTACAAATCAGAAATTTACTTAGACTTCCGTTAACTTGTTTGTAACAGCCTTTATTCATCACTTCTTTACAAAATTATTATTTTGACAAAATAAAAATAATAATAAATGCAAGAAAAGTGATCACGTCAAAGAAATATATGGAGCCTCCCTTCCGACACTCTACATATCTTGGAAATAATGTCAGCTTTAGTGACTGTCTTCTTTTTTTTTTCTGCCTAGGATGCAGGAGCTGGTCTTTTGGCCGCTGCTATGATTGCTGTGGTGCCTGGTTACATCTCTCGTTCTGTTGCAGGCTCCTATGATAATGAAGGTGAGGTCAGTTTTTTTTAATGTCCTTAATAATTTCAGCCTGCAATAAATGAAGGAAGGAAGGAAGGGTCTCAGTCACACAAGCACTATATAGGCAACTGAATATACTTTATAGAAACAAATATAGACTATTCCAGTGGTAGGCAACCTCGGCTCTTTCGTGACTCATGGACTTCAACTCCCAGAATTCCTGAGTCAGCTATGCTGACTCAGGAATTCTGGGAGTTGGAGTCCATGAGTCATAAAAGAGCCAAGGTTGCCTACCCCTGGACTATTCTGTTGTGCAATGCTATGGGGGAAAACGCCAAGATCTCTGACAGCAAGGATTGAAGACCGGTTAGTTCAGTCTTGATCTCTTTGTTGATAATCATCTCCAGGCTAATGTGTATTGATTTAATGATCCTCATTCATCTCTCAAATCAGACTAATAAAATTAAAATTTTAACCATTTGATGCTAAGGCAGATATAAAACATTTGTTCCTGGCATGAAACAAGAAAGTTCAAGTCTTATTTCTGGTTTCACTGTAAAGTATTTTTCACATGGAATCTGCTTCTTGGAGTTTTATTTAAAAAAAATATGTTCTAAAGAAATAATGCAAAAGTTTAAGAACCCTTTAAAAATGTATTATAAGATTGGCTCTTTGCTGATGACAGTACTAATAGTGACCTTCATGAAATGTCATGATGTTTTTAAAAATTACAGAGTTCTGTTGCTGAGTGTACCTGAATGGGATATAAATTGGAAATGTGAATAAGTGAAATTGAAGAAAAATTAGGAGACAAATATATGATAAGCAGTCCTCTTTTCTTTCTGAGAACTCAACACTTTATTTGACAATGTTTACCAGCTCTAGCAACTTTAAGATGTGTGGACTTAAATATGCTAGCTGGGGAATTCTGGGAGTTCACACATCTTAAATTTGCCAAGATTGGAAAACACCACTTTACGGTATCTTTTTACTCTTTTACGTAGCAATACAGGTTTTGCACCTTTGGATTGAAAGACTGAAGTTTGACTTAGATCTGCTTTATTTCCAGGTATTGCTATATTCTGCATGCTTCTGACTTACTATATGTGGATCAAAGCTGTGAAGACAGGTTCCATCTACTGGGCGGCCATTTGCGCGCTCGCCTATTTCTACATGGTGAGTGATAACTTTTCACCAGACGCCTTGAGACATCCCATCAAAACAGACAAAATTCGGCCTGGAATCGCTTCCCAACTTATTGATACTTCGCACATTTGTAAGCAGCATTGTATTTTTGTAAATTTATGAAGCCACCAACTTTGCTACTAAGGACTATTGTGGCACCATTTTTGAAGCATGTGCCTCTGTCCTTGGAGAAGGAAAGGGGGAAATTAGTGCTACTGTTCTCCTTATTTCAGACTACCGCGTGTACCTCTTAGCCTCCATTTGCATTACTTCTCAAAGCCAAGCTATTTTTATAAATTGCTAAATAAAGACTAGATGGTTTTCTTTCTTTCTTTCGCAGCTGAGTTATTTGTTAAATTTAAATCACACCTTGCCTGTTGGGGCCCAAGGGAGTGAATGCTTCTCTTTCCTTCCCCAATGTTCATTTTCACAAAAATCATGCTAGATAGTTCAGCTGAGAGATTGTCTGGAATGAGTCACTGACCCTCAGGAATGAAGGCAAAAAAGCAAGCAGTGCTTTCCTATTCCTAGTTTTAACTTAGACCTTTACATTAGCCCTCAGAGACCTGGCCTTGCTTGTGTTACAAAGAGAGGCACGCTAATATTAAAAGGAATAGCCAACCTTCAAGCTTAGCTGCTAAGAACAGTAAGATTTTTGAGGGAAGCAAAGCTTTTGTGTTACTCATCTCTAGCATCCCAACCCGATCAGACGCTTGCGGCATTTCAAAATGTATCATTTCTGTGTTCTATTTGGATTTTTTCCCCCAGGTTTCTTCTTGGGGCGGCTACGTGTTTTTAATCAACCTAATTCCACTTCATGTCCTGGTCCTGATGCTGACTGGACGGTTCTCCCACCGGATCTACGTGGCTTATTGTACCGTATACTGCTTAGGAACTATTCTCTCAATGCAGATCTCTTTTGTCGGTTTCCAGGTAAGAAATCTGAAAGATTGAGGAAAAGGGGATGGCAAAGCTTTTTCTGCTCTTGAACTGGCTGCCTATTGAATTTGGCCATTTGACAGTGACAGTAGTTGAAGCAGATAGCTAACTCAGTAGCCTGCTGGCCAAACAAAAGCAATTGATTGTCATTAAAAAGTAGCTTAATTGGGCTTATTCCTTCCTTCCCGTAGCCCGTTCTTTCATCTGAACACATGGCTGCCCTGGGGGTTTTTGGACTCTGTCAGATTCATGCCTTTGTGGATTATCTGCGCAGCAAACTGAATCCTCAGCAATTTGAGATTCTCTTCAGGAGCGTGATCTCCTTGGTTGGGTTTGTCCTTCTGTCCATAGGAGCTGTTTTGATGTTAACAGGTAAGGGGATGCTTGCAGGTCTTAAGAGTGCGTACTGATGTATTTCTGTCCAGTTTCATTGGAACTTTAATCCAATGGATCCAGAAAAGTAACTATTTTAGTGAAGAGTTTCTATGCTTTTGTTTGGAAGCTCTTCTTTTTTTATTTTTGAGATTCAAAAATCTTAGCTTCACTGTGTTAGCATGCGTTTTGGGGCATTGCAACTTCCTGAAAATAATGTTCTATTTACTTATATGAAAGCAAAATGTGGAAATAGATTAAAACTCTCCAACGTTTGGATACTATTTAATACCAAACGAATAGTGGGACTTAATTAGTCATGTGATTGAAGCTTTGAAGAATTCTGGATCAATAATTACAGTCTGAGTTGTAGTAGCAGAGTTTTATATTTAGTCAAAACGATTCTCTTTAATATATGTCTGAGGAAGAAGAAGCAGTAATCCTGATTAAATTTTCTGGGCATAATTGAAAAATATATTTTGATTCTTATCTTTTAGCAAAACTGAATTTCTAGATGTGTTATAGAATCTGTGTGTGTCTCTGTGTGTATAATTCAAGCATTATGCAGGCATGTTGAGATATTGCTTGAAGATATTACAACACTGCTGCATTAATATCTTTTTTGAGCCTAATTATTTCTCAATTTTGTCAGGAAAAATTTCTCCATGGACTGGACGCTTCTACTCTTTGCTTGATCCTTCTTATGCAAAGAATAATATTCCAATCATTGCTTCAGTTTCTGAGCACCAGCCCACCACTTGGTCATCCTACTATTTTGATCTTCAGCTTCTTGTTTTCATGTTTCCAGGTTTGTATAGTGTAGAAATGTGTGACAATAATATTGTGTATTTTAGCTTATGTCTTGTTTGCTCATCCTCTGTTACTTCCAAAATAATTTGTTAATTGCTTCATTCTATGCTGATCTTTGACTTGACTCGTAAAATTTTAATTTCATGTAAACAATGTTCTGCTGAAATTTGTTTTTTTTTATAAAAAAAGCACAGATCCTTATTTGGAAAAATAAGGAAGATCTTAGGGAAGTGTCTCAAGCAGATAGTCGGGGGGAAAAGTTGATCAGAAGATCTTACTTAGTGCCTTCGAAGTTTTTATCCTGCAAATGTCTAATTCAGTCTTGAACTTTGTTTGACCAGATTTTTTCCAAATCTTATTCTACGCTTAGCAGTTGACCCCTTCTCTTTTTATCTTATAGTTGGTCTGTATTACTGTTTCAGCCATCTGTCTGATGCCCGAATTTTCATAATCATGTATGGCGTCACAAGCATGTATTTCTCTGCTGTGATGGTGAGTCCAGAATGTTGGCTTACCATGGGATTTGGTTTTTTTTGGAAGAATGTACTAGTATAAATAAAAGAGATTGTCTTAATTTACTCCTGGATAGGTACATTAGACAAGATGCACTGGAGTAAACAGGCATCTTATCTGATCCCCTTTTCAATTTCACCTCCCAGAAAATCACGTATATGCATATGGCTGAATGTACTCAGTAAACTGGTGTTTTAATAGGTTCGTCTCATGCTGGTACTGGCCCCAGTTATGTGCATTCTGTCTGGCATTGGCGTTTCTCAAGTGTTGTCGACCTACATGAAAAATCTAGACATCAGCCGACCCGACAAGAAATCTAAAAAGCAACAGGATTCTACTTACCCCATCAAAAATGAAGTGAGTGGTGATCTAAGCATAATTGTTTGATACGTTGAGGTCTTCAGCCACATATTTAAAATACAGCTTATAGCCTTGTGCTTAGAATGTTCTACTTGACTAGAGATGGAAGGTGACATCATTGGAACTGTGTCTAGATTATCTGCCAGAGAATAGATGCCTCTGAATGCCTGTTGAAAGGTTCCTTTAACAAAATAGTGTTCTTTCCCCCCCCCCTCAAAAAAAATACTTTAGGCATATTTTCATGATTCCGGTTGCTTCTTAGGTTGCCAGTGGGATGATCCTCGTCATGGCCTTCTTCTTGATCACTTACACCTTTCATTCGACTTGGGTAACCAGTGAAGCCTACTCTTCTCCCTCAATAGTTCTGTCTGCTCGTGGTGGTGATGGGAGCAGAATTATTTTCGATGACTTCAGAGAAGCGTATTATTGGCTTCGTCACAACACACCAGAGGTAATACTTGCACAATTGGTCTCTGTTCAAACACGTTGATAAGAAAATTGGAACAGGCTGTAGGTTTTCTTAATGCAAAAAGGAAAAAAAATCTGTTTCCTACCACCAAAGTTTTTTGTCTAAAGTCTGCATGTCAGCTAATATATAAAGCACTTACATATCACCAAGATTTCTGAGGCAGCTACAGGACAAATTCTCTGCAAGTGTTAATAACTCACTCTTTTGCTTTTATCTTTTCACTGCATGCAGACGAAGTCATTTAATTGTCTTGATTAGCAATTAGAAGGTTGGCATTGTCATCCAATTGAAAAGCTTGCGACGCAAACCAGAAAAATACTTGTTTTGTAACCAGCCTATTTTCACCATCAGCTCATCAATACTTACTATTTTTGCACGTTCACTGAAATGTTGCATTTTTGTTTGATCTCAGGATGCAAAAGTGATGTCGTGGTGGGATTATGGTTATCAGATAACAGCTATGGCAAATCGAACCATCCTCGTGGATAATAATACTTGGAACAATACACATATTTCCCGAGTTGGACAGGTAGGTGCTAAATGCTTATGAATGATTTTCCCTAATTTTCTTTGCATTCTGAATAGTGAAGTTGGTTTTTTTGTTTTTTAAATCACAATTAACCTTTATACTTCCAAGGAATTCTGAATGCAGGTGCTCGATCTTTATTCATTCTTTTTTTTACCCGTACATTGCTAGCACCCATTATGACTGGGGTAGTGGAGGGTAAATTGCATAAAATAATAACGGCATATTTTTATGGCTCAGCAAATTGATGAAGGTTGAATTTATGAGCTGATGTGTGTTTCCAGGCCATGGCGTCCACTGAAGAGCGGGCTTATGAGATCATGAGGGAATTGGATGTCAGTTACGTGCTAGTTATATTTGGAGGCCTCACTGGATATTCCTCAGATGGTAATGCTATGTTTTTATTATTTCCCTTGAAAGGACCTCCTGAGTCACTGAATTTTGTGCATCCCTACATAAATCCAACTCAGTACAGCTGCCGATAAATTGCTTTTCATATTCATGTTTTCTGCTTTTAAAAAAAAATCAAACCAGATGGCCTTGTTAATCCAGAGCAATATTTCTCAACTACTCAACCATCCATTGGCTGGTTGGGGAATTCTGGGAGTTGATGTCCACACATCTTAAATTTGCCAAGGAGAAACATTGATCCGGATATATATTTCTTTTCCTGCTGGTATAATGTGGTTAATTTAGCAACAGGCTGATTTTTTTTTTGAGAATCTATGATAACTAGGAAGGTAAACATGCCTTCAACCTTGATGAATTGCAACAGGTTCATCCACTGCCTTACTTTTTGTTCCATAGACATCAACAAATTCTTGTGGATGGTGAGAATTGGAGGGAGCACAGACACCGGCAAGCACATAAAGGAACATGATTACTATACACCGACCGGAGAGTTCCGAGTAGACCGAGAGGGCTCCCCGGTGCTGCTTAACTGCCTTATGTACAAAATGTGCTACTACCGTTTTGGACAGGTCTATACAGAAGCAAGTGAGTGATTTTGCCTGCATTTTGCAGCATTATTGAGGAGTTAGTTTGGGGGACATATCCCTTTTTCTATATGCTGTTCTCTGCACGTTCCATGTCTTGATGCCTTGTTCTATTTTATTCTTGAGAAAATTAGGGTGTTTTTTTAATTCTCCAGCATGGGGTAGATAGTAGCAATCTTGAGGTGCATCAAATATTTTATCTCATTTCATTTTACCTTGATGATGTTATCCATTCAGTCGTGTCCGGCTCTTGGTGATTCTGTGGGCCAGGTCTCTTCACAACTTCCAATTCTGTATTAATTTGAGTTTTTCTATACTCTGGCTGGTGTCAGCTTTGATGTGTTCGGCCATCATGTTCTTTGGCAGACTGATTTTACCACTGACCGTCTTCCAAAGATAATTGCTTTCTCCAGTGAATTCTCCTGCATGCCTCTTGAGCACTAAAAGTGCTGTTTTGAGTATATGGGAATTATTTTGAGCTTGGACCAGATTTGTATTCCATTTGTATTTGCGCTGGAGCTGGATTTCCGCCAATCGTTTTCATATTCTTTGGTTTATGGGAATTTATATCACGAGGTGACCGTATTTTGCACCCTCTTTGCTCTGCTCCTGTTCTCTGATATGGAGAGAGCTTGATATGGAACAAGACACAGGCATGATTGATTAAATACTACCTTAAAGGCTACCCAGAATTTTAAAAAGCTTGGATGTGTTTTTTTGTAAAGGGAGATAATTGGAATTCATTGGAATGGTTGGTTAATCTCTTTCAGCCATTGTTTGCTTTCCTTTGTCTTTAGAACGCCCACCAGGTTATGACCGAGTGAGAAATGCTGAAATTGGCAACAAAGACTTTGAGCTTGATGTTTTGGAAGAAGCTTATACCACAGAACACTGGCTAGTTCGAATATATAAAGTAAGCCAACCACATACAATTGTAGCATAGAGTTACCCTGTGGTAAGATGGGCAGTCAATAAACTGGATGGAAGGATGGATGACAACTGATAGTTAATCTGTACTACAGGTAGTCCTCAGCTTATCAATTCAGACCAGAATTTCCACTGTTATTAGGTGAGCCTGATTTTACCACCTTTTTGCCAAGGTTGTTCAGCAAATTATTGCAGTTACATGAATTGAGCGATCACTAAACCAATCTGATTTCCCCCATTGACTTTGGCAGGGAAGGTTGCAGTAAAGTTTTCATTAAAACTTTCATTAGTTTTTAATACCTTCTACAAATAACATTGAAATGAAAAAACCTAAAAAATAAAATTTTGTTTTAACAGGTAAAGGACTTGGATAATCGTGGATTGTCAAGAACGTAACCTGCCTTCAGATGTACCATAATAAGCACTGATCGAGCCTTTGTGAAACAGATGGTTTTTATACTCTTTGCAGGCATGGAATTGGGGCTTAATTGCCCAAGGAATCCCATCTTCATGTAATGAATCTGTATTATGATTTTTATAAATACAAACCTGCTACCAAATCAGAAGGAGTAGCTTTATGAAAGGATAATTAAAAGGGTGTGGAAAATGTGGGTTCTTGTTCATTTCTTTCTAGCTTGTCTCTTGATAATTTATAGTTGTAGTTAAATCAGTTTTCCTTACTCTATTGCTCTCTAAACTGGGGATACTAAGAATTTCTGCTCAATAGGTCTAGACTCTAGATGGTCCTAGTTTGACAGCTGATCTAAATGGCCAGTTATTTATAGCTCAAGAGGGTGCCAGTAACTGAATTAGTTCTCCCAACTGGTTCTCCTGTAGTATTTTTTATTCCTGCACACTCTAATGACACAAATGAACATATTTGGTATGTTACTTAACCATTTGGTTTTGTACAATATGATGTAAGATATTCATGATGAAAAGAAAAAAAAAATCTATGAAAGACATCACCGTAACACTCTGGGGTAAATTTTGCATACAGTAGTCTTTCAAAAAAATTTAGGTTTTTTTTTAAAGAAATAGCTATATGATTGAAGGGTGCTCCTGTTTTACTTTTGATAAAAAAATAAAATGGGGAAGAAATCTGGAAGAGTTCTGCTAGGGCAGGGGTAGGCAACCTCGGTTCTTTTATGACTCATGGACTTCAACTCCCAGAATTCTGGGAGTTAAAGTCCATGAGTCATAAAAAAGCTGAGGTTGCCTACCCCTGTGCTAGGGACTTCATGGCTGGCTGAGGAATTCTGGGAATTGAAGTCCACAAGTCTTAAAGCGGCCAAGTTTGAAGACCCCTGTCTTAGAGCCTTAAAATTAAGTAATCCCTGGTTGAGATTTCATTGGGTATCGCCCAAAAGGCTGCTGCAACAAAGAAAACACAAGCTATTGCATGAAGTGGCATTTTATATTATTTTAGGAACTCTGCCACTTTCCTGTCTCAGCTGTAGGCTGCCTTTAAACACACAAATATTTGGTGACTTTTCAGAAGTCTGAACCGTTTATATAAGCCTTCAGAAATGTTCCCCGATCGCTTGTGAAAAATAATCTCTAAACACTTGTGCCAACAAGCCCAAGCAACACACCCCTTGGCTTTGCACATAAAGTATTCCTTGCACTTTTGGACAATTTGCACCAGGCTTTGTATCTTTGGGGCAAGCATAAGACATCTCTTGGAATGGCCACCTCTGCCTGCTTTACCTGCTTGCTTTCCTTACCTGCCCTGTTCAGGAGTTTCCAATCCAGATGATGAGGAATACGACGAAAGCCTGGGGAAAAAATATCCCTTGCCCCCAACTTTTTAAATAAATTAAAATAGGAACAAAAGCAGAATGTCTACTCCAGGCACCTTAAAACCAAACAGGTTGCCCTCAACCACCCCATTTGATGCCTTGGGGCACCCTAAAATCTTAGCAGGCAGCAATCCTGAAATTGGAGATTCTGGTGGTGTGCATTGCCTGGGAGATCACTCTTGGGTGCTCCAAGGTGTCCAGCTCACATACTGAAGGAATTTCCCACCTGCTTCCAAAGAGGAGACCCCCATTTCCCCCCCCCCCCAAGGCTTAAAGCAAGGGGTGTCCAAGCTTGGCAACTTCAAGACTTGTAGATGTCAACTGCCAAGTTTTTTTTTTCATGTTGCAAGAAGCAATGCAGCCTTCCCCAGACCTGACTTATGAAGGAAGGGCAGCTCCTGCTTATTTCCATCCATCTTTTGGACCAACGGTAATTTGGTGTAATCTGGTAATTTAGAATCCTCTTCCCTTTAAGCCCCAAGGAGGGTAGGAATTACACTCTAGAGCAGTCCTTCTCAAGCTTGGCAATTTTATGTTGTGTCGACTTCAACTCCCATAATTCTCCAGGCAACTATGCTGGCTGGGGAATTCTGGGAGTTGAAGTCCAGCTCGATAAAAGTTACCTTTAGTAATTGTAAAGTTACTAAAAGAGGGGAAAAAAAGGATGCTTTCGAAGGCACAGGAGAGAAAGGCTTGAGCCATCACAAGCTACTCCCTCCTTAAATAAAGCAAATTCAGTCTGGCCCAGAATCCATTGGGAGAGAGAGAGAGAGAGAGAGAGTTTACATGCCGCAAGCAGCAATGCAACCTTCCCCAGAATCCATTGTTGATCCAACTTACACACACACACACACACACACACACACACACACACACTGTTTACATGCTGCAAGAAGCAATGCAACCTTCCCCAGAATCCATTGTTGATCCAACTCACACACACACACAGTTTACATGCCGCAAGAAGCAATGCAACCTTCCCCAGAATCCATTGTTGATCCAACTTACACACACACACACAGTTTACATGCTGCAAGAAGCAATGCAACCTTCCCCAGAATCCATTGTTGATCCAACTCACACACACACACACACACACACACAGTTTACATGCCGCAAGAAGCAATGCAACCTTCCCCAGAATCCATTGTTGATCCAACTTACACACACACACACACACTGTTTACATGCTGCAAGAAGCAATGCAACCTTCCCCAGAATCCATTGTTGATCCAACTTACACACACACACACTGTTTACATGCTGCAAGAAGCAATGCAACCTTCCCCAGAATCCATTGTTGATCCAACTTACACACACACACACAGTTTACATGCTGCAAGAAGCAATGCAACCTTCCCCAGAATCCATTGTTGATCCAACTCACACACACACACACACACACACACACACACACACACAGTTTACATGCCGCAAGAAGCAATGCAACCTTCCCCAGAATCCATTGTTGATCCAACTTACACACACACACACTGTTTACATGCTGCAAGAAGCAATGCAACCTTCCCCAGAATCCATTGTTGATCCAACTTACGCACACACACACACACACACACTGTTTACATTCCGCAAGAAGCAACGCAACCTTCCCCAGACCGACGAAGGAAGGGCAGCTCCTGGTTATTTCCATCCATCTTCTGGACCCAGAACCAGCAATTGGGTGTAATCCGGGAGTCTAGCCTCCTCTTTCCTGTCCACCCCGCAGTAAGCGTGGGAATCGTTGTTCTCAAGTTCAGCGAGTTTAGAAGTTGGGTCGACTTCAACTCCCAGAACTCTCCAGGCAACTATGCCGGCTGGGGAATTCTGGGAGTTGAAGTCCACAAGTCTTTTTTTGTTTTTAAACTTGCCAAGCTTGGAGAAAAAAAAAAAGCTGCGGGGCACGCAGGAGGCAGGCTCTCTCCCCGGGCACGCCGCGCCACAACACCGGCCTCCTGCGCCCCGCTCGCCTTCGCCTTCAGCTCCGGGCGGGCGAGGGGCGGAGCCGGCGCCGGAATCCTCCGCCTCGCCTCGGCTGCTGCTGCTGCTGCTGGGCGCCCGGCTTGCGACGCGCTTTGGCGGGAAGGAAGCGGCGTTTTCGGAAGAGCAGGGCTCGGGTGAGCGCGCACAGGCAGGCCGGCCGGCTGGAAGGCGGGCGCCGCCAGGCAGGAGCCGCCGGGACTCGGTCGGTCGGTCGGTCGGTCCAACCGAGCAGCGGAGGGAGGGGAGAGGCTGGTGTCGTGGGGAGGGGGGAGACTTGTTGTCCCGGGAGGGGCTCTGGACGGGCAGGCCCTCCCGACCTGCCTGGGGTTGGGTGGGTGGAGCTGGCTGCATTTCCCCCCAGCCCAGGGGTAGGCAACCTCGGCTCTTTTATGACTCGTGGACTTCAACTCCCAGAATTCCTGAGCCAGCTTGGCTGGCTCAGGAATTCTGGGAGCTGAAGTCCACGAGTCATAAAAGAGCCGAGGTTGCCTACCCCTGCCCCAGCCGAATCGGGAGTTGCAAAGCCAGGGGGCGCCCGGTTGGGGAAGGCAGCTCCCTTGTTGGATGTTCGACTCCGCTCCCTTCTCCCGTTTTCAGCTCTCCCCCCCCCACCGCCCCCCTCCCCCAACCTTTAGCCTTAGCTGCTGGTTGAGCAAGTGGGTTGCTTTGGGAATCTCCCTTTAGGGGCAGCCCCCCACCCCACCCCACCCCCCACGACTGATCAGTAACTTTTATAGATGTGGACCCGAGTCTGCTGTGAAGTGCCCCGTTGTGCCTGCATGGGGCTTTGGGTTGGATGGGCTTTGGGTTGGTTGGTTGGGTTGGGTTGGGTTGGCCACCCGGGTACTTGTTACTAAACAGGTTTTACAGTTTATGCGCCCTAAAGCTAACTTTTATAGATGTGGACTTCGACTCCCAGAGTTCCCCAGCCATGTTGCCTGGAGAATTGTGGGAGTTGAAGTCGACACAACATAAGTTGCTAAGCTTGAGAACAACTGCTTGAGAGACTAGAGCAGGGGTAGGCAACCTCGGCTCTTTTATGACTCATGGACTTCAACTCCCAGAATTCCTGAGCCAGCTTGGCTGGCTCAGGAATTCTGGGAGTTGAAGTCCATGAGTCATAAAAGAGCCGAGGTTGCCTACCCCTGGACTAGAGTGTAATTCCCATGCTTCTTGATGGTGCAGCTGTGGGGTTTAGAGGTAAGAGCAGGGGGTCTTCAAGCTTGGCCCTTTTATGACTTGTGGACTTCACACTGGCTGAGGAATTCTGGGAGTTGAAGTCCACAAGTCGTAAAAGGGCCAAGTTTGAAGGCCCCTGGTCCAGAAGATGGACCAGGAGCTGTCCTTCCTTCATCAGTCTGTCTTCAGGTCTGGAGAAGATTGCATTGCTTCTTGCAATATGTAAAAAATGTGTGTGTAGGTTGCATCAATGGATTCTGGGCCACAGATTGAATTTGTTTTATTTAAGGAGGGAGTAGCTTGTGATGGCTCATGCCTTTCTCTCCCCCTGTGTCTTCCAAAGCATTTTTTTTCTGATGCAAGATTCACAGGAGCAGGTATATCTTAGATTCACCTTCTTGGGCTTGCTTATCTATAATTACTTACTCCTGTTTATTAATAAATGAACTGAAGAAGTATCTGGCAGCCGTATTTTGTAATTCTTGGCATTATATATTTATTTTATTTATGTGGAGTTTTTATCTGCTGTGACTTATACATTGCCCATAGTCATGTTTTTGTGAGATGGGCAGCTGTATACATGTGCTAAATAAATAAATGCCTTCTTGTTTTCAAATAGTTGTAGCAGATGTGCTGGTTGTGAAAATGGCAGTGCCGTTTGTGGAAGACTGGGACTTAGTGCAGACTCTCGGTGAAGGGGCTTATGGAGAGTAAGTAGCTTATGTGAATGCATAAAACATGGGGCTCAGATAAACCCTGTAGAAAAAGGGTGAGCTGCAAATAGTAATCCATGACATTGAAGAATTACGGAAGAGAAAAACCATGCTGTTTTCTGTAGAAGAAACATGGGTGGTGGGCAAAGCTATAGTGATCTTAATTTCCAGACTTAATTTGCAACCCTGTTTTGGTCTCTTCTTCAGAGTTCAACTAGCAGTGAATAGGCGGACCGAGGAAGCAGTGGCAGTGAAAATGGTGGACATAAAATGTGCTGTTGAATGTCCAGAACAGATCAGGAAGGAGATCTGTATCAACAAAATGTTGAATCACGAGAACATTGTGAAATTCTATGGACATCGAAGAGAAGGCACTATTCAATATCTCTTCCTCGAATATTGCAGCGGGGGAGAACTCTTTGACCGAATAGGTATGGGAGAATTTGTAAGGTGCCACACTGGCTGAGATTCGGTGCAATCTAAGGAGGATAGTGTTATTTTACCATGGAGGAACCTTGCGTGAATTCCTACGTAGCTCTAAGAAAGGCAACTCAAACTGGCTGGATTATTTTAGTTCGCCTTTGATCTATTTCCCATTTTTTCCTAGTGGGACAATTTGTTGTTGTTTTAACCATTCAGTCATGTCCGACTCTTAGAGACTTTGTAGACAAGTGCTGTCCGTACTAAATTGTCTACATGGGATAGTTTATAAGACCCAGTTTATATGCTTCTTTGTGGCTTGTTTTGTCCGTGTAAACCATGGTTGAATTCGATGACATGCCAAAACTAAACCAAGCAATTTTCATTCTGACTGAGCACCGTGTATGTATCTTGTTAAAAAAATAATAACTGGCATTCTGAAATGAAGCCATTTCTGCAAGGTGGTTGAAGAAGAGGCATCTCTTGTTTGCAGGGGAGTTAGTTAGATGGTCTCTTTTTTAATCTGTTGCTTATTTTATGCAACTTATGCCTGGGTTCAGTTTAAAATGAAAATGTAGAAGAATTTAAAAGACTTGCAATATAAAACTGCCTTTCCAATAAGGACCTGGTTTAAATGCAACGATGGTTGTCTTTTTCTTTCACGGTTATTTAAATATATCTATAGCAAGCCAGCCTTAAAATAAACTCGTATCAGTTTAAAAGATTCCAAATTACATGGTTAATTAACAGCTGATCCTCCCTCCTTCCCCATCTTCTGACCATGATTTTACTTTGATGTTATTGTCGTTTTATTGGGTTAGGCCAGAGGTAGGCATCCTTGGCTCTTTTATAACTGGTGGACTTCAATTCCCAGAATTCCATGAGTCATAAAAAGCCAAGGTTGCCTACCCCTGGGTTAGGCATATTTATTATGGTTAATTTTAATGTTTGTATGGTGTAACTGCCCAGAGTCGCTTCGAAATGATATGGGCTGCAAATTAATAAATACAACTGAGTCAAGTTGCAGAATGAAATACCTCTTTCTAAAGCTTACTCTCTCTACTAGGATTAGCATCTCCAGCCATACTGTCTTAAAATGCAGAATTCTAGTGGGGAAATGTTATTGACCCTTGAGAGCTGTATGCAACACAATTTCATTTTAATGTAGGCCAATTAGTGTACATTGAAAGTGACAATAAAGTTATTATTCTATTCTGTTCTATTGTCAGAACCTGATATTGGCATGCCAGAATCAGAAGCACAGAAATTTTTCCATCAGTTAATCGCCGGCGTGGTGAGTTTCTTTATGCTGACTTTTCATTGATTTCTCTCACATTCTATTTTGAAGTTGGCATGTGAGTGAAAAGAATTAATAGAATTATATTTTTTATAAGGTCTACCTCCATAGCATAGGAGTGACCCATCGGGATATTAAGCCAGAAAATCTGCTACTTGATGCAAGAGGTACATAATTTTTCTTCTGTACCCTAAAACCTTAGGGCTATAGGGGAACGCGGGGGGGGGGAGCTTCTCTCCAGGAAACAGAGGATTCATTTTAGTCTTCAGACAAACTACTCCTAGTCCAAATTTATGTTTTTCAGCTGTTATTCACCCACTAATCTTGGGAATCCCACTGGGATTGAATTAAGAGAGACACCCTCTATATCAGACAGGTCAAACTCGCGATGTCACGTGATGTCATGCAACGTATCGGGACGTGTCGGTTTTGCCATTGCCGGCCATGGGGTGGGCGCGGCTTCTGCAGTTTGACACCCTTGCTCTATATTTTGTCTGTCACATTAAAAAAAAAATCTGTAATCTTTCACTCTACCAATTTTTATCTGAATGAAAGAAAAAGTTGATTGGACGGAGAATCAGAGTGAAGGGCTAAGTTTCTGCAGAATTCCTTTTGCAATTAGGAGAGGGACAGTTAGCAGGCTTCCAACTCCCAGATGGATATGGATTGCAGAGGCTGCCTGCTACAGAGCTTCTTACTCTAGGGTAGGGGTGGGGAACCTTGGCTCTTTTATGACTTGTGGACTTCAACTCCCAGGAATTCTGGGAGTTGAAGTCCACAAGTCTTAAAGTTGCCAAGTTTGAAGATCTCTGCATTTAGCTCATGAGCGAAATGCTGGAAATGGCACCTCTATTCTTTACCTGGAGATCTTTTCGCCGCTTCTTCAGCTGCCTGGAATTTTTCTGGGTTAACTTGAGTGATTTTTGGTGATTTCATTTGAATTAAGCCAGCATGAAGGATGATGCGGTGTCCTTGTGTTTTGTGCAGACAACCTCAAGATCTCAGACTTTGGGCTTGCTACGGTATTTAAATATAACGGCGCTGAGCGACTGTTGAACAAGATATGTGGCACGCTTCCATATCTGGCCCCCGAAGTCCTGAAAAAGAAAGAATTCCATGCTGAGCCGGTTGATGTTTGGTCCTGTGGAATCGTGCTCACTGCGATGTTGGCAGGCGGTAAGAGCTACTCATGGTCTAGTTGCTTTTCTTAACAGGAATTCTTCTTATAAAACGTGGGCACTCCATCACTGTAAATTTTCAAGAAGAGACTGGACAATCACCTGTGTGAGATGGTATAGATTCTCCTGCTTGAGCAGGGGGCTCGACTAGAAGACCTCCAAGGTCCCTTCCAGCTTCTATTCTACTCTACTCTACTCTGTTCCATTCCGTTCTATAATGAACAGCAGACATCTATGCATTGGGAATGTGGATTAATTATGAATCTTCTGGGTAACTTTTTGTGTTTTTCTTAAATTTGTCTCAAAAAATGTGGTTCCCTTTCTTGCAGAATTGCCCTGGGACCAGCCTGCTGATACTTGTCAAGAATATTGCGATTGGAAAGAAAGAAAGACATATCTTTCCCCATGGAAGAAGATTGATTCATTGCCCCTTGGTACCTCAGTGGATTGAATAATCATTGCCTCTAAACCGGGAAATTATCTCTGACTTCTCCCTCCCTTGATTTGTAATGTCCTTTTGGAAGAAACCCAGGAAAAATTGGGGCTTTATTTTTTTACACACTCAGATTCGTTATCCAAAGAACACTGCAAATCCAGTGTTAAAAACTTTTGCTTGAAGATGTTTTGCAATAATTTTAATTGAAATTGCTTTTGTATCATTTAATTCTATTTATTTATTTATTTACTTACTTACTTACTTACTTACTTATTTATTTATTTGCAGCCTTGCTCCTCAAACTCTTAAATGAAAACCCCTCATCCAGGCTTACTATTGCAGACATTAAAAAAGACAGATGGTACACAAAACCTTTAAGGAAAGGTGAGTGTATTTTGGTCTATAGGAGATTGAGATACTCATTCATCCAGGTCAAGGTTGTCCCAAAAGCGCTTTTTCAAAAAGCAACTGGACTTTGTTTTTCCTTGAAGCTTGAATGTGCTGCTCTGTGACTAATAAAGATGGATTGGTTGAATTTAAGCTGGTCAACAGCCCTAGAGAGCTACCGACCCTAGCCTGGCCTTGAAAGGCTTAATTTAACTTCAATTACTTTTGTTTAGATCCTAACCATGGCATCTCTGTCTTTGTAGGCATAAAGCGGTCCCGGATTTCTTCAGGAGGGCCTTCCGATTCTCCAGGAGGTTTTTCTAAACACATTAGATCAGATATGGATTTCTCTCCAGTAAAAGATGCACACAGGTGTGTCTGTAGCATCTAATAATCTACGGCAGGGCCACATCAGCATTGCGGTTGCCCTCAAGGGGCTGGGTGGGTGTGGCCAGTGTGGGCGTGGCCTACTGGGTGGGCGTGGCTAGAGTGAGTATGGCCTACTGGTTGGGTGTGACCAGCTCTACATCGTTCGCATCAAGGGTGCCTATGGGGGCCTGGGCAGGAGTGGGACAGATCTGAGGGTCTCTGGTAGAAGGGGGGGTCTCTGGGCCAGGGCCAAGGCCATGGGGGCCGTTCCTTCACTGTTTCCAGGATGGCTTCGCGGGCCACATGAAACCACTTCGCGGGCCGTATCCGGCCCCCGGGCCTTGTGTTTGACATGTCTGATCTACGGCATTTAACTTCACAGAAACGGCACCGTTTCTGTACGTTTTTGTGGTGTGAGTTGTTCTCATTCGTTCCCTACGATACACGTAGACATCGTGGCTGACAGGATGGAAATTGGGACATTCTTCTAGGCAGGATGGGAGATCAGAAGTGGAGTACAGATTGGCAAGTTCAATCTCTAGAATCTTCTAGTCAGGCTTGAAAATTGCTGGCCTGAACTCCTGCGGAGATGCTGCTTATCAAGCATGTTGGTTCTAGGCTAGGTGTTGCAATGATGTGTATCAGTGGAAGGCCACCAGCTTTCCCAGGTTCTGATGGACTTGCACCATCACAACGTTCTGCCTGTCTTCTCTATCAAACCGAAATGCTCCTTTTGAATAGTTGGCTGGTCTGGGTTAACTCTTCAATTTGGGATGTGCTGGTTGTATATTTTGATTGGTTAGTGATGATCCTATTGGAATATGCTTAGGTCTGGAATATACTTTTTTGTGGTGGGGGGGGAGGAAAGGAATGAAACATAGGTTGTATCCAAGATTAGCTTTAATAGTCTTATGTAAAACAAAGGCTACTGCAGTCCAGCGAAGGCAAAACTCTGCTTTCTTAAAAATACGATAACTACTTTGACAGTTAGAACAATTAATCAGTGGAACAACCTGCCTCCAGAAGTTGTGAATGCTCCAACCCTGGAAGTTTTTAAGAAGAGGCTAGACAACTAGAAAACTGATGCACGCTAACATTGTGATGACCTGATCTGTTTCTCTTGTGGCAGCGAGGAAAAAAAGATCTGTTCCAATTCCCAGCCAGAACCAAGAACTGGGCTCTCCTTATGGGACAGCAGCCCAGGCAATATCGAGAAATTGGTGCAAGGGATTAGCTTCTCTCAACCCACCCGCCCTGAGCATATGCTGCTAAACAGCCAGCTGTTAGGCACTCCAGGTTCATCACAGGTAAGGATGCCCAATGGAACACTTGGCTTCGCTTTGTTCTTCAATCACTGCTGGAAGTCCTTGGCTTGCAACCATTCATTTAGTGGCAGTTCAAGGTTACAAAGGCACTGGAAAAAGTGACGTACGGCCAATCCTTGCCCTGACAAATCACTGCAGCACTTGGCGACTGGCGTATATTTACAACGGTTGCAGCATTCCGGGGACACATGATTGCCGTTTGCAGCCTTCCCAACCAGCTTCCAACAAGCAGTTTTCAATTTGATTAATGGCCCCATGATTCACTTAACAATTGTAATTTCCCAACTATGGGGGGGGGGAGAAACCCACATTGTAAAATCAGGCATCGCTTCCTTGACTGCCTTGTTTAGCAACAGAAATTTTGACCCCAGTTGTATGCCGAGAACTACCTCTATATCAGGGGTCTTCAAACTTGGCCCTTTTATGACTTGTGGACTTCAACTCCCAGAATTCCTCAGCCAGCATGCCTGACTGAGGAATTCTGGGAGTTGAAGTCCACAAGTCATAAAAGGGCCAAGTTTGAAGACCCCTGCTCTATATTGTGTTTTCCTTTTCTGTTTAAACTCCCATCTTTTCCTTTGGAATTTAATAATTTTGAAAAAAAAACAACAACCCATAACCAAACTAAAGGGATAATTTCGTAGTTTCAATGAATATGTTACAACTAATTTTTGGAAATCACATTAGTTCCAGGCAAATCAGCTGAATTGCTCGGTTTCTGCCATTTTCTGTCTCGTCTCTCTCGTAGAACCCCTGGCAACGTCTAGTAAAGAGGATGACCCGTTTCTTTTTGAAATTGGATGCTGACCAGTCCTATCAAATCTTGAAGGAGGTTTGTGAAAAGATGGGCTACATCTGGAAGAAAGGTTGCACAAACCAGGTATAAAAGCAACACCTTGAAGTGTGTGTGTGTGTGTGTGTGTGTGTGTGTATTGCTTGAATAAGCAAAGGAATAAGTAATTAGTTAGAACTGCATGTGGATGCTATCTGTGCAATTCTTAGCTACTACTAATTTTATTATATATTATAATTACAAACTGGAGCCAGTTTGCTATTATGGCTAAGGTGCTGGCTTGGAAACCAGGGGACTGAGAGTTCTAGTCCTACCTTAGGCAGCTGGGTGACTTAGGGACAATCCTGTTTTTATTTCTCCCAGGATGTTTATTTGTGATTACTTCGTAGCCAGGGAAGTTCCTTATTTACTCAAAAATATTGCTTGGGAGAAAACCATTTATGAGGCTGCCGTGCTTCAGTAAAGAGCACACAAATGCTTATTATATATTGTGAGATTTCATGTCAGCCCCATCACAGCAAGAAAGCAATTCCTCCCAGAAGACTTAACATTACTCCTTCCCTTCTGGTCAAATCATTCTTTCTCTTGAAAGGTTACCATATCAACCATGGACCGAAGAAACAACAAACTAATTTTCAAAGCAAACCTGGTGGAAATGGATGAGAAAATTCTTGTGGATTTCCGATTGTCAAAGGTAAGTCTATTTTAGCAATATTGTCTAAGCCTAGGCAGAAGAAAGTCATTTTTGCACGCGGAATAGATTTGTTTACAAAGTAAACAAGTAGTAATAAGCAGCAGTGCTTCTACAGGTCACTCCTCAGGTTACAACCATTCATTTAGTGGTCATTCAAAGTTAAAAGAGGCACTGAAAAAAGTGACTTACATCCAGTCTTCACGCTCATAATCAGTGCAACATTTCCACGGTCATTTAATCAAAATTTGGGTGCTGGGCCAATCAGGATGTATTTGCGTTGGTTGCAACATCTTGGGATCAAACAGTTGCAATGTACGATCTTTCCAGCCGGCTTCTGACAAGCAAAGGCAATGGAAGGAAGTTAATTCGTTTAATGACTGCGTGATTCAGTTATCAGCTGTATTGATTTGCTTAACAATTGTGGCAAAAAAGGTTGTAAAATTGGACAGAAGTCAGTTAACAACCACCTTACATAACAGCAGAAATTCTGGCTTCAATTTGTGGTTGTAAGTTGAGGACTACCTGTACTCTGCTTCAGTTATAGGACACTAAGCAGCTTCTAGTATAACATATCAAAACATTGTTTATAAATCCACGATTATTAGAACGATTAAACTGTACATTTATACTGTCCTCCTACAAACATAGTAAGGATTTGAGCTGATCATTCTTTCATTCCTAATCTCTAAAAAAGGCTTTTAGGTAATATTTTTCTTATTTATTTATAGGAGGCTAAGTATGTCAGAATGCAGTATTTTGTACAGGATCAATATTTTGAAGCTAAGCTTTCCCCCTTCTTCATTTTCCACACAGGGTGATGGTTTGGAGTTCAAAAGGCATTTCCTGAAGATCAAAGAGAAACTGAATGATGTTGTTAGCCCACAGAAGTTATGGCTTCCAGTGACATGACTGCCTGATGGTTGAAAAACAAGTGAATTTGATTACAGTGTTTTCAGCCATAGGACATTTATGCTAAGGCATACCCTAAATTCACACACTCAGTGCCCGTTCCTCTAGGCCAGGGGTAGGCAACCTTGGCTCTTTTATGCCTCGTGGACTTCAACTCAGGAAGGAATTCTGGGAATTGAAGTCCACGAGTCATGCAAGAGCCAAGGTTGCCTACCCCTGCTCTATGCTCTGACTTGACCAGTAGCCAACTGGTAAGTTAATACTGTGATGAGACATAATTACGTATTTTTCCTAGGGTAACGGTCATGAAAATTTCCAGTGACTTACACTTCTCAGGCTTTTAGCTTGCGTTCTACTTTATACAGATTAGTTCGAATGTTTTGGCACGCTGCCTTTTCTAGATGGGAATGTATTCTTCTTTTTTCCAAAACATTACACAAGAATACAAACTGGATTTTTGCAAAGAGCAGAAGAAGGAAATTAAATGAAAACCAGCACCAAGTAAACACTTGCTTTGTATACAATCCAGGGAGCAAGGTTGTTGAATTTTCAAACTCCAGCACAAACTCCCTCTCAGAACACTTGGCTTAGCTTGAAATTAGTTTTTGGTCAAGTGTTGCTGGGGTGGGGGGAAGTGACACGTTTCTCTTCTACTTTGTTTTTTAATTTTTCACTTTGAATAAAGGAAAGAAAACATGACAGATGTTGTTAAGGTGATTTGTTAAAATATCTCTCTATGTCCAATGTCTCTTCCATAAAAACATCTGTCTTGTTGAGCACTAAAAATGTGTAAATAGGAATGGGATAAGATCAGCAGTTTTTCCTCCATCCGATCACTAGATGTTCCAGATGTTTCAGACTCTTATTACCTCATGTCTGAATGCTGCTTGATTGGACCATTATGAACACAGAGAAGAATGGAGACACGAACCTTTGTTCTCACCATGGTGCTGACCATTTTTACTTAACCACGTTCGGCAATGTGATTTTTTTTAAAAAACAGAAAATAAAGCAATGAATAAATATATTTGTGAGCCTTATTGCCACCAAAGATGGTGGACCTGAAAAACAACTTGCGCTTCCCTCGTGTGATCTTGTCAAACTATTTTTCAATAGTACTGAAGAATTTCTGAGCATTAAGAAAATAGTGTGGCTCCACAAATTTTGTAGAAATAAATGCGCCAACACAGTTTATGCCTGAAGACATGTTTTGTAGCTTGGGTATATTTTTGGAAACTGGGTCATTTTATTTATGTCACATCGTTGGAAACTCCAGACAGGTAGCACTCCTGATTTTTCTCTAAGAAGGATCACCTTGTGAGGTTGACTGGGCAGGGAAAGAGTTACTGGCCAACCTAACTCAATTAAGTTTCTAATGGTTGGTAATAATTTGAATTTGCGGTTCCCTGACCCTTATATGCCTCCTTCATCCTAGACTGGCCTTGACTTTAGATACATCTATGCACTCCAGTTACGTAGTGGTTGGGAATGTATAAATGGGTCCTATTTCAATATGTTTGATGGGCAATGGATATACCATAATTATTTTTGTACATCAACAAAATGGAAAGAATCAGCTATTCCAGAGGTGTCGTCTTGAGCTACTATAAACAAAAGTTGTATTTAGTTGTACAGTAAAAAGGTAAAGGTTTCCCTGCCACTCGCATCCGACTCTAGGGCATGGTGCCCATCTCCCTTTCTTGGCCAGTGTTGCCCAAAGACAATTTCCGTGGTCATGTGGCCAACATGGCTGTACGCCAAAGGCACGCAGAATGCTAGAATCCTTCCAACCAAAGCGATACCCATTTATCTACTTGCATTTGCATGCTTTCAAATTGTTAGGTGGTCAGGAGCTGAGCAAGTAACACCCCATCTTGAAAAGCTCAGGTCTCAATCCTGGCTTGTCAGCTCTCCAGCTGCATAAAAATCTACCCCATACAGAGTATCTGTCCCAATTTGAACTGTGACTCAGAAAATTGATCTGAATGGTTTCAGATTGATCTGATCTAGATTTCTGAGCCTCTTCTTTTATATTTGCTGCATTCCAAGTATCACCCAAGGTGTTGAAATGATCAAGTCTATAAACTTCAGATAGGAATCGACTATTATACAGATCAACAGGCAACATTTATTTTCTGGAGTTCCTTGAGGGATTATTAAGCTGAAATGCAAGTTAGTATTGCAACTAATTGTTGCTAGCAGATATACAGGGAGTGCAGAATTATTAGGCAAATGAGTATTTTGACCACATCATCCTCTTTATGCATGTTGTCTTACTCCAAGCTGTATAGGCTCGAAAGCCTACTACCAATTAAGCATATTAGGTGATGTGCATCTCTGTAATGAGAAGGGGTGTGGTCTAATGACATCAACACCCTGTATCAGGTGTGCATAATTATTAGGCAACTTCCTTTCCTTTGGCAAAATGGGTCAAAAGAAGGACTTGACAGGCTCAGAAAAGTCAAAAATAGTGAGATATCTTGCAGAGGGATGCAGCACTCTTAAAATTGCAAAGCTTCTGAAGCGTGATCATCGAACAATCAAGCGTTTCATTCAAAATAGTCAACAGGGTCGCAAGAAGCGTGTGGAGAAACCAAGGCGCAAAATAACTGCCCATGAACTGAGAAAAGTCAAGCGTGCAGCTGCCAAGATGCCACTTGCCACCAGTTTGGCCATATTTCAGAGCTGCAACATCACTGGAGTGCCCAAAAGCACAAGGTGTGCAATACTCAGAGACATGGCCAAGGTAAGAAAGGCTGAAAGACGACCACCACTGAACAAGACACACAAGCTGAAACGTCAAGACTGGGCCAAGAAATATCTCAAGACTGATTTTTCTAAGGTTTTATGGACTGATGAAATGAGAGTGAGTCTTGATGGGCCAGATGGATGGGCCCATGGCTGGATTGGTAAAGGGCAGAGAGCTCCAGTCCGGCTCAAACGCCAGCAAGGTGGAGGTGGAGTACTGGTTTGGGCTGGTATCATCAAAGATGAGCTTGTGGGGCCTTTTCGGGTTGAGGATGGAGTCAAGCTCAACTCCCAGTCCTACTGCCAGTTTCTGGAAGACACCTTCTTCAAGCAGTGGTACAGGAAGAAGTCTGCATCCTTCAAGAAAAACATGATTTTCATGCAGGACAATGCTCCATCACACGCGTCCAAGTACTCCACAGCGTGGCTGGCAAGAAAGGGTATAAAAGAAGGAAATCTAATGACATGGCCTCCTTGTTCACCTGATCTGAACCCCATTGAGAACCTGTGGTCCATCATCAAATGTGAGATTTACAAGGAGGGAAAACAGTACACCTCTCTGAACAGTGTCTGGGAGGCTGTGGTTGCTGCTGCACGCAATGTTGATGGTGAACAGATCAAAACACTGACAGAATCCATGGATGGCAGGCTTTTGAGTGTCCTTGCAAATAAAGGTGGCTATATTGGTCACTGATTTGTTTTGTTATGTTTTTGAATGTCAGAAATGTATATTTGTGAATGTTGAGATGTTATATTGGTTTCACTGGTAAAAATAAATAATTGAAATGGGTATATATTTGTTTTTTGTTAAGTTGCCTAATAATTATGCACAGTAATAGTCACCTGCACACACAGATATCCCCCTAAAATAGCTATAACTAAAAACAAACTAAAAACTACTTCCAAAAATATTCAGCTTTGATATTAATGAGTTTTTTGGGTTCATTGAGAACATGGTTGTTGTTCAATAATAAAATTAATCCTCAAAAATACAACTTGCCTAATAATTCTGCACTCCCTGTAGGTGTAGTTAAGCCAGCCTCCATTGCCTTTGTATTTAAGGTGAGTACAGGTAAATACATTGCAATTGATTGCAGAGTGCGCTATGGACCCAAGAAAATACCTGTCTTGCCCACGCAGTGACCGACTTCCAAATTTGAGTTAATCATTGCTCATTCAACTATTGTAAGCAACAAACAAGTGTGTTTGTTTCAGAACATTTCTTCCTGGTCTTCATGAAACTCCAAAGGTAACTGCCTCTGCTGTGATCTAGCACATAATCTGAGACACTTCTAAAGTGCCTATATTGCTGAAGGAAGAGGTACTTAATTACAAACTATTTGCATTCTGGCTGTTAATAGTACCTGAAATATGCAATTCACTGAAGGATCAGCTAACCTACAAGGCGTTTGGTTAATACATCGTCCCATGGTGCAGTAGATGCTTACTGGTATGATATTATGATTATTATTCTGTTGCTTTGCATGTACATTGAGAGTTTCTGCACTAGAGACAAATTCCTTGTGTGTATAATACTTGGCCAAATAAAACCTTTTCTGTACTGTTCTACTCTCTTCTGTTCTGCTTTGTTCTACTCCACTCCACTCCACTCCACTCTGTTCTATTGTGGCTTATAGCACTCTGGTCGGTTTACAATTATTTGTGAATTGCCTGCCACAAGCTTGGTCATCATTTAACCAACCTCAAAAGAATGACAGGCTGAGTCAACCTTAAATACTGTTGATATATATTACCTCAGTATCTGCATGAAAAAAAGCAACCAACCAATAAAATATGCCTAATTTGTGTACATTTTTCACATATTCAGATGTGTGAATAACATTTTCAGAATGAAATTTCCGGTGACTCAGATTTTGATCCTTGTCTTCTTGGTATTGCTGTCCTTTCCAACAGGTATGCTTATAAAGAATAGATAGATAGATAGATAGATAGATAGATAGATAGATAGATAGATAGATAGATAGACAGACAGACAGACAGACAGACAGACGACAGAGACAATTGACAAAGTGCAAAAAATTAGTTCCCTTCTTATGCACTTGTATTCATAGTAGATGGCAGCATTCAAGATGCTCTTGAAATGGCTAAGGAGGGTTGTAGTTGATTAATACTTGAATAGAAACCATAAGAAAACCTATAAAAACTATAAAAAAATTATAGATTAGACTAGGAAGTTGAAAATTTATCTTGGCTGTAGTAAAAGAAACCCTTCTACATTGGTACAAAAGAACCACAGCATCATGAACGTGTACATTAAATCAGCAAAAGTTGCTCTGAACCCTAGGAGACCTTATTTTACTTATTAGAATGTATTTATATTTTTTTTTGCCTCATTCCTTCTTCTGTTTGCATTATGCAGCTGAAGGGCTGATATGTCACCAGTGTTACTCAGTTAGAAGGGACAATAAATGTTTCAGACCATCCACCTGCAAAGTGTCTACAAAACAATTTTGCTTCATTCAAAGAAACTCAAAAGGTGAGACGCAATGGTGGAATAAGTTAAATTAACTGACACTGGACAGAAACATTCTTCTAAACAAATAATTTTTACCAATAGAAAAGGATATTTGTAGCTCAGGGTTGAACTGTGGGTTCCTTGGTGCTCTTTGAGATTGGTGGCTTTCTTGCAGACGTTTCATTACTGAACTAGGTAACATCATCTGAGCACTGATGACGTTACCTAGTTTGGTAATCAAATGTCTGCAAAAAAACTACAAAGCTCAGAGAGCACCAAGGATCCCACAAATACAATTTCCCCCAATATGTTTCCCTTTCCATTCTGGTTAGGTGAGATACCTTTAACCCTTTGAGAGCTGTATGCAACGAAATTTCATTTTGATGTATGCCGATTGGTGTAAATTCAAAGTGACAATAAAGTTATCATTATCATTATCATACCTAGAATAGGATTCAAAGTCGGTGGAGTTATGTTGCAGAGAACCCTACTCTAGGTATCTCTACAACATAACTCCATGGTTCTAACACTGGCTTTGAAATCCATGCAGAAAGAATGGAAGGAGTTGCTCCTTAGGAACTGCGGAGTAAAGAACCTATCTTGTAGGGATAAAATGTGAGAATATAACAATTGCCATAAATATATAGACAATCCTAATCCCTCACCTTTGTTTTCATTTACAGGAGGACACATTCAGAGAATAAGTCAAGGCTGCACCTCTTACTGCCTAGATACTATTCAGTTCAGCAATGACTATATAAGATATACCTTTTGCTGCAAGACAGATTACTGTAACAAATATAACGTTTGGCAGTTTCTTTAACTTCAATCTTGGCAGCAATTCTGCTGCTGACAACCGATATGTATCTTCCAAACACTGACACAAATACATATACAAATATGGGTGGTGGATGGAGACTTCCTATGTCTTTATGTGGGTTGAAGTACCAATTGGGATGCAGCTTTACACTATAACTTTCCAGTAAGCTTTTCTGCTTTAGGGTTTTGTACAATGGTCTACAGGTAGTTGTTGTTTAGTGACCACAACTGGGACTGGCTATTTGGTTGTTAAGTAAAGTGGTTGTTAAGTGAAACCTTAACTGTGCTTACCAGCTGATTTCAGTTTTTCTCTGTTTTCCACACCCACCAAGGTCATAGAAAATTTATTTATTTATTTCAATTTCTCTAGCCACTCCCATCTCAATCAATGACTCTGGGTGGCTTACAATTCAAAAAAGTATGTTACAATTAAAATGCTAAAAACAATTAAAAAACAATAAAATTATCCAAAATTAATATACATAGCAGCAGAGATACTTGACTGGTTGGCAATAAAGCCAGAAAACAGGGTTGTTGACACATTTAGTGCTCTAGGCTCAGGGTGGATTAGCTGCAAGTTGTTAAATGATGCAGTCACTACATGAGGATTACCTGTATTCACAAGATCGAAAATTAAGGGAATGAGGGAGGGGGGAGATGTAATTTTCAGACAAAGTTATACAATAACCTTGGCAAAATGTTAAAACTTTGCTGCTTTTGTTAAACTCTCTCCTTTTGGGAGATAGATGAACAATTTTGAAAGCCAAAGTGTCTTATCTACCCAACAGCTACACAGACCTATCACCAAATCATTCCATGTTACATCAGGGCTGATGTTTTCCTCCCTGAGGTAAAAACTCTGAGGTAAAAAGTCAAAGATGGTTTGGACCAGCAATGACAGGCTGTATGTTGCTTGTAGTTCTCTTGAAGGTCACCAAAACAATACAGATGTTTGTGGCACCTTAAAAATCAATTATTTTTTGAAGGTATAAGCCAGGGCCTTCAAACTTGGCCGCTTTAAGACTTGTGGACTTCAATTCCCAGACTTCGGCTGAGGGACTCTGGGAGTTGAAGTCCACAAATCTTTAAAGTGGCCAAGTTTGGAGACCTCTGGTATAAGCTATGGTGAATCACACTTGAGTTTATCACATAAATGGGATGTTACGCTAATGTGGATATTGGATTTTTGCAGTCATGGTGGGATGATACTTCTGATGGTAAAGAATAGAAGTGAAACCACCAAGACTATGACATTATGAATAATTAATTAATAGATGAAGTACAGGAGGTTTCTTTGCCTTCCGGATGTTTCTGAATAGCAATTTCCCAACAATGAAACCTCGTAGAAGCAAATCTAATCCATCTGCAAATGTAGCAAACACCAATTCATTTACAAAACAGTTGTTGGTTGTGACAAAGGCACTCTTATCCTGGTGAGCTGATCAGCATGCTCCGTGATAAAGAAATTTTATTCTCTAATCCTGGAGAAACAATGTAAAACAGCCTAATAAACCTGAGCTTGTATTCTCTGCTTCCCGTGGGCACGGTTTGGTTTTTGCAGGGAACGACAATGAATAAAATATAAAATGAACAATATAAATATATCTTGCTTTGTCTTTCTCTTCCAATTAGAGACTGGTTTTATTGTTTCTCTGATTTCTTCCACCCTCATTTTTCTCCAAAAGGACTACAGGGTAATCCTTAATTTACAATCACAGCTGAGCCCAAAATTTATGCTGCAAGGTGAGAAATTTGTTAAGTGAGTTTTGCCCCATTTTATGACATTTCTCGTTAAGTGAATCACTGCAGTTGTTAAATTAGTAAGCCGGTTGTTAAGTGAATCTGGCTTCCCCATTGACCTGGCTTGTCAGAAGATTGCAAAAGGGGATCACATGACCCTGGGACACTGCATAACCGTCAATGTGAGTCAGTTGTCAAGCATCCGAATGTGAATCACGTGACTCTGGGGATGCTGCAACAGTCAAAAGTCTGAAAAATAGTCATAAGTCATTTGTTTCACTTCCGTTGTAACTTTGAATGGTCACTAAGTGAGCTGTTGTAAGTCAAGGACTACCTTTATCTCGTTTCCTCGCAATTTCAGATGATAAACATCTCTTTCCCCCAAAGTGAACCTGTATGTTTGTGGAGATAACAGACAGCATGAAGACAATCTGGATTTTATTTTGCAATAATCAGTTACAACAGTCCCAAGTAATGAAATTGCATGGAAATATACAAAATAGGCAGCTTGCATCTTAAGGCTATAACACATACTTTGATGACATCTCAGCTTACTCAAGCTCTTGCTGCCACCTGGGTGTGCAAACCCATATAACGTAAGTGCCAACTTTGGCTTAATAGAATAACAGAGTTGGAAGGGATCTTGGAGGTCATCTAGTCCAACTCCCTGCTCAAACAGGAGACCCTATACCAGGGGTAGGCAACCTTGGCTCTTTTGTGACTTGTGGACTTCAATACCCAGAATTCCTGAACCAGCCATGCTGACTCAGGAATTCTGGGAGTTGAAGTCCACAAGTCATAAAAGAGCCAAGGTTGCCTACCCCTGCCCTATACTATTCTGGACAAACGATTGTCCAATCTCGCCTTAAAACCCTCCAGTGATGGAGCACGCACAACTTCTGAAGGCAATTTCTGTTCCACTGATTGTTAGGTCCTGCATAAAGGAGAAGCTTCCTCATCCCAAGCATCCTTCTCTCTCAAAATGGTCACTTTGGACACTTGGTTAAGACACTAGGGCAGAAACCAGGAGACTGTGAATTCTAGTCTTGCCCTAGGCACATGGCACATTGCCCAAATAAGAAAAGGGCTGGAAGGTTTTCTAAAACACAATTGTCGCCTTACATTTCCCCAAACTAAGAGAGAGAGGGGGGGGGGAGAGGGAGAGAGAGAGGGAGAGAGAGAGAAAGAGAGGAGCAAAGAGATTTTGATCCACTCTCTATGACAGGTTCTGGGTTCTACGAAAGGATACTGATGGATCGTCCATTTTGCATACTCATTTAATGCTGGCCCTACTGGAAATAATTGTATATCTAATTTCAGATGGCAGACAGTGTCCTAGAATAGGAAATAGAGATGGTTCCCTTAGCCCAGCGGCAGACAATTAATTTTCCCAAGGAGCCATGTGAGAAACTGGGACCGGTGTGGAGGGCCAAACCAACAGGCTGAACTTTATACTGCTCAATATTAACTTTATCATTTTATAAAAAGCAGTAAATTATATGGTTTTGATTAGCTGCTACTAGTAAGAATACATGTTACATCTTATTTCTAATTACATACTTACACGTGTTTTCTAAGAGCCGTGGTGTCACAGTGGTTAGAATGCGGTATTGCAACCTAACTCTGATAACTTGCCAGGAGTTCGATCCTGACCGGTTCAAAGTGGACTCAGCTTTTGTCCTTCTGAGGTCAGTAAAATGAGGACACAGATTGTTGTGGACGATATGTTGACTTTGTAAACTGCTTGGAGAGGGCTGTAAAGCATTATGAAGCGGTATATAAGTCTAAATGCTATTTCCAGTTGACCTCACATGAGCCAGACAGGGATGATAAAGTAACCCAGTTTGCCTTCGACCCTATGGGACATTTACTGTAGCTTTCAATTGTTAATTTGAATGAAACAGATTTAAGAAATAGTTTTTTCCCCCCCTTAAATCCCAAGTAGCTCATCTAGTACAAGTAAACTATCGAAAATCATCTCCTGGAGACTTCACCCTCCCAAATCACATTATGCCCACCTAAGTTAATGACTGTTGGGTTACATTTGTTTATTATTAATTTTTGCCTCCCATTTTGCCGCAAGGTGACTCTCATTATTTCCCAATAAAAGTGGTTGGGTAAAAATACCAAATCTTTTGAGTCTCTGTGTTGATTTTATCGTATCTCTCTAGACCTCCGGATTTAGAGTCAGCCCTTCCTACTGACTGGTACCACAGTGTGTGCCTATCACAACGTACCCAAAGTGGGAGAATAAAAGAAGAAAACGTCCAAACTTTGGCCCATCTAGTTCTAATCATTCCAATCATTATGACCTTTGTGAGATCTTTGCTTGCTGTATTGGGATTTTATTGGAGATTGAGTTCGGAAGTTGCTAAGTGGGAAAATCAGGTGAGGTAGCAATGCATCTGCCCTTGTCTTGCAGAATGTATGACTAATTTGCCTTTACCTGCACCAGCTGCAAATCAGTCACAGGGTAAGTTGAAGATCTCCCAAATCACTGTAGCCCCCCAAAATCATTGTAGCTTCTTTTGCCATCCCATTACATTGTGGTCTGGCATTATTACTATTATTATTTTCACTTCACTAAAGTCACAGCGGTGATATCTCTTGAATGCAAGCAACAGCAACGGATGATGGATAGACAAGTGAATTATGTGCTTTGCATGCTTTTCATCACATCCGCTGGTAAGTCTTTAAACTTCAGCCCTTGCAGAAAAGCTGGAGAAAATATTTCAGATCTTGAAATATAATCAGAACATTTTATAAATCAGTATAGGTAGTTCTCAGTGGGTGACTTACGACTTATGAGCCCCAAATTTCTGTTGTCAAGTGAGACATAAGTGAATTTTGCTCT
Organism: Vipera ursinii; assembly: GCF_947247035.1. NCBI lineage: Eukaryota > Metazoa > Chordata > Lepidosauria > Squamata > Viperidae > Vipera > Vipera ursinii. The sequence goes on along the minus strand of NC_139519.1, from coordinate 17,464,747 downwards.
ATTTTACGACCTTTCTGGCCTCCGTTGTTAAGTGAATCACTGCAGTTGATAAGTTAATAACCGGGTTGTTAAGTGAATCTGGCTTCCCGTTGACTTTGCTTGTCAGAAGGTCTCAAAAGGGTGATCACATGACCCCGGGACACTGCAACCGGGGTCATGGCAGGCATCTGAATTTTGATGACACAATCATGGGGATACTGCAATGGTCGTAAGTGTGAGAAACAGTCATAAGTCACTTTTTTCAGAGTAACTGTAACTTTGAATGATCATTAAATGAACTGTTGTAGGTTGAGGACTACTTGTACAGTAGAGTTCAAGAATGGAATTGGCTTGGAAACATCCTTCTCATGGTCTTCTTATATATTTATAAAATGTATATAAAATGTATGTCTTCATGAGAGGTAGAGGCAAGTGAGCATTCTGGACAGTGTAGGTTATATCCTCCTGTTTTAGTTGTATTAATAGCTAACAATGCTTTACATGTTCTGTGATTTCATGGCTTTTAATGTTCTCTCACCCACACCCATTTCCTATGAATTTTTCCCCCTAATCTCTTTTTGCAGCAAATGCCTTCTGGTGTTTCGAATGTACCAGGTCACTACATTCTCAGAAATGTATTGGGCAATATGAATTCTGTTGGGCTGGTGAAAATATTGCATGTTATATCTACAACATCTTTTTTGGTAAGAGGGCTGGAATAAAATTTTGGCCTTAATTGCACAGCACCCTTCAAGTTAGCCTTGTCTTCATCTTTTCATTTAACATTGAGGGGGGCAGATTTCCACTTTTCTTAGGATAGCTTTTGTGTCTGAAGCCCAACGATCTCAAGATACATTTTTATCCTTCTTGCAGAGCTCTGAATATTGCTGATATTCAGCCTTTGGCAGCACAATTTCAAATGAACTTTCATTCATATGAAATTCAACATATTGTAATGGCACAAATTATGGAGAACTCTAGTGATTGATTGATTGATCGATTGTGTGCCATCAAGTTGGCATTGACCTTGAGCAAGCACATATACTTTTCTTTGGGATGATCTCTTTCTAACTTGGTCCTTCAGATTTTCCAGTGGTGTGCTCACTGCAGCTGTAACTGCATATGTCTACCTTGCTGTTAGCTGTCCTCTTCTCTTTCTTTCCATCTCTAGCAGCACTGGAATCTTCTTTAGAGAGCTTGCTGTTCCCAGGTGTCTGGAGTAGGATTCATCCTTGCATTTGTGCCTCAAGAGAAAACTCTGGATTGATTTGTTCAATCATCCATTTGTTTTCTTGGCTGTCCAGGGTATTCTCAGGCGTTTTCTCCAAAGCAAAATTCAAAAATGTCAATACTCTTTCTATTCTCTTCAAATTCTCTTCAAATTCTAGTGAAGAGAATACCAAGTAAGGAATCAATGGTCAATTATCTTAATGTAAGAGCTGAACTCTGTGGGGAGTTGATGGTTGATTGAACTATCTAAGAAGCAGAAATCATTATGTCTATCATTGGGTCAACAAACCAATTCACCAGGAATTTCTGCTGTTAGACTAAAGTCAGAAGAAGACCACGTTTATTGCCTTCTTAGGCAATACAATGAAATGGAGTGGGCCACAACATTACATAGATGTATACAATTATCATATTATCGTATGCAATTATAATGCTATTCAAAGCATGGAAGAACATTTAAGGTATGGAAGCCAGCACTAACAAAACCAAGGTTTTTTATGTTCTTTTTACCTTTTTCCAGGAACTAGCTTGATCGTTTCTGAAGCCGGTTGCATGGAAAACTGCAGGGCTACACCAGATGAGTTACCTCCTGAAGGGTCTGAAATGATTTGTTGTTACACAGATTATTGCAACAGTTAGTTTTATGGCTGGAATCCTGAGGGGGGAAAAAAGGACTGAGTAGCCTTGAACAACAGACGCTGTAACACTAAAATCTGTCAATGGTACTTTGAATAATAAATAATTTCTTCTTCTCTCAAATGTGTTTTGCTAATAGTAATGAATGTGCTATATGTCTAGTCCAGGGGTAGGCAACTTCGGCTCTTTTATGACTCGTGGACTTCAACTCCCAGAATTCCTGAGCCAGCCATGCTGAGGGGAAAGGGAGAGGTTTCCAAGCTGAGCCATGCTGGCTCAGGAATTCTGGGAGTTGAAGTCCACGAATCATAAAAGAGCCAAGGTTGCCTACCCCTGGTCTAGTCCAATAAAGAAAAGGACTAGGGGTAACATGACATCTGTCTTCCAATATTTGAGGGTCTGTCGCAGAGAAGAGGGAGCCAACTTATTTGTAAAGGTGGAACCTTAACAAAGAGAGATCCCACCTAGAACAAAGGAGACATTTCCTGACAGTGAGAAGAATAAACCAGTGGAACTCTTTGCCTTCAGAGGTTTTGAGTTTTCCATTGATCCTCAGACATTTCCTTGATTTAGTAAAGTACAGCAAAATGATCGTACTTAATGTGGGTTTTCATATCACAGTATTTGCTTGCTACTGTCAGAACAACAAAGTGTGACATCATGTTCTATAAAGCATGCATCATGAGAGAGCCATGTATGAATCCAGCTACTATGGCTTATTTAACACATTGTGATTAAATGTCCTATGTGAATTTGGGTTCCTTTTGTGAATAGGAAGTACATCTTTAACAAGGCAGATATGCCACAGACATTATTACATGTTGATACGACTCAGTATAGCAATAGCATTTAGACTTATATACCGCTTCCCAGTGCTTTACAGCCCTCTCTAAGTGATTTACAGAATCAGCTTCTTGCCCCCTACAATCTGAGTCCTCATTGGAAGGATGGAAGGATGGGTCAACCTTGAGTCGGTCAAGATTGAACTGCTGGCAGTCAGCAGAGTTAGCCTGCAACACTGCATTCTAACCACTGTGCCACCATGGCTTTTGTATTGTGATATAGTGTGTTCAAATTGCACAGAATTGAGTAGATGGTGGTTACCCTATTGCACAGGTGTCAAACTGCCGGCCCATGGGCCAGATGCGTCACAACAAAACCGCGCCCACCTCATTGCCGGCAATGGGGAAAAAGCTCTGATACATCACGAGTTTGACACCCCTGCCCTATTGTGTATCAGAACTACTTTAAAAAGTAAAGGTAAATGACTATAGGGGGCAGCGCTCATCTCTGCTTCAAGGCCATTGAGCCAGTCCTGTCCAAAGACATTTCTATGGTCCTGTGGCCAGCATGTCACAGAGTGCTGTTACCTGACGTGGTACCTACTTATCTGCCCACATTTGCATGCTTTTGAACTGCAAAGTTGTTAGGAACTGGGGCGAGGACGGGAGCTCACCCCATCACGTGCCTCTCACGTCTCAAACCTGGCCTGCCAGCTTTCCATCCAACAGGCCCAGTGTCGTAACCACTGAGTTGATATAATTTTTCAAAAAGATTGCTAGATAAGCAGCTTTGATGAGCGAACCACAACCCCTCATATTCTTTCTCCCACTAGCTGATGCTATCAAAAGCCTAATAAATTCTTCTGTGGGAGGTTTGTTTGATCTGCTTGGCTGAGACCACACCATATGCCCAGTGGTGGGATTCAAATATGTGAACAACTGGTTCTCTGTGTGGATGCTGCTTCCGGAAGTCCATTCTGGGACTGGGCAACACAAAATTAGCTACAGGTTCTGCCAAAGTGGTGCGAACCGGCTGAATCCCACCACTGCATATGCCTATCACTATGTTGCAGGAATGAGAGAATGTCATCCTTTACAATCAATCCTTGTTTCAAATCAGGCCATTAGGGACTTTCTGGAATCTTCTTTTGCAGTATTAGAACTTGACTAGAGATTCAGAAGGCAAAGAACTGAATACTGTAGAAAGGTAAGATGATACAGCAATAATATGCAATATGTCAATCTCTTTTCTTTCACAACGTGCATGGTATTGTTAGTGAGGCTGTCAAAGATCAGTCCTTCCTCAAGTTTTGAGTTGATTGTTTCAGGAAGTATTGTCTGAAAGGTTAGCTAAACTTTTCTTGTGACCTTGTTTCTTCTCTCATTCACCTCACAAAATTGCAGAGTTCTTTAAACAACCCATCTAGGATACCTTGTGTTTTGAAACAGCAACCACAGATGATGAATAAATTTCTAATCTATGGGCCATGGGTGGTCTTTCATCTATACTCAGGTATGTCTATGAAGAAAAACAGGACAAATTGAAATACAACTTTTAGTCTCAAAACCATCCCTTACCATGTTGTATGTCAACCGTCCAACTCAGAACTGCCTGAGTTAGCACTCTGATTCATCTAAGATGTTAAGTAGGATTTGACTGTCTAATGAAAGTCTAACATTGGAGTAACAAAAGCAATGTTTTGCTTTTATTACTCCAGTAATGACTTCTTGATGGTAGCACAAATATCCTGCTGAAAGTTCAATGGGACTTTTCAGGTCAAGCAGATTTATTTTGGTAATATAAAGCATTAGGATTTATTTCTCTTGAGTCAGTTTGATACAGTAGGAGATGTCTCAAAGGTGCTTTTACCAAATGGCAACTGGATTTTCTTGTTTTTTTTGTTTGAAATTGTTTAACTTCTCATCCAAGAAGCTTCTTCAGTTCTTCAGAGCTGAGAAAGAATCACGGGGCCAAACATGACCTGGATGATTGAGAATCTCCATAGATAGTAGGCGATGTGCTTTTCTCCTTGGCTATATAAAAGTTTAGGCTGCAGATTATGATGAGGGAAAGATTTTGTATTTTAATATTTCTGCATGAGAGAAAGAACTTAGTCCACACACAGAAAAACAAGATGTTAAATAAAATTATGCTCAGATGCTACTTCTGAGATCAAGTAAGAACTTTACTGCAGGTTACACACTTCCCAAACTCAGTGCTTTAGTTTTGTTGGAAGAGAAGTCTTCATCGTGGTTCAGTCCAAGCTGGAAACAAACATGGGTGACTGCTTTAGGAAGAAGGTTGTAGTTTATTAAAAAGGAGAACCAGACAGGAAGATGGCTGGCAGAAAAGAGGACTGACCACATGTAGGGAGTGGGTTTTTATACCCTCTTGAGCCTTTTGTTTGGAGTGGTTTCCTGTTCATGTTTGAGGCTATTTCCTGTGTCATGTATTCTGAGCTGAGTCTGAGTTTGCCCTTTGGCATCTGTGAGTTAATCCTATTATGTCCTGTCTTAGACTTTGGGTGGGGTATGTAGATTTTAGGTGTCTTTGTCTTCTTAATCTCCTACCTCCCTGGATTTCCATCTCTATCTTTATAGAGCTGGTCCCTGCTTGGAGGAGGGAGACCTGGGGCTATTAAGAAAAGTGGGCATGCTTTCCTGCCTCTTTGAGGAAATATATTTTCCTGCCCTTTTAATATTTTCTTCCCTGGGGAGCTGACTTCCCACAGTTTGTTAGACTATAACTCCCAGCACCTACCAACCAGATTCACATCACATATCCAAACACATAAAGTATCTACTCTCGGTCTCAAACTTCATGAAGCTTCATCTGTAATGGTAATTTCTTAGAATAATTTTCACGATCTTCTCCACCTTTGAACTTTTACGTTTCTTTTGCAGCAAATGCTATTTGGTGTTTCCACTGTCTCAGGCCACTTTCAAAGGGGATTTGCCCTGCAGAAAATGAATTGTGTTGGGCAGGAGAAGAAGCAGGTTGCTACACACTGAAACTCTACCTTTGTAAGTGTGCAAGGGGAGATGTCATTTCAATAAATGCAGGGAGACCACAGATTAAATTGTGAGATTGATCTCTCTTCCTTCTCACTCAAGAGACTGGATTATTGGTATGAAGATCTTATTATTCAGAGAGATGACTGTGATTTCAGCTTCCTGAATTAGCATGAAATTAGCTTGATTTATTATTTATCATTAAAGGTATTTCTTCATTAAATTTATGTGCCACCCATCTCACTATCCAAAGTGACTCTGGGTCAAGACAAAAAATAATAGAGAATCTTTTAAAAGATTAGAAACCTTCCATGCACTTTTTATTGAAAGAAGAAAAGACTGCATTGATGATACATGAATTTGGGGATAAAAAAAGGGGGGGGGAGAGTAAGGGGATAATTCCTCAACAGAAAGAAGGATGGAAGTTATAATCCTATCTTTTCTTTTCTTACTTCATTTTCTTATTTTCTATGCTCTTTGTTTTCTTATTCTTTTATTCTTTTTTATACTTCTATTCTACTGGAAATTTCTAAAAAAAATCTATTTTTTTTTAAAAAGAGAAGAAACATGGAACCAGAGATTTGCTATTTGTGCCAAACTTAATATGGATCATGTTGATTTCAGACTTAGGGGTAACAAAAAAAGATTCCCAGATAATAACCTAGAAAGGGGTCAGGTACTTTGAATTATGACTCGTAAAGTTCTTTTTTCTTCTTCTTCTTCTCCTTCCAGCAAAAACTGTGATCAGTTCTGAAGCTGGGTGCATGCAAGAATGTCACAATTACAGAACCTACGGTCGTAAGATTTGGCATGAGATAATTTGCTGCTTCACAGATTATTGCAATCCATAAGTCAGAATGTGAAAGGAAACAGGCTTAGAACGAAAGCCCAGCATCGAGATATTTGCATGACAATGTTTTTCTTGTGACCTTCTGCTCTTGCATTTTGCAAAAGGTTGGCTTGCAAAAAAGCTGGATGACCACCAGATGGGAGCAACGAAAACTTCAACATTTTCTTATCATCTGCTGATCCTTTTACAAGAACCCTCTATCTCTCTCTTGGATAATAGAAATATGATTTCAAGATAAGTATAGGTCCACGAATCTATACTTCTGAAACATGGACACTAACCCGAAAGATGGACACTAACCTCACAATCAATACAAAAGCTACGAGTGGCGCAAAAAGCCATGGAAAAATACATGCTCGGCATCACAAGACAAGATAGAAACACCTGCACATGGATTCAAGCACAAACAAAGATAAAAAGTCAAACAGCTGTGCTCATACATCATTTTAGAATCATTACACTTTTAATCATGGCTTGTTGATTAGCTGGCTGTGCTCACACATTACACTGAGCCATAAAATTCCGTTTACAAGCAGAAGGACTGTGTTCCCATAAGCTGATTCTGAGCCAAAGAAATGTTATGGTTTAAAATAAGATGGGAATCCAAATCATTGTAAAAATAAAAAGGCTTCCTTTGCTTGTTATCTTTCTCTGCAGTTCTGTAATCATCAGTTCTGTAACTCCGTAGTTCTGTAACCATAAACCATCAATACAGACTGTGTCTACCTGGAACATATTCTCAAAGTAATAAGCTAGGTTTGCACAACAAACCAGCATCCTAGTGCATAGATGTTCCACTTCTGCCAGCTTGAAGGCCATACCAGCTTTCTCTGCACAATGAAGTTACATTCTAAATGTTGGTGGGGAGGAGATCCCTAAAGGCTATATGTACCTCATAAGCCCCAAACCTAGGTGTAGATTCTTTTGTTGTTTTGTTGCCAATTGTAATTAATTCAATAAATCATGGCTAAACTTGTCCTCCCCTCCTTTACACAATGCGCTTCAGGTATAGTATGTTGGGCTATCTACCAAAGTTACTGGAATTTACAGATTAAGGTGGTGGTTGTTGTAGAACACCAGCTTGAAGAAAGTTGGTTTATAGCCCTCCCTAATGTGAGAGAGATTGTAATAGGGGTGGGTTGGTTTTCTTTAAGAATTTTTATTCTAGGTGCAAGGCTTAATTGATTGGCCTAAGAGGTTAAGCATGTGCTTTCCCTTTTATAAAGGATGTCTGTTCAAAGCCGCCTTTGGTGGTTCATTCTGAGACCTGGGTGAGTTACTTGCGTGAAAATTTTGTATGTTCTGCTGATCTGAACTAAAAAATGGAGAAAAACATGTATTCTTTTTGTCTGAGCATAGTTTCAACAAATTGGCCATCTAATTTGTGGTGTTTTTTCCCCTTGTTTATTCATCTGAAACATGGTCTCTAAAAGAACATCTAGTTGGACTTGGTGTCCCTATTTAAAAATTAAAGTGGAAAAGAAAAAGAGACTGTGAGAGAGAAACTTTTTGGAGAAGTTAACTTGGATACCAGGTTAACTTGGTAGCGGATTAACTTAGTAAAAGGTTAACTTGCACACCATTGCAGGAGGTTGTGTCAGGGATCTTTGAAATTTGATAATGTTTATTTTCCAAATATTCATTGGAGATAATCTCTTTTAAAATGTATTAAGTGAGAGCACGTTCTTTCTCAAGAAATGGATTTTATAATGTTACTTGTTTGTAGGTGAAATGGTTTAATCTTATTTCTGAATCCTGGCAACAATTGCAGTTGCATTCTTATGTATTTGATTATTTGCAGGCAAGTAAGACAAGCCTAAGACATTTAGCCAGCGAAAGTAAATAAGCACTGCTTTTGCTCGACTCAAGTTGCAATTAAATTCCCAAAGAAGCAAGATGTGGCGCTTTTGCAATAAGTTTTCAACGGTCCATCTGCTTAACTGCCCGGAATTTACACAGTCTCTTGTCTTTTTGTCTTTTTAAAGAGGATCTTTCTTGAAGCAATGGCCTTGGAAGCCAGTTCTGCTACCAATGAGAGTTTTTGCTCAGAAAAGCCTGTTTGTGTAATCTGGGGTAAGAAATGTTTTCTCCGGATTTGATCAAATCTAAGCCATCCATCGGAGAGAGTGAGTTGGCCAAACAATTTTCTAACATCCCTTTTTTTTCCCCATTCAGGATGTCAGCTCAGTAGGGAAAACCCAGTCTATACATTTGAAACTCCGGAAGAGTGGTCGTGCGAGCAGCAGTTAGCTCTAAGAACAGTAAGTGAATGGCTCGTCTTTCTTTCTTTCTTTCTTTCTTTCTTTCTTTCTTTCTTTCTTTCTTTCTTTCTTTCTTTCTTTCTTTCTTTCTTTCTTTCTTTCTTTCTCTCTCTCTCTCTCTCTCTCTCTCTCTCTCTCTTTCTTTCTTTCTTTCTTTCTTTCTTTCTTTCTTTCTTTCTTTCTTTCTTTCTTTCTGGAGGCAGAATCCAAGGGGTGGGGGAGTGGCGGTCAGAATGTTCCTTCATGGGTCCCTCTGCTTCACATCTGTTTTGTTCTTACTGCCTGCTGCATCCGTGGTTTTCCTCTCCTCTGTTGAGATCAAAATACGGTTGAACGCAAAGCATTGAAATAATGTTGGGGCTTATATATTTAACAGCTAAGTTTCAAAGCATCCCATTTTTAAAAAAACAAAAACAAACAAACGCTCACCAATTTGGGCATTTTGAATCTTGAATTATAGTTTGCCCCTCCAAAAGACTCTGGGTGAGGGGGTTTGTGAATCCTCAGAGGAAAATGACAGATACGAAACACAATCTGGTTTTTAACTCTTCCACAGGGCTTTTCTTTAGATCCAGGGGTCTCTTGTAGATTTTATGGAATACTTGTGGGGTGCATGAAGACACAGCTTGAGGAAAATGGATAGTGCCATAGAAGTACCATAAGTAGTAAATAAACTTTTTTTTATCGTAACCAGTTCCCTCATTCAAATGGTTAAGAATATTTCTGCCTCATGTATAAAATTTCAGAGGTCTGGGACTGCGTAAAAAGTCTTGCTAAGAGGTTATACTATCCAGTAAGGATGCAGTGAAATGGTTTGCTTAATCTTTTCTTTCTTTCTTTTTGCTGGTTAATGACCACAGTAAAGTTATTTATAAAGCCATGGTGGCACAGGTTAGAATGCAGTATTGCAGGCCGACTCTGCCCACTGCCAGGAGTTCGATCCTGACCGGCTCAAGGTTGACTCAGCCTTCCATCCTTCTGAGATTGGTAAAATGAGGACACAGATTGTTGGGGACAATATGCTTAGAAAAGGCTCTAAAGCACTATGAAGGAGTATATAAATCTAAATGCTATTGTTATTTGAATTTACATAAACAACCATTGGTTTATACATTAGAATGACACAGGTTTATGCAACATATTAAGTCAAAACATCAGTCATCTCGCCCTCAAGAGCTATATATTTAGGATTTATGAGGGCTAAACTGAACACATTTCTTGGTCAGAGAATGTCTGTTGGTGAGACACTATCTCCAGAACTCTACATTCAGAAATGAAGGTCCTTCGGATATTTTTAGCACTGGTGACTCTGCCTTTCTTTCAAGTAGATCTGCCTTGGGGAAAACGCCAAGGATGAATTCAATGTTGTAGAGATCTTGCCACCAAAGGGTAGCACAAATTCTACTCCAGTGCGTATTGCAACCTTGAAACTTTCTGTACTTCCAATGGTGAGTGATATCATCATAATTATTTTTTTAGGATGTCTCATTTGATAATTCCAAACACCTTCTATCTAGCTTTTCGTCTAAAGTTTTCTAGCGACTATAGTTGCACTCTTTAAAACATTTATCGTGTGCAGTTCAGCTATAGAACATCTTGACCTCCTCCAATGGATGCAACAGTAGACTTTGGTAGTCACTGTCCAGTCTTTCAAGTTAGCATTAATGGTTTTTGTATTTTTCCTTAATTGAAATGTTGAATAGCTTCTCAGACTATGAATTTTTTATGTTTTAAAGGCTACTCTAGCAGGGCTTGATTTGACTCCTCCCATCACATTTAGGCTAAAATCAGGATCTGGACCCATATACCTTGCTGGACAACATGTAACAGGTAAACATCCAAAGTCCTTGAGACAATCTGAAGTTGATCTTGGCTCTATTAAGTGGGTCTTCAGATCTGCTCAAATGTGTTGTGAGAGATATCTTTATATATGTGTGTGTGTGTGTATAATTTCTGAAAACATGTTTTCTGCTGGTTAATGATTACAATAAATTTATTTGAACTTTGAAATATTTGTCTAATATGCTGTCTATAGAGATTTTGCTGTGATCGCCTGCAGATCAGTTTAAGATTCGGTTTATACATTGTACAGTTATATGTTTGGATTGGTTTGGGATTAATGTATTGTGGGAACCCAGCAATTATAATTAAGAAACTGTCGGCGAACTGTGAGCTACATGCTATTATGTGTTATGAATCAAGATGATTACAACCAGCCATGGTTTGTTATTAAAACTCTAATCTGCAAATCCAATTTGTGTGTTTGTGCATGAAAACCAATGTAGTATAGTGGTTAAGGTGCTAGATTAGTTGCACACATATGACTCCTCCTTTATGTATAGAATCTGGAAGAGTGACTTCAGAATTGTCACTTTCTCAGTTCTAGACTGTGTAAATATATATCCACCACCCACACCATATGAGCATGGGATATTGCAGTCAATAATAATCTAGAGACCTCCATCCAATTATGGATAGGTTTGGGCTGAAGATATACATACATAGTCCAGGTTTAGCAAAGATTTAATTACAAATATTTAATGCATGAATTTATGTTTCCTTCCATTCTTCCTCCACTTCCTTTGCTAGGAAAAATCTGCAAGAAAAACCAGATTTAGTTGAATCTTAAGTTAAGCCTTATATTGGAACTTCAACTATATTCAGTAGCTTATTGTTTTTCACTTAGTTCCCCATGCATGCTGTAAAGAGAAAAATGGAGGTGATGTGGCCGGATAAAATATCTCTCCGAGGATAGAAACAGGTTGATTGAAATAATGATATTGCCCTTTGCAAAAAGGGATTTACTGTGGATTATGAACTGACAGTAATTGAGGGGTTCACATGTGTGGTAGAAACAAGAAGTTCTAAAAGTTTGAAGATCCTAGCTTTGTTTGCTTTATTAGGAATGACAAGTTCTCAGAACTGAATTCTGCACATAGAATTGAAAATGTGATGCCCCAAAAATGCGGACTGAATATAGCTAACGTTCCATTTCATATGTCCTTTAAGGAAAATTGCCTGTGGCTGCAGTCAAGGTAGCTTTCCATAAAAATAGCAACGTTTTATAACTCAATGTGTCTTGCAGTTGGCTTGCAATGGAACGGAGATGACCAGGAGAGAGAATCGTCTTCTTCATTGCAGCAAAGTGATGAGACGGAAAGCTCTTCTACGGAAGACTCACCTGTAAAACCTGTGAAATATAAAACCAGCAAGCGTGGGTCTTCCACCAAGAAGGAACAAGAGCTGCCTGTTCAGGAACCCACTTTGGTAAAGAAACAATTAGATTTTAATGCAGTTTATAGGTCAAATCAGTTGTTTTCCATGTATAAGAGGCCTTCATCCTGCAGTGGATAAAGAATGGCTAAAATGATGATGATGATGATGATGATGATGATGATGAATTCACACACACACACACACACACACACACACACACACACACACACACATCCACCACCACCACCATCATTTTAGCCATTCTCTATCCACTGCAGGATGAAGGCCTTTCCCGCATGTTTCCAACCTTATACAGGCCTGAGTTTTCTTTTGCCAATTGAGCCCACAATACTTGCTGATGTCATTGGTCCATCTTGTTTTAGATTTATTTTGTGGATGCTTTTTATCAAGTGGGATTCATTCTATAACTGCCTTGGTCCACCTGCCATCAGTTCTTCTTGCTATGTGGCCAGCCCATTTCCAGTTCAATTCTTTTACTCTCTTGGTGTATACTTTTGTTTGTTCTCTAATCCTTCTTTCTATCTTGTCTTGTGATGCCGAGCACGTATTTTTCCATGGGTCTTTGCACAGTTCCTAGCTTTTGTATCGATTGTGAGGTTACTGTCCATGTTTCACCGGCATATGTTAGAGCAGGTAGCACACGCTGATTGCAAACTTTTCTCTTCAAGCATAGAGGGAGGTTATTCTTGAAAATTATGCTTAGCTTGCAGAATGCCTGCCAACCACATTCAATTTCCTTTATTGTTTCACCTTCCATTAAGATCCATTGGACAAGGTATATGTGTATACACACATACAGAGATAGTCTTTGACTTACAACAGTCGAAGTTACAATGGCACTGGAAAAAGTGACTTATGACCACACCATCCTCTTTTGTGACCTTCTGACAAGCAAAGTCAATTGGGAAGCCACTTAGCAAGTGTGTTACTGATTTAACATCTACAGTGATTCACTTAACAACTGAGGCAACAAGGTTGTAAAATGGGGCAAAATTCACTTTACAACTGTCTCACTTAACCACAGAAATTTTGGGCTCAATTGTTGTAAATTGAGGATTACCTGTGTACGGTAGAGGAGGACCCGAGATTGAGAAAGATGCATACCACCCATAAGGGTGAGAAGGGATGTGTGTGTGAGCATGCACGCGCATGTGTGCGTGTGTATATATGAAGAGTATGTCTCAGTAAATAGACAAATAATTATACTGGCAAATGAACTCCAAGTCAATATTTACTTACCTGAAAGGATAAACAGAAGGACCATAAGTAAACAAGAAAGCAGTAGGAGCAAGAGAGACTTCTGATTTCCTGTCGGCTTCCCCAGTGACTTTGCTTGTGGGAAGTTAAGAAGCATCAGAAATCATGACCACATGACTGTGGGGATGCTGCAACGAGCACAAAATTGTGAATAACACTGATCTGGACATTGTGGAAATCTCAATTCCACAGGAGTAAAGTCTCCCAGATGTTTTTTTAACGCATTCTTTAAGTTTAACAGATTTTGATTTTTTTAAAAAAATGTTGCAGTATAATGCACTCAAGTACCCAAAATGAAATGATGTGACTCTCTGTGTGTATGTGTGTTGTACCTTTGAAATTGGATTGTAAGTAGTTTTAGTGGAGTCTGTTGTAACTTAAAATGGTTGCTGAGTGATCAGTTGTAAGTTGAGGACTCCTTTTTTAAATATCCATCTCTGTGCCCCGTATAACTCTGAATGCCTTGGCTTTTTTCTACAGAAAAAAAAAGGAAACAGAGGAAGGAAGCCTGCTGCTAAGGGAGAACTGCGGCTTTAAATTCTTATGGAAGGTGAAACAAATGTGGTTTCCTTGAACCCATTTGATGGAGATGGAGATCTTTCTCAGATCCAAAGAGATTCTCCGAAGAACGGGTTTCTTCTAGTATTTTCTTTTCACAAGTCATTCACTTATTGGATATGGGCACTTCATCCATAAAGCAAAAACAGATACCTGGTATCTTTGCATTTCTGTAAATTAGAAGTCTTCTAACACAAAATGAATGGCTGTAAAAACAGTAGATGCAGTGGGTGTACGATTTAGCAATGGTCAAGCTTCATTTTCAACATCAGGAACTGTACAAGAAGCCATTAGGAAATAAAATATGTATCTTCCTCTACTTTTGCTTCTTCCATTCGATCTAAATTTGGCCAGCAGGATAAGTTGGCAAGGACTGAACTACAAAATGGAAACAATGCAATGGAGAAGAAAGAATGATGTAAACCAGTAGAGGTTTGGAAGAAGCACACAGATCGATGCATTTGAAAAGGGATGGAGATATGTCACTATGTTCTTGTAAGAGAATTAAACATTCACATCAATATGGTTTGTGACCTTTTTTTTGAGGGGGGAGGAGCTCTGTGGAAGATTAAACATTTTTATGTTTTTGAGTGGAAAAAGCTAGACTTTCAGCCACAGCAGGAATTAGGATGATAACATAGGAGTACGTTCTAGGGATCTTATATGAACATGATCCGCCATATATGAGTGAGATGAGTTTATTCCAAACCAGATAGACTGTAAAGGAATATTCCACATTTCCTAGTCGTCTTCTCCATCCTGATTAGGGGTCTGTCTTTGGTGAAGGGGAACACAGCATAAATAACGAAAAGTGAAACCTCCATAACATATTTTAAGTGATAAAATCAGTCCCAGAATTTCTGCGAACATAAATGTCCTCCTTGGAAAAGTTTTTCTATCTTGGAGAAACCCAGGTGTCTTGACTTTGGTGGAATGTGTAAAAAAGATCATAAGAACTCTGGTCAAAATGATTGTGGATATGTAGCAAAATAGGTTGCAAGGATGTTTCCAGGTAATGCAATTCCTATGTGGCTTCTTGAAAAGGCAGTTGTGGTATTTGATGCCAACACTTAGGGAAGAAGTAAAAATAATAATACCAAAATACAGGCTGTCCCAAGATAGATATGATCCACAGGAACAAACACACAACTTATTATTAAATGCTTCTAATATCAGCCTATGATTGAGAACCACAGTTGAACAATTAAAATGGATTCTTGTTAGTTTTTATTCTGCATTTATAATTCTAATAAAATTATATTTCAAAGAACATGATCCTGCAAGAATAAATGGATGCTTAAATTTTAAAATGGAACACCAATCACATTTTGAAGAAAGATACCAATAAAGGAAAATATTTGTAGCTCAGGGCTGAAATGGCGGTCCATGAAGGTCTTTGAGTTTGGTTGTTTTCATGCAGATATTTCCTTATCCAAACTAAGTAACATCATCTGCATTGACGCACTTAGTTTGGGTAATGAAATGTTTGCAAGAAAACAATCAAGGTCAGGGAGAACCAAGGACCCCTTAGAAGACAGAGATTTTTTCTTAAATATGCTACTTTTTACCTCAGATCGTTCAAATGAGGTTAATCGGGCAATTTCAAGGCACATGTTTGGCCCAAGATAGTCATCAATTGCTTTGCAAATGGTTCAAGGGTAATCATAAGATACAGTTGTACCAATACAAATACAACATCTTTGAGCGAGTCTAGTTTCAATGTATTTTCCAGTTGATTAAGAAAGCTTTCATAATGTCATAGTCAAGCATTCAGGTGTAGCCGATAATGAGGCACAGAACATACTGCACCAGGACATTGCTGATTCTTGGTCATAAGATTTTTATTGTAATTTTGGAGTATTTATAACACCATCTTCAATGTCCAAAGGACTTACATTCATCTATGACTTTGCTCAGAAAGTATCTTTGTATGAGTTGTAATACTGACTTCAATAACAGTTCAGGATCATCTCCATCTATACCTATCAAAGTTCGACCAATTCTTTAACCTTATTCAAAGCAACAGGTGCTGGAAGGAAAGGAAACATGAGCAAAGCTTTGTGGTTCTCTATTGCCATCCTTCTCTGCTGTGCCTTGAGTGAGTAGCCAAAATTAGAGCTTCAAACAATATTGACACAAAGAGTATATTTTTGGGGTACTTTACTCATTTCTTTCACTTTGTCCATTTAGCTGAGCCGTAAACCAAGTGTCCCATTGCTTGTCAGGGAAAATACATTTTCTAAAGAGTGGTTTATGTCCCATATTTTAATTGTTTGACAGTTGTAATGTGACTTAACTGATGGGACGTTTCCGCTCAGCTCTATAGATTAAAAATGAGTAGAAAAAGTGGTGGAGATCAACACTTTAATTTATGATGAATAAAACCAGAAATGAAACAACAACAAAAAGCTTCAGAAACAAAGTTGTGAGTCTAGAGTAATCAAGCCCTGTTGGAATCACCACATTTTTTGTGTGTGGAGACATGTCTATCATAGCAAAATACACAGTTCAATATTATAGTTCCGTAAAGTAAACTTGCTTATGAAGAGCGATTGTGTCTTTAAGTACACGGTGGTAATCTGATACTTGCTACACAGTTTAAATATCAGGGAAATGAATATTCTTTAATTCTGTAGCTATAGAAATGAATTATATTGATACATCCTAAATTTTGCTGCTTCTCTTTCCAACAGCCGAAGGTCTTACCTGTTATAAATGTGACAGATTTAAGGTGGGAGTTGGCTGTAGGAGTGCACCTCAAACAACTTGTATTGCTGAACCAGGTCAAAAGTGTAAAATTATAAACACTTTTTTAGGTATGTATGCTTCCACTTAAAATCTGGTATTATTCAGATAAGACTATTCTCTCTGCACACATCACACAGTTTCCAACTGAAATACAGTACAGCATTTACAACCCCTTTGTTTTTCTGTGCTGTGGGTAGAGGAGAATGTAGATAGGGGGTATGTGGTTTCTACTTTCTAGCTATCAAATACATTCCACTTTTTACAGACTGTCTCAATTCCAGATTTCTCATCCACTTTGCCCTTTGGATATCAATATCTTGGGATACCAGGAAGGAGAAAGCTATTCTAAGTGGGCTTCTTGGATATGTTCCAGAGGATTTGTTGTGCAATCAATGATGTGGATGTGCTAATATATTTTCTTCTTTAACAGAAGGAAGAATGAAAAATATAGTTACACAAGGATGCACTGAGCCTAATGAGGAATGTGATCAGACTGTTCTCCATCCAAATAACGGTCCTACTGATACCATTTGTTGCAACACTAACCTTTGCAATGTACCATAAAAGAAGCAATTCATTGTGTTCCAACATTACCACCACTTCAGGACATATTCTTCTCTAACTTTTTCAGTTGTGTTTCTCTTTCTCCAAGCTTCTAAAGGCCGTGCTGTGGAAAATGATCTGATTAGTCCATTGTTTAAAAGATGTGATGGATTGTTTGGGTTGCAATTATAGTATTACGGGCATTTACTGGTTCCAGTGGGGGAGCATGAATTGCGAACGGCATAATCCTTTCAGTTGTGTGCTTGTTTACTCTTTTAAATGCTTGTTCTTCTCTTTTATCAGGAAGACACGTATGCATGAATTAAATTAAATTAAATTAAGGAACTAATGATAAAATATATCACACTTCCAGCAATTAAACATTTAATATAGATTGGCCTATCAATATTAAATGCTGACAACTGCAAAATGAAAATCACAAATGTCAGATATGTGGATAATCGATTATTTATTTATCAATCCCTTCAATAAACAGTGCATTCTCCAAAATGATGTGCAAATAAATTACTTTTGGGGATCAATTGGAACGTTTTTGTGATTTTTGATGAGATGTTCAGGGTGAACATCCATGCTGCAGTACAGCACACATACTTAAACTCTCTTTTCTGGTCTGATTAAAACTGGGGCAGATTTCTTTCATATTCCAATTCTAGTAGGATGGAATCCTTTCTGAAAAGATCCTGGAGAATCAGATCTAAACAACACACTTCCATCCAGCTATTTCCTTGAGATAATGAAGGGTTGAGGTTACAAAATAGAGATATGCCTTCCAATACTGAAATTTTTACAGTATTATTTCTAATACTGTATTAGAATAGGACACAGTAGTACTCTATAATAGAATTATTATTCTATTTTATTAAGTTAGGACAAAATGTTTTCTCCATCTCAAATGTAGCTGGCTGTCCTTTCATCCCTGAGCAATCCTATCTCCTTGTGCAGAAAGAAGATATTTCTTCTTTTATCTTGGTCAAGGCAGCATTCCACACTAGAACAGAACACAGTATTGTCAAAAATGAATAATCCAAATGTACATAAAATAGTTATATTGGAACAACTTGCCTCCAGAAGTTGTGAATGCTCCAACCCTGAAAGTTTTAAAGAATAGATTGGACAACCATTTGTCTGAAATGGTATAGGGTTTCCTTCTTGTGCAGGGGGTTGGACTAGAAGATCTCCATGGCCCCTTCCAACTCTGTTATTCTATTCTATTCTATTCTATTCTATTCTATTCTATTCTATTCTATTCTATTCTATTCTATTCTATTCTATTCTATTCTATTCCACTCCATTCCACTCCACTCCACTCCACTCCACTCCACTCCACTCCATTCCATTCCATTCCATTCCATTCCATTCCATTCCATTCCATTCCATTCCATTCCATTCCATTCCATTCCATTCCATTCCATTCTATTCTATTCTATTCTATTCTATTCTATTCTATTCTATTCTATTCTATTCTATTCTATTCTATTCTATTCTATTCTATTCTATTCTGCATAAGAATTGTGATAAGAGTAATAGACCTAACTTGCAGTTCCAGAACACATTTCAAATGGTTTGGTATCTTGAACACTTTACTTTCTATCTGAGCAACCTGAGAACTTGCACACTTTCCATAGGAGTTCCATAACACAACTTAGTTCACAACTAAGGACAACCCAGGATAGTTAATTTGTGTTAGCTGGATCACAACAAAGAAGATCATCAACAGCACATGTCTTGTCTTACCCAAATAGGGAAGGAATCAGGGAATCCTGAAGGGGGTCTAGGACAACTTGCCATAGCGGTATTGCTATGTCCAGCTTGCCTCGGTCAACTCAAGATAGGACAATTCATCATGGCCACCTTGCCATGGACAACTCCCCATGGTCTAATTTAACACAGGATAACTCAATGCAAAATAACTGTACTGTACTTCTTTAATATTAGTGTGGTAATGCTGGAATAGAATCTTTACAGAAAGGATGCTAAAGAAGGGAGACAATGAAATGTGGATGACAAAAATTAATGTCAGTGGAAAATAACAGTACAGTTATCTTATGTTTAGTTATCCCTGATTGAAATGTCCCCCAGTGCTTTGGCCATGGTGAACTGTCCCATTCATCTCATTCCAATCACAATCATCTCATTCACTTAACAACTTGCGGAGATCTAGTATCTCAGATTTCATCTAAAAATGATCTACACCACAGTTTGGTAATTTTATCCCTCCAAATGCCACAGACCCTGCAATACATTTGGCACTGGGCTGTGCACTCTCTATTGTCTTCTAGAAGATGTCCCACACTCCTGATTCATGTTCAGCTTGTTATTAATGAATGCATATAATGATAAGAACAAACTAAAATAATGTAAAAAATATTAGAATATTATGAGCCTTCAAAAATAAATGGATGGTTGAATTTTAAAATGGAAGATAGCTGTTGGAGGCCTCCATTTGGAGAGGAAAAGCAGCAGAATAGGGAGTAGAAGAAATAATTTTTTTCTTAAATATACTACTTTTTGCCTTAGAATATATGCTAATTTCAAGGCATGGGTTTCACCCAAGAAAATCTCTAATTGTTTTGAAAATAGTCCAAATGTTATCATAAGAGAGACACAGGGTGGAGAAGGGCCTTAACAGAATTTGAGTCTTATCAATAGGAGCATAATATCTGTGGCTAAGTCTAATTTCAATGTATTTTCCCGTTGATTAAAAAGGTTTTCATAACTTAATCAAGCACTCAGGTGTAGCCTGACTTTTAAAATGGATGATAGCTGTTGGAGGCCACCATTTGGAGAGGAAAAGCAGCAGAATGTAAAATAGAAGAAAGAAAATTTGTCTTAAATATGCTACTTTTTGCTTCAAAATACCTTTCTATTGTTAATCTGGCAATTGAGTCTAATTTAGTGTAAGTTCCAGATGATTAAGAAAGTGTTCATAATATCATAATCAAGCATTCAGGTGTAGCCTACAATGAGGCACAGAACATACTGCACTGGGCTATTGTGGATTTTTGGTCATAAGATTTTTATCGTAATTTTTGGAGTATTTATAACACCATCTTTATTAGCCAGATAACTTAACATCCATCTGTGACTTGCTCAGAAAGCATGTCTCTGTGAGTTAGAATACTGAATTTGATAACAGGTCAGGATTATCTTCATCAATACCAGTGAAAGTTCCACCAAATGTTTCAACCTTACTTCAGAGTAACAATTGCTGGAAGGAAAGGAACCATGAGCAAAGCTTTGTGGTTCTCAATTGCCATCCTTCTCTGCTCTGCCTTGGGTAAGTAGCCAAAATTAGAGCTTTGAACAGTATCGATGCAAAGGGTATTTTTTTGGGTACTGTACTCAAATAAATACTTTGGCCACCTAATGAGAAGGAAGGACTCACTGGAGAAGAGCCTAATGCTGGGAAAGATTGAGGGCAGTAGAAGAAAGGGACGACAGAGAATGAGGTGGCTGGATGGAGTCACTGAAGCAGTAGGCGTGAGCTTAAATGGACTCCAGAAGATGGTAGAGGACAGGAAGGCCTGGAGGAACATTGTCTATGGGGTCGCGAGGCATCGGACAAGACTTCACAACTAACAACAACTCATTTTCTCCATTTAGTTGAGTCAAGAACCAAGCATCCCACTGCTTGTATACTGCATACTCTTTCTGAGTGGGGCTTTATGTCCCACATCGCTTACTCTTTTGACCATTTTAGTATTGACTTAACTGCGGGGAACTTTCCGCTCAGTTTTACATTTTAAAAATGGATAGAAAAAATGTCCAAGATTAATAACAGAATAACAGTGTTGGAAGGGGCCTTGAAGATCCTCTAGTCTAGGACAACCACCTGCTCAAGCAGGAAACCCAATGGTGGGATTCAGCCAGTTTGCAGAAGTTCGGCAGAACCGGTAGCTAATTTTTTGTTGCCCAGGGCCAGAACAGACTTCTGAAGCGGCATCCACACAGAGAATCGGTTGTTGACATATTTTTATCCCACCACTGAGGAAACCCTATACCATTTCAGACAAATAGTTGTCCACACTCTTCTTAAAAACCTGTAGTGTTGGAGCACCCAAAACCCACAATTCTGTTGGTACCAGCTACTCAGCTAAACAATTGGGAAAATGAGAGGCAAAGAAATTCTGGTGATATAGAAATTAATTATATTTATACAACCTTGATTTTTCCTCTTCTTTTTCCAGCAGTTGAAGCTCTTACCTGCATCAAGTGCAAAAATTTTAAACAGATTACTTCAAGATGTATCAGTAAGAATCCGTCAAAAATGTGTTTCACCAAACCGGGTAAACCATGTCACATTATCAAATATTATGCAGGTATGTATGTTTCTACTTAAAATCTGGTATTACTCCGATAAAAATATTCCTTCTGGACATGGCACACATTATTCTATTAAAATACAGTAAAATATTTATGAGCCAAATCATGTTCATTCTCTTTTACAAACTATCTCAGCTCTAAGAATTTCCATCCAAATCAGGAATGGAAGCCCATAGCTTGTTTGTTCGTGTGTGTGTGTGTGTGTGTGTGTGTGTGAGTGCACGGGTGTGTACCAGAAGGGGGAAAGCTATGCTAAGGAGGTTTCTTGCTTCTTGCATAATTCTTCAGGGTTTGTGGTGCAACCAATGAGGTAGATGTGCTAACTGGTTTCTTCTTTTTCAGCCGAAGAAATGAAAATTGTATATTCACAAGGGTGCCTTAAACCTAAAATCCCATGTAATACGACCGGTTCATTGAAAGAAGGGACAATGCTTGAAAGCATCTGTTGCGACCATCGTGACTTCTGCAACACACCATAAAAAAGCAGTCTGTGGTGTTCCGACATGGCCTTTCAATTCATCACATATTTTTCTTCACTACTTTCAATTGTTTTTTTTTTGTGTTTCCCCAAGATTCTAAAGGCTACTTTTGCAGAAAAAGGACCTGATTAGTCCATTGCTTTAAAGATGTGATGGCTTGTTTTGGGATACGGTTGTAGTATTGTAGACATATTTCTGGTTCTGGTAAAGAAGCATGAATTGTGAGAGGTATAATCCTTCAGTTTGTGCTTGATCATTCTTCTGAACACTGGTTCTCCTCTTTTATCAGGAAGATGGGTATGTGTATGTGTGTTTATGTATGTGTTTGTATGTGTATGCGTATGCGTATGCACACCCACATAGTCTCTCTTGTTCTCCCCCTCTTTCTCTACACACACACACACACACACACACACACACACACACACACATGAAATTAAATGAAACTGTGGAACTAATGATAAAATATGTCCCATTTCCAACAATCAAGTATTCAATGTAGATTTCCCTATGAATATTAAGTCTTGACACATGCAAATCACAAATGTCTGTTTATCTGCCTGTCTGCCATCTAATGACTCCAATAAACACTTGGCTAAGGGGACAAATAGTTGACTATCCTTTCAGAAATCATTTGCATCAGCTGGATCACCAGAAGAAGGTCATCTCTGTCCCCAAGATGCATACTATGATATTTATTTCTACTGTCCAAATAGAAAAGGAATTATGGTATCCCAGAGGGTCCCAAACCAAATGCCATACAGCTCAACAGCAATTCTTTGGTGGTTACTTTCTGGTACCAGTTTTCTATCAAGGACCAGATCCCAGGAATGCGCTATCTCTATTTCCTAATCTGCAGGAATTGAGTTTGAACATGGTCTGTATCTTATCATAAGGGAACTTTCAGGATTATTTTTTTTTTGCATTCCCCCCTTCCCTGGCCAGCTTGTTCAAATAAATGGGTCTTCAGACCGCGTCGGAAGGAGCGAAGGTCTGGTGCCGTCCGGAGCTCAACCGGCTGCTGGTTCCATAAAGCCGGAGCGCCCACAGAGAAGGCCCTCCCCCTGGGGGCCACCAGCCGACATTCTCTGACCGGAGGCACCCTGAGGAGGTCCTCTCTGTGGGAACACACAGGGTGGAGGGAAGTTGACACCGGCAGCAGGTGGTCCCCGAGGTACTCCGGACTCATGCCATGTAGGGACTTAAAGACCATTACCAGAACCTTGAATCTCACCCGGAAGACAACTGGTAACCAATGCAGCTCGCGGAGCAAAGGTGTAACATGGGAGTACCGGGAAACTCCCAAGACAACTCTCGCGGCCGCATTCTGTACCAGTTGGAGCCTCCAAGTGGTCTTCAAGGGAAGCCTTGAAGTTTTAATGATTTTGCCACCAAACTACTATGCTCAACAAGTCCACGTGGACCAAACATCAAATTTTCAGAAGTTACTTTTAAAACTTGGAAAATTGATCGAAAAAAGGTGCCAGAACACTGTTCCAGTGCGTTCTATGACAAAAAAGCACTTTATCTATCTATCTTATATTAAATTATATAAAATTTAATCTAATATGTGTGTGTGTGTGTGTGTGTTCATATGAAATTAGATTAAATGAGGACACCAAAAACAAAATATGTCCCATTTCCAGCCACGAAATATATAAGACAGTTTTGCCAATTAATATAAAATGCTGCCAACTCCAAAACGCAAATCACAAACAACTTTTTATCTGTCTGCCTGTCTACCATCTAATAACTCCAATAAACACCACTAAGAAGTCAAATAGTTTATTATCCCACCATAAATCATTTCCATTACCTGGATCACAAGAAGATGGTCACTACTGTTCCCAAGGTTCATACAATGATATGCAGTGTCCTGTCCAAATAGAGAAGGAATCATGGTATCTTGGAAAGTCCCAAACCAAATGCCATACATCTCAACATAAATTCAAATCACAAACATGTCTACTGTCTCCACAAGCTCTGTTGGCACCACGGAAGGTGAATGGAGGTGAGAGTCATAGTGTACACTGAGAAATGTCTCAGCATCATCTCGGTTGCTGTCCAGGAAATTTTACAACCGGTCATCCTGTCAATCTCTTTCAGAAAATTCAATACCCAGAAACATTCATGATAACTCAGTGCAAGATAACGGTACTGTACTTCTTCAATGTTAGTGAGCCTTAAAAAATAAATGGATAGTTGACTTTTAAAATGGATGATAGCTGTTGGAGGCCACCATTTGGAGAGGAAAAGCAGCAGAATGTAGAATAGAAGAAAGAAAATTTGTCTTAAATATGCTACTTTTTGCTTCAAAATATCTTTCTATTGTTAATCTGGCAATTGAGTCTAATTTTAGTGTAAGTTCCAGATGATTAAGAAAGTGTTCATAATGTTATAATCAAGCATTCAGGTGTAGTCTACAATGAGGCACAGAACATACTGCACTGGGCTATTGTGGATTTTTGGTCATAAGATTTTTATCGTAATTTTTGGAGTATTTATAACACCATCTTTATTAGCCAGAGAACTTAACATCCATCTGTGACTTGCTCAGAAAGCATGTCTCTGTGAGTTAGAATACTGAATTTGATAACAGGTCAGGATTATCTTCATCAATACCAGTGAAAGTTCCACCAAATGTTTCAACCTTACTTCAGAGTAACAATTGCTGGAAGGAAAGGAACCATGAGCAAAGCTTTGTGGTTCTCAATTGCCATCCTTCTCTGCTCTGCCTTGGGTAAGTAGCCAAAATTAGAGCTTTGAACAGTATTGATGCAAAGGGTATTTTTTTGGGTACTGTACTCAAATAAATACTTTGGCCACCTAATGAGAAGGAAGGACTCACTGGAGAAGAGCCTAATGCTGGGAAAGATTGAGGGCAGTAGAAGAAAGGGACGACAGAGAATGAGGTGGCTGGATGGAGTCACTGAAGCAGGAGGTGTGAGCTTAAATGGGCTCCAGAAGATGGTAGAGGACAGGAAGGCCTGGAGGAACATTGTCTATGGGGTCGCGAGGCATCGGACAAGACTTCACAACTAACAACAACTCATTTTCTCCATTTAGTTGAGTCAAGAACCAAGCATCCCACTGCTTGTATACTGCATATTGTTTCTGAGTGGGGCTTTATGTCCCACATCGCTTACTCTTTTGACCATTGTAGTATTGACTTAACTGCGGGGAACTTTCCACTCAGTTTTACAATTTAAAAATGGATAGAAAAAATGTCCAAGATTAATAACAGAATAACAGTGTTGGAAGGGGCCTTGAAGATCCTCTAGTCTAGGACAACCACCTGCTCAAGCAGGTAACCCAATGGTGGGATTCAGCCAGTTTGCAGAAGTTCAGCAGAACCGGTAGCTTATTTTTTGTTGCCCAGGGCCAGAACAGACGTCTGAAGCGGCATCCACACAGAGAATCGGTTGTTGACATATTTCCATCCCACCACTGAGGAAACCCTATACCATTTCAGACAAATAGTTGTCCACACTCTTCTTAAAAACCTGCAGTGTTGGAGCACCCAAAACCCACAATTCTGTTGGTACCAGCTACTCAGCTAAACAATTGGGAAAATGAGAGGTAAAGAAATTACCTTGATTGTTCTTCTTCTTTTTCCAGCAGTTGAAGCTCTTACCTGCATCAAGTGCAAAAATTTTAAATTGATTACTTCAAGATGTGTCAGTAACAATGCATCAAAAACGTGTATCGTCCAACCAGGTCAACCATGTCACATTATCAAATATTTTGCAGGTATGTATGTTTCTACTTAAAATCTGGTATTACTCCGATAAAAATATTCCTTTTGCACATGGCACACATTATCCTATTAAAAATACAGTAAAATATTTATGAGCCAAATCATGTTCATTCTCTTTTATAAACTATCTCAGCTCTAAGAATTTCCATCCAAATCAGGAATGGAAGCTCATAGCTTGTTTATGCGTATGTTTGTTTGTTTGTGTGTGTGTGTGTGTGTGTGTGTGTGTGTGTACGTGCGCGTGTGTACCAGAAGGGGGAAAGCTATGCTAAGGAGGTTTCTTGCATAATTCTTCAGGGTTTGTGGTGCAACCAATAAGGTAGATGTGCTAATTGGTGTCTTCTCTTTCAGACGGAGAAATGAAAAGTGTATTTTCACAAGGGTGCCTTGACCGTAAAATGCCATGTAATACGACCAGTTCATTGATAGAAGGGACAATGTTTGAAAGCATCTGTTGCGACCATCATGACCTCTGCAACACACCATAAAAAAGCAGTCTGTGGTGTTCCGACATGACCTTCAATTCAGCACGTATTTTTCTTCACTACTTTCATTTGTTTTTTCTTTTTGTTTCCCCCAGCTTCTAAAGGCTACTTTTGCAGAAAAAGGACCTGATTAGTCCATTGCTTCAAAGATGTGATGGCTTGTTTTGGGATATGGTTGTAGTATTGTAGACATTTTTCTGGTTCTGGTAAAGAAGCACGAATTGTGAGAGGTATAATCCTTCAGTTTGTGCTTGTTCATTCTTCTAAACATTGGTTCTCCTCTTTTATCAGGAAGATGGGTATGTGTATGTGTGTGTATGCGTATGCACACCCACATAGTCTCTCTCGTTCTCCCCCTCTTTCTCTTCACACACACACACAAACACACACACATGAAATTAAATGAAACTGTGGAACTGTATAACAAAACATAACAGTTGCTGCCCGCAGTAAGCACTCAGCGCGTGACCACATGACCAATCTCAAGCCAAGCCTTGCCATCACAACCACCGCGGATGAAATACGCATGCATTGGACTCAACACATAAGCAGACTGCATGCATCGTTTTAATGATTTTGCCGCCAAACTACTACGCTCAACAGGGCAATTCAAGTCCACGTGGACCAAACATAAAATTTTCAGAAGTTACTTTTAAAACTTGGAAAATTCATCGAAAAAAGGTGCCAGAACGCTGTTCCAGTGCGTTCTATGACAAAAAAGCACTTTATCTTTCTATCTTATATTAAATTATATATAATTTAATCTAATATGTGTGTGTGTGTGTAATATGAAATTAGATTAAATGAGGACACCAAAGACAAAATATGTCCCATTTCCAGCCACGAAATATATAAGACAGTTTTGCCAATTAATATAAAATGCTGCCAACTCCAAAATGCAAATCACAAACAACTTTTTATCTGTCTGCCTGTCTACCATCTAATAACTCCAATAAACACCATTAAGAAGTCAAATAGTTTATTATCCCACCATAAATCATTTCCATTACCTGGATCACAAGAAGATGGTCACTACTGTTCCCAAGGTTCATACAATGATATGCAGTGTCCTGTCCAAATAGAGAAGGAATCATGGTATCTTGGAAAGTCCCAAACCAAATGCCATACATCTCAACATAAATTCAAATCACAAACATGTCTACTGTCTCCACAAGCTCTGTTGGCACCAAGGAAGTGAATGGAGGTGAGAGTCATAGTGTACACTGAGAAATGTCTCAACATCATCTCGGTTGCTGTCCAGGAAATTTTACAAACGGTCAACCTATCAATCTCTTTCAGAAAATTCAATACCCAGAAACATTCATGATAACTCAGTGCAAGATAACGGTACTGTACTTCTTCAATGTGAGTGAGCCTTAAAAAATAAATGTATAATTGTCTTTTAAAATGGATGATAGCTGTTGGAGGCCACCATTTGGAGAGGAAAAGCAGCAGAATGTAGAATAGAAGAAAATTTGTCTTAAATATGCTACTTTTTGCTTCAAAATACCATTCTATTGTTAATCTGGCAATTGAGTCTAATTTTAGTGTAAGTTCCAGATGATTAAGAAAGTGTTCATAATGTCATAATCAAGCATTCAGGTGTAGTCTACAATGAGGCACAGAACATACTGCACTGGGCTATTGTGGATTTTTGGTCATAAGATTTTTATTGTAATTTTGGAGTATTTATAACACCATCTTCATTAGCCAGAGAACTTAACATCCATCTGTGACTTGCTCAGAAAGCATGTCTCTGTGAGTTAGAATACTGAATTTGATAACAAGTCAGGATTATCTTCATCAATACCAGTCAAAGTTCCACCCAATTCTTCAACCTTACTTCAAAGCAACAAGCGCTGGAAGGAAAGAAAACATGAGCAAAGCTTTGTGGTTCTCAATTGCCATCCTTCTCTGCTCTGCCTTGGGTAAGTAGCCAAAATTAGAGCTTTGAACAGTATCAATGCAAAGGGTATATTTTTTGGGTACTGTACTCAAATACTTTGGCCACTTAATGAGAAGGAAGGACTCACTGGAGAAGAACCTAATGCTGGGAAAGATTGAGGGCAGTAGAAGAAAGGGACGACAAAGAAGGAGGTGGCTGGATGGAGTCACTAAAGCAGTAGACGTGAGCTTAAATGGATGCTAGAAGATGGTAGAGGACAGGAAGGCCTGGAGGAACGTTGTCCATGGGGTCGCGAGGAATCGGAGAAGACTTCGCAACTAACGACAACTCATTTTCTCTATTTAGTTGAGTCAAGAACCAAGCATCCCACTGCTTGTATACTGCATACTCTTTCTGAGTGGGGCTTTATGTCGTCCCACATCGCTTACTCTTTTGACCATTGTAGTATTGACTTAACTGCGGGGAACTTTCCACTCAGTTTTACATTTTAAAAATGGATAGAAAAAATGTCCAAGATTAATAACAGAAAAACAGTGTTGGAAAGGGCCTAGAAGAACCTCTAGGACAACCAACTGCTCAAACTGGATTCAGCCAGTTTGCAGAAGTTTGGCAGAACCGGTAGCTTATTTTTTGTTGCCCAGGGCCAGAACAGACTTCTGAAGCGGCATCCACACAGAGAATCGGTTGTTGACATATTTTTATCCCACCACTGAGGAAACCCTATACCATTTCAGACAAATAGTTGTCCACACTCTTCTTAAAAACCTGCAGTGTTGGAGCACCCACAACCCACAATTCTGTTGGTACCAGCTACTCAGCTAAACAATTGGGAAAATGAGAGGTAAAGAAATTACCTTGATTGTTCTTCTTCTTTTTCCAGCAGTTGAAGCTCTTACCTGCATTAAGTGCAAAAATTTTAAATTGATTACTTCAAGATGTGTCAGTAACAATGCATCAAAAACGTGTATCGCCAACCCGCGTCAACCATGTCACATTATCAAATATTTT
The DNA here is from genome assembly GCF_947247035.1 of Vipera ursinii. Classification (NCBI taxonomy): domain Eukaryota; kingdom Metazoa; phylum Chordata; class Lepidosauria; order Squamata; family Viperidae; genus Vipera; species Vipera ursinii. The sequence goes on along the minus strand of NC_139519.1, from coordinate 17,435,675 downwards.
GAAGGTATGTGTGTTTCTACTTAAAATCTGGTATTACTCTGATAAAAATATTCCTTCTGGACATGGCACACATTATTCTATTAAAAATACAGTAAAATATTTATGAGCTAAAGCATATTTATTCTATTTTACAAACTATCTCAACTCTAAGAATTTCCATCCAAATCAGGAATGGAAGCCCATAGCTTGTTTCTGCATGTGTTTGTGTATGTGTGTGTGTGTGTGCGTGCGCGTGTGTACCAGAAGGGGGAAAGCTATGCTAAGGAGGTTTCTTGCATAATTCTTCAGGGTTTGTGGTGCAACCAATGCTGTAAATGTGCTAATTGGTTTCTTCTTTTTCAGGTGGAGAAATGAAAAGTGTATTTTTACAAGGGTGCCTTGACCCTAAAATGCCATGTAATACCACCGGTTCATTGAAAGAAGGGACAATGTATGAAAGCATCTGTTGCGACCATCATGACCTCTGCAACACACCATAAAAAAGCAGTCTGTGGTGTTCCGACATGACCTTTCGTATTTTTCTTCACTACTTTCAATTTTTTTGTGTGTGTGTGTTTCCCCCAGCTTCTAAAGGCTACTTTTGCAGAAAAAGGACCTGATTAGTCCATTGCTTTAAAGATGTGATGGCTTGTTTTGGGATACGGTTGTAGTATTATAGACATATTTCTGGTTCTGGTAAAGAAGCATGAATTGTGAGAGGTATAATCCTTCAGTTTGTGCTTGTTCATTCTTCTAAACACTGGTTCTCTTCTTTTATCAGGAAGATGGGTATGTGTATGTGTGTTTATGTATGTGTGTGTATGTGTATGCACACCCACATAGTCTCTCTCATTGTCCCTCTCTTTCTCTTCACACACACCACACACACACACACACACACACACACACACACACACACAAAATTAAATGAAACTGTTGAACTAATGATAAAATATGTCCCATTTCCAACAATCAGCTATTCAGTGTAGATTTCCCTATGAATATTAAGTCTTGACACATGCAAATCACAAATGTCTGTTTATCTGCCTGTCTGCCATCTAATGACTCCAATAAACACTTGGCTAAGGGGACAAATAGTTGACTAGCCTTTCAGAAATCATTTGCATCAGCTGGATCACCAGAAGAAGGTCATCTCTGTCCCCAAGATGCATACTACGATATTTATTTCTACTGTCCAAATAGAGAAGGAATTATGGTATCCCAGAGGGTCCCAAACCAAATGCCATACAGCTCAACAGCAATTCTCCGGTGGTTACTTTCTGGTACCAGTTTTCTATCAAGGACTAGATCCCAGGAATGCGCCATCTCTATTTCCTAATCTGCAGGAATTGAGTTTGAACATGGCCTGTATCTTACCATAAGGGAACTTCCAGGATTATTTTTTTTTGCATTCCCCCCTTCCCTGGTAATGCTTAACCACACTCCAATAGGTAAATTCGGATGGGTCCACAACTGGCAGGTGTGTCCTAGAAATGGAGCTTCACATACTTACACGCAGACTCCCTCCATGGAGCTGCGTGCGCTTGGTTGAACCCCATGCAAAGCAATCTGAAGCAGTATATAAAGACTAAGTGCTATTGCTGTTACAGCCGTTGCAGCATCCCAATTCTCACATGATCCAATTCCTGCTGCTTGGCAACCAACATGTACTTGCGATGGTTGCAATGTCTTAGGCTCACGTGTTCTCCATTTGCAATCTTCACTGCCGGCTTCCAACAAAGTCAATGGGGAAACCAGGTCCTCTTAATGGCTGCATGATTCACTTCACAATTGTGGCAAGAGGGGTCATAAAATTGGGTGTGACTCACTTAACAACTGCCTTGTTTAGTTGTAAGTCAGGGATTACCCGTATCCATGGAAGCAGTATCCCTGGAACCAAGAAATGCACTCAGCCACTTGGAATATTTTCGGGAACAGGACAGTTATGTTCAAAGGACAGAATTGTTGAAAAGCATCTGTCCTTTTATTACTGCTTTGTATACATATATCCAGAAGACAATTCATAGATTTTGTTCTAATTCACTAGCTCTCGCTCACTGGTACACATACGATCTATGGAACTCAGAAATAGTTGAGAAAGGGCCCAGCGTCAATAACTGAAATGTAAAGTCTTTACCACTTCCTTTAAGTACTATGATAAGGAGAATATTTACAGCTGAAGGTTGAAATGAGAGTTCCTTGGTATCCTCTGAGCTGGGTTGTTTTCTTTCTGAAGTTTCATCAATATTAAAGAAATATCTGCAAGAGAACAACAAAGCTCAGAGAGTACCAAGGACACCCTATATAATAATAAATAACATGTCTTTAATGGAGCAAGCAAGCTGGTAGCCAGCATCATATTTCATGGCAATGGCGAAGAGCACCATTTGTAGCAGAAAACCAGCCGAATATGGCATAGGAGAAAGAGAAAGTTTCCTATATGTGCTCATTTTCTGTCTCAGATCATCTTTTAGCTGTTAATTCGGTGATGTCAAAGCACATGTTTGGCCCAAGAAAGTCTCCAACTGCTTTGGAAATGACACAAGGGTTTTCCTAAGATACACCCAGACTGGAGAAGAAGGGTCCTAACAGAACTTGAGTCTTACCAATAGGAGCATAATATCTGTGACTGAATCTAATTTCAGCCTATTTCCAGTTGATCAAGAAAGTTTTCATAATGTCTTAATCAAGCATTCATGTGTAGCCTACAACGAGGCACAGAAATACTGTTCTGGGCTTTTGCTGATTCTTGGCCCTAAGATTTTTCTTGTAATTTTGAAGCATTTATAACACCATCTTCATTATCCAGAGAACTTACATCCATCTGTGACTTGCTCAAAAAATACATTTTTGTGAGTTTTAATATTGACTTTGGGGATCATCTTCATCAATACCAGTCAAAGTTCAACCAAATGCCTCAACCTTACTTCAAAGTAACAATTGCTGGAAGGAAAGAAAACATGAGCAAAGCTTTGTGGTTCTCAATTGCCCTCCTTCTCTGCTCTGCCTTGGGTAAGTAGCCAAAATTAGAGCTTTGAACAGTATTGACGCAAAGGGCATATTTTTGGGGGGTACTGTACTCATTTCCTTCATTTTGTCCATTTAAACCAAGTGTCTCACTGCTTGTCAGTGAATATACATTTTCTGAAGAGTGGCTTATGTCCATATTTTTAATCTTTTGACAGTTGTAGCGTTGACTGAATTGATGGGATGTTTCAGTTCAGGTTTTCACTTACAAGTGGATTAAAAGAAACGGTGGAGATGAATATAACCTGGAACTGAACTGGGAAAAAATATTCAGAATCATGCACGCGGACCAAACATAAAATTTTCAGAAGTTACTTTTAAAATTTGGAAAATTAATCGAAAAAAGGTGCCAGAACGCTGTTCCAGTGCGTTCTATGACAAAAAAAGCACTTTATCTATCTATCTTATATTAAATTATATATAATTTAATCTAATATGTGTGTGTGTGTGTTCATATGAAATTAGATTAAATGAGGACACCAAAGACAAAATATGTCCCATTTCCAGCCACGAAATATATAAGACAGTTTTGCCAATTAATATAAAATGCTGCCAACTCCAAAATGCAAATCACAAACAACTTTTTATCTGTCTGCCTGTCTACCATCTAATAACTCCAATAAATACCACTAAGAAGTCAAATAGTTTATTATCCCACCATAAATCATTTCCATTACCTGGATCACAAGAAGATGGTCACTACTGTTCCCAAGGTTCATACAATGATATGCAGTGTCTTCTCCAAATAGAGAAGGAATCATGGTATCTTGGAAAGTCCCAAACCAAATGCCATACATCTCAACATAAATTCAAATCACAAACATGTCTACTGTCTCCACAAGCTCTGTTGGCACCACGGAAGGTGAATGGAGGTGAGAGTCATAGTGTACACTGAGAAATGTCTCAGCATCATCTCGGTTGCTGTCCAGGAAATTTTACAAACGGTCAACCTTTCAATCTCGTTCAGAAAATTCAATACCCAGAAACATTCATGATAACTCAGTGCAAGATAACGGTACTGTACTTCTTCAATGTGAGTGAGCCTTAAAAAATAAATGTATAATTGTCTTTTAAAATGGATGATAGCTGTTGGAGGCCACCATTTGGAGAGGAAAAGCAGCAGAATGTAGAATAGAAGAAAATTTGTCTTAAATATGCTACTTTTTGCTTCAAAATACCATTCTATTGTTAATCTGGCAATTGAGTCTAATTTTAGGGTAAGTTCCAGATGATTAAGAAAGTGTTCATAATGTCATAATCAAGCATTCAGGTGTAGTCTACAATGAGGCACAGAACATACTGCACTGGGCTATTGTGGATTTTTGGTCATAAGATTTTTATTGTAATTTTGGAGTATTTATAACACCATCTTCATTAGCCAGAGAACTTAACATCCATCTGTGACTTGCTCAGAAAGCATGTCTCTGTGAGTTAGAATACTGAATTTGATAACAGGTCAGGATTATCTTCATCAATACCAGTGAAAGTTCCACCAAATGTTTCAACCTTACTTCAGAGTAACAATTGCTGGAAGGAAAGGAACCATGAGCAAAGCTTTGTGGTTCTCAATTGCCATCCTTCTCTGCTCTGCCTTGGGTAAGTAGCCAAAATTAGAGCTTTGAACAGTATTGATGCAAAGGGTATTTTTTTGGGTACTGTACTCAAATAAATACTTTGGCCACCTAATGAGAAGGAAGGACTCACTGGAGAAGAGCCTAATGCTGGGAAAGATTGAGGGCAGTAGAAGAAAGGGACGACAGAGAATGAGGTGGCTGGATGGAGTCACTGAAGCAGGAGGCGTGAGCTTAAATGGGCTCCAGAAGATGGTAGAGGACAGGAAGGCCTGGAGGAACATTGTCTATGGGGTCGCGAGGCATCGGACAAGACTTCACAACTAACAACAACTCATTTTCTCCATTTAGTTGAGTCAAGAACCAAGCATCCCACTGCTTGTATACTGCATACTCTTTCTGAGTGGGGCTTTATGTCCCACATCGCTTACTCTTTTGACCATTTTAGTATTGACTTAACTGCGGGGAACTTTCCGCTCAGTTTTACATTTTAAAAATGGATAGAAAAAATGTCCAAGATTAATAACAGAATAACAGTGTTGGAAGGGGCCTTGAAGATCCTCTAGTCTAGGACAACCACCTGCTCAAGCAGGAAACCCAATGGTGGGATTCAGCCAGTTTGCAGAAGTTCGGCAGAACCGGTAGCTAATTTTTTGTTGCCCAGGGCCAGAACAGACTTCTGAAGCGGCATCCACACAGAGAATCGGTTGTTGACATATTTTTATCCCACCACTGAGGAAACCCTATACCATTTCAGACAAATAGTTGTCCACACTCTTCTTAAAAACCTGTAGTGTTGGAGCACCCAAAACCCACAATTCTGTTGGTACCAGCTACTCAGCTAAACAATTGGGAAAATGAGAGGCAAAGAAATTCTGGTGATATAGAAATTAATTATATTTATACAACCTTGATTTTTCCTCTTCTTTTTCCAGCAGTTGAAGCTCTTACCTGCATCAAGTGCAAAAATTTTAAACAGATTACTTCAAGATGTATCAGTAAGAATCCGTCAAAAATGTGTTTCACCAAACCGGGTAAACCATGTCACATTATCAAATATTTTGCAGGTATGTATGTTTCTACTTAAAATCTGGTATTACTGCGATAAAAATATTCCTTCTGCACATGGCACACATTATTCTATTAAAATACAGTAAAATATTTATGAGCCAAATCATGTTTATTCTCTTTTACAAACTATCTCAGCTCTAAGAATTTCCATCCAAATCAGGAATGGAAGCCCATAGCTTGTTTGTTCGTGTGTGTGTGTGTGTGTGTGTGTGTGTGTGTGTGTGTGCGTGTGTGTACCAGAAGGGGGAAAGCTATGCTAAGGAGGTTTCTTGCATAATTCTTCAGGGTTTGTGGTGCAACCAATAAGGTAGATGTGCTAATTGGTTTCTTCTTTTTCAGCCGAAGAAATGAAAATTGTATATTCACAAGGGTGCGGTAAGCCTAAAATCCCATGTAATACGACCGGTTCATTGAAAGAAGGGACAATGCTTGAAAGCATCTGTTGCGACCATCGTGACTTCTGCAACACACCATAAAAAAGCAGTCTGTGGTGTTCCGACATGACCTTTCAATTCATCACGTATTTTTCTTCACTACTTTCAATTGTTGTTTTTTTTGTGTTTCCCCAAGATTCTAAAGGCTACTTTTGCAGAAAAAGGACCTGATTAGTCCATTGCTTTAAAGATGTGATGGCTTGTTTTGGGATACGGTTGTAGTATTGTAGACATATTTCTGGTTCTGGTAAAGAAGCATGAATTGTGAGAGGTATAATCCTTCAGTTTGTGCTTGATCATTCTTCTAAACACTGGTTCTCCTCTTTTATCAGGGAGATGAATATGTGTATGTGTGTTTATGTATGTGTTTGTGTGTGTATACACACCCACATGGTCTCTCTCATTCTCCCCCTCTTTCTCTTCACACACACACACACACACACACACACACACACACACACACACACACACAGACACAATGAAACTGTGGAACTAATGATAAAATATGTCCCATTTCCAACAATCAGCTATTCAGTGTAGATTTCCCTATGAATATTAAGTCTTGACACATGCAAATCACAAATGTCTGTTTATCTGCCTGTCTGCCATCTAATGACTCCAATAAACTCTTGGCTAAGGGGACAAATAGTTGACTATCCTTTCAGAAATCATTTGCATCAGCTGGATCACCAGAAGAAGGTCATCTCTGTCCCCAAGATGCATACTACGATATTTATTTCTACTGTCCAAATAGAGAAGGAATTATGGTATCCCAGAGGGTCCCAAACCAAATGCCATACAGCTCAACAGCAATTCTCCGGTGGTTACTTTCTGGTACCAGTTTTCTATCAAGGACCAGATCCCAGGAATGCGCCATCTCTATTTCCTAATCTGCAGGATTTGAGTTTGAACATGGTCTGTATCTTATCATAAGGGAACTTTCAGGATTATTTTTTTTTTTTGCATTCCCCCCTTCCCTGGTAATGCTTAACCACACTCCAATAGGTAAATTCGGATGGGTCCACAACTGGCAGGTGTGTCCTAGAAATGGAGCTTCACATACTTACACGCAGACTCCCTCCATGGAGCTGCGTGCGCTTGGTTGAACCGCATGCAAAGCAATCTGAAGCAGTATATAAAGACTAAGTGCTATTGCTGTTACAGCTGTTGCAGCATCCCAATGGTCACATGATGCAATTCCTGCTGCTTGGCAACCAACATGTATTTGCGATGGTTGCAATGTCTTAGGCTCACGTGTTCTCCATTTCCAATCTTCACTGCCGGCTTCCAACAAAGTCAATGGGGAAACCAGGTCCTCTTAATGGCTGCATGATTCACTTCACAATTTGTGGCAAGAGGGGTCATAAAATTGGGTGTGACTCACTTAACAACTGCCTTGTTTAGTTGTAAGTCAGGGATTACCCGTATCCATGGAAGCAGTATCCCTGGAACCAAGAAATGCACTCAGCCACTTGGAATATTTTCGGGAAAAGGACAGTTATGTTCAAAGGACAGAATTGTTGAAAAGCATCTGTCCTTTTATTACTGCTTTGTATACATATATCCAGAAGACAATTCATAGATTTTGTTCTAATTTCACTGGTACACATACGATCTATGGAACTCCGAAATAGTTGAGAAAGGGCCCAGCGTCAATAACTGAAATGTAAAGTCTTTACCACTTCCTTTAAGTACTATGATAAGGAGAATATTTACAGCTGAAGGTTGAAATGAGAGTTCCTTGGTGTCCTCTGAGCTGGGTTGTTTTCTTGCAGAAATTTCATCAATGTTAAAGAAATATCTGCAAGAGAACAACAAAGCTCAGAGAGTACCAAGGACACCCTATATAATAATAAATAAGATGTCTTTAATGGAGCAAGAAAGCTGGTAGCCAGCATCATATTTCACAGCAGTGGCCAAGAGCACCATTTGTAGCAGAAAACCAGCAGAATATGGCATAGGAGAAAGAGAAAGTTTCCTATATGTGCTCATTTTCCGTCTCAGATCATCTTTTAGCTGTTAATTCGGTGATGTCAAAGCACATGTTTGGCCCAAGAAAGTCTCCAACTGCTTTGGAAATGACACAAGGGTTTCCCTAAGTTACACCCAGACTGGAGGAGAAGGGTCCTAACAGAACTTGAGTCTTACCAACAGGAGCATAATATCTGTGACTGAATCTAATTTCAGCCTATTTCCAGTTGATCAAGAAAGTTTTCATAATGTCTTAATCAAGCATTCATGTGTAGCCTACAACGAGGCACAGAAATACTGTTCTGGGCTTTTGCTGATTCTTGGCCCTAAGATTTTTCTTGTAATTTTGAAGCATTTATAACACCATCTTCATTATCCAGAGAACTTACATCCATCTGTGACTTGCTCAAAAAATACATTTTTGTGAGTTTTAATATTGACTTTGGGGATCATCTTCATCAATACCAGTCAAAGTTCAACCAAATGCCTCAACCTTACTTCAAAGTAACAATTGCTGGAAGGAAAGAAAACATGAGCAAAGCTTTGTGGTTCTCAATTGCCCTCCTTCTCTGCTCTGCCTTGGGTAAGTAGCCAAAATTAGAGCTTTGAACAGTATTGACGCAAAGGGCATATTTTTGGGGGGTACTGTACTCATTTCCTTCATTTTGTCCATTTAAACCAAGTGTCTCACTGCTTGTCAGTGAATATACATTTTCTGAAGAGTGGCTTATGTCCATATTTTTAATTTTTTGACAGTTGTAGCGTTGACTGAATTGATGGGATGTTTCAGTTCAGGTTTTCATTTACAAGTGGATTAAAAGAAACGGTGGAGATGAATATAACCTGGAACTGAACTGGAAAAAAATATTCAGAATCATATATGCGAGCCCAGAGTTCTTAAGCCCTTCGGAACCACATTTCTGTGGAAACACGTCTACCATAATGATATACTTTATCATACACACAATGTTCAATATTTCAGTTCCATAAAGTGAACCAGAACTTGAGAAGCCACTGTGGCTTTAAGTACAGGAATCTGGCAACTTGAGCTAAGAATGAAAAAAAGAGGTTTACAATATTCTAAATTCTTTACATTTTTTTTCACGGATGTATATCGTTTTCCATGTCATAATTGATGCTGCTGTTTCTGTTGAGCATTTAAGAAATATAATGGAAATGTATCATTTTCCCCTTGTACTCTGCCATTCAGGAAGCTGAACAGTATTCTGGATTCACTGATCATCATCCAAGATTACTAAACCTTCTTTATCTTGAACTTTTGTGGTATTCTTAAAATATGGGGGTTCGTGTGAATCAATGCATGCCTCCCTCTCATTCCCCCCCCCATTTCACTATTTTTTTCTACAATAACATTGGTCCCAACTACTCAGTTATACCTTTGGAGAAATGAGAGGTAAAGAAATTTTGGAGCTGTGGAAATTAATTATATTTATACAATTTAGATCCTGCTTCATTTCCCCCCAGCAACTGAAGCTCTTACCTGCGAGAAATGCAGACGATTTAAGATAGGATTTGGTTGTCACTAAGAAACCGTCATTGCCTTGCACTGCTAAACCAAATCAAAAGTGTAAAATTGTCAAATCTTTTCTAGGTATGTATGTCTCTACATAAAGTCAGATATTATTCAGATAAAAATATTCCTTCTGTACATGACACACACTTGCCAATTAAAAATACAGTAGAGTATTTATGAGCCTCTTGTTTTCTGTGCTCTGGGTAGAGAAGAAAATAGACAGAGGGTATGTAATTTGTAAGTTCTATAAAATCAAATACATTCCATTTTCCCAGACTTTCCCAATCTTGGTGGCCACCTGTAATTTGGAATCTCAACGCCCAGAATTTCCACTCATTTTGGGGAATTCTTGGGGGTACCAAGAAGGGGGAAATCTAAGGAGGTTCCTTGGATGTGGTCTTCAGGATTTGTTGTGCAAGTATCGATGCAGATTGTGCAACCAATGATGTAGGTGTGTTAATCTATTTTCTTCCTTTACAGAAGGAACAGTCAAAGGTATAATTGCACAAGGGTGCACAAAATCTATTAATGAATGTGGTCTGAAGCTTTTCAATAAAACAGTGGGCATTGTGGAAACGACACGTTGTGATGATCGTGACTTCTGCAACACAGCATAAACAAAGCAGTCCATGGTGTTCCAACATCACCCTCAATTCAGCACATATTTTTCTCTACTACTTTCAATTCTTTTTCCTTCTTCAAGCTTCTAAAGGCTATGCTGCAGAAAATTATCAGATTAGTACACTGATTTAAAGATGTGGGATATTTTGGGATATGGTTGTATTATAGATTTTTTTGGTTTCAGTGAAGAAGCATGAATTGTGATTGGAGTAATTCTTCAGTCTGTACTTGTTCATTCTTCTAGGCATATGTTCTCCACTTTTATCAAAGTATATTTGTGTCTATCCATCCGTCCATCCATCCATCCATCCATCCATCCATCCATCCATCCATCCATCCATCTATCTATCTATCTATCTATCTATCTATCTATCTATCTATCTATCTATCTATCTATCTATCTATCTATCTAGTGCTTTTTTTGTAAGAAAAAAGGTGCTGGAACTCACATCTTGTTAATCAGTGGTGTGTAACGAAACATAACAGTTGCTGCCCGCAGTAAGCACTCAGCGCGTGACCACACGACCAATCACAAGCCAAGCAGTGCCATAAGCTGAGCAGTGCCATCACAACCACTGCGGATGAAGTACGCATGCATTGGACTCAACACATAAGCAGACTGCATGCATCGTTTTAATGATTTTGCCGCCAAACTACTATGCTCAACAGGGAAATTCAAGTCCACGTGGACGAAACATCAAATTTTCAGAAGTTACTTTTAAAACTTGGAAAATTCATCGAAAAAAGGTGCCAGAATGCTGTTCCAGTGTGTTCTATGACAAAAAAAGCACTTTATCTTTCTATCTTATATTAAATTATATATAATTTAATCTAATATGTGTGTGTGTGTGTAATATGAAATTAGATTAAATGAGGACACCAAAGACAAAATATGTCCCATTTCCAGCCACGAAATATATAAGACAGTTTTGCCAATTAATATAAAATGCTGCCAACTCCAAAATGCAAATCACAAACAACTTTTTATCTGTCTGCCTGTCTACCATCTAATAACTCCAATAAATACCACTAAGAAGTCAAATAGTTTATTATCCCACCATAAATCATTTCCATTACCTGGATCACTAGAAGATGGTCACTACTGTTCCCAAGGTTCATACAATGGTATGCAGTGTCCTGTCCAAATAGAGAAGGAATCATGGTATCTTGGAAAGTCCCAAACCAAATGCCATACATCTCAACATAAATTCAAATCACAAACATGTCTACTGTCTCCACAAGCTCTGTTGGCACCACGGAAGGTGAATGGAGGTGAGTGTCATAGTGTACACTGAGAAATGTCTCAGCATCATCTCGGTTGCTGTCCAGGAAATTTTACAACCGGTCATCCTGTCAATCTCTTTCAGAAAAATCAATACCCAGAAACATTCATGATAACTCAATGCAAGATAACGGTACTGTACTTCTTCAATGTTAGTGAGCCTTCAAAAATAAATGGACAGTTGACTTTTAAAATGGATGATAGCTGTTGGAGGCCACCATTTGGAGAGGAAAAGCAGCAGAATGTAGAATAGAAGAAAGAAAATTTGTCTTAAATATGCTACTTTTTGCTTCAAAATATCTTTCTATTGTTAATCTGGCAATTGAGTCTAATTTTAGGGTAAGTTCCAGATGATTAAGAAAGTGTTCATAATGTCATAATCAAGCATTCAGGTGTAGCCTACAATGAGGCACAGAACATACTGCACTGGGCTATTGTGGATTTTTGGTCATAAGATTTTTATTGTAATTTTGGAGTATTTATAACACCATCTTCATTAGCCAGAGAACTTAACATCCATCTGTGACTTGCTCAGAAAGCATGTCTCTGTGAGTTGGAATACTGACTTCGATAACAAGTCAGGATTATCTTCATCAATACCAGTCAAAGTTCCACCCAATTCTTCAACCTTACTTCAAAGCAACAAGCGCTGGAAGGAAAGAAACCATGAGCAAAGCTTTGTGGTTCTCAATTGCCATCCTTCTCTGCTCTGCCTTGAGTAAGTAGCCAAAATTAGAGCTTTGAACAGTATTGATGCAAAGGGTATTTTTTGGGTACTGTACTCAAATAAATACTTTGGCCACCTAATGAGAAGGAAGGACTCACTGGAGAAGAACCTAATGCTGGGAAAGATTGAGGGCAGTAGAAGAAAGGGATGACAGAGAATGAGGTGGCTGGATGGAGTCACTGAAGCAGGAGGCGTGAGCTTAAATGGACGCCAGAAGATGGTAGAGGACAGGAAGGCCTGGAGGAACGTTGTCCATGGGGTCGCGAGGGATCGGACAAGACTTCGCAACTAACAACAAGTCATTTTCTCCATTTAATTGAGTCAAGAACCAAGCATCCCACTGCTTGTATACTGCATACTGTTTCTGAGTGGGGCTTTATGTCGTCCCACATCGCTTACTCTTTTGACCATTGTAGTATTAACTTAACTGCGGGGAACTTTCCACTCAGTTTTACAATTTAAAAATGGATAGAAAAAATGTCCAAGATTAATAACAGAAAAACAGTGTTGGAAGGGGCCTGGAAGATCCTCTAGGACAACCACTTGCTCAACAGGAAACCCAATGGTGGGATTCAGCCAGTTTGCAGAAGTTCAGCAGAACCGGTAGCTAATTTTTTGTTGCCCAGGGCCAGAAGAGACTTCTGAAGCGGCATCCACACAGAGAATCGGTTGTTGACATATTTCCATCCCATCACTGAGGAAACCCTATACCATTTCAGACAAATGGTTGTCCACACTCTTCTTAAAAACCTGCAGTGTTGGAGCACCCACAACCCACAATTCTGTTGGTACCAGCTACTCAGCTAAACAATTGGGAAAATGAGCGGTAAAGAAATTACCTTGATTTTTCTTCTTCTTTTTTCCAGCAGTTGAAGCTCTTACCTGCATCAAGTGCAAAAATTTTAAAAAGGTTCCTTCAAGATGTGTCAGTAACAATGCATCAAAAACGTGTATCGCCAACCCGCGTCAATCATGTCACATTATCAAATATTTTGAAGGTATGTGTGTTTCTACTTAAAATCTGGTATTACTCTGATAAAAATATTCCTTCTGCACATGGCACACATTATTCTATTAAAAATACAGTAAAATATTTATGAGCCAAATCATGTTCATTCTCTTTGACAAACTATGTTAGCTCTAAGAATTTCCATCCAAATCAGGAATGGAAGCCCATAGCTTGTTTCTGTATGTGTTTCTGTGTGTGTGTGTGTGCATGCGCGTGTGTACCAGAAGGGGAAAGCTATGCTAATGAGGTTTCTTGCATAATTCTTCAGGGTTTGTGGTGCAACCAATGCTGTAGATGTGCTAATTGGTTTCTTCTTTTTCAGGTGGAGAAATGAAAGGTATATTTTTACAAGGGTGCCTTAACCCTAGACTGGCATGTAATATGACCGGTTCATTGAAAGACGGGAGAAAGTTTGAAAGCATCTGTTGTGACCAACATGACCTCTGCAACACACCATAAAAAAGCAGTCTGTGGTGTTCCGACATCATCTTTCAATTCAGCTTCTAAAGGCTACTTTTGCAGAAAAAGGACCTGATTAGTCCATTGCTTCAAAGATGTGATGGCTTGTTTTGGGATACGGTTGTAGTATTGTAGACATTTTTCTGGTTCTGGTAAAGAAGCATGAATTGTGAGAGGTATAATCCTTCAGTTTGTGCTTGTTCTTTCTTCTAAACACTGGTTCTTTTCTTTTATCAGGAAGATGAGTATGTGTATGTGTGTTTATGTATGTGTGTGTATGTGTATACACACCCACATGGTCTCTCTCGTTCTCCCCCTCTTTCTCTACACACACACACACACACACACACACACACACACTAAATTAAATGAAACTGTGGAACTAATGATAAAATATGTCCCATTTCCAACAATCAAGTATTCAATGTAGATTTCCCTATGAATATTAAGTCTTGACACATGCAAATCACAAATGTCTGTTTATCTGCCTGTCTGCCATCTAATGACTCCAATAAACACTTGGCTAAGGGGACAAATAGTTGACTAGCCTTTCAGAAATCATTTGCATCAGCTGGATCACCAGAAGAAGGTCATCTCTGTCCCCAAGATGCATACTACGATATTTATTTCTACTGTCCAAATAGAGAAGGAATTATGGTATCCCAGAGGGTCCCAAACCAAATGCCATACAGCTCAACAGCAATTCTCCGGTGGTTACTTTCTGGTACCAGTTTTCTATCAAGGACCAGATCCCAGGAATGCGCCATCTCTATTTCCTAATCTGCAGGAATTGAGTTTGAACATGGTCTATATCTTACCATAAGGGAACTTCCAGGATTTTTTTTTTTGCATCCCCCCCTTCCCTGGTAATGCTTAACCACACTCCAATAGCTAAATTAGGATGGGTCCACAACTGGCAGGTGTGTCCTAGAAATGGAGCTTCACATACTTACACGCAGACTCCCTCCATGGAGCTGCGTGCGCTTGGTTGAACCGCATGCAAAGCAATCTGAAGCAGTATATAAAGACTAAGTGCTATTGCTATTACAGCCGTTGCAGCATCCCAATGGTCACATGATGCAATTCCTGCTGCTTGGCAACCAACATGTATTTGCGATGGTTGCAATGTCTTAGGCTCATGTGTTCTCCATTTGCAATCTTCACTGCCGGCTTCCAACAAAGTCAATGGGGAAACCAGGTCCTCTTAATGGCTGCATGATTCACTTCACAATTGTGGCAAGAGGGGTCATAAAATTGGGTGTGACTCACTTAACAACTGCCTTGTTTAGTTGTAAGTCAGGGATTACCCGTATCCATGGAAGCAGTATCCCTGGAACCAAGAAATGCACTCAGCCACTTGGAATATTTTCGGGAAAAGGACAGTTATGTTCAAAGGACAGAATTGTTGAAAAGCATCTGTCCTTTTATTACTGCTTTGTATACATATATCCAGAAGACAATTCATAGATTTTGTTCTAATTCACTAGCTCTCGCTCACTGGTACACATACGATCTATGGAACTCCGAAATAGTTGAGAAAGGGCCCAGCGTCAATAACTGAAATGTAAAGTCTTTACCACTTCCTTTAAGTACTATGATAAGGAGAATATTTACAGCTGAAGGTTGAGATGAGAGTTCCTTGGTATCCTCTGAGCTGGGTTGTTTTCTTGCAGAAGTTTCATCAATGTTAAAGAAATATCTGCAAGAGAACAACAAAGCTCAGAGAGCACCAAGGACACCCTATATAATAATCAATAACATGTCTTTAATGGAGCAAGCAAGCTGGTAGCCAGCATCATATTTCACAGCAGTGGCCAAGAGCACCATTTGTAGCAGAAAACCAGCAGAATATGGCATAGGAGAAAGAGAAAGTTTCCTATATGTGCTCATTTTCTGCCTCAGATCATCTTTTAGCTGTTACTTCGGTGATGTCAAAGCACATGTTTGGCCCAAGAAAGTCTGCAACTGCTTTGGAAATGATACAAGGGTTTCCCTAAGTTACACCCAGACTGGAGGAGAAGGGTCCTAACAGAACTTGAGTCTTACCAATAGGAGCATAATATCTGTGACTGAATCTAATTTCAGCCTATTTCCAGTTGATCAAGAAAGTTTTCATAATGTCTTAATCAAGCATTCAGGTGTAGCCTACAACGAAGCACAGAACATACTGTCCTGGGCTACTGCTGATTCTTGGTCATAAGATTTTTCTTGTAATTTTGAAGCATTTATAACACCATCTTCATTATCCAGAGAACTTACATCCATCTGTGAGTTGCTCAAAAAATAGATCTTTGTGAGTTTTAATATTGACTTTGGGGATCATCTTCATCAATACCAGTGAAAGTTCAACCAAATGCCTCAACCTTACTTATAGTAACAATTTCTGGAAGGAAAGGAACCATGAGCAAAGCTTTGTGGTTCTCAATTGCCATCCTTCTCTGCTCTGCCTTGGGTAAGTAGCCAAAATTAGAGCTTTGACCAGTATTGACGCAAAGGGCATATTTTTTGGGGGTACTGTACTCATTTCCTTCATTTTGTCCATTTAAACCAAGTGTCTCACTGCTTGTCAGTGAATATACATTTTCTGAAGAGTGGCTTATGTCCATATTTTTAATCTTTTGACAGCTGTAGCGTTGACTGAATTGATGGGATGTTTCAGTTCAGGTTTTCACTTACAAATGGATTAAAAGAAATGGTGGAGATGAATATAACCTGTAACTGAACTGGGAAAAAATATTCAGAATCATATAAGCGAGCCCAGAGTTCTTAAGCCCTTCGGAACCACATTTCTGTGGAAACACATCTACCATAATGTTATACTTTATCATACACACAATGTTCAATATTTCAGTTCCATAAAGTGAAGCAGAAGTTGAGAAGCCACTGTGGCTTTAAGTACAGGAATCTGGCAACTTGAGCTAAGAATTAAAAAAAGAGGTTTACAATATTCTAAATTCTTTACATTTTTTTCATCAATGTATATAGTTTTCCATGTCATAATTGATGCTGCTGTTTCTGTTGAGCATTTAAGAAATATAATGGAAATGTATCATTTCCCCCTTGTACTCTGCCATTCAGGAAGCTGAACAGTATTCTGGATTCACTGATCATCATCCAAGATTACTAAACCTTCTTTATCTTGAACTTTTGTGGTATTCTTAAAATATGGGGGTTCGTGTGAATCAATGCATGCCTCCCTCTTATTTCCCCCCCCCCATTTCACTATTTTTTTCTACAATAACATTGGTCCCAACTACTCAGTTATACCTTTGGAGAAATGAGAGGTAAAGAAATTTTGGAGCTGTGGAAATTAATTATATTTATACAATTTAGATCCTGCTTCATTTCCCCCCAGCAACTGAAGCTCTTACTTGCGAGAAATGCAGACGATTTAAGATAGGATTTGGTTGTCACTAAGAAACCGTCATTGCCTTGCACTGCTAAACCAAATCAAAAGTGTAAAATTGTCAAATCTTTTCTAGGTATGTATGTCTCTACATAAAGTCAGATATTATTCAGATAAAAATATTCCTTCTGTACATGACACACACTTGCCAATTAAAAATACAGTAGAGTATTTATGAGCCTCTTGTTTTCTGTGCTCTGGGTAGAGAAGAAAATAGGCAGAGGGTATGTAATTTGTAAGTTCTATAAAATCAAATACATTCCATTTTCCCAGACTTTCCCAATCTTGGTGGCCACCTGTAATTTGGAATCTCAACGCGCAGAATTTCCACTCATTTTGGGGAATTCTTGGGGGTACCAAGAAGGGGGAAATCTAAGGAGGTTTCTTGGATGTGGTCTTCAGGATTTGTTGTGCAAGTATCGATGCAGATTGTGCAACCAATGATGTAGGTGTGTTAATCTATTTTCTTCCTTTTACAGAAGGAACAGCCAAAGGTATAATTGCACAAGGGTGCACAAAATCTATTAATGAATGTGGTCTGAAGCTTTTCAATAAAACAGTGGGCATTGTGGAAACGACACGTTGTGATGATCGTGACTTCTGCAACACAGCATAAACAAAGCAGTCCATGGTGTTCCAACATCACCCTCAATTCAGCACATATTTTTCTCTACTACTTTCAATTCTTTTTCCTTCTTCAAGCTTCTAAAGGCTATGCTGCAGAAAATTATCAGATTAGTACACTGATTTAAAGATGTGGGATATTTTGGGATATGGTTGTATTACAGATTTTTTTGGTTTCAGTGAAGAAGCATGAATTGTGATTGGAGTAATTCTTCAGTCTGTACTTGTTCATTCTTCTAGGCATATGTTCTCCACTTTTATCAAGAGTATATTTGTGTCCATCCATCCGTCCATCCATCCGTCCATCATCTATCTATCTATCTATCTATCTATCTATCTATCTATCTATCTATCTATCTATCTATCTATCTATCTATCTATCTAGTGCTTTTTTGTAAGAAAAAAGGTGCTGGAACTCACATCTTGTTAATCAGTGGTGTGTAACGAAACATAACAGTTGCTGCCTGCAGTATGCACTCAGTGCATGACCACATGACCAATCACAATCCAAGCAGTGCCATCACAACCACCGCGGATGAAATACGCATGCATTGGACTCAACACATAAGCAGACTGCATGCATCGTTTTAATGATTTTGCCGCCAAACTACTACGCTCAACAGGGCAATTCAAGTCCACGTGGACCAAACATAAAATTTTCAGAAGTTACTTTTAAAACTTGGAAAATTCATCGAAAAAAGGTGCCAGAATGCTGTTCCAGTGCGTTCTATGACAAAAAAAGCACTTTATCTATCTATCTTATATTAAATTATATATAATTTAATCTAATACGTGTGTGTGTATAATATGAAATTATATTAAATGAGGACACCAAAGACAAAATATGTCCCATTTCCAGCCACGAAATATATAAGACAGTTTTGCCAATTAATATAAAATGCTGCCAACTCCAAAATGCAAATCACAAACAACTTTTTATCTGTCTGCCTGTCTACCATCTAATAACTCCAATAAACACCACTAAGAAGTCAAATAGTTTATTATCCCACCATAAATCATTTCCATTACCTGGATCACAAGAAGATGGTCACTACTGTTCCCAAGGTTCATACAATGATATGCAGTGTCCTGTCCAAATAGAGAAGGAATCATGGTATCTTGGAAAGTCCCAAACCAAATGCCATACATCTCAACATAAATTCAAATCACAAACATGTCTACTGTCTCCACAAGCTCTGTTGGCACCACGGAAGGTGAATGGAGGTGAGAGTCATAGTGTACACTGAGGAATGTCTCAGCATCATCTCGGTTGCTGTCCACGAAATTTTCCAACCGGTCATCCTGTCAATCTCTTTCAGAAAATTCAATACCCAGAAACATTCATGATAACTCAGTGCAAGATAACGGTACTGTACTTCTTCAATGTTAGTGAGCCTTCAAAAATAAATGGATAGTTGACTTTTAAAATGGATGATAGCTGTTGGAGGCCACCATTTGGAGAGGAAAAGCAGCAGAATGTAGAATAGAAGAAAGAAAATTTGTCTTAAATATGCTACTTTTTGCTTCAAAATACCTTTCTATTGTTAATCTGGCAATTGAGTCTAATTTTAGTGTAAGTTCCAGATGATTAAGAAAGTGTTCATAATGTCATAATCAAGCATTCAGGTGTAGCCTACAATGAGGCACAGAACATACTGCATTGGGCTATTGTGGATTTTTGGTCATAAGATTTTTATTGTAATTTTGGAGTATTTATAACACCATCTTCATTAGCCAGAGAACTTAACATCCATCTGTGACTTGCTCAGAAAGCATGTCTCTGTGAGTTAGAATACTGACTTCAATAACAAGTCAGGATTATCTTCATCAATACCAGTGAAAGTTCCACCAAATGTTTCAACCTTACTTCAGAGTAACAATTGCTGGAAGGAAAGGAACCATGAGCAAAGCTTTGTGGTTCTCAATTGCCATCCTTCTCTGCTCTGCCTTGGGTAAGTAGCCAAAATTAGAGCTTTGAACAGTATCGATGCAAAGGGCATATTTTGTTGGTACTGTACTCAAATACTTTGGCCACCTAATGAGAAGGAAGGACTCACTGGAGAAGAACCTAATGCTGGGAAAGATTGAGGGCAGTAGAAGAAAGGGATGACAGAGAATGAGGTGGCTGGATGGAGTCACTAAAGCAGTAGGTGTGAGCTGAAATGGACTCCAGAAGATGGTAGAGGACAGGACGGCCTGGAGGAATGTTGTCCATGGGGTCGCGAGGGATCGGACAAGACTTCGCAACTAACAACAACTCATTTTCTCCATTTAGTTGAGTCAAGAACCAAGCATCCCACTGCTTGTATACTGCATACTTTTTCTGAGTGGGGATTTATGTCGTCCCACATCGCTTACTCTTTTGACCATTGTAGTATTAACTTAACTGCGGGGAACTTTCCACTCAGTTTTACAATTTAAAAATGGATAGAAAAAATGTCCAAGATTAATAACAGAAAAACAGTGTTGGAAGGGGCCTAGAAGATCCTCTAGGACAACCACCTGCTCAAGCAGGAAACCCAATGGTGGGATTCAGCCAGTTTGCAGAAGTTCAGCAGAACCGGTAGCTTATTTTTTGTTGCCCAGGGCCAGAACAGACTTCTGAAGCGGCATCCACACAGAGAATCGGTTGTTGACATATTTCCATCCCACCACTGAGGAAACCCTATACCATTTCAGACAAATAGTTGTCCACACTCTTCTTAAAAACCTGCAGTCTTGGAGCACCCACAACCCACAATTCTGTTGGTACCAGCTACTCAGCTAAACAATTGGGAAAACGAGCGGTAAAGAAATTACCTTGATTGTTCTTCTTCTTTTTCCAGCAGCTGAAGCTCTTACTTGCATCAAGTGCAAAAATCCTAGAAAGGTTCCTTCAAGATGTGTCAGTAACAATGCATCAAAAACGTGTATCGCCTACCCGCGTCAACCATGTTACATTATCAAATATTTGGAAGGTATGTGTGTTTCTACTTAAAATCTGGTATTACTCTGATAAAAATATTCCTTCTGGACATGGCACACATTATTCTATTAAAAATACAGTAAAATATTTATGAGCTAAATCATGTTTATTCTCTTTTACAAACTATCTCAGCTCTAAGAATTTCCATCCAAATCAGGAATGGAAGCCCATAGCTTGTTTGTGCATGTGTTTGTGTGTGTGTGTGTGTGTGTGTGTGTACGTGCGTGTGTGTACCAGAAGGGGGAAAGCTATGCTAAGGAGGTTTCTTGCATAATTCTTCAGGGTTTGTGGTGCAACCAATGCTGTAGATGTGCTAATTGGTTTCTTCTTTTTCAGGTGGAGAAATGAAAGGTATATTTTTACAAGGGTGCCTTGACCCTAGACTGGCATGTAATACGATCGGTTCATTGAAAGGAGGGACAATGTATGAAAGCATCTGTTGCGACCATCATGACCTCTGCAACACACCATAAAAAAGCAGTCTGTGGTGTTCCGACATGACCTTTCAATTCAGCTTCTAATGGCTACTTTTGCTGGAATAGGACCTGATTAGTCCCTTGCTTTAAAGATGTGTTGGCTTGTTTTGGGATACGGTTGTAGTATTGTAGACATTTTTCTGGTTCTGGTAAAGAAGCATGAATTGTGAGAGGTATAATCCTTCAGTTTGTGCTTGTTCTTTCTTCTAAACACTGGTTCTTTTCTTGTATCAGGAAGATGAATATGTGTATGTGTGTTTATGTATGTGTTTGTGTGTGTATACACACCCACATGGTCTCTCTCATTCTCCCCCTCTTTCTCTTCACACACACACACACACACACACACACACACACACACACACACTAAATTAAATGAAACTGTGGAACTAATGGTAAAATATGTCCCATTTCCAACAATCAACTATTCAATGTAGATTTCCCTATGAATAATAAGTCTTGACACATGCAAATCACAAATGTCTGTTTATCTGCCTGTCTGCCATCTAATGACTCCAATAAACACTTGGCTAAGGGGACAAATAGTTGACTAGCCTTTCAGAAATCATTTGCATCAGCTGGATCACCAGAAGAAGGTCATCTCTGTCCCCAAGATGCATACTACGATATTTATTTCTACTGTCCAAATAGAGAAGGAATTATGGTATCCCAGAGGGTCCCAAACCAAATGCCATACAGCTCAACAGCAATTCTTTGGTGGTTACTTTCTGGTACCAGTTTTCTATCAAGGACCAGATCCCAGGAATGCGCCATCTCTATTTCCTAATCTGCAGGAATTGAGTTTGAACATGGTCTGTATCTTACCATAAGGGAACTTTCAGGATTATTATTTTTTTTTGCATTCCCCCCTTCCCTGGTAATGCTTAACCACACTCCAATAGCTAAATTCGGATGGGTCCACAACTGGCAGGTGTGTCCTAGAAATGGAGCTTCACATACTTACACGCAGACTCCCTCCATGGAGCTGCGTGCGCTTGGTTGAACCGCATGCAAAGCAATCTGAAGCAGTATATAAAGACTAAGTGCTATTGCTGTTACAGCTGTTGCAGCATCCCAATGGTCACATGATGCAATTCCTGCTGCTTGGCAACCAACATGTACTTGCGATGGTTGCAATGTCTTAGGCTCATGTGTTCTCCATTTGCAATCTTCACTGCCGGCTTCCAACAAAGTCAATGGGGAAACCAGGTCCTCTTAATGGCTGCATGATTCACTTCACAATTGTGGCAAGAGGGGTCATAAAATTGGGTGTGACTCACTTAACAACTGCCTTGTTTAGTTGTAAGTCAGGGATTACCCGTATCCATGGAAGCAGTATCCCTGGAACCAAGAAATGCACTCAGCCACTTGGAATATTTTCGGGAAAAGGACAGTTATGTTCAAAGGACAGAATTGTTGAAAAGCATCTGTCCTTTTATTACTGCTTTGTATACATATATCCAGAAGACAATTCATAGATTTTGTTCTAATTCACTAGCTCTCGCTCACTGGTACACATACGATCTATGGAACTCCGAAATAGTTGAGAAAGGGCCCAGCGTCAATAACTGAAATGTAAAGTCTTTACCACTTCCTTTAAGTACTATGATAAGGAGAATATTTACAGCTGAAGGTTGAAATGAGAGTTCTTTGGTGTCCTCTGAGCTGGGTTGTTTTCTTTCCGAAGTTTCATCAATATTTAAAGAAATATCTGCAAGAGAACAAGAAAGCTCAGAGAGCACCAAGGACACCCTATATAATAATAAATAACATGTCTTTAATGGAGCAAGCAAGCTGGTAGCCAGCATCATATTTCACAGCAGTGGCCAAGAGCACCATTTGTAGCAGAAAACCAGCCGAATATGGCATAGGAGAAAGAGAAAGTTTTCTATATGTGCTCATTTTCTGCCTCAGATCATCTTTTAGCTGTTAATTCGGTGATGTCAAAGCACATGTTTGGCCCAAGAAAGTCTCCAACTGCTTTGGAAATGACACAAGGGTTTCCCTAAGTTACACCCAGACTGGAGGAGAAGGGTCCTAACAGAACTTGAGTCTTACCAATAGGAGCATAATATCTGTGACTGAATCTAATTTCAGCCTATTTCCAGTTGATCAAGAAAGTTTTCTTAATGTCTTAATCAAGCATTCAGGTGTAGCCTACAACGAAGCACAGAACATACTGTCCTGGGCTACTGCTGATTCTTGGTCATGAGATTTTTCTTGTAATTTTGAAGCATTTATTACACCATCTTCATTATCCAGAGAACTTACATCCATCTGTGACTTGCTCAAAAAATACATCTTTGTGAGTTTTAATATTAACTTTGGGGATCATCTTCATCAATACCAGTCAAAGTTCCACCAAAATCTTCAATCTTATTTCAAAGTACAATTACTGGAAGGAAAGAAAACATGAGCAAAGCTTTGTGGTTCTCAATTGCCCTCCTTCTCTGCTCTGCCTTGGGTGAGTAGCCAAAATTAGAGCTTTGAACAGTAGTGCTATAACGGGTGTATTTTGAGGTACTGTACTCATTTTTTTTATTTTGTCCATTTGGTTGAGCTTGTAAGGTGCTGGTACTTACCTTTAAAGCCCTACATGGCTTAGGTCCGGGATACTTGCAGGACCATCTGCTGCCGGGAACAAATTCCCATCGTCCAGTACGCTCACACAGAGAAGGCCTCCTCAGGGTACCGTCAGCTAGGCAATGTCGGCTGGCGACCCCCAGGGGGAGGGCCTTCTCTGTGGGAGCGCCAGCCCTATGGAATCAGCTCCCCCCTGAGCTTCGGATGGCCCAAAACCTCCAATCCTTTCGCCGCGGCCTCAAAACACTCCTGTTCCACCAGGCTGACCTGGACTGATAGGCATTTTAATTAATTTATATTTATAATTTTTAATTTATTTTTTAATTCTTTAATTTTAATTTATTGCACAGATGATTTCAATTTTATTTTTATCTTGATTTCTGTACTTATTATATGTTTTGTTGTTAGCCGCCCTGAGTCCTTCGGGAGATAGGGCGGGATATAAATCCCATCAATAAATAAATAAATAAATAAATAAATAAATAAATAAATAAATAAATAAATAAATAAATAAATAAATAAATAAATAAATAAATACTGTTTCTGAATGGGGCTTTATGTCCCATATTTTTTACTCTTTTTGACCACTGTAGGGTTGACTTAATTGATGGGACCATACATCTCAGTTTTACATTTTAAAAACTTCAGTGTTTGATGAGTACAACCCATAACAAAACAACAAAAAAGCTTTAAAGTTGTGAGTCCAGAGCTCGTAAGACTTCTCGGAACCACCACTAGATTTCTGTGGAGACAGGTCCATCCTAGCGAAATACTTTGTCACACATATACAATTATAGTTCCATGAAGTGAACCTGTTCTTGAAGAGTGATTACCGGTAAAATATTATAAATGGTTTATATTTTAAAATATACAAAATTCTTTATATTTTTTCATTAATATACACATTTCTCTACGTTATAACTGGTGGTGATGTTTCCATGCACTTTTCCAAAAATGTAAATCAATCATTTTCTACTTCCACCCTCTTTTCAGAAAGCTATGCAGTATTGTGGATTGACTGAGCATCAGCAGATGTTACAAAAAATCCTTTTTTTCCTCAAATATTTCTTGCTTTCTTAAAATATGGGAGAAGAAGGAAGGAAGGAAGGAAGGAAGGAAGGAAGGAAGGAAGGAAGGAAGGAAGGAAGTCCTTTCTTTTTTTTCAGTTTTACCGTTTTCTCTACAGTTCTGTTGGTATTAATTGCCATATTAAACTCTTGGGAAATATGACAGGCAGGGCTTTTTTTCTCATAGAACGCTCAAAACGGAGTTCCGGCACCTTTTTGGTATGGAACCTTGTAGGGTAGGCAAGGCGGGTTGTATGACATGTGTGAGTTCCGGCACCTTTTTCTTTTACAAAAAAAAGCACTGATGACAGGTAAAGGAATTCTAGAGCTATGGAAATTGATTATATTTATACAACCTAGAATTTGTTACTTCTTTTTCCAGAAGCTGAAGCTCTTATCTGCAACAGATGCACAAAATTTAAGATTGGATTTGGTTGTGTCAG
Organism: Vipera ursinii; assembly: GCF_947247035.1. Lineage (NCBI taxonomy): Eukaryota > Metazoa > Chordata > Lepidosauria > Squamata > Viperidae > Vipera > Vipera ursinii. The sequence goes on along the minus strand of NC_139519.1, from coordinate 17,410,426 downwards.
TAAGGAGCGATCAAAAATTTGTTATGCCACACCAGGTCAAAAGTGTAAAGTTGTTAAGTCTTTTCTAGGTATGTATGTCTCTCCTTAAAATCTGATATTATTCAGATAAAAATACTTCCTTCTGCACATGACACACACTTGCCAATTAAAAATACAGTAGACTACTTACGAATCTCTTGTTTTCTGTGCTCTGGGTAGAGAAGACAGTAGAGAGGGGGTATGCAAATTTGTAGTTTCTATTTATCAAATCCAATGCTTAACATTGTTACAGACTTTCCCAATCTTGGTGACCACCTGTAATGTAGAGTCCCAACTCTCAGAATTCCCATCCAATTTGATGAATTGGATACCGATATCTTTGGGGAGGGGGGGTACCAGGTGGGTGAAAACTGTTCCAAAGATATTTCTTAGACATGTTCTTCAGGATTTGTTGTACAAGGAATCATGTCGATGTGCTAATCTATTTTCTTCTTTTACAGAAGGAACAATCAGAGGTATATTTACACAAGGGTGCACAAAATCTATTAATGAATGTGATCTGAAGGTTTTCAGTGAAACACTGGGCACTGTGGAAACAACATGTTGTGATGGTCGTAACCTCTGCAACAGACCATAAACAAAGCAATCATGGTGTTCCAATATCACCCCCAATTCAGGGGATTTTGTTTTCTACTACTTTCCATTGTTTTCTTTCCCCAAGCTTCTAACGGCTATGCTGCAGAAAATAATGTGGTGAGTTAATTGCTTGAAAAATGTGATGGCTTATTGGGGGTTGTGGTTGTAATACTGCAGATGTTTTTCTGGTACCAGTGAAGGAGCATGAATCGTGAGAGGTCTAATCCTTCAGTCTGTGCTTGTACATTCTTTTAAACACTCATTCTTCTCTTTCATCAGGAAGACGTGTATGTGTGTATTAAATCAAATTATGGAACTAATGGCAAAATATGTCATTTTACAACAGCAATCAAGTATGTAATATGTATTTCTTTTTTCTCTGTAATAAAATATTTCTGTTTTTAAAGGGCAGGGCTGGACAATGTTTTCTTCTCAAGCACTGGTGTGCATGCCACAAAGGGGACTAAGAAGTTAGTTTCTTTTTATTCCCGGGACGAGAAACACAGTATAATTAATTGAAATGAGAAATCTTCCCAACATATTTTAAGTGATAGCATCAGTCCTGGAATGCATGCAAACATATAAATGTCTTTCTTGGAAATGATGTTTCTAGGCAATTTATTTCTATTTTATTCAGCAAATGATAAGATTTGTCCTTCATTCAAGATATCTATCCATTTCTTGCTCTTTCAATAACATAACAGTTTGGAAACACTGCTTCAATTAATTCCACATACTGAGCTGCATCAAAACATTCTGACAGATGAAGAATAATCAATACATCTGATCAGGAAACATATTCTTCAGATAAATAGAAAGACTTCATGTACTTATGCCAGTGCCAATTCGTAACAGATGAAATCATGCGTCCTCATGGATTATGACTTATTTGTTCATTGTCCATTAGCTCAGTACACAATGCAAACCAAATTTAACATACAAGTCATTAATAGTTTCTCCATTGCATGATTTCTAAACATTAACTTGAAACTGAGCACAGAAGGATATGGACTTCACTTGTCATTGACCTGTTGATCTGTACAACACGTATGTCCAAGTAGAGTGGTAGGTGTGCAGGCTGTGTTCGAGCAACCTGTACCCTTTTTCTGGCACAGCTGAAGAACCTTTGTATGTGGAATCTCTGTTTAGCTTCTTCTGCACTGAGAAAGCAGATGAACTTGCAGATATGGGCAGAAAAGACAATGGACCCTGAGGGCTCCTTGATGCTCTCTGAGCTTGGTTGTTTTCTTGTGGACATTTCATTATCCAACCAGGTAATATGCATCGGTAGACCCTGGTTTCCCCCCCCCCATTCTTCTCCATGTCTACCTGATACTGTTTCAGTTTTATTCCAGATGCCTCAACATGAACGCTGATAGTTTTGAACTCAAACGTCTGCTGAGAAATGTCTATTCTTTGTCTTGTGGGCACGAAGGCACTCAAGACTGATGACACACTTGATCCCTCCATTGGACTTGGCCTGATCATTGTCTACAGTGATTACTTGCAATTCATGTATGAAAGTGGTCTTGATTGAATAAGTGGTTTACGATTTTTGTATCTCAGCATGGAACCCCCCTCTTCTTTGTGGCAGCCCCTTAGATAATGAAACACTGCTACCATGTCACTCCTAGTCCTTCTTTTCATTAAACTAGACATACCCAATTCCAGCAACCGCTCTTGAGATGGAAAAGGCTTTGATGTATGCCTAGAAACCTCTTTCTATTTGCTTGGTGTGGATCTCTGGAACAATTCTATTGGTATCAGCTACCGAGTTAAACAATTGGGAAAATATGTGGAGAAGTCTTGTGATTTTGTATGACTCAGGGTGCCTTCAGATTTAGGTAACACTTACTTCTCTAGTGCAACAAAATTGGGCATAATAATCTTCAGATAGATAGAAATAGTTCATTTACTTTATGCCAGTCTCTGTTCAGATCATGCATTCTCATGGATTATGACTTGTTTGTTCATTGTCCATTAGCTCAATACAGAAAGCAACCCAAATTTTAAGGTACGTATGTGTCTTTAATAGGGCAATAGTGTCATTATTTTCTCAATATTGGTGGAGCAGTGGGCTAATGCCTCCTTAAGTAACACCAGCTGCCTGCAATTAGTGCAGGTTCGCATCCCACCAGGCTCAAGGTTGACTCAGCCTTCCATCCTTCCGAGGTAAGTAAAATGAGGACCCAGATTGTTGGGGGCAATTAAGCTGACTTTGTAATAATGCCGCTTGGGGGGTGTGTGTGAAAGCCCTAATAAGCAGGCATATACATAGAATGAAAGCTACTGCTAAGCTTGTAAGCCGCCCTGAGTCTTCGGAGAAGGGCGGGATATAAATGGAATTAAAAAAAAAATATTTTGATTTTTTCCCTTTCTCGTAACCAAAGATCTCATCTTCCATCTTTGGAGCAAATACAAGGAAGGTGAAGGATATCTCAATACAGAGTCTATCTGTAGGGCTAAAGGAAGGCATGAGTGCAAAAAAGTGATATCACTTCAAGGTTTCTATGGCCCATCAGGACCCAAAACATAGCTGTTTTCACAGTGGCCAACCTTTTGAACAAGGAAGCCCACTGGTTTTCCAGCACATGACCTTCAGAGGCAGTCATCCTGCCATCAAGGCTCAGCCATGGAGCTCCATGACTTCCATAAATTGGTACAACCCTTTTCTGAAGTAAGCAAGCTGCTAGCCAGCACCATATTTCATGGCAATGGTGAAGGCCACCATTTGGAGACGACAAACAGCAGAACGTGGAATAGAAGAAGAGAATTTTACCAAAATATGGTTGTTTTGTGTCTCTCATAGTCTTTTATTTATTAATTTGGCAATTTCAGCCCATGAAATTCTCCAATAGCTTTGGAAATCGTACAACTGTATGATTTCATAAGATATACAAAGAGTAGGGAAGAAGGGTCCTAACACAACCTGAATCTTACCAATATGAATATAGTATCATTGGGTAAGTCTAACTACAGTGTATTTTCCACTTGATTAAGAAGGTTTTCATAATGTTATAATCAAGCATTCAGGTGTAGCCTACAACAAAGCACAGAACATACTACATTGGGCTATTGCTGATTCTTGGTCATAAGATTTTTATCGTAATTTTGGACTACCGGTATTTATAACACCATCTTCATTATCCAGAGAACTTACATTCATCTGTGACTTACTCAGAAAGTATGTCTTTGTGAGTTGTAATAGTGACTTCTGTAACAGGTCAGGATCATCTTCATCAATACCAGTCGAAGTTCCACCGAATTCTTCAACCTTACTTCAAAGCAACAAGCGCTGGAAGGAAAGAAAACATGAGCAAAGCTATGTGGTTCTCTATTGCCATCCTTCTCTGCTCTGCCTTGGGTGAGTAGCCAAAATTAGAGCTTTGAACAGTATTGCTATAATGGGTATATTTTTGGATACTGTATGCATTTCCATCTTTTTCTCCATTTGGTTGAACCATAATGCCAGCAAAATGTTTTTGAATAGGGCTTTATGTCTCATATTTTTAATACGGTAGTTTGACAGTTTTTATGTTGACTTAATTGATGGGAAGTTTCAGCTCCGTTTTACGATTTAAAAATGGGTAGAAAAAATGCCTGAGATGAATACTTCATCTCAATGTTTGATGAGTACAACCCAAAACAAAACAACAAAAAGGCTTTAAAGTTGTGAGTCTAGACTTCTTAAACCTTTTTTGAAACCAGCACAAGATTTCTGTGGAGAAATGTCCACCATAGCAAAATACTTTGTTGCACAGTTGAATACTACAGTTGCATGAAGTCTACCTGCTCTTGAAGAGAGGGTTGTGGCTTTCAGTCCTCTGGCAATTCAGTCTATAAATAAAAAAGGGGATTAAAATATTCCAAATTCTTCACATTTTTTCACTAATGTACACAATTCTCTTTGTCATAATTGTAAACTGAGATTTACACCCAATATTCCAAAATGTAAGACAATTATTTTCTACTCAAACCGTCCTTTCAAAAAGCTGCAAAGGATTCTGGATTCACTTAGCATTATCAGATGTTTACAAAAAATCCTTTTTTAGCTCAAATATTTGTGGCATTCTTAAAATATGTAGGTCCTTGTGAATGAATGAATGAATGGATGGATGGATGAATGGACACCTCCCTTTCTCTTTTTTCAGTTTTACCATTTTGCCCATAATTCTATAACTGCCAAGTTAAGCCATCTGGAAAAAGAGAAGTAAATAAGTTCTGGAGCTATGGGAATTAATTATATTTATACAATCTGGATTTTCTTTTTGTTTGTTTGTTTCTTTTTTGTGTCTTTTTCTTCTTTTTTCCAGAAGCTGAAGCTCTTACCTGCAAGAAGTGCAAAAAAATTCAGATAGGATCTGATTGTAAGAAGCCATCAAAAACCTGTATTACTAAACCAGGTCAAAAGTGTAAAATTACTTATTTTCAAGGTATGTTTGTCTCGACTCAAAATCCAATATTATTCGGATAAAAATAGTCCCTTTGACATGACACACGTCATGTTTTCTCTTGTTTTCTGTGCTCTGGGTAGAGAAGAAAGTAGAGGGAGGGTATGTAATTTGTAGTTTCTATCCATCAAATCCAATATCTTCCATTTTTACAGACTATTCCAATCTTGGTAACCCCCTATAATTTAGAGTCTCAGTTCCCAGAATTCCCATCCAATTTGATGAACTGGATATAATACCTTGGGGAGAGGGTACCAGGATGTTGAAAGCTGTTCTAAAGAGATTTCTTGGCTACGTTCTTCAGGATTTGTACAACCAATAAAGTTGATGTGCTAATCTATTTTCTTCTTTTACAATAGGAACGCCCACAGGTTTCATTGCACAAGCCTGCACTAAATCTAATGATGAATGTAATCTGACTTTGGGGCAAGTAATACGTGGTGTTACGGATCTAAAATGTTGTGATGATCGTGACCTCTGCAACACCCCATAAACAAAGCAGTCATAGTGTTCCAATATCACCCTCAAATCAGGACAATTTATTTTCTGCAACTTTCAACTGTTTTCTTTCGACCAAGCTTCTAAAGGCTATGCTGCAGAAAATAATCTGATGAATCCATCTTGTTAAATGTGATGTGATGGTTTGTTCTGGGTTGTGAATACAGTCTTGTAGGCATTACTGATTCCAGTAAAGGAACGTGAATCACGAGAGGTGGAATCCTTCAGTCTGTTCTTATACATCCTTCTAGACACTCATTCTCCTGTTTTATCAGGAATATGTTTATGTATGTATTAAATCAAATTATGGAGCTAATGACAAAATATGTCACTTTTCCAGAATTCAAATATTTAACATAGATTGGTATGTGAATATTATACTCTGACAAATAAAAAATGCAAGTGATAGACATCTGTTTATCTATCTATCTGTTATCTAATGACCCAACTAAACTGATATTACTGTACTAGTAGTTATTTATTGTGCTTAGTATTATAAGTAGTCCTTGACTTACAATGACAGCATAAATAATGAAATGGGAAGTTTTCACAACACATTTTAAGTGATAATATCAGCTCCAAGAATGCATGCAAATCTATAATTGTCTTTCTTGGACGTGACGTTTTTAGGCAATTTATCTCTATTTTATTCAGCAAATGATAAGATTTGTCTTTCATTCAAGATATCTATCTACTGTATTTCTCTATCTATAACATGACAGTTTGGAAACTCTTCAATTAATTCCACATACTGAGTTGCATCAAAACATTCTGAGGGGTGCAGAATATACTTCAGAGCAGGGAACATATTCATCAGATAAATAGAAAGACTTTATGTACTTATGCCAGTGCCAATTCATAACAGATAAAATCATGCTTCTCCATGGATTATGACTTGTTTGTTCATTGTCCATTAGCTCAGTACACAAAGCAATCCAAATTTAACATACGGGTCATTAATAGATTCTCCATTGCATGACTTGTAAACATTTATTTAATCTTTTTTAACTTTTGTATTGTTGTTTTTATGGTTGTTAGCCGCCCTGAGTCCTTCGGGAGATAGGGCGGCATATAAGTCCCATAAATAAATAAATAAATAAATAAATAAATAAATAAATAAATAAATAAATAAATAAATAAATAAATAAATAAATAAATGTGAAACTGAGCACAGAAGGATATGGACTTCACTTGTCATTGACCTGTAATTATTAAGATGATTTGTGACCTCTGCTAACATTGTTAAAGAATCTCCAACTTCCTCCCAAAGACATGATGTGAGCATCACAAGTAATCCATTCCCAGTCACTCCCATTTACCGACAAACCCTTATTATTCTTCGTAACGTCATAATTTAAGAAGTCAGGAGATGAAGAAGATTCTGCCTCTCACCATCTATCTTCTCCTCCACGTTGTGAGGGGTAACTAAAAAAAGATAGACAACAAGGAAGGTGACAACTCTGGATGCAGTTTTTAGAGAGGTAGCAATAGTCGTTAATTTAATTCTCTTCCAGAATTCTGCATGCCTGATATTATTATTTTCTCCTCTATATTTTGGGTTTTCCCTTTCTTGTAACTGAAGATCTCATCTTTACTCTCCTACCATCCGGTAGGAGATATAGGAATATAGCCAGCCGTACCAACAGGCTGAAGAACAGATTTTATCCGTGGGCTGTTAGGCTTTTGAATGGGATGTAATCTTATGCAGAGTTGACTTGGGAGGCCGGTGTGTGGTGTAGTTGGTTCACATAGTGTGGTGGGATGGAGGGTTTGTTGTCACTGTGTGTTGGGGGGAGAGAGCACAGGGGGAGGCTCAGCTAATCTCAATGTACACATGTTGTACTTTGACAATAAAGGTTTATTATTATTATTATTATTATTATTATTATTATTATTATTATTATTATTATTATTATTATTATTATTATCTACCCTTTTAGGGAGTAAATACCAGGAAGGTGAAGGATGTCTCAATACACAACCTACCTGTAAGCTTAAAGGAAGGTATGAGTGCAAAAAAGTGATATCACGTCAAGCTATCATGGCCCTTCATGATCCAAAACGTATCTGTTGTTACAGGGCCAACCTTTACAACAAGGAGCCCACTGGTTTCCCAGCAGATGGTCTTCAGAGGCAGTCATGCTGCCATCAAGGTTGATAACTGCTATGACTTCCGTAAATTGGTTCAACCCATCTTGAAGCAAGCAAGCTGGTGTTGTGATTCAGGGTCAGCCTGTGGGTTCGGCAGTTGGGTCAGACGATTCAGAGGAGGAGGAGGAGGAGGGGGGTTGGAGAGCCTGCAGAGGACAGTTCTGAGGCTTCGCAGAGCTCTCAGCCAGGCCCCTCCCATCTGGTTACTACGCAGACCCAGCTGTGTGAGCCTGACAGCTTGGATGAAGATGGCCCTGTTCAAGGATGCCCGACACAGGAGGCAGTCAATCAGGAGTAAACAGAGGAAGGCAATGGGGCACCTCAGAAGGAGGCAGAGAGAAGCCACGCCCTGAACTGTATTTAAGGGGGAAGGCTGGTTTGCTGAAGGCAACCATTTGAATAGCTCTGTTTTAGTGGTTTGTATTTTGTTTTGCTCAGTTTGCTCTGTTTTGGATCTGTTTTGTGTAAATAGATTTGGTGGGCTTACTTCCAGCCTTTTGCCTTTTGTAAAGGGGTTGTCCCTGCCTTTTCTGCAGGGCTGGTAGTAGGCTGGAACAGAACAGCTGGTAGCCAGAAGAAAGTTTTCATAATGTCTTAATCAAGCATTCAGGTGTAGCATACAACAAGGCACAGAACATACTGCCCTGGGCTATAGCTGATTCTTGGTCATAAGATTTTTATTGTAATTTTGAAGCATTTATAACATCATCTTCATTATCCAGAGAACTTACATTCATCTGTGACTTGCTCAGAAAGTATTTCTGTGTGAGTTGTAATATTGACTTCTGTAACAGGTTGGGATCATCTTCATCGATACCAGTCAAAGTTCCACCCAATTCCTCAACCTTACTTCAAAGCAACAAGTGGTGGAAGGAAAGAAAACATGAGCAAAGCTATGTGGTTCTCTATTGCCATCCTTCTCTGCTCTGCCTTGGGTGAGTAGCCAAAATTAGAACTTTCCACAGTATTGCTACAATAGGTGTATTTTTGGATACTATTTTCCTTCATTTTGTGCATTTAGTTGAGCTATAAGCTTCCCACTGCTTGGAAGTCAGCAAAATGTTTTGAAGAAGGGTTTAGGCCCCATATTCTTTCATCTTTTGTGGTGTTGACCTAATTGATGAGCACATTTAGTTCAGTTTTACAATTTAAAAATGGATAGAAAAAAGTAGCCAAGATTAATACTTTACTTCACCATTACAAAAACCAAAAACAAAAACCAAATGAAACGAAGCCACAAAAAAGCTTTAATGTTGTGAGTCCAGAGCACTTAAGCCCATGGAACCAACATAAAATTTCTTTGGAGACCTGTCTACCACAAATACTTTATGATATGAGCAAAGTTCAATATTACAGAGCCATAAAGTGAACCTGTGTTAGGCATATGGTGATAGCCTACAATGTTGGGTTGAAAATATATAAGCCATGATGATGTTGTAACTTTAAGAAGTTAATTGGCCAATGGGTGTGTAAGTGTTCTCATGGCCATAAGAAGGAGCTAGGAACGTAGCTTCTTTCTCTCTCTGAATTCACTGCTCTCTACTATTACTGTTTTTCTTCTGTTTTGCTGTACTGTTGGTTTACTACTGTGATAAACCTGTACAACCTCTGGACCAGTAAGAAGACTTTGTATTTTGGATTACTCCTTGGACTGTTGCTATTGTGTATGACCTGGACTGTTTATTTTTGACCATGCATTTTTGTTCTTACACCACCTCAAAGTAAAATACTTTTTGCTTTTACAACTCAGTGTACTCTTGTGGTTAGTCTTACTGCTCTCTACCCTCCCTTGTCTGTGTAACTCTTTGGTAGCACAAGGAGACCTCTGCACAACAATTCCTAACAACCTGCTCTTCAAGAGAGATTGTGGCTTTAAGTGCAATAATCTGGCAAGTCAGGCTATGAATAAACAAATGGGATTAAAATATTCTTTCCATTTTTTTCACTAACATACACAGTTCTCCGTGTCATAACTGGTGGTGATGTTTCCATGGAGTGTTTAAAAAATGTCCTGTATATTTATCTTTTTCCACTCATATCCTCCCTTTTTTTTAAAAAAAAGCCAGAATTATTCTGGTTCTGCTGAACATTATCAGATGTCATGAAGCTTTTGATTTTTTTTACCCTGAATATTTCTTGCATTCTTTAAATATGGGGGTCCTTGTGAATGAATGCATCTCTCCCTCCCTCTCATTTTTGTCTGTTTCACCTTTTTGCTTGCAACTCTATGGGTACCATCTACCTAGTTAACACCTTTGGGGAAAGGTAGAGTGGTACAGAAATTCTGTAGCTATGGAAATTAATTATATTTATACAACCTGGATTTAACTTCTTCCCCCCCCCCAGCAACTGAAGCTCTTACTTGCATAGATTGCAAAAAAACTACAGTGGGACAAAACTGCATCATTAGGAAATTATCAAAAACCTGTACTGCCAATCCGGGTCAACTGTGTAAAATTTCCAAATTTACTACAGGTATGTATGTTTCTACTTAAAATCTGGTATTTATCCGGATCAAAATGTTCCCTCTGCACATGACACACATTTTCCTATTAAAAATACAGTAAAGTATTTACAACCCTCTTGTTATCTGTACTCTGCATAGAGAAGAAAGTAGAGAGGGGATACGTAGCTTATAGTTTTTAGCTATCAAATCATGTATATTTTCTTTTACAGACTCAAATCCAGGAATTCCCTTCCAATTTGGGAATTGATACCAATATCTTGGGAGGTACCAGAAGGGGAAAGCTTTTCTGAGGAGGAGTGTTGGATATGTTCCTCTGGGTTTATTATGCAACAATTGATGTAGATGTGCTAATCTGTTTTTGTCTTTTTCAGAAGCTGGAGAAAAAACCATATTTTTACAAGGGTGCACTGCATCTGATTTCGAATGTGATGTAACTGTGACAATAACTGAAGTGGGTACTATGGAAACCACATGTTGTGATGATCGTGACCTCTGCAATATACCATAAAAAATCAGTCCATATATATAAATTTAATTTAATTTAATTAAATTGTGGAACTAAGGACACAATAATGCATATTTTTAGCAATCAAATATTTAATATAGATTTCCCTATGAATACTAAGTCTTGACATCTGCAAAATGGAAATCACAAATGTCTGTTTATCTGTCTGTTATATAATGACCCCAATAAACACTTGACTAAGCAGTCAAATTGTTGACTATCCCACCAGCAATCATTGGGATCAGCTGGGTCACCAGAAGAAAAATCAACTTTCTAAATCATAGGAAGGAATAAGGATGCTACACAACTTTCTTTTGATCCAGTTGAGAATCTGGATTTTAAAAATATGGTTTGGCCTTCATGTAGAAATGGTAATGTGGAAACAGATGGTATCAAAGTAGAAACTGGACACTTTCAGAGTAAAATCCACCTTTACCGAACACATGGACTCAGATTACATAAATAGCCCTAATTAGGCTTTGTGTTATACACCAGGATTATATGAAAATGATTTGCTGAATAAGTCTAGTGATTTAGATTCATGTATTGCAATAAGCCTTAAACTGTAGTTCATATGGTAGGTTAACCCAGGTTCGTGCAATATGTTTTCATCCTCCGTTGGATATATCCAGTTTTATATTTATATTTAGTGGTTAGACTGAAATCTTTTCTTAACAAATAACAGAAGTAGCAAGGAAGCACCTAGAAATCTGTTCACAGACCTCAATTTTCAGAAAGTGGTGTCCTCCAGCTATCTCTAGCCTTGATGGTTCTGACTTTCTCTGGATTTTCTGCATTGCAGAAAATGCCCAACATGAATTCCAATATAGTAGAATTTGTATGTCCGAAAGAGAGCAAGAATTCTATTTCAGTATGACCCTGAAGCTTTCATCGTTCAGATTATTGTATGTGCAAAGATGGAAAGATTTGGTGACACCTATCTTGGAGATAGGTGAAGATGACGAAGATGACTGTGCTTGTTGAAATGGCTGCATTGGCTTGTTTGATTAGAGAAAAAACAAGCCCTACATTTATTGGTGACTGGAAACCCTGTGTATACTTTTTGCAGGACAAAAAATAAAATAAACATGATTTTGATGATAGACAGGTTAGATTACAGAAAATAGAGAGTCATGATGTTATCCTAGAGCAGGGGTCTTCAAACGTGGCCCTTTTATGACTTGTGGACTTCAACTCCCACAATTCCTCAGCCAGCATGCCTGGCTGAGGAATTCTGGGAGTTGTAGTCCACAAGTCATAAAAGGGCCAAGTTTGAAAACCCTTGTCCTAGAGAGAGAAGTGAAAGTATAAATGTGCTTATACCTGTTGTGAAGACTGCAAGGTATTACTTTATACTTTTTATTGTTCTTTTTTCCCCCTTATTTTTTCCTTTTGGAACTTTCACCTTTTTCTTTTATTTCTTCCTTTCTCTTTCTTCTTCCTCCTTCAACTTCGCATTAGTTCTTGCCAGTGCTTTTTTTGTAAAAGAAAAAGGTGCCGGAACTCACACACGTCATACAACCCGCCTTGCCTACCCTACAAGGTTCTATCCAAAAAAAGGTGCCGGAACTCCGTTCTGAGCGTTCTATGAGAAAAAAAGCCCTGGTTCTTGCCATCACTGTTCAGAATTTTTACTGATGTATGCATATATAAAGATTCTTAAAAGAAACTGGGAAATATAACCATGTTTAGCTGAATGTCTCGCTTAGGCTTTGTTTGAAACGTTCACCCTATTTGGTAGTTTATTGTTTTCCAGAGGATTTATTCTATGAAGGCTCAAAATGGAAGAAAAGTTAGATAGTCCCCCTGCTGGGAGCTGAAGTATGTCCTCGAATTACAGCAGTTCATTTAGTGGCCATTCAAAGTTACAACCGCATTGAAAAAAGTGACGTGACCATTTTTCACACTTAGGATCATTGCAGCATCCCCCACGGTCACGTGATTTACCTTTGGATGCTTGGCAACTGGTTCACATTTATGACGGTCGCAGTGTCCTGGATTCATGTGATCCCCTTTTGCAACCCTTCTGACAAGCAAAGTCAACAGGGAAGCTGGCTCCATTTAACAACTGTGTCACTAGTTTAAAAACTGCAGTGATTCTCTCTGCACAGCACAAGACATTGTGGGCTGTCCCCTGACACCACTGGATGACATCGCCAGGGCTCGTTGCCTTGGAAGAGTGAGGAAGATTCTCAGGGATATACTCACACCCTGGACGGTATCTCTTTACTCTCCTACCATCCGGTAGGAGATATAGGAATATAGCCAGCCGTACCAACAGGCTGAAAAGTAGCTTTTATCCGTGGGCTGTTAGGCTTTTAAATGGGACATAATCTTATGCAGAATTGACTTGGGAGGCCGGTGTGTGGTGTAGTTGGTCCACATGGTGTGGTAGGATGGAGGGTTTGTTGTCACTGTGTTTTGGGGGGAGAGAGCACGGGGGGGGGGAGGCTCAGCTAATCTCAATGTACACATGTTGTAGTTTGACAATAAAGGTTTATTTATTTATTTATTTATTTATTTATTTATTTATTTATTTATTTATTTATTTATTTATTTAAATGTGGCAAGAAAAGTCGTAAAAGTCAGAAAACCCAGAAACAATTTCTAGCATTCTCAAGGACTGGAAGCCAACTTTCCAATGCAATTAGGTTTATTAGGAATGACAATTCTGTGGTTGGGCTGCATTCTAAGAATGACATATTGTGCATGGAATCCTCTGGAACGCTGTAGGTTTCACTGTGAATTTCTTTATTTAAATCAAAACTTGTCAAGAAAATACAAATGGTAGAAGAGAATATTTAATTACTAGTTCCCTTCATGGTTTTGTGATGGACAAAGGCCCTCTGTTTGGGCTCCTTTGACCTGGTTGTCTTCCCTTCTCCTCCAGTATTTCAGTGCCAGAATTTCCTAGCAAAGCAAACATTTCTTTCACTTTAACTTCTCTCTTTTCCCCCTGCAAATAAATATTTTCAATGAGTTTGCCAAACTTGCCAGATCCTGAAATGCAGATCTTTCATATCAGCCTTCTGCCTCCAACAATGAATTGGGGACTTTGCTGATCATCTCATTACCGAGAGCTTGGCAGCTTTTGCAAGCCAATGATATGCTGGCAAAAAATGGTACAATTTTCCCATTGCACAAATCTAGTACAGCAGACGCAACCAACTAGCAATTGTTGTGGAGAATTCCACTAGAGCTGACCTATGGCTTAAATTCTAGGTTAAGGATCTGCAAGCTTCTCAGGGTAGAAATGACATAATATGTCATAAATAACTGTGTGATAATTGCTTAGCAGCAGCAACAGTGATCCTAAAACAAAGGCACAGGGACAGTTTTTCTTTCCCACCCCGTCTTTCCATCTTTCACATCTTACTTAAGCGTTGCAGAAATCTCGGTTAGAACAACAGGTAGCAACCTGAGTGATATTTTGATCTTGGGGTGGCTCATAGACTTCAATACATTTGGGGGCACAGCCCTGGAAACGAAATAGAAGCATTTTGCCTGTGAAGCAAAAGAAATAATGTATTAAGGGTGATGCACGTAAGGAAATCCTCTCTTTTCAGAAAACAAACTAGAGAAGATCAGGAACCACCACTGCTATTTTTATGTCATTATTTGAGGAAAAACAAACATGGTGGTGGGGTCCTTGCTCATTTTATGGCATTTGTAAGCCTGACCTAAGCACAGTAGTGCAATTCAGCCAGTTCACACCGGTTGGTAGAACTGGTAGCTAAATTTTGCTGAGTTCGGAGAACTGGCTGAATGCACACTGCTTCTGGAAATCCAGTTTAGGCCTTGGAAGCCTGGACGAGGCCTCCCAGGTCTAGAGCAGCCCACTGGAAGTGCATGGATGCCAGATTCCTTGATAGAAGGATGGGCAGGACAGAAGATTAAAACAAAAAGAAAAAAAAATTATGTACTGTGATCTAAATAACTATGTCACATACCAAAATAGACCGTCCTTTTGTAGCAAGCATGGCCAATGTATAGTCTGCAAGGAATTTGGTTAGTGACGCAACTGCCACCAGGTTTCTTGAATAGACAGTTATGGCATTTAATGCCAACAGCTTGGGAGAGAATGGAAAAGGAGATTTTACAAAAGAGAGAATACCACAAATAACAAAAGAGTAGCTTTCCTGAGCTGGATACAACTCACAGCGAAAAAACCCACCTCACTCGTTCTTTTAAACATCTGCATGCAATGTCAGGCTTTTACATCTTTCCTTAACTCCCACAGTAGTTGGATTTTTTTTAAAAAAAATTACTAGCTTAAAAAAGGAAATAATAACTGTATAATAGCAATGTTTCCTTATCCTAGCCGTTTATTTCACCTTTTTTTAATTCTAAGGGTTTGGCAGCTCGAGAGACAGCAGCCGCAAGAGACAAAAAGTATGGTAACATCTTCCAGGCAAATGCATTCATCTCCTTTTCTTCCTGCCTTAAGTAGACATAGTTGTATCTCCTCAAATCTATCCAGTTCACAGAGTTTTAAAATCTTACCTAGTTCAACGGTGAGGAGCATCCATAACCCAGTAGGGAGAACTGTTTTCATGTTCCCCTTTCTGTATCCCAAGTCAAGAGTAGGCGATGATCCCACGTCCTTTCTGAATTTATATTCCCTCTGCAAATCAGATGTGGGAAGCAGTTGGTTTCTACCTTATCGTTTTTCTTGGATGAATGCACCCAAACACATCAGAATGAAAAGCTGCACCTCTCTCCAAGAGATTCGACATTCCTAGTTCCTTTGAGCTAATCAGCCCATGCAAGAGGGGAAGGGACAAATGGATCTTGGGCTAGTTCTGGTGTTCCCACTCTCAGCCTTGGCATTTTCATCTGATGATCTGTACAGCATGTATGTCCAAGTAGAGTGGTAGGTGTGCAGGCTGTGTTCGAGCAACCTGTACCCTTTTTCTGGCACAGCTGAAGAACCTTTGCAGGTGGAATCTCTGCTTAGCTTCTTCTGCACTGAGAAAGGAGATGAATTTGTAGATATGGGCAGAAAAGACAATGGACCCTGAGGGCTCCTTGATGCTCTCTGAGCTTGGTTGTTTTCTTGTGGACATTTCATTATCCAACCAGGTAATATGCATCGGTAGACCCTGTTTTTTTTTCCAATTCTTCTCCATGTCTACCTGATACTGTTTCAGTTTCATTCCAGATGCCTCAACGTGAACGCTGATAGCTTTGAACTCAAAAGTTTGCTGAGAAATGTCCATTCTTTGTCTTGTGGGCACAAAAGCACTCAAGACTGATGACACACTTGATCCCTCCATTGGACTTGGCTTGATCATCGCCTACAATGATTACTTTCAATTCATGTATGAAAGTTTTCTTGATTGAATAAGTGGTTTACGATTTTCGTATCTCAGCATGGAACACCCCCTCTTCTTTGTGGCAGCCCCTGAGATAATGGAACACTGCTACCATGTCACTCCTAGTCCTTCTTTTCATTAAAATAGACATACCCAATTCCAGCAACCACTCTTGAGCTGGAAAAGGCTTTGATGCATGCAGTATGCCTAGAAATCTCTTCCTATTTGCTCGGCATGGACCTCTGGAACACATGGGCTTTGAGGCTTTGCTAACCAGCTTCAAGAGAGGGCTTTGATTAAGTGCTCATCAGTGTAGACTATCGCTCAAAGATCTCAGCTGCCCTAATTCAGACTTTATGCATGTAAAATGATCCTTTTGGATGACTTTGAACAGAGGAACTGGGCTTAACAAGCTGGGGAAGTAGACTTTTATTCACCAAAGTGTTTGGTACATAATGGAAGAAGCTGTCTTTCAGATCAGAAGCACTGATTATTCAGTGAGAGAGGAGATACAGTGGCGATGTTTCATCTGCATACTTCAGAGAAGACCTTTCCAAGTTGCTGCTCCCACCTGGCACTCCCAGTGTCTGGATTGGGGTAATTGTAAACCAGACACATATAGGGAGCTCCAAGTTGCAGGCTGTCTTATGCATTACAGAAACTTCTATCAGAGCAGCAAAAAATGGTTTCAGTGATCATCCATTTCTGCTTCTTCTCCTTGATATCCCTGCAGTAGTGATCACAACCCATTCTGGAGTATAATGGGAGCCGTCCTGCAGAAGGAAAGAAATTTAGCTTATCTCTGTGGCTCCAGGTTTTCCTTTTCATTCTATCTAATGCCTTGATGCTAAGCAGCCTCTCACAACTTGTAGACAGCATAAGAGGTTGGGTGCTCCTTTCCTTCTTGGGCTTATAAACAGCTCCATTTGACTGGGCAGTTGTACAAGGAGGTGAAAGTTTAGCCTATAGCCAACCAGACAGGCAAAGGCCATAGGATGTGCAGGGCCTACCTTTGCAGTATGAAACTTCCATGTTATCATGAATGAAAGAGCTGTGGTGGCTCAATGGTCAGATTGCAGTATTGCAGGCTAACTGCCAAGAGTTGAATCCTGACCAGCTCGAGGTTGACTCAGTCTCCCATCCTTCTATGGTTGCTAAAATGAGGAGCCAGATTGTTGGGGGCAACACGCTGACTCTGCAAACCGCTTAGAGAGGGCTGTAAAGCACTGGGAAGTGGTATATAAGACTAAGTGCTATTGCTACGAAGAGAAATGTTGCAGGACCAATCTGAATCGGCCACCAGGACCAACTGATGATGCCAGCCAGCCAGCCAAGAACACCCTAATTAGCAACTAAAAACTACACACAATTGGGAAACATATAAAGACAATGCCAAAGCACAGTCCAAAGCACATGTTTTAGAGACAGAGAGGTTCCTTAATGATGGGCTCCAGTATGAGCCTGAAAGCTTGGAGGGATACAGCTTTGATCCTAGTGACCATCTCAGATTGGGTCCTTTCCTGTATTAATTCATTCTGAGCATGGCATTTACAAAGCCATAAAAATGGACGATACTTTCCCTTTTTCTAAATATAAGTATCTGGCTCCTGAGATTCTCAAGGTAACCTGCAGACTTCCTCACTTGGAAAATGATGTTCCAGCAAATCTTCACTTCACTTTCTCTGATCAATAAATCCCTTACATGTTTTGCTTGATTTTGGAAAGCCAACTGGGCAACTCAACAAACAGAACGGGAAGCTGAATGTTCAGACGTTCTGCTGAGAAATTCTGGACCATTCTTTGTAAAGGTGGCCTTTTGGTATCTTAGTGGGATCTTTCCTGATTTATTGGCATTGAGGTCCTTTGCCCTTTGACATCTATCAAGATAACAAAAAAGTTTGAGAAACTTCCTTGATCGATTTTTTAAATTCCTAGGTTTACTCAACAACCTTCCACTGAGACTTAGAGAAGGAGTAAATGAGTGTTTGCCTGTGAGGATTAAAATTTCTGAGAATGTTCCTAAAGATGCATTGATGCTGGCTGTGGTTAGCCATGATGAGAAGAAATGTCTGTTGCTTACAAACATATGTATCCTTATTGCTGTGTCAAGCTGCCCAAAGAAAATCAGGAATTGCTAAAGGATGGCCATTAAACACTTACCAAAATAGACCGTCTGTCTGAAACAGGACTGTTCCGGTCGTAGTACACAAGGAGATAATGGTCTGCGGCATACGTGGCCTGGAGGTCGAATTGAACATGTCCTGCATTTGATTCTATGGCCTGAAAAAGGGAGTTTTTAAATATGAGACTCAAGATAAAAAAATGTTTTTGATTTATCTGGGTAGATCAGTAAATCCAGTAGATTTTAATTTAGATTTTTCAGGACAGTTGTCCAGGTCAGCCAAAGTTCACTTCTTAGGATCATTCATGAAACATTGTTCTGATCCACCAAAACAGGTTGTGAAAATACTTTTCAAAATGTCTGGCTGTACCTCTTTTTCTTGTTTTTTTTCATAGCAACAGTGTAAAAGCCACAGCACCACACCACCTATCTAAGTGATGGAGAAGCAGAAGTGCAACCACCATATAATTGTACCGTCTGCTCCTAAGACGTTACCATCCTTTCAAAGAGGTTGACATATTGCAGGCAAATTCTCCAGATCTATGCCTTCCACATGAACCGAGATCAGATCTTACAATGTCATTTTCCCCCTTGATGAATATCAGAGCATAATTGGGCTTAAGATCAGTATTTATAAGGTCACTGCCTCCATGAATTTGGATAGATAAGTTGGTCTTTCTATAAAGTGTGGCCAAGGAGAAATATCCAAGAAAAGCCAACACAACAGTGAGTATATAGGATAGTTTTTATTATAGAAAATCCAGCATGGGGTTGTTGAGGTTTTTTTGGCCAGGGAAAGGATAACTAACATGAAATCAAAGACAGTATGAAAAGTAGTAGGCACCAATCCCCAAACATCTGGAACACCAGTTGAACACCATTGGCACTGACAAAATCATCAATCAATTGCAAAAGGCAGCTTTACTCAAAGCAGTTTACATCCTGCGACAATACCTTTAACATCATCACACAATATATGTCTATCCCAAGTTCTTTGGAAAGACTCAATAGGTAGATAAATGTTCAAATCCAGTCTAAACATCTGTCTGACTATGTGACCACCACCAATAATAATATCAGAACTTTTTCCCTATTATTTTTCACCCCACCATTGATCCATTGAGAGCAAAAATCCATTCCCAGGAAATCCATGGCAAAATACTTTTATGTTCCAACTTCTACAGCAGCTCCTACTTATATTTTAAGAGGACAAATGTTTTGATACAAAAAGATCACATGGAGAGAAAAGTTTGATTCATATATCCCTCCCCCTTTTTTCTTTCTGGCATACATTCACTTAGGCTCTTTCCCAGTTCTTGAACTTTCTGTGAAATATCAATGCTTCCTATTTCAGGTTGAAAAACAAACAAATGAAAACATGGCTTCATAACAACGGGGGTCCAAACATTAAAATTAATAAAAGTATTTAAATTGACCAATCATTTTCTTCTTTGGCTCTGGAACATGGAGTGAGTAGTAAAAATTGGCTCTAAATCCATTGCACTTACAAATCATGACTCCGTCTTTCAGTTTCTTCTTCTCTAGCATAAGAGTGGATTTGTTTTCAAAAACTGTTGAAGCCAGACGCCAGAATAATTGCGGCTCACTAGCTTCAGAGACTTACCAAAGGAAAAAAAAGGGGGAACCCTTGGTAAGAACAGCACCAATAATGCAAGATGCAGAAGTTTTCTCATGCCTCCTTTTCTATCTTAAGGTCAGCAATGCATAATGTTATCTCTGCTCTACATTTATATCCCACCTCCAATGGGTGAGGAGTTTATGATTGGCTTCTGGAAAGCTTGCCTTTCCATCTTGTTTGGATGAATATGATCATATGGCTATGATCGGCTCACACACCTTGGTCCAATATTTCCTTGTTATGGGATGCCTACCAAATCAGGTCAAACGTCAACCAAGTCTAGCCTTCTGGGTCCTCAAATAGTTATCGAAATGCATCTAGAAAGCTCTCATCAAGGGAAGGCTGAGACAATCCCATTATTGTTCCCAGTAATGGTATCAAAGCACTCTGACTATCTGTCTTTGCTATAGTCCTTCTTTAAGGGACACGGTGGCTCAGGGGGTTAGGACGCTGAGCTTGTCGATCAGAAGGTCGGCAGTTTGGCGGGTCGAATCCCGAGTGCCGCGTAGCAGAGTGAGCACCTGTTATGCGTCCCAGTTTCTGCCAACCTAGCAGTTCGAACGCACGTAAAAAATGCAAGTAGAAAAATAGGGACCAGTATGGTGGGAAGGTAACAGCGTTCTGTGCGCCTTTGGCGTCTAGTCATGCCGGCCACATGACCACGGAGATGTCCTCGGACAAGCGCTGGCTCTTCGGCTTTGAAACGGAGATGAGCACCGGCCCCTAGAGTCGGAAACGACTAGCATGCATGTGCGGGGGAACCTTTACCTTTAGTCCTTCTTTGCATGAATCTTGCTATCCGATCTTATGAGATGATCAGTTATCTTATAAAGGTAACAGGGATAAATACTGATACCTTGGGGTGAACTTTATGATAGAATAACAGAGTTGGAAGAGACCTTGGAGGTCTTCTAGTCCAACTCCCTACTCAGTCAGGATTAACTACTAACTTTTTTCTTCTTCCTCCTCAGCTCTACATGTTTAGCTGGCTATCTACACAGATCTCTTGCACAGAAAATATTCTACAAATATAGGTTGAATCTGTACAATCATACCCAGTTTTGGGTGCGGAGCACGGGAACACATCAAAGGAAAATTAGGAATGGAGGAATTCGCTCTGCTCTGCAAAAGGAACTTGACTTCAATGGTTGAGTCAAGCTGAATTGCTTTGATCTGAAAAACTGAATTTTAAGGGCACTTTGTTATCCTTTTGTTTGTTTAGAGTAGGTGCATTGGAGAAGATTGTGATATGCTTCCTCCATGCACCTAAATAATTAGGAACACGATCTGAAGGTTAGATATGTACTGTACAGGTGAAATTTAATCTGATACAGGTCCCTGCAAAAATGTTGGACCATAATATTTCAGGACTGGTAAATAATTCATTAATTAACAGTTGTTGTTGTTGTTGTTGTTATTTGTGAAGTTGTGTCTGACACATCACGACCCCATGGACAACGTTCCTCCAGGCCTTCCTGTCCTCTACCATCTTCTGGAGTCCATTTAGGCTCACACCTACTGCTTCAGTGACTCCATCCAGCCACCTCATTCTCTGTCATCCCCTTCTTCTATTGCCCTCAATCTTTCCCAGCATTAGGCTCTTCTCCAGTGAGTCCTTCCTTCTCATTAGATGGCCAAAGTATTTGAGTTTCAACTTCAGGATCTAGCCTTCTAAAGAGCAGTCAGGGTTGATCTCCTCTAGGACTGACCGGTTTGAATGCCTTGCAGTCCAAGGGACTCACAGGAGTCTTCTCCAGCACCCTAGTTCAAAGGCCTTAATTCTTTGGCACTCAGCCTTTCTTATGGTCCAACTTTCACAGCCATACATTGCACCTGGGAAAACCATGGCCTTGACTATACACACTTTTGTTGGCAGGGTGATGTCCCTGCTTTTTAGTGTGCTATCTAGATTTGCCATAGCTTTCCTCCCCAGGAGTAAGTGTCTTTTAATTTCTTGGCTGCAGTCCCCATCTGCGATGATCTTGGAGCCCAGGAAAATAAAATCTGTCACAACCTCCATTTCTTCCCCATCTATTTGCCAGGAATTGAGAGGGCCGGATGCCATGATCTTGGTTTTCTTAATGTTAAGTTTCAACCCAACGTTTGCACTCTCCTTCTTTACCCGCAACAAGAGGCTCTTTAGTTCCTCTTCACTTTCTGCCATTAGAGTGGTATCATCTGCATATCTTAGGTTGTTGATATTTCTTCTGGCAATCTTAATTCCAACTTTTGATTCATCTAGCCCTGCCTTTCTCATGATGTGCTCTGCATAAAAGTTAAATAGGCAGGGTGACAGTATATAGCCTTGCTGGACTCCTTTCCCAATTTTGAACCAATCAGTGGTTCCGTGTCCAGTTCTCACTGTTGCTTCTTGACCCGCATATAGGTTTCAGAACTTGCCACAATTAACAGTAGACAGCACTAAAGTGACATTTTGCAAATTAGGAACATAGATTTGTAGTTACGGTAGGTATTTTATAGCAAGATAGACCATCCCCCCCTGTATTTTGACATCTTCTAGCAATGTTATACCTTTAACAGTATCAAACCATTGAGGCTTTGTAACCCATTCCCTTTGTGGAAAATTGAGTGATTGAAACAACTGTGAGTAAGCGAGAAATGCAGGACACGGATCAACAACCAGCAGTTCAAGTTGATCAGTAGGAAAGTCTCTGTAACCAGTTTCTCCACATCAACTAGACTAAGTGAAAGTCCTGCTCTAATTTTGTGCCTGCAAATATCTGTGGGAGGATTTGCTACAATGCAGCTGAATGCAGAGCTTTGATTGAAGACTTGATGCACTCCCTCAAACTGGGACTGAAGCCTACCATCACTTTTTTCCTGAACTTTCCAAAGTTCTTAAGTTAATGATCTTCCTACTTGGAGCCTCCTAGATGCCTCTGCAATACAGTAGTCAAATACCCAGGAAAGATTTGGTGTGAGGGCAGAAACTCACATCATGAGCAGGTCCCTAGTACTTGGGTTCTGGATGCTGCTGTCCTTCACAGAGGGTAAGCTTATAACCAAATCATCAGTTGCCCATCCCCATTAGAAAGATTAATTTGATCTGAAGGCAAAATTACAACTCATGGCAGCATTCAAACTGCTTCACTAAAGGATGCTGGGCAAATCTGTGGTGGTCAAGGACTGGATGTGTTAGAGATGTTCTTGGACAGGGGTGGGGATGACACCTGAATTGGGCAGGATAGTGAAATAAAGTGAAGGAGCTCAGGTCATATCATTGAGAGGGAGCTGGCATTTTTAAAAAATGTGTTTTCAAAACGTGATGCTTATGGAAAATGCATGCTTCTCATGTCAAAATGCTAGAGAACTAATATTTGGGTATTCTGTTGGAGGGGGCACAAAGAGTGATAAAACCAAGAGCTGAAAGATTCATGTAAACTAGGTTGTCCATGTCAGGGAAATAAATCAAAAATTCTCTATCAGAGGGCGATGAACCGTGGTTCATTTGATGCATGATGAATATCAGGTAAAAATAAAGAAAACCCGAAGCATATTCTACTATGTTAAGCTTTGCTTGAGTTAGTATTGGCTCCTGGTGACTGTCTGGACAAATAACAAGCAGTTTTATTGACAGGATTTCCAAAGTGGCTTGCCACTGTATTCTTCCTAGGGCTAAGAGACAGTGACTGGCCCAAGGTCAACCAGCTGGCTTCATGCTGAAGGCGGGATTAGAATTTACAGTTTCCCTGCTTTCTATCTGATGACTGAACCACTACACCAAATTCTACATTTTTCTTACACATGAAATATTGGACAAGTCACAAATAGTTGAACAATATACTAAGTTTAAAATTAATATAATGTTTATTGTCATTTTTTACTGTGAGTACACTGGCACACATTAAAATGAAATTCTGTTGCCTGCTCTGAAAAGAAAGTATATATCTATGCATACACATAACACACATGTACACATGCCACACACACACATGCACAAGCATGAAAAGATGAGTGATACATGAACCAGAATTTTAGTTGACAAGATTGTTGGCTTTCAAGTAGCTTCATGTGCACTATGTTTAATGCATGAAAGTGATCCAGGAATGGTAAATTAACATTGTTATCTTTTCTCAATCCTATCCCCATCTCCAAATTTGCCCCTATATCATAAAGGAATGTGTAGGGTGGTCCTCTTTTCCAAGTTTGCCTAGAGTAGATACTCCCTGTTTCCACAACCATTCATCCTATGTTTTAGGTCCCCAGGCTGATTTAGGCTGTGCTACATCTTAATTTTCACTCTCTCCCTTACAGTTTATTTACAATGCAATTTTTTTTCTATTTGTCCAGTTGTTGGCTTCACATGTCTTAAATGTGACCATGAGTATAAGAACGAGACATGTCAAACAATTGCTACATACTGCAGTGCAGGATCCGGAAAGAGTTGTTTCCGGCAGAAGCTCTTTTTAGGTAACTATGGAACAACCCTATTGCCAAAAAGAAAGCTACTGAGATGACAATAAGCAATGTATGCCACACTACCCCACATTATATCAGACTTTGGCCTCCTGGGAAATTGTGAGGCATGAGTCTGTTCCACAATGTCTGCTAAATCAGGTCCACTTCTTGAACATAATGTAGGCTTTATGTGACCCATTGTCTCTCAAAATTGCTGGTCATGTGTACATATCCGATTGTGCCTTACTAAACCATCTTCTAATTTGATTGAATTGTGTCCAAATTGTGTAGCTGGTCAACCCACCATGTCCTCTTCAGAGCATCAGTGATGGAAGACTTCAATAGGTCTTTCAGAAGCATTTGGCAATAGACTAGGAATCAGTATGTGTCTTTAACATAGGCAAAAAATATATTAGAGATACTAATTATTATCCATGCTTAATAACATTATCATCCATTGTTATAAGAGTGAAAAGGAAAATATTGGATGTTCACTTGTATTTCTTCTTTTCCAGAACGCGTTCTCCTTTCTTCCAGGTCGGGCTGTGCCCTGAATTGCAAGAATGTGGACGGAGGAACATACATCCGCCATATCAACGAATGTTGTGAATTCAGCCACTGCAATGAAAGGTCGAGTTTATATGGACACATATTGAAACCATGACACACAGCACTTTAACACTCTGTTAAATGTTTACTGTATTGCTTGTATCCTTATTCTGAAAACCTTCATCTTGTTTGAAAAAGTTTCAGCAATAGATAAGCTTCCCTTAGAGCTGCAATTAAATATTAGTAGAAGCCTCGTTTAGTGACTATTGGCAGTTAGGACCACCATAAAAAAGGTAACTGTGATGGAATGTGTCTATGAAGGGGGAGATGGTGTGATGGACTATAGTGAAGTAGCAATTTCCCAGGAAGTACATTCTAAGGAGACAAGGCAATGGCAGCAGGAGTTGCATCAGAGAAAGAGGAAGGAATTTAAGATAACCACTCCCTAGCCAAGGGTAGGCAACCTTGGCTCTTTTATGACCTGTGGATTTCAACTCCCAGAATTCCTGAGCCAGCATATTCCTACTCCTGCCCTAGACTCTCCCAGGGTATATCTGTTCAGTTAAAAGTAGCATAGGTTTAGTCTGGAAAGATTCCGTTTATGTGGTATGAGCAAATAAAGAACTGAATTTTGGCTGCAATGTCATTCTTGTGTCATTCTTGGGCTGGGCCTGGCGGTAACTTTGCAACCAGTTTGCACATTTAAGACCTTTGTGGGTCTGTAAAGCAAAAGAAAGCCAAAGTGAGATTGTCTGGTGATTTCATTTACTGACTGCTTCACTTAATGACTGAGTGTTGCTCTCAATTGTGGTTGCTAAGTAAGGACCAGCTGTACCCCTATCCTGTAACTATTCTAGCTAGCTGCCAATGAAACACCAAAAACATATCCAAGATTAAAATTAGAGTGTAGTATTGCAGGCAAACTCTGCCCACAGCCTGGAGTTCAATCCTGACCTGCTCAAGGTTGACTCAGCCTTTCCTTCCTTCCGAGGTCTGTAAAATGAGGATTGTTGGGGGAAAGATGCTGCCTCTGTACACTGCCTAGCCCTAGAGAGTGCTATAAAGCTCAATGAAGCAGTATATATGTCTAAGTGCTATTGCTAAAACATATGCAGACAAAATGAACGCATCATTTGGCCTCTGGACCAA
Organism: Vipera ursinii; assembly: GCF_947247035.1. Taxonomy (NCBI): domain Eukaryota; kingdom Metazoa; phylum Chordata; class Lepidosauria; order Squamata; family Viperidae; genus Vipera; species Vipera ursinii. Next base: position 17,384,546 of record NC_139519.1, on the reverse strand, counting down.
AGAAACTATCTTCCTAGCACGATTATTTCAAATTATTTGGCCTAAAGGCCCATTGGGAAAGGGGCCACCCTCATCTCAGGAGACAGGCTGTCCCAAAATGAGGTACCATGATTAAGGGCATCTCTTTCTGGAGTGCCCTTCCCTTGATTTCTTGTGCAAAGATTCACAGCTAGCTTGCTTCTTGACCAGAGAAACAGACGGTGACAATATGAGTCCCAAAGACAAGGAGGACCTTTTTCATATAGCTTAATAAGTCATTCCAAGTACCTAGAATTTAACTTCGAAACCTACTGGTGGCCAATGCAGCTTCTGTAAAAACTGGCGATTTTGGGGGATGTGGCTTGGTCGATCCACAGACAGTAGCATTTTGTATCAGTCAATCAACCTCACAGCACAATTTGATGGAGAAAAGGGACCACTTGCCATTGTGGGTGAATCCCACACCCGAATGCGCTGACAGTTTACAGTCAATTAAAACTCATGCCTTTGTGACAGCCCATCTCGTAACCATGTGGAACACCAGTCTTCTTGCTTAACTGTCCTGGAATTTTAAGCCCTCCTTTGGAAGTTGGGTTCCTTTCAAACCGCAGCTGGAATTCCATCTCTCTTGTTGACTATCAGGGCTGCTTGTGGCTTACATGGGTGAACATGTGCCAAAGAACGTTTCCCTGCTTTCTTCTCTTCTCCATTTGAAAGAGGTTTACTCCTCGGCCTGCTTATCCCTCCCGGGGGACCCAGATGATGGTTAAAATTCTGCTTCCCAGCTTTTCAGTTTTGCTTTGCTGTGTTCTTGGTGAGTAACAATAATATTATGCAAACGATGGCAAAATTTGTCTTCCTCTTTTATTTCGCTAGGGCAGTAAAGATGGATTTATGTAGCTGGCCAAGTCATTCAGAGTACTAGTAATCATGGAAGTCATTTTCCCAAACTCAACAGGAACCTCTCCTCATAGCAGATTTCAATAGGAAAGTATTAATCAGTTACTGGATTTAGCTGGTCAAGTAAATGGATTAAGCTGATTTCTGAAATAGGGTGTCCATTTAACTACTGTTGTCTCTACGTAAACTCATTAGCACTGCACTTGAGTTTATACTAGCTGTGTCATACAACTCTGAGAATATGACACTGAAATAGTCAGTATTTAATTTTAGATTCATAAAGGATTGTTTTTCTTCCTGATCCCGCAGTTGATGCCCTCAAATGTCATGTGTGCAAACGCTACCACTCTACGATTGGTTGCATCAAAGGAAAAGGGGTCTGTGTGGCTGAGCCGGGACAATTCTGCAAATTTGTTAAATATTATGCAAGTAAGTTTGTTCCCAACAGATACAGATGAGTATTAATGCCTGTCTGTCTTGCTTATTGGTTTAGTTCATTGGCCTATTTATATTCCACGATTTAGTTTATCAATATATATCTCTTTGATATCAGTTAAGGCTAAACATCTTGTTGCTAAACAAGCTCAAGTATGGTTGATTGGTAATAATGATAATTTGTTATTTACAGATCACTGGCCATGCCCATTACCTTTTCCAAAGATGCTCAGAGAAAAAAATGGCCATAAATTAATATTATTCATGTTTGGAATGCTTTCAGTACTCCTGGATTTATAATAACTTTGAACTATATATTCCTATGTCCCATGCTGTTTTTTTCTATTACCAAGGAGAAATTTAATAGTAATGTCATCCTTCTAAATTTGGCCTCCAATTTTCTTTTCTTTTCTTTTTTTTAAGGAGACCACAATTGTGGGTCATGGCATCATGTAGGAACGATGGAATAAGATGAGGTAGCTGTTCACTGATAATATATTATGAGTTCCAATAGAAGAGATCATATGTAGCTCAGGGTTGAACTGTGGAGTTTTTGGTGCTCTCTGAGCTTTGTTTGTTTGTAGACATTTCATTACCTGACTAGGTAATGACATGAGTGCTATTGAGGATGGGGTGTGTTCTCTGTGTATATACAGTGAAAGGTAAAGGTAAAGGTTCCCCCGCACATGTGTGCTAGTCGTTTCCGACTCTAGGGGCCGGTGCTCATCTCCGTTTCAAAGCCGAAGAGCCAGCGCTTGTCCGAGGACGTCTCCGTGGTCATGTGGCCGGCATGAGTAGACGCCAAAGGCGCACGGAACGCTGTTACCTTCCCACTGGAGTGGTCCCTATTTTTCTACTTGCATTTTTACGTGCTTTTGAACTGCTAGGTTGGCAGAAGCTGGGACGAGTAACAGGCGCTCACTCTGTTACGCGGCACTCAGGATTCGACCCGCCAAACTGCCGACCTTCTGATTGACAAGCTCAGCATCCTAACCCACTGAGCCACCGCGTCCCTCGGATATACAGTACCTTGCCCTAACAGTGTGGGTGGAGATGTGGTTTTCTCTTGGGTAGTTCCTTGATTAGGATATTGTTTCTTGCTTGGGAGAGGTTTCATGAGGAGGTTTTTTCTTCATGATGAAGCATTGGGAGCCAGAGAGGCTGCTAAGTGTAGAGAGATGATTGCATGATGAAAGGTAGGATCCAGATCCTTACCTTGTACTCCTTAGCCATAGTATAATTACTACGTCAACAACAATCACAAATGTGAACTATGGGCAATTCTCTAAAGTTTCTTTTGGGAGATAAAGCAAATTCTCCCACCACAAAGTGAATGAAAACAGGTGGAAAACATGCAGGAGACGGTCTTGCAACTAGTTTGGAGAGGACATTTTAGATGATCTTCATTACCTTGATCAGCACTTGCTGTGTTCTGCGTGCACTGATCTTTTTTTTTTAAAATCTTTCTACAGAAGAAACACCCCACACTGGGGAAAGAGGATGCACTGCCCCAGGTGATAGGTGCAACGTTTTGGAGAAAAAGGGAACCTTAATTACAGCAACAACGTGCTGTGATTATGAAGACTTTTGCATGTATAAAGAAGCAGAGATGAATACATTTGTAACCTGAAGAAGTGTTGTCTGATTCCTAGAGCTGCCATCTTTAAATCCTGCCAAAGCTCCTTTTTCACCCTTCTGTATTCTTTTTGGACTCAGCTGATATTCTATGAGTTTCTGATAAAGGACATTGACATCAAGTCTAGATGTTGAGCCCCTTAATTGTTATTATTACAGCAGGGATACATTTACAACCAGCCTCAACTGCTCAGAATTTGAAACAGTAGATGTGAAATAACTACTAAAAGCTCAGGTGAACAAGCTAAAATTTGAGCCTAGCACCTACCCGTTCAAAGTAGATTAGTGAATGCATTAAGGAAATCACCGTAAGAAGAGAATTCCAAAGCAAATAATGTCCACCCAGCTATCTAACTACAGTATTACATCTCACCTTCCATCTGAGAGACCAAGATGGCATATGTAAGAATTTCCCCTAATTTTATATTCACAAAATTACGAGGAACACTGCAATCCTAGATAATTGACCCACTTAATATCTCACTGTTACTAAACATTACTTCTCTCATTTTCTTGACAAAGGTCTTTTAAAATGTTTCATGAAGAACACCTGAAGGTGACCACAGGGTTCACAGCCTCAGTTAATACAGATGTGGTTTTTTTTACTTGACTTGGGGTCAAGCCTGAAGTCAGAAACAGAAGCTTCTTATTAACCGTCACCAGAATAGCAAAAGTTACACTGAGGCATTGGATATTGATATTGTATAAAGAGAAGAAAGATCACAAATTTAGTTTTTAAATGGTGGGCAGAATCTATTCAAAATGACAGAATTCATTAAGTGATGGTCGACAAGGTTACCAAATAAAACAGAAGATGCAGAAGAGAACTGCCATCAGAGTACTGCTATCAGTTTCAACAGTATGCGCACAAATTAAAACACATTTTCACAGTGCATTGTGAAAACAAATTAAGAGACCCACAAGATGATGGAACATACTGTAGATAGCATATATTAGTAAAAGTGCTGACAAGGAAATGCAAAATACATTTCAGAATAAAACTTAGCAACAAAATAGAACAGAAAAAGGATATGACACCTGGTATAAAACTGAATTTTAATTAGCCATAGAACAAGAGCAGCAGGCTCTTAATTTTTACAAGAAAATTAAGAATTTAAATTTACACGATAGATTTAAACACTAACCAATGAAAGAGGGTTTAAATTACCTGACTAATGAAAAAGCTCAATCATTAGCAATAAATGGGAAATCCCTTTTAAACATTGAATTCAATATAGGGGAAAAAGGGTCATGGAAAGATTTAAGAATGAACGGTATGAAAATCTATGTCAGTCTAGTTGCTCGGGATAACATTGCTTGAATTGAGATCTTCCAGGCTGCTCATGTTGGGGTGGGACAAAGGAATGAATATTTCCAATGTAGGGTCCAATTTTTTTAGTCTTTCTGAACACCCACCATTCTCTCTAAAGTATACCACTGCAAAAGAAGGTGACAAAGGATCTGGAATCTCATGACAATAGCTCAACATTATTGAGCTACATAATTGTGAATTTGCATCAGTCTGGAGAAGGAGAAGCAGAAGCAGAAGCAGACGAAGGAGATCCATTTTATCTATTTTATCATTGCATTTTATTGGTAAGATTCCTATGCCACCCCTTTCCAAAAGCTTAAAGCTGCAATCCAGTAACTAAAGCTTACAATATTTGCAGGGTAAGGGAGCATTTACATTGCTTCCCCTATGACAGAACAAAGATCAAAGAGAAGAAAGGCTCTCAACATTTGATTTAGGCAGAAAGGTAGACAGGTCCATCTGAACAAATCTTGCAAGCAGTTTTTTTTTTGCAGCCTGATTTACTGTGTTATGAAAACTACCATAACCATGGGCTTCAAACTGGTATCATTATATTAGTACAATATTGAGTTGTGCATTCAATTTTCCAGGATTGCCATGCCATGCTTGCAATCCATAAACAACTAGCCAAATCCATTATGCCCACAAGCCATCTGCAGTCTACATCGGGGTGTCCAATTGTGGCAACTTTAAGACCCATGGACTTCAATTCACCAAATTCAGGGTGGCTAGGAAATTCTGAGAGCTGAAATCCATAAGTTTTAAAGTTTGCCAAGGTTGGACATCCCCAGTCTACATACTTTCTTTCCTTTATTCATTCATTCATTTGTCCAGAAGTTATGACTGTTGCAGAGGTCTCTCACACAGCACAACATCCGTTCTTCGTAGTCTATGTCCCCCCTTTTCAAGTTACGGCACACCAGAGAACAACCCCGTTCCACATGTGTCATAACAGAGCCTGGAAAACAAAATGGAGGGAAGGGGAAAGTCAGAGGGAGAGAGGGAGAAAGAGAAAAGGAAAGATTTTATTTTTTTTCCTACTCACAGAGCTGATTAAAACCCAGAAACTTCAAACCCAACTACTATATAAATGAGGATTTCCTGTGATAAGAACTGAATGCGGTTGCCTCCTGGACTCACTTTTGCTAATCAGTCGTGTGTAGCAGAATTTCCATAATCCCGAATCACAGGTGTTTTCCTTATGTGTGCAAACATTATTTCTGGCAACATTTTGGCAATGAAGACATTTGAAAGATCCTCCTGTGAAGAGAAAACAACATGCTAATAATAGGTAAACAACAAACGTGAGGGTCAAAAATAACAATATCAGTTTCAAAAATGGCACCACTAAGCACAAACCTGGACATGGTATGGCTGATAAATCAAAAATGGATTATCTGCCCTCATATTCTAAGCCAATCTTCCTGAAGTTCAGGGACTGTAGGAGAGCCACATCCTTCTTCTCACCATTCAGGTGGTCAACCATCAATAGGTCACCAGGGAAGAGTCCAGCAATGATTTCTATCAAAACAGGTCCCACATATTTCTCTTGAACCTACCTTTTCCAAAGTAGATCAAAGCTAATAAACCTATAGTCAGAGCTTTGATCATCACCAGCAGAGGAAGAAGCCAACACAAGTCTTCAAATCCAGGAAAAAGTAATGAACAAAAAATCACAGTTGTCTTATTTTAGAGAAAGAGAAGGACAACCTGTGCATTTTAGCATAGGACTAGGACTTAAAATATTATCAATGAGCGTTCTGATGTGATTTTTATCATGCTCACCATGTACCTGAAGAAAATTGGAAGAATTATTGCATCCATGCCCCCAGGTCTTCAAACTGCAGCATGGCTGGGACACATGCTGGCTGTCAGAATCCATTTATATCCCATTCATAAAACTCTATCTGTATGTTCTAAAATATTACATCCCTCACTGGATTCTGCCATTCCCAAGGAGGAGAAAAAAAGATGTTAATTGGCTATCCTTATCCATTTGTCGCAAGGGTGTTTATTTCACTCTGCCTGGAGGCCATCATTAGACCAGGGGAAGTACCTTTGAACTGAGAGAACAAAGAAAGGGGGGGGGAAGAGATCTGGTTTGTATCTCAGATTAGAATCTGAAAGAGAGGAAGTAAGAATCATAAAGGCATGGAAGATTTCTTCTCCCATGGAAGGGTTTGACACCTGAACTTTTTTAATTGATCCGGAACTGACCAAATAGACTGAAGGGACAGGTTTTCACTCGGGGACAATTTAAAAGTACCAATCTGTAACACAGTTTCGGATCTTGTCTTGTATTTCCACTAACAATCATGTTTTAGTAAAATCTCCTTCTTGGACAAATTCTGGTTCCAAGAATTTTTTTCTTTCCTAAAACATGAATTGGGGTGGGTCCTGACACTGGCTGGGGGAATTCTGGGAGTTGACGTCTGCACATCTTAGAGTTGCCAAGGTTGAGAAACACTACACTAAAGCAATGCTCTATTATCTTCTCATATGCATCTTCTTCCATTTGAGAAGGCATTTGCTGAATGAACCAACAGAATCATCCCATGTCTTCTTCAAGTCAGAAAGCTTTTAGAGAGACTGAAAACTGTGCTTATGCCTTGTTTTTCTTCTTTTGGGACAGAGGGGGAATATGCTTATAAGAGGCAGGTAAAAGAGCTGATCCTGCCAGTTTTCTGCTGATGGGCTCATTCTTTGGTGCTTATATCCATGCCCTGTCTTTCTTCATCCTTGAAATGTAGGGGAAGTGTGAAAAATAAAGGGAGGAGGACAGCCTCATTGGAGGAGGAGGAGGAGGAGGAGGAGGAGGAGGAGGAGGAGGAGGAGGAGAATCTTTCTCAAGATCCTATGGGACAGATGGGCTAATATAGTGGGCCAAAAGTTCCTCATTCCTTCCACTGCCCATGTTCCATTTTCTTCCTTTCAGAATATAAGAGAACATGCAGGCATATATCAGAGAACCTAAATGTCAGCTAACGCCAATAGGATAATTTAACAGAAGGTACCTTGGAGGTCTTCTAGTCCAACATCCTGCTCAAGCAGGAGACCCTATACCATTCCAGACAACTTGTTATCCAGTTTTCTTCCTAAACACTGCAGTGATGAAGCAACCACAACTTTTGAAGGCAAGCCATTCCACTGGTTAATTTGTTGTCACAGTTGGAAAATTTCTCCTTAGTTCTAGATTGGTTCTCTCCTTGATTACTTTCCATCCATTGCTTCTTGTTTACATGGGATGAACAAATGTGGTCTTAATACAGTATATTGAGGCTTAACTGATTACCTATTAAATGATCATTGTGCAATTTGTCCTAGGAGCTCAAGTGTCTTCATGTTCTGAATCTCGGACATGAATGATTCATAATTCAAATTCAAAGAGAAAAGTGCTTAGAATTTACAATCGCCCCCTTAGAAAGGTAGATCAAAACTGATTTGTTGTGATCTCCAAAATCAGAAGAAGCCCTGGACCATTAAGTTGCTCCTAAAACCCTCCCAACCATGCTAGCTAAATTGAGATTTACTGCAAGACAGTAATAGCCTTTTAAAATCCCCCATCAAACTTGCAGGCAGAGGAATTGCTTGGATGGTTCTTGAATTTTCTTTATGGAAATCAGAAGAAACCATCAATCAGATGCAGGTTATTTAATAAATTATAATTACATATACGGTGGAGGCTACAATATGTAAACCCAGGCAGGAATGTCTTATTGATTCTACCCTTTCAGATCACCCATCCAGTATCCTAATCTTTTTAATCAGAGCATTCCTTTTAACTTTCCACTTAAGTAAAGCAACAGCTCCATCTGATGACATCCTTAAAAGGGTTTTATGTTAAAAACAAAAACCAAAACCTGCACTGTACATAGAGAACAAGCCCTTTGGGAGAATGAAAGACATGAAGAATAAGGAAGCATTTAGGGATCCCGGCAATAAGAGTCACAACTCTTTGGGAGAAATTAAAGTGTGGGGCACTAGTTAGTAACATGACCAATTTTATTTGCATCAGGGATGGAGATAATCTAAGCTTCTAGCCTGCTAACCAGAAGAGGGCACCCTTGAATTAATATTAGGCTTTGGAGATAGGTAACTGGAACAGAATTTTAATATTTGAAGAGAGTTGAAACTTAACTAAAGCTCAGCAAATAACCCAATAAAGATTAAGGGCCTACCCATTTCAGGAAAATGCTTTGAATTTTAAGCTGTCTCTCGGATTCAGTCCCGATCTCATTAGGACCAGTTTTGCAGAAATTAGGATTATATGGCGTTCATTCACTTCTGCTTCCTACTGGCACAGGAAAAACAGAAAACATAATTCTTGCTGGAAATCTCAGAAAGAATAAAGCGATTACTGGATGGATTGTTTTGTTTCTTTTTTCTACCCACAGTATTTTTTTTCTACGTACATAATAGACCTGCCAACACCTAACAAGTCTGATATGATGAAGCTGGTTATTTGGCTGTATAATTTATATCAATATCTAAAGATGCCCAAGGCACTACCTACATTTCTTGTGATCCAGTGTGGGAAGCCTTCATCCATCCACTTGTTGCTTGCATGTAGCTCTGGCACTTGTTTAGGTGTCTCTCTGTTTGTCTAAACCAGCTCTATAAAACCTCCTTCTCTAGCTCAAATAATTTTATTTGTTGGTTTTATATTTTCTAAAAGAATTATATATTTGTATCGGTGGATCTATCAGGTGGATGAATGTCATGTAACCCTAATTTCCACAAAACCAAAGACAAAATGGACAATAGTTGTTTCTGTAAAAGATTAACAGGAGGCTATACAGGTATCTATTTTGCTCAGATAATTATTAAAGGTGAGTTGAGGAAGTAGAATAAGAATAAAAGTAAAGGTAAAGGAGTCCCTACGGATTTTACACCGCCAAATTTAGGGGGCGGTAGTCATCTCCGTTTCAAGGCCATTGAGCCAGCACTGTCTGAAGACATTTCCGCAGTCATGTGGCCAGCATGACATCATGGAGCACTGTTACCTTCCCATCAAAGTGGTACCTATTGATCTACTCACATTTGCACGCTTTTGAACTGCGAGGTGGGTGAGGATGGGAGCAAAACCCATCATGTGGCACTCGAGTCTCGAACCCGGACTGCTGACTTTCCAGCCAACAAGCCCACCATCTTAACCACTGCGCCTGCTCAGAATAAGAATAGCAAGGACAAACTTGACAGAGGAAGTGTACCTGAGTATGAGGTCAGAGCTGATTTCTGTGTTTCAAAGGAAGAATCTGTGAGTTAACAAAAGAACAGAGGAATTGCCAAAATGGAATAGTCCTCTGAATGTGGCCCACTTCGAAATATCAGTGATGTGGGAGTGTGTGGAGTACCCTTGTTGATGTGAGTATGCTTAGATTTCAAAATATTTTATTCTTGAGAGAGATGTCTCTCACACGATCTTCATGCATCTATTCTAAGATGAAAGCCCTAGTGATATCACTCGAGAAATGGATTGATTAATGTCTCAGCTAGGGGACAGCAGGTTTCTAGGCGTCTAATCTTTCCTAGATGGGCAAATGATATCAACAGATGGAGCATAAATCAACTTAGGCCTAGGGAATAGAGTGTGGTTTTGCAGACCAGGCTGACATTTATTATAGGAAAATAAATCTGCAGCATTAGGTGGTCTTCCTATTGTGCCAAGCCCTGATAGGTGATTAGTTTGGTTTCAGTTTTGTGTTGGGTGAACCCAACCATTATGCATTTCAAACCTTGATTTATGGCCTAGTGTGTTATGATAACCCCAGCCATTGTGATTTATTCACTAAACCTGGTTTTAGCAGAAAAACGTGTGAATTCCCCTATGCCTCTGTGCTCTCTTCTAGGTGACAAATTTATCAAGATCCAGCAAGGCTGCATTACTTACTGCAGAATCAAAGTGAAGAGATCCCATTTCTTCCAAGAAGAGACTTTATGCTGCGAACAGAGATGCTGCAATACCCATGTTCTCTGGCCCAATCCTAGATCTGTAGTTCACAAAGGACTGTAGGAAGAAGTTGCTGGGTTAGATCCAAAGGCTGCAAAGCAGAATATCTGATTTTTCTCCTGCAGTGATTAACCAGATATTACTCAAGATTTCAGAAGCAGCCAATGAGGCCAGTATTCTTCTTCTACTATTGGATCTCTCTTTGATAAGCTTCCATCTGTTACTTCTTGTCCTACCTTCAGGTGCTTTGCAGAATAGGTTGCCTCCTCTTCTCAGTGAAAGCTCCTCAAATATTGGAAGATGCTATCATGTCACCCCTATCCTTCTCTTTGTTAGACTAGACATACCCAGTGCTCACAATCATTCATCCCATGCTTTAGCCTCCAGGCCCTTAGTCATCCTTGTTGCTCTTCTCTGCGCTCTTTCTAGAGTCTGTATTGTGGTGACCAAAACTGCTTGCAGTATTCTCATCACCTTTCACATTCTGAGACACCATGGTGAGACTGGATTAAAACTCCCAGGAATCACAACCGCACAAGAATATGTAACATCTTCCAGTACCTCTGGTGGACATTATCAAAGGGAAAACTGCTGTATAAAATTAATAAACCAGTTCATTTTTCTAAGCCAGCTCATAAAAATTCTTTGTGTTCGTGGGAACCTGTCTGAAAACTTCCATTTAGATTAGTACCTTTCTTTTTAAAGATATCCAAATTCTTCATGTACAGCATAGCACTCCATCCAGGTGGGATGGTGCAGCCTAAACTCAGTAAATTCAAGGCACTCAAAACATTTTGAAAGTATCAAGGCAAATGCTCTGAGGTCCTGTAGCCCACCCAAGATAAACTGGAGAACTTCTAAAGAAGATGTGATGATTCTGATGATTTCTCAGCCAAATTTAATATTGTACCAGGAATTATGTCTCCTCTTCATATGTAGAAGCCAGTCTTCCAATTTTGGGCATGATGTTTATTATCTCTTTTCCAACTCAAGTTATCTAATACAGAAATTTATTTTTAGAGTTGCTTTATGCTGCTGTATTTTATATTTTTTGATGGCAAGCACATATTCTGTACTTTTGCAGTTTGGCAGACTAAGAGTATTTACACTATATAAGGCAGTGGTTTTTAAGAAATTTATGGGCACTGTCTCTGCCACAAGTGTTAAAACAGTTGTTAGATTTGAAAGGGGCAGTGAAAATGGCCTTCTGGAATCCATTCAGGTGAAGTTCAACACAACATGCTAAACACAGGTTAGCAAAACACAATTGCTGCATCCATATAAAATACTAGGCCCCAATAAATAAAACATGCAATGATTTAGGATGATGGCCTAGTTTAGATAACAAGCTAAGGCAATTGCTGAGTTGCCTAAAACAAGCTAAACCACCAATTACCTAGCCCCATGTTAGCTTGGCTTAGTTTGTTGTGTAAACTCAACCTCTGAATTATAGACTCAAAAAGACAATCTTCAGATCAGCAGTGTTTCACACCTCTACATAAAGGTCAGAAACAAGCATTATATACCCATCATTGTTGAACTGCTCACTATTATCCATGTCAGCTGATCAATTGTTTATCAGTTAAGAAAATTTTGGTCCTGTTTGATCTGGGTGTTGAAGCCCACAAGTCTTAAAGTTGACAAGTCTGGAGATCCCTGATGTAACAGCTAACTTTCCCCAGCTTGATTTCTTGCAATTCTGTTGGTTTCAGGTGGCGCGCTTTTTCCGTTTTTTCTCATGAGTATTTTTTCCTCTCATTTTCCCTTGGCAAAGAAAGGCATTTTGTGACTGATGAATGTCTTAACAACCAGAAAAATCTAAGCCTGAGAAGGAGAGGGTTTTACAAAATGGAAACTGAAGAAGGACTTCAGTGCTTGTTTTCTACTTTGTTTTCAGGCTTTCGACACAGCTATGGACTCCCAAAAAAAATGCGGCATATATATTAGCCTTGGATGAGCTGAAGCAGTTGGGATTCAAAAGAGAAAAGAACGGTGGTCCTGAGTTAGGATAACATCTCTTCAGCCAAAACTTTTAAATGCTAATGATACAAAGCGAATGAATGAAAAAAAGAACAAATAAAAAGAAAATGAAACTTGTCCCATTTGAGATGGCCAACTGGAGTTCTGTTCCTTGGCGAAAGAGAAAATCATCTGGCAGCTGCTTGTTTTAAGAGAAACCACATTTTCTTTTATAATGTTGGTTCCAGACTCAAACGTGCTCAGACAGATACATTGAAATGAAGCATATAATGCAAAGTAACGTTACACCTATTGACTTCAGTGGGTCAGTTCCAACCTTCCGAACCTGCCATTCTCCAGATGTGGTGGGTCCTATGACTTCCAGAACTCTGACAGGCAGTGTCATAGAACATCTGGAACATCTGTTAAGGGGGAAAGGCTGCCGTTGAATGTTTTTATACAAGCAAAGTTTCACAAATCCTTTCTGGAGTTAATAGAGTAACACAAGCATGCTGGAGGAAGAAAACTATGACCAGAAAACTTGAAGGCAGGATAATCTTTTGAGTTGGATCTTGAGGAGAAAAGCGCTGAGGAACTAGGGCCAGAAAATTCAGTTCATAGCTTGAAGAATAGGCTTATTAAAAGGTAAAGGTTCCCCCGCACATGCGTGCTAGTCGTTTCCGACTCTAGGGGCCGGTGCTCATCTCCGTTTCAAAGCCGAAGAGCCAGCGCTTGTCCGAGGACGTCTCCGTGGTCATGTGGCCAGCATGACTAGATGCCAAAGGCGCATGGAACGCCGTTACCTTCCCACCGTAGTGGTCCCTATTTTTCTACTTGAATTTTTACGTGCTTTCGAACTGCTAGGTGGGCAGAAGCTGGGACGAATAACAGGCGCTCACTCTGCTATGCGGCACTCGGGATTCGACCCGCCAAACTGCCGACCTTCTGATCGACAAGCTCAGCGTCCTAACCCACTGAGCCACCGCGTCCCATAATAGGCTTATTTGATGGGAGGAAAAACTGATTATTTCTGTCTAGCATACATTCCAGATTGAAAGTGGAGGGAGCGGGGGAGAATTAAAAGCACATTTTGTCAGAATTCAGATGCTGAACAGTACAAAAGAGTGTTCATTGAGCCAAACCGTAAAAACTCCCAAACTGAGACTTTTTGTCTAATGACGGATTCATTCCTTTTTACTCCAAAATATACCCTGTGTGAAGTCACTGGGAGCAGCAAATAGGCAACCTAGTTAATAGTGTAGGAGTTTTTGATCTGTGTCATATTTGAAAAAATATCAAACGGCAAAGAAGGGGTGTCTGCATTCATATAAAAATTAAGGGAACATCAATATAATGGGCACCCGTTCATGTAGATGGCTGAAGTTTATTGTCCTGTTTTCCGGTGAACGTGCAAGTCATTTGAGATCTTCTTTTTGAAATGATTCAGGAGCAGCAAATGTTATAAGTGAAAAACAGTATTTCATCTCCAAGGGAAACACAATAAATTCCCAGAAACACAAGCTAACCCCAGCTGTGAGTAGCTGCCAAAGAAATTCTCCAACTGTTCTATTTGTTATGGAGAGGTGGACTCATATTCTCTTTTAAATAATGGAGACAAGGAATAAACCTTTTTTCTCTCTTTGTGAAAGTCCAAATATGCAGCAATGGGTCTTGAAACAAAGACATGACCTCAAGCAGGCAGCTCCTGATTTATTTCTTCAAAAAATTTCTAGCAATTAAGCTATGTTCTCTCCTCCAGATGAACATCGTTCTCGTCATTTTGGGACTTAAAAGGGTGCGGCTCATTGGCCTCATCAGGATTATGTCCTATGTGTTAATTCACAGATTATTATTATTTTAAACATAATAAATGAGGAAGAAAAGGTCCTACATAGAGAAGATTGGCTCAGATTGGCATAATTTATAACTGAGAGGAGAGGAGAGAGGTGGGAGAGGAAAGGAGAGGAGAGCAGAGGAGAGCAAAGCAGAGAAGAGGGAGAGGAGAGGTGAGGAGAGAGAGAAGTGGGAGAGGAAAGAAGAGCAGAGCAGAGCAGAGAAGGCGGAGAGGAGAGAAGGGGGAGAGGAGAGGACAGGAGAGGAGAGAAAGAAAGAAAGAAGAAGAAAGAAAGAAAGAAAGAAAGAAAGAAAGAAAGAAAGAAAGAAAGAAAGAAGGGAGGGAGGGAGGGAGGGAGGGAGGGAGGGAGGGAGGAAGGAAGGAAGAATAATGAATACACTTTGGTGTTTGGGTAATTCAAGCAAAAATAAAATTAGCATGGAACTGTCAATAATAGCTGACTATTTTATTTTCAAATTTCCAGATCAATAACTAAAGTAACCTTCTAGGTTAATGAAGGGGGGGGAGAGAAAATACCCCAGAATGTCCTGCTTTGCATTGGGTTGGGGAACATGGTGCAATTATGTCACATTATTTAATACATTTATTAGATTATTTATCTGTGATAGCATGGCAAAGTGAGGGGAGGGTGAAGGAGACCCCTCCCTCCAAAACACATAAGACTACTATGCTGAGATTATTGGCAAAGGTGGCTGTCCTGATTTGCAACAGACCTGGCTGATTTTCTCTTTTCTCAGGAACGCAGCGCACCGGGGCCCCTTCTGAATTTGCTATTTTGAATGGATGCCAAGTCACAGCAACCTTACCAGCCTGGTCTGTTTCTTGTCTGCAGATACAAGAATTTTCCAGAAAGTCTTCAGGGCTTGTGTTCCCTCCCCCACCCCCGGCCACTCTATCTCTCTGAGCATAACTGTTTCTGGGGGAAAAAAAGTGCTTGCAATCTCTCTCATCCTGTCCCAAGGGATGGGGAAATGCTGGAAACGAATCAAGGAGAAAAGCAGCCTAGAACTAAGGAGAAATTTCCCGATAGGGAGAACAATTATTCAATGGAATGACTTGCCTCCAGAAGTTGTGGGTGCTCTAACACTGAAGGCTTTTGAGAAGAGATTGGACAGCCATTGGTCTGTAATGGCATTGTTGTTGTTAGTTGCGAAGTCGTGTCCGACCCATCGCGACCCTATGGACAATGTTCCTCCAGGCCTTCCTGTCCTCTACCATCTTCTGGAGTCCATCTAAGCTCAGCCTATTTTCCAATGCACCAGAAGGTAAGACAAGAAACAATGGATGGAAACTAATCAAGGAGAGAAGCAACCTGGAATTAAGGCAAAATGTCCTAACAGTGAGTATGATTAATCAGTGGAACAATTTGCCTCCAGAAGTTGTGGGAGCTCCATCACTGGAGGTTTTTAAGAAGAGACTGGACAGCCACTTGGCTGGAATGGTATAGGCTCTTGAGCAGGGAGCTGGACTAGAAGACCTCCAAGATTCCTTCTGACTCCGTTATTCTCTTAAATGCCTGGGAGTCCAACCAGCAGAAGCACACTTGCCACTAACACTGCTTCCTGTTAACCACCAAAGCATTTGGGGCCAATGGAATGGAACTCTGGATCAACATTTCCTTAGACAGGAGCTTGCTACAACTCTTCAATCTTTCTCTTTTAATTTGCACTGACTTTGCACCCTCTGGCAGCCATTTTATTTCACTCACCAAGGTGCCTGGCACCATCCTTGGAGACAGTGCATCACCATGATGACACAACTGAAGTTACCTGATGTGTTTCATTTGCATGAAGATGACATATGCATTTGAGGCCACTTGGTCTCCATTCCCCATCAGTGTCCATTGTGTGGACTCAGGCCAGAGGCTGCATCTGTTTGAGACAATTCCTCTGGCATTTGTGCGGAGGGATGTTAATTTGCAGTGGTTTGGTGGCACCTTAGTGTTATTGCCTGTGGCACTTGGCACCATATCTGCCACCGCATCAGGGTATGGGAGAGCTCCACTGAACTGGGAATCGATGCTCTGAGGCTCCTCTTGTCCCAAGAATGCCTACTACTGCCCTCACCTTATGTCTTTTTCTTAACCTGAACAGGTGGACCAGTTTGAACAAAGGCTCAGTTGAGGCCAGCCACACTTTCCAAGAATGTCAAGGGGGCCTTTGTTGGACACATGGTCTTTCTTGTAGGGAAGGGTGATTCCAGAGAGAGGGGGCTTGCTTTGCTCCATGCTCTTTGAATACAAGAGTCATTAAAAGCAAGTCAAGACAAAGGGTTGCCATGAAATGGGCATTCTGGGGCAACAGGAGAGGATGGGTTTACCCCACAAGACCAGCTGTCTGTCCACAGCTGTTAATAAGCTTCCTTCCCTGGTGGGCTTGTTTAGCTGCAGCCAAGACGCAATCTGCTTTCCTGGGTGAGCCGATCCCCCCTTTAGATTCCTGCCATGGGCTATAATATGGGGTGGCATGAAGCCTGATCCTTCGGCAAGAGGCAGGAGAGGGCACAGAGGTCACATTCCAAGGACATTGCTGGAGCTTGCAGGTGGACTGCTGTATAATTGACAACTCTGAATGGGGAATGGGGGGGGGGCTGCGTACACCGGCTACCCATTTGGGCTGCTCTAGGCTCTTACCTGCAGAAACATGTAGCATCTTCTGCCAGTGAGAATGTTTGTGGCTTAAGGAGGCAAAATTTGGAAAGCCAAGACTCTTTAGAAGTTGCCACGAAATGGTCACTTTTGATGAAGAGAAAGGGGAAAAGATTGCATTCGTGGGCAGAAATAAGGTTAATTCTGTTAAATGTTCATGAAATCAGATTTTGGGCCTGGCCTGAATCACATTTTTTACCTTTTTGAGTACAGACCACATAAGGACCTCCCACTACCCCATTACCACTCAAAAGACCCTTCACCCTCCCCCTGCAGTAGCAGAAATCTTCTTTGTAAAATAGGCTGCAAAATGAAATGAGTGTATGTTTGTACAGGGTGTGATTTAATATACAATGGTACTCTTTATGGTATACAAAATACAACGTCTGCATTGTGCCCTCATATGTTATCTGTTATAAACTCAAGCCTATGTCTAAGAGCATTAAAGATCCTGTAAATTTCCAAAGCATTTCAAGAAAGGTCAAAAATATCTCTGACCTGTTCGGTGTCAGTTAGTCACACAAGGGGTGGAATTGGAACAATTTCTCCAGCTACACAAGGCTGAGTGGAGAGGTCTGAGCTTTCTCTGGCAGTGATATGTCAGCACTTGAGGTCAGGGAAACGTCTTCCCAGCTTTACATCACTCATCCCTGGGCAATTTAGTGGCCATCCTATCATGCAGAGAAAGATGCAAGACTAAGAGTGGGCTTTGAAAGAGAACGTAGAGGAATGCAACATGGCCAGGATGACACACTAGATCCTTTGTTCCTTCCTTTCTCTTGGTTTGCCAGCGTGAACTCAGCAGCCCCCATATATAGGGTGGAGAGATAACAAAAAGAAAAGATGGCCCTGATTGGGCCATTCTACTTCTGCAAAGATGGGCAGGTGGCCGACTCTGATCTGTGCACCATCCTGCAGATTAGCCATATCCAAGCATCCTTTATATGTTTTCAGAATGAGTTCCTTCAGCTAGCAATCGCAGTTGGGATCAAAGTGAATTATACTGTCTTCTGGGACCTTGGCTCATCTTGGAAAACTAATGAGGTCATGGAAAATCTTCAGTGCATGAAAAGAACTGTCAATACAGGGCTTTCTGCACTTAAAGATGAGTGAGACAATATCAATCACTCTGCATCAACCAGGCCTCTGATTGAAGTTCCCCTCACCACACCATGCCCCCCGGGGAAATAAGGTTTGATAAGGAGATGAGATTGGAACACGGAGTCAGGGAATTAGCATTGTCTGGGAGAGGGGAAATGAAAAAGACAAGAACTAGTCAAGCTAGGCTGCGTTGCACTTGTTCATGCAGTCTCTCCTTGGCCAGGAGTGTAAAAATGGGGTTTGGGGCCCTCCTGCTTTGCATGATGAGAACGTTTTGGACATCGGCAGCAAAGTCCTGTCCTAACTACACCTCAAAACCGCACATCTGCCAGCTGAAGAAGAAAAGTTCAACTGGACCTAACATGAAACCCAAGCCAACTAAGCTTGTCCCACCGCAAGCCATTTTGTGTCCAATTAAAATGAAGAAAACAACTAACAGTGGCCAGCATTTTCCAGTTGCTCAGTCTTCTGTGAAAGCCGTTGGTGTCGCTTTGGTGTAATTGTTTGTAAACAAAACAAAACAAAACCACCCTGTAATTATGTGGAATCTTCCCCTCATCCCTTCATTTTGTAAATTGTTGCTGTTATTTCTAAATGAAAACATTTGTTTATGGGAAACACCAGTTGCCTCTCGAGCTGCTGATTATTTTGTCTCAATGGCTCAGGCTATTTGAATTAGTGGAGTTGGTTGCCAAAAGTTTCTCTTGTAACCATGAACATCAGTTTCTGGGCCTCCAGAATTGGCCAGAGGGGCTTCTTCATTTTTAGAGATGCCCATCTTTAGTGGTGAACAATATTATTCTGGCTGGCTTTTTTGACGTTCCTGCCCAAAGACTGGTGTAGAGGGGAGTTGAGAGGCTATGATGAAAAGGACAACATTTGGCTGAGTGACGGTTGATCTTGGCCTCCCGTTGTGGATAGAATTGTACAATTCATTCTTTGTCCCAGAATTTCAGAATCAAACCAGGAGATGCTGTTTGTAGTATTGGGGAAACAATGAGCAGTGATGCAACTCAAGAATCTTTGGCTCTGTTCTTTGGCTGCTTCATTGTTTTCACCAATCCAATCCGATATGATAGCAAGTCTCTCTCCCTCTCCCTCCCTCTCGCTTTCCCTCCCTCTCCCTCCCCCTCCTCTTCCCCTCCCTCCCTCTCCCTCTCTTCCCCTCTCCCTATCTCCCTCCCTCCCCCCTCTCTCCCTCTCTCCCCTTCCTCCTCTTTCCCTCCCTCTCTCTCCCTCTCTCCCCCTCTCCCTCTCTCTCCCTCCCTCTCTCCCCCTCTCCCTCTCTCTCCCTCTTCTTCCCTCTCCCTCCTTCCCCCTCTTCCTCTCCCTCTCTCTTCTCCTCTCCCTCTCTCTTTCTCCCTCCCTTTCTTTCTGTGTTTGTGTTTATGTTTGGGATCATAAAACCAGTTCTGTTGTCAAGCTAGTGAAAACCAGATCCCTGTTAATGGCAACAGAGTCTCCTCCTAGAGACCAACTGATTACGCTGACCCCGGGTTTCCAACTATTCTATTGGCTGTGCAATTCTATGCTCTGGACCAAGGAAGATTGTTTGGATTAGGAGCAGGGTATTCTTCCCTACATAGCGTTCATATATCTCAACTGGCAACTTGTTGATCAGGAATTAAAACAGTTCTCTGAAAAACATCTCTGAAATGTATCCTGGAGCCATTCTGTAGGTAAGCTATATGGCAATTGTAATAAAACATGTGCACTCCAAGTGTCCCCCCCCTCCCGTTTTGCTACTTTAGCTGACGGCTATTTTGAAACGAAAAATTAATAGTGACTTTCTGGGCAGTTAATTTCATATAGAAAGGTTGTGTTTTTAAGAACTCTCACACAAGCATGAACGTTCCTCGCAGGCCTACAACTTTACAAATAATTTGCCTCTGACTCCTGAAGAATCCAAATGCGCCCCCCCACCAAGAAAATCAACTCTAAGGTGAGACACGCTGTTGGCTCTTTGTGAGAGCATCCCTTCAAGATGGAGATTATTTTGTGAAGGGTCCTTCTCAACTATTGTCTCTGTTTCTCTCACTTTGTGGCTTCTGGGTTGCGAATGCAAGAGTCAGCTTCATTGACGTTCAGATCTAAAACAGTGGATCAACCTTGACCCTATGAAGTCAGAGTCAAACCATTTCCTATCTCCACTTCTGCTGTGGAAGAACATCTCCCTTCTCTGAGGAAGGAGCAGTTCTGAACTTCCCTTCCCCCCCAAAAAAAAAGAATCTCAAACACTTTTCAAACATAGAAAGAGTAATAGCACAAGCAAATGCTCACATTCCCACTTAAATTCTTATTAGAATGGCATGAGACCCAGTTTGGTGTAGTAGTTAAGCTGCTGACCTAGAAATCAGAAGATGATTGAGGCATGAAAACTGGCTCAATGGCTCTGAGCCAATCACCAGGAGATTGTGAGTTCTAGTCCCACCTTAAGCATGAAAACCAGCTGGATGATTTTGGGCCAATCACTCTGCCTCAGCCCAACTCACCTCACTGGGTTGTTGTGTGGAAAACAAGAGGAGGAAGAAGGGCTATTAGGAATGTTTGCCTCCTCGAGTTACTTGTGAAGCATGAAAGGTAGGATAAAGATAACAAAGAAATAAAACATGGGTATTATAAAATAGAACATCTGGAATGGCTTCATTAACTGGTTTAGATTGCCTCATTATTCTCCAAGCCATGCAAAAACACTGAAGCCGCATACTTAGGCAGCTTTATCATGAGGTAAAGTGAATTTTATTCCTCAGCAATGGATTACGAAGAGCAGCAGGCCCGCCTATCTTCCGCCTACTGTCTTCTCAAGATGACCATATGCTGGACGGCCTGGCTAGCCTTAAGGTGAGCACAGCTGGTGACAATTATAGTGTATGTCTTTCTGGAATGCCCGCTGGTTGTTGCCAGGACCTTCTGCGCTGAGGAACGGGTTTCTTTTGAGAGTGCAGCAAGGGGTGTCTTAGTTTGGGGTGTGTGGAGAAGTGGCTACGAAGATGCACTGATAGATGGCAGGGGGGGAAGAAAGTAAGAGAGAGAGAGAGGAGAGAGAGAAAGAGAGAAAGAGAGAGAGAGAGAGAAAGCGAGAGGAAAGGGGTAAGAGTCATACAGGTCATGATTGCCCCAAAGATGTTTTTACAAGAGGCAACTGGACTTTCTTGTTTTTAAATAATAATAATAATAATAATAATAATAATAATAATAATAATAATAATAATAATAATAATAATAATAAGAAGAAGAAGAAGAAGAAGAAGAAGAAGAAGAAAAAGAAGAAGAAGAAGAAGAAGTTGGAAGGGACCTTGGAGGTCATCTAGTCCAACCCCCTGCTCAGGCAGGAAACCCTATACTATTTCAGACAAATGGCTGGCCAGTCTCTTCTTAAAAACTTCCAGTGTTGGAGCACCCACCGCTTCTGGAGGCAGGTTGTTTCTTTGAAGACGTTTCCCTTCTTATCCAAGAAGCTTCTTCAGTTCTTCTTGTTCAGTTGCCTCTTGAAAAAGCACCTTTGGGATGAGCAAGAGAGAGAGAGAAAAAGAGAGAAAAGAGGGAGGGAGGGAGGGAGGGAGGGAGAGGGAGAGAAAAGGAGATTTGTTTTCCCTTTCCTGTCAAACTGGTGGGGCTCAGAGTTAGATACCATCTGCGGCTGGCAAGAAAGCAGCGGCAGGCTTTTGCCAGCGTCTGCAAAAGATCCAGCGAGAAACAAGCGGGCTGCACATCTGCATGAGAAAAAGACATTCTTGGCCACAACCTCCTCTTTTCAAGGGGGGGGTGACCCCTGAAGGTGGTTCTCTTTGTGGCCTCTTTATGGAATTGGTACAGCACAGCCAGACAATTTTGCTGGCCATTGTATGACCGCCCCTCACTCCACCCCCTACACACACACACACACACACACACACACACACACACACACACACAGAGTTTCATACTGCAGGGATTAGACACTGGCTTGACGCTCTCCAGGGGGATGGGAACGATACCAAGTCTTCCCTCTGCCTTTCCCTGTTGAACTGTAATGTATGGGGTTTGTCTGCCTAAATTGGAGCAGTGTAATCTCCTGCTTTCAAAAGAGGCCGGGGGCTGCAGAAGCGTCTGGCTTGTTTCAAACCTTATGGGAAGGTGTCAAAATAGAGGAGGGGGGGAGAGTAGCGATTCCAATCTGAGGACGCCATTTCATGCAGAACCTATTCGTTTTATCTGGAACTCGTTTAGTTTTGATAATTTAGCCTCACATCTCTCTCTCTCTCTCTCTCTCTCTCTCTCTCTCTCTCTCCTTTTTCTTCAAAGCTTGCAAAGCTTGAAGCTTGCAATTGGCCATGTTAGAAGATACGTTATTGGGTAAAGAAGTTTCAATATCGTGAGCACAAATATGCACGGGTGTATGTATATACAGTATGTGGCAGGGTAATAGAATTGAGTACCGTAGCAGGAAGAGCTTTTGATAGCTTTTCCTTGCAGGCATTTTGCTTTAGCGGTCAGGGTTGCAGATGGTTACCTAGCCTTCCCACTCTGTACTTGCATCCTGATTTTTGCATCACACACACATACACAAACACACACACATGTATACAGAGAGAGAGAGAGAGAGAGAGAGAGAGAGAGAGAGAGAGAGAAAGAGAGAAAGAGAAAGAGAGAAAGAGAGAGAAATTAAAATGCGTCTTGTTTTAATGTGATAAATAGGAAAGGGATGGGTCCATAATTTTTATAATTTGCCCCTCTGTTTGTTTGCTTGTTTGTTTGTTTATTTATTTGAAAACTTGCAAACTGGTTCAGTCAAATATGGCTAACTACAGGTAATCTTCAACTTGCAACCGTTGGCTCGGTGTCTGTTTCAAGTTACAACGACATCGAAAAAAGTGACTTTTGTGACCATTTTTTACACGACCGTGGCAGCATTCCCATGGTCATGTGATCAAAATTTGGACACTTGGCAATTGGTAAGAATTTATGACGATTGCAAAGCCCCGGTGTTGTGCGGTCAACTTTTGTCATCTTTTGACCAGCAAAGTCAGTGGGGAACCAGATTCACATAACGTCTGTGTTACTAACTGAACAGCTACTGTGATCCACTTAAGAACCGTGGCAAAAAAAGTTGAAAAATGGGGTGACATTCACTTAACAAACGACTCGCTTAGCAACAGCAATGTTGGGCTCAAATTGTGGTCGTACATCAAGGACTACCTGTAGTACAGCAAAACGAGATGAAAAAGAATAACCATGGATGATCAACCCAACTGATGGATTAACAATGATCAAGAAAAGAAACCTGAGAACACATTTGTCGCTCAGAAATAACGATGGTGTTCAGCCCTGTTATTATTTATGTTGACACCACTGTGAATCGTATATGCACAAAGATGGGAAGACACACTATTTCCTGCAATGGAAGAGTAGATGGTAAAAGTGATGGAGTTAGTGGAGATATGAAATGGATTGTTTTAATTAAAGTATTTATTTAATTTTGTTCCTGAGAGGCCTGGTGGTGATTGTCACCTCACAATCAAGTGGCTGTGAGTTCGATCTTAGGTAGCTATTTCTCTCTCTCTGGAAACAAAGAGAAAATATCTGCTATGAACTCTGCTTAGGCATCAGGAAGGGCATCCAGCCAGGAAATGCTCAGCTCCATTCAGTCGCCCTGACTCCACCTCGATGCAAAGGATTACCAGGTCATTAAAAGAAGGAGGTGGGGAATCTAATGTTTCTACTTGGAAATCACTTCTGGATTTTTGCTTGCTACTGAAAAAAAAAATAAAACTCTGATTTTGGGTTTTGATGTTTGAAATGATTCTGTTATCATTGAAATGTCGTGAAATGTAAAAGCAAATGGTTGAGATTGCATTATTTTTGCAATCTACCGCACCAAAGAAAGTCAGAAAGTCATACCTTTTTCCTCCTCTTTTTACACTTCTTTCTTTTCCTTGTTATTCTAACTTTTGCTCCTTCTATAATTTTATCTTATAATGAAAGTTCATAAAAAATATTTTAAAAAGGAAATAACAATGGCCTTCCCTACATGATGTCACTGCCAAAGAGCAGGATTTCAGCTGCCCATGGAAACATGAATGGGGGCACGGGAAGACAGCTAGCCTATGCTAATTTGGGAGGAATGAATGCAGCTGCCTACTCCTACTGATACATGTGCCTACCATGAATGAGCACATCTGGAGGACACCAGCCTGGAGAAGACCATTACAAAGGCAAAGGTCAAAAAGATGATGCCACAATCAAGTACCTCTCTGCCCCACCCCCTTCAGCTGAAGTCTTCTGCTATGAACCAGATTTGTTTAGTTTTTTTTCCTTTTGTGGATGAACAAGGAGGAACAGGGTTCTGGGAAAACAGAGGGGCAAATTATACAACAGTAGCAACTTCTTGACCCCTACATGTGAAAAGGTATTAACCTTTCACGCCTGTGACCTCCCTCATGTGACTGGGGTCAAGAGGATTTTGAAGAAAAAAAAAAAGACTGTTAGAAGTTCGGGAAGTTTTCTCTTTTAAACAAAGGAGGTGCTGAGTCAGGACAGCAGTTGCTGCCTCAGATGTATCCCATCACCGTGTCCAGACCTGGGAGTAAAATAACTAGAAGAGGCAATGTTGAGAGTTGTGTCAAATACACCTGGGGATTGCTCTTATAGAGTCAAGATTTAAGAGGCCCCAGAATTCTGTTTTTCTGACCGCATTCACTGAAAATGAGTGGCATGGTCTTCCCATATATCAGTGGATGGAACATCTCCAGTAGTTGAAATAATCAGGTTTTCTTTCTGAGAAGGAAGTGGGATGGAGAATCCACACGTGAATTATATTTGCTTACAACCATTTGTTTATCAACCATTCAAAGTTACAAGAGTGCTAAAAAAGTGACTTATGACCACTTCTGGCTAACCCTGCAGCATCTGCTTGGTCATGAGATCAAAATCAGCATGGTTGGCAACTGGTGTGTATTTATAATGATTGCAGTATCCCCGGGTCACGTAATTGCCATTTGCGACCTTCCTACTTCACGTCCGACAAGCAAACTCAGTGGGAGAAACTGAATTTGCTGTGTACTTCATTTACTGTAACAACTGCAGTGATTCATTTAACAACCATGGCCAAACATCCATGGTAAAATTGGGCATGAGTCATTTAGCAATCACCTTGTTTAACAATGGAAATTCTGGTCCCAGTTGTGCTATAAGTCAAGGACTCCCTGTAATAATATGCAATGGAATACTAACAACAACAACAACAACAACAAACCACCTGAAAGCAACACATCTGTTTCTTAAATATGTTGTGCAGGCAGTACACTGAGGAATGCCATTATCCCCAATAACCTCACTTAGCTCATTAATACAACCAAATTTCTCTTTAAATAAGGAATCTAAAGTTACAAGATGTATTTTGTTTCCTGAAACAATGTGCACAATCATGCCATACCCTGCAGGGGGCAGCACATTTCTCAGACAGACACCACCGTTTGGCTTTTAAGAGAATCTCATCACAGATCCATTTTTGGTTGACACTATTATGTTTAGTTAGGGGGAAGGAAGGACCAAATGAGTTGTGTTGGAAAGACAGAAAGACATTGTCTGAAGATGCCAATAAAAACAGGGTTAGGAAGGAAGCAGAATTCCAGAGGAGAATGGTCCACTCCAAACATCAGAGTAAGTACTCTAATCCTCTGGGTACTTGCAGCTTTAATAGTCATGAAAGATGGGCAGGATGAACAGTGGGGTCAGATCCTGCTTACACCTTTGTTCAATCCTGCTTCACATGTTGCCTGCAATATAGATAAACATAATTATTTCCATTTATTATTTGTTCCATTTATTATTTCCAATTATTTATAATGATTGCAGTATCCTGGAGCCACATAATTGCCATTTGCAGCCTTCCTAGCTGTCTTCTGACACACAAACTCAATGGAAGAAACTGAATTTGCTGTGTAATTCATGTAACAACTGCTATCATTAGATAAGTCTCTTACTTGGATACGTTATATTCAGGGGCTTTCTGTCATTGTTCAGGACTGACACACTGGGAGTATCCTAAACCATTCAGCTTTCTCCAACTTGATGCCTTGCAGAAACTTTTGTTTGCTGAACAACCATTCTTTCTCTTAAAGACCACACTGCCAGTGCAGGATGGAGAAATGTAGTCCACCTCTTAGAAAACAACAGTTGAGGAGAGTTAAATGTGGTAGATCTGAGAATTTGGATTTTATCAGGTGGATTGACCTCACCAGCCTCCCTTACCTGCTTTTTTGTCTCATAATGGTGGCGGGACATCCTTATTCCTTCAGCTTTTGCTTCCTACCCACAAATCAATGATATCAAGACTCCCTGTAATGACAATTTAGTTCTTTTAATATGCAAAGCCTACCAACCAATTCCTGAAGGCCATCAATTTGTGGAAAGAGCATAATCAAAGGTACATAGCAGTAGCTAGACTATGAGATAGCAACATCAAGAATTCCTCACCTTCTGATCTAGGTGGCCAAGATGAAGGCAGAGAAGGTTCCTTCAAACAAAAGAACAAGGAGGAAGAGAAGAAAGATGAAGAGCAGAAGGAGAAAAAATGGGATATTGGAAAATAAGCAATAGCATCCTAGTCCTGTTTGCACTGGCTGGGAAGGTGTAACAAATGGCTGGAACATAAAAGTCCCAGCCATCCCATAACATGTTCTGTTATGCCAGTGGATGAAGATGAGCTAGGTGACTGGGAGACATAGGGTTGGTTGGGTTATGCAAATATGGCCAGTGTATGTAAGATAAACATCACAATTGATGTCCCAGATCTCTAAGAGCATTGACATCAGTTTTGAGACCCTTGTCCAACTTACTCAAATATTATACAGTACTCACTTTATATGTTGGCTTCAGCAGCAGCAGAACATAATGGCAAAGGAGGAAGAAGCATAATCTGCCTTCTTAACATTGCCCAGGGGCCACTCTGTCTAAAGGCCAAGAAGCTTAGGAGCTGTGATGGCACAGTGGTTAGAATACAGTATTGCAAGCTGCTTCTGCTCACTGACCAGCTCAAGGTTGACTTAACCTTCCATCTTTCCGATAAAATGAAGACTCAGATTGTTGGGGACAATATACTGACTCTGTAAACCACTTAGAGAGGGCTATAAAGCACTATGAAGCAGTATATAAGTCTAAGTACTATTGCTATTGCTTAGTTACAACACTTCCTTGCTCTCATGTTCTCCAGCAGCTGATATTCAAAAGAAATCTATCTTTTCTTCTGAAGACCATCTTAATGTTCCTCAGGATTAGTGATCTTGATCTGATTCCTTCAAAAATCTATCTTTGTTAAAGAGCATCCAGTTATTACAGCCCTTCCCCAGCCATCAAAAAAAGTATAACTGATTATCTGGTACAAGTGTAATATTACCTGGGCTTGGAAAGTTCCAGATAAACTATAAGAGTTCAGATTGAAAGCAAAAGTTGTACATCAAGACAGCTCTAAATGGAACTCAGGCTGGAGACTTGCCCAGTTTGTGAGCAAAACGCTACATTGGAACCAGATTTGGTTGCCTGTCAAATGTGTTGGCCTCTCTTCTCCCTTTAGGCACATGTGTTGAGCATCAGATTGGAAAAGGCAATCTTATACTGTGCTACTAAGGAATCCCGTGGGAGGACCCTCTTAACAAAAGAGAATGTGCTTGGTTAAGAAATCACTGTACAGATTGTGATGCCATCTCTGATTCTGAGAAGAGTGTTGTAATTCCTGACGGCTGGGGAAATAATCTGGAGATGAATTTAACAAGGCAGCTGGTCTTCGGAAGGCGATGTCTTCCCTGTTGTGCGAACACCCGAGCACTCTGCCTCAAACCTATGGGACACTATATCAGACTCAGTTATTGCATGTCAGAGGAGAAACTACCAGTCCAATATTCAGACTTGGAACTGAGATTTTTATATTAAAACCTCCGCTCCCCACTCTCAGAGTAAGAGGAACTACTAAGTCATCCTATCCTTATAATTTATTTTTTTTAAACGTTTTTAGAAAGTACTGAATTTTAGCCCGTTGCCATTTTTATTTTCTAAACCACCTCTTTAAATCCCGAAGTCGTATTTGGAGATTTCACAACCTATCGGCTTCCCATTTATTTATTTTCATTAAAATACTCTTTAAAAATAATGAAGTCAAGTAGGGCAGAGACTCGAAAGAATCGAGAATATATTTGTGACTGTGGGCATTGCATTGCCTAGCTTAAAACATGCAGAATGAACACCACACAGCCCATAGGAAGGGAGTGAAGTCAGCTAAGTAACAACCTTATATCTGAAATTTCATGGCCCCGCTCCCCGAATAAGAGCAGAGAGACTCGGCCAAGGGGTGGAAGTGGGGAAGAGAAGTGTTGTATTTAATGAGGTGACTTCCAGTTGTAAATGAAACAGGGCGGGGTATATTGTATGAACTTCGACCCTTGCTGTCCATCTCAGCTTTTATCCAAGAGTTTTATGAGCTGCATAAAGACCCACCACAGCTCAGAGCACCACAGTTGGATTTAAAGGGGAAGGGGACAAAGGAAAAACACAGAAGCGCTTGTGAGAAGGCCACGAAAACCATCTTGGTTATAGAGAAAAGAGAAGAAGAAGAAGAAGAAGAAGAAGAAGAAGAAGAAGAAGAAGAAGAAGAAGAAGAAGAAGAAGAAGAAGAAGAAGAAGAAGAAGAAGAAGAAGAAGAGAAGAAGGAGGAGGAGGAGGAGGAGGAGGAGGAGGAGGAGGAGGAGGAGGAGGAGGAGGAGGAGGAGGAGGAGGAGGAGGAGGAATTTCTTCTGTTTCTGTTTCTGAATTAGAGCCTGACTTCCATCCATCCATCCATCCATCCATCCATCCATCCATCCATCCATCCATCTATCTATCTATCTATCTATCTATCTATCTATCTATCTATCTATCTATCTATCTATCTATCTATCTATGGCTTGACTGAATTAGTGCCTAACTTGCTCCTAACCTATTTAAGACAGGTGTGGGCAATTAATTTCCCCAAGAGCCCACAAGGGAACCTGGGACAGTTGTGGCTGAACCCATAGGGCTGTGAAGGTGTGTAGGCATACATGCATGCACATACATAAATTGAAAACAAAAATATAGCAGTCACCTTCCAAATAAAAGCAATCCACGAGGGCTGGACAGGGGCAGCCAAAGGGCCAGAGGTGTCCTGGAGGCAGAAAAATGCCCAAATCTGGTCCAAGATGTAGGGACACTTCCTGCACAAATCCTTAATTACAATCTAGAAACAATATCACATACAGGTAGTTCTTGATTTACAAGTGGTCACCTAGTAAACATGCAGCATTCCTCCTGTGGTCCCAATAATCATATTTTTGATCCTTGGCAATTGGCCCACATTTGCAGCATCCCATACATGACATTAATTTATGATTGTTTTGCTGGAAGCTGGAATTTACTTCTAGTTTCCAGCAAAAAATGCCCTTTGTGGATGCTCTTAACAACCATGGTATTTGCTTACTGAGTACTGCAAAAAGGACATAAAATCAGGTGCAATCATCTAGTGACCTACTAAATGACTGGCATGACTTACCACCATAATTTCAGGGTCAATTACGGTGATAAGTCGAAGACTTACATAGTTGCATTTTAAGGAAGGCTAAGCTAAAGCATTAGACATGAGTTGCTATTTGGAGAACAGATGAATAAATAATTCTGCTCACTCAGATTTGCCTGATGAATTCTAATGGACTTCACAAGCTGCGGAGCAGTTTGTACAGCTTGCTAAACCAGGCTAAAATAGAGTTGGGCAAATTAGTGGTTCAGGGTTATATGAGAAATTGAGACACCGTCTTAGCCAGAGATATCAGCCAGGCCATTGTGGGGTGGTGGTACGGGTGTAATGTGTTATATAAACACAGACAGTGCATTTATGGGGTCGAAAATTTTAATTGTTGGTGTAATCTGACATGGACAATTATCCCCATCTACAACTCATCCCTTGCAGCCATTCAACGGTGTGAAGTTATGCAGCCTTTATATAGTGGGTAGCTTGCCTCTCCATGAAGGAAGAGGAGAGTTGAAAGAAATTCTGTCTAAGCCTTCTTCCATTATTGGAAGGAATGTTTTTCTTTTTCTTTTTTTTATTAAAGAGTTTTACAAAAACAAAATTTTACAATATATCCCCAAATCCCTCCCACCCCAAACCCACCCACTTCCCCCCCCACTTCCCAGAGCTAAATACAGGATTATAGTTACAATAATATTCTAAATAAAAAGTATGCATAATATACAATTAACCAAATTCATAATGCACTTTAACTCTCTTTTAACATAACTACAAACAACGTACCAATAACAATATCCCACTAAAATCTACTCATAAGCTAAATGATACTTTTTAGTCCCATATTTGTTTTGAATATAATTTATCCATCTCCTCCAAACTGAAATATATCTTTCCTGTGAATGATCCTTCAGATAAGCAGAAATCTTAGACATTTCTGCAAGATTCGAAACTTTAAACACCCATTCTTCTACAGTGGGCAAACTATCCTTCTTCCAATATTGTCCCACCAGTAACCGTGCTGCCGTTATCATGTTCAACATCAAGTTAGTTTCTTTAACATCACAATCTACAACAATGCCCAATAAAAACAATTGCGGGGAAAACTTTATCTGTCCAAGAAGCTGTCCAACATGTATCCTAATTTACAGTCTAAATGTTGGAGGTGTGGTAGTTTAGAAGCTACCTATTTTCACATGTGGTGGACTTGTAGAAATATAAAAGCTTTTTGGATTAAAATTTGGTGGAACATTCAAAAGATTTTTAAGAGAGGAAGGAATGTTTTTCATCCCCTCCTCTCAAAACATTCTCTGATGAAAATGAAGCAGATTGAAGTCAGTAGCTGCTCTTGGGCAGCCAATCTGGAACCAATCTTGAGGCTTTAGATTCCTCCTACAATTGTTCCAGAACACCGTCCTGCTTCTCAGGTTAAATACGAATACAGCTGGTCCTCAACCACAACTGAGCCCGAAATTTATGTCGTTAAGTGAGACCTTTGTTCAGTGAGTTTTGCCCCATTTGATGACTTTTCTTGCCACGTTTGTTAAGCGAATCACTGCAGTTGTTGAGCTAGTAACACGGTTGTTAAGGGAATCTGGCTTTCCCATTGACTGTGCTTGTCAGAAGAGTCGCAAAAGGGGATTGTGTGA
This sequence comes from Vipera ursinii, assembly GCF_947247035.1. Taxonomy (NCBI): domain Eukaryota; kingdom Metazoa; phylum Chordata; class Lepidosauria; order Squamata; family Viperidae; genus Vipera; species Vipera ursinii. The sequence continues at coordinate 17,353,612 of NC_139519.1, read as the reverse complement.
CCCCGGGGACACTGCATAACCGTCATAAATGTGAACCAGTTGTCAATCATCCGAATGTAAATCACGTGACCCTGAGGATGCTGCAACACTATTCATAAGTGTGACAAATGGTCATACGCCCCTGTTTTTCAGTGCCGTTGTAACTTTGAAAGGGTCACTAAAAGAATGGTTGTAAGTTGAGGGCTACCTGGAGTGCAAAATGTTTTGCTAGTGTTTTAAATCTCTCTGGTCCTGCCCAGCTCCACAGCTGACTGGTGTGCCTTTTTACTGCCCAGTTTGGAGTGGTGCTTTAGGAGCCCTGAGGCACTCAAGGAGTTAAGTGGTTTCACGCATTCACAGATGCCCTTTAATGAAACCAACAGGCATGATATGTTTGTTCCCACAATGGGCCAGGCCCCAGGGAGGAGCTGAGCCCCCCAGCTCTTCTCAACTGTCAGAAGGCGCCGTGATTGAAGCTTGCAGCAGCAGGGGAGGGATATGTGAAAGAATTCACAAGCGCCCAAAAGACATCAAATTCTGGGAAAGCCACCAGACTGTCTTTTCCTCTCTTCATCCCTCCCATCTCTGTCTTTCTCCTCCCCCCCCCCCAATCACCGAGGTTGCATTGACGTGAGAAAATCTGAAGAGATTTCAGGTCTGGCTGAACTGCAAAAGAATTAGGTGGTGGTACTGGGTACCAGCCCCACTCAGAGTGTAACTGGGTTTCACAACAAGGAGATAGGCACCAGGAGAGCAAGAATACACTGCCAACAAAGAGTCATTCCACTTATCTCTTTGTTATGTGGCTGGTGGCCACAGAGTTCTATGAGGAAAATCCCTCCCCCTCCCCCTCATATACAGGTTATACAACTGAACTATAAACTGAAATTCATTAACCCTAAATTGGTTTGTTTTAAAGTTTGTACCAAGAAGTGGGGAGGAGGAGGAATGTGCAGTCCTTGGTTCTGTCTGAGCTTGATTGCTTTCTTGAAGACGTTTCATTACCCAACTAGGTAACGTCATCAGTATTAGTAGGAAGTGAGGAATGTGGAGGAGAAGGAGGAGGAGGAGGAGAATTTTCAAGGACTCAAAAGAGTTTCAGATTTATTTTTTTGAGCCAAGTGATTTTTACAGCAACCTAAATCTTGATTTGCATCTTCCACTTGTCTCATATTCAGAATTGTGTCAACTCTAGTGGTTTATATTGCCAGGTTATCATTGATCAGCTTAGAATATAAAGGGACCTGGAAATCTAGCTGTTCTGATGGAGTCAGAGGCCTTAATAGAAAAGAGGTCCATAATTTCAAGGATTATCTCTCAAATTTAATGTTAACTACATTAGTAATTTAGACTCCATGAGAAATGACTGGCAATTGACCCATAGGCAAAATGTTCCCAGCCATGCCTTGATGCTAAGGGTGATTTCCTGCCAGACAACCGGAACTACACTTGGGCGTTCAAAAGCTACTTTGGCCCTTTTATAATTATCTGAAGACAGCAATCTTATTTCAATTATTCTTTGCAAGCACTTGGAGAGAAAGGAGTTTTATTTACTGCAAAGTACCTCAAAGTGCCTTTCCAAAAATGTTGCCAAGAAAGAAAGAAAGAAAAAGGTGGGGGGGGGGATCAAAGCTTACAGTCCTGGGAGACCAGAACAAGAGAGAACATAGAGTCAATCAAATGCCCATTTTTTGTCTGCAGGGAATCTGAAAGCTGTCCTCAGCTATGTTTATTTTACATTGACTCAGCAGTATCTTTAGGTTAACTGCAGCTTATTAAGTTCAGGCAGTGTGATCATTGTACTTCCCCATCTCTGAGGTTTGTGTGGTTTTCTTTGATATGAACTCCTAGAAGAACTCTTATTTAACCACTGAATTGTGGAGCCATCAATGGAATTCAATAACGCTACAATAAATAGGATTGTGATCTGATGAGGTTCTAAATGAATTATCTATCTAAAGCCTTGCATACATCTTCCTCTACTTATCCTACTTTATCAGAGATTTTTTTTTAAAAAAAAAGATAAATGTGTAAATCTACCCAATGCATAGTTCCTTAAGGCAGAGGTCCCCAACCTTTTGAGCTCCAGGGACCGGTTATGTGGAGAGAGGTCTTTCCATGGACCAGTGTGTGGTTTTGTGTGCTGCCTACATCTCGAGGATGGGGCTTTGCTTGTTTTGGCAGGCCAGCTGCTGGAACGCTGGGGCCCAGTACTAGTCCACGGATCAGGGGTTGGGGACCCCTGCCTTAAGGAACATTAATCTAAGATCTTCAGTGAGAAGTTGTCCATCGGATGGACAGCCTAGTGATGGTGATGGATTGTGAAGGTCCCAAAGGTGTTTTTCCAAAAGGGAGCTGGACTTTCTTTGTTTTTTTCTTTGAAAAATGTCTGACTTGTCATCCAAGAGAAATTCTAAAGAACTGAAGAAGCTTCTTGGATGAGAAGCAAAACATTTTCAAAGAAGAAAACCAAGGAAGTCCAGTTGCCTTTTGGAAAAGCACCTTTGGGACAACTGTGACTTGGATGATTGAGAATACCCATAGGCAGGATTGTGAAGACATTGTTCACAAAATTAGAAAAGATTCTGCAGAGAAGCAGTGGGCTTTGTCCAAGGATTGAAGCATTTTCCTTCAAGTGAGATGGCAGGGCACTACAGCAACTCTGGAAATGGGGTTAATCCTAATTGCTTGGCTGTGGCATGTGACTCTTCAACTGTTGTGATAACATAAGCCTTGGCTGCACACATCACCCTTATCTCTGTCTTGAAACCAAGAGCAAAGATTTGATGGATGTGCTTATTATCCTTCTCTTGATTTATAGCCAGCCTGTAGGTTCATGGCTGTTGGCTGACATCAGTATGCATGGATTGTTCATTCCCCATTTCCCTGAAAAATTCTCCCTCCCTCTCCCTCTATGGAAGACAGTGAGATATCTCTTTGGCTTGCTACCTTTGGGTCAAAAGGTCATCTGTCTGGAATTGATGGGGAGATACAGCCAGACTTGGAATTTCTGAGTGCAGGGTAAATGTCTTTCTGTTCTCCACTTTAAAAAGGTTTGATTTATGACGGTTGGATAATTTTATGATATTCTCAAGGAAAAAGGCCTTGAACTGAAACTTTTGTACTAACAGTAGTTCCCGTATGGTGTCTCCGCAAATATAACAGATTTTCAGGCTAATGGTGTATGAAAGGGCAGCCGATGACCTTGTGTTAGGATTACAGGGAATGGACTAAATTAAACTATCGATCTATTTGGTCGGTCTGGTCTTCTTCAGTCTCCTGGTGTGCTTCCTTTGTTGATGGACAGCACCCAGATTTCCAATCAGCAGACGTACCCGTTGCAATGATGGGCTTTATATTTGAGATGTGTTTGAATATTAGTAGCTTGGGTTGGTAGCTGGGCTGTTGGTTTGATCTCCGAGCTTGATGATTTGGCTGCAAACGTTTCATCTCCATTCGGGGGGTGGGTACATCTTCAGTGTGCTTTGAATTGTGCTCGTCTGTCAGAGCACTGGCCTTTAAATACCTTTTTGTGTGACATAAATTGGTGTGAGTGTTATTTGTCCGGATGTTTCTGAGTCACAGTCTGGTTTCAGGTTGCTTAATTGGCTGGTTGTTGTTGCTGGGCCATAGTCTTTGTGTTTAAGTATCATCTGTGTGATGCAAATGGTGTTTATTCAGTGGTGCGATTCAGCCAGTTCGCACCACTTCGGCAGAGCTAGTTTTTTGTTGCTCAGACCCAGAACAGACTTCCGGAAGTGGCATCCACACAGAGAACCGGTTGTTCATATATTTGAACCCCACCACTGTGTTTATTCATTTAGTTGCCTCTGAGTCATGTCTGATTTCAGGTTGTTTGGCTGGCTGGCTGGCTGTTGTTGAGACATGGTCCAGTTTTTTTTGTGGGGGGGGAGAGTTGTGATTTTTGTTGCTGTGTGATGGGGTGCCTATTTGTTCATTTTAAATGCTGCCTTCAGGATTGAGGTTGAAGTAGTTCTTTTGTTCTCAGCAGTTGATAGGATGTTAATGTGTCTGTTTATTGGCTTATTGGTGGAGAACCAAGGCTTCAAGAATTCTCTTTCTACCCTTGATTTCTCTTTGGTTACAACTGTGGTCCTGGTTAGATCAAACCTGTGTCCTTCTGAGTCTTCATGGATGGGCATCAGGGCTTTATAGTATACATGAAAGGCTGGTGTATAGCCATTGGTAGCTTTCCATGCCTTTTTAATAATATAATCATGGACCCAAAGAAACTTTTGTTTGCAAATCCCAAAGGTGCTTTTTCACAAGGCAACTGGACTTCCTTGTTTTTCTTTGAAGACATTTCACTTCTCATCCAAGAAGCTTCTTCAGCTCTGACTGGATGGTGGGGAATGGAAGGATTTATACTCCTTGCAGACAGCTGGTCATTTGCATTCTTTTAGAGAGCCGTTGAGGCCTCCTGGGGTTTTATCTGTGTCATCAGGGAAATGTCTTCGAAGAAAAACAAGAAAGTCCAGTTGCCTTAGGAAAAAGGACCTTTGGGATAACTATGACCTAGATCAGGGGTCTTCAAACTCGGCCCTTTTATGACTCATGGACTTCAACTCCCAGAATTCCTCAGCCAGCATGCCTGGCTGAGAAATTCTGGGAGTTGAAGTCCATGAGTCATAAAAGGGCCGAGTTTGAAGACCTCTGACCTAGATGACTGAGAATCTCCATAGACATTTTGTCTGCAAAGCAGCTATGAGAAGCGAAACATCTTCTTCAAGGGAAAAAAACAGTCCAGCTGCCTTTTGAAAAAGCACCTTGAGATAACTATGATCTGGATGACTGAGAATCTCTGTCATCTATCTGATGTATGTCTTTCTCATCAAAAATCATGGGCAGCTTAAAAATTGGGAGCTTGCTATCTCTTCATTAAAATGCACAAAATCTGTTCAGTCTACCTGAACACAGCAAGCCCTGTCAGTGGCTATATCTTCATTTAACATTCTGAGGGCAAGACGTATTGCACAAAATTCATTTCTTCGTCATATTCTTAGAAGGAGTCTACACCACTAGCTATTCTTTCTGGCAGGAACTTGTCTCAAATTACACTTGGAACTGGGGAATGGAGAGAGAAGGAGCAATTTGGAAATAGATCAACCAACAAAATCCGGCAATGGGTTTTCCACATTTCCCATCTGGCTCACAGGATCATAGCCTGGTTGTCAGTGACTTGAGATTCACAGACAAATGCACAAAACGGTTATGCCATTCTGGCTGTGTATGTGTAACTGGAGAGCACAGCTCACCTTGTGAGCCACACCATCCGGCCTCTTCATTTAGAAAAATATACGACCTCTAAGCTCTCTTGAAATGATTTGTGGAGAGAAACTCTTGGGCCTAGTCAGCTCCTAACAGTCCTTTCTTTCGGATCATGTGTTCATAATGTCTAGTGTTCCCATTTTGATTTCAAAGTTTTGATCGTTCCAGAATGACCATTAAATTTCCTTTCCTTTCCTTTCCTTTCCTTTCCTTTCCTTTCCTTTCCTTTCCTTTCCTTTCCTTTCCTTTCCTTTCCTTTCCTTTCCTTTCCTTTCCTTTCCTTTCCTTTCCTCTCCTCTCCTCTCCTCTCCTCTCCTCTCCTCTCCTCTCCTCTCCTCTCCTCTCCTCTCCTCTTCCTTGCTTCCTCTCCTCCCCTCCCCTCCCCTCCCCTTCCTCTGTGCAACTCCAACAGAATTTCCTTCTGAGCAACTGTGAACAGGGTTGGTTTTCATTTCCACTTTACCACATATAAAGGCAAATTGCAATCCTAAAGCACAATAGAATCCCCTGAAACTTGTTAAGTCAAAATAAAGCCTACACAATGGTGCTAATATTGATAAAGCTGAGATTTCAGGTGACGGAAACACAGCTCCACTCTGATAATTCCCACAAATTTCCTTTATCCGGATGATTTCTCAAGGGATGATCACTAACCACAACACTTGCTACGTAACTGACTTTATAGGAAACCATGAAATGGTGCTCAGTTATGTCCACAGCACTGGCCAAGTGGCGGCCATTGAAGACAGGCAAATCACTGTTTGACATTGCATCCAAAACCACCATGTTGGCTTACGTGCAGAGAATCGCTCTTGTCAGCTCCTGCATAACGACCTTCCCTGTGTTGCTTCCATTTGTCTCTGGCCCAGGGTTGTTCAGTTTGACTGGTGCTATCTTTCCAGGATCTGTGGCAGAGACCTTTCCTACTAGTTAATTCCTAGTAGGACTGCAAGGCGATCAAACCGGTCAGTCCTAGAGGAGATCAACCCTGACTGCTCTTTAGAAGGCCAGATCCTGAAGCTAAAACTCAAATACTTTGGCCACCTAATGAGAAGGAAGGACTCACTGGAGAAGAGCCTAATGGTGGGAAAGATTGAGGACAAAAGAAGAAGGGGACGACAGAGAATGAGGTGGCTGGATGGAGTCACTGAAGCAGTAGGCGTGAGCTTAGATGGACTCCAGAAGATGGTAGAGGACAGGAAGGCCTGGAGGAACATTGTCCATAGGGTCGCGATGGGTCGGACACGACTTCGCAAGTAACAACAACAACAACAACAATTCCTGATGGTTCTGAATTAGGGTTTGAACTTCTGCCTTCAAAGCATAACCCTTCACTATGTATCTATAATGTTTCCTCAGTCATACCTAACTTTTATCATAAAATTCCAATAGCCCTCACCAGGGTCAATTTCACTGTGTGTAGCCTAAAGCAGAGCCTTTGGCTGTGAGATTGAGGCCTCCCAAACAGCCCTTTGAGCCCCACAATGATTAACTTGCATCATTTAGGTCCGCCTGATGTATCAGGTAACATGACGGAAGATCACCTGTTCCCTTAAGGTGCAGCTCTCAGTCTACATTTGGTCTCTTACGGTACAATAGAGGAATGTCTTTTCTTTTGCTTTCATTGCTATGGAAGTTTCTTCGGCTGTTTTCATCCCACGTGTTTCTGTGATGACTTTAAAATCTGCCAGTGATGCTATTTGAGCTTTCAGAGTCCTCCATCCTAAGATACTACTAGGCAGTTCAGCAGAAAAGTCTCTTGCAAGCGAGAAGCATCTTGTTCCTATTTTCTCAGCCGGAGGTCTTGGCAGAAATGCTTCATTTCCGGAGACAAGAATGAACTTTTAATGTACCAAGAAAGAACATCTTTGGGAAAAGAGAAAAAAAATGAAAGAAGTCATGAAATGTTGATAAGTGAAGGCACATTAGATTAAATCAAGTAAATCATCGCCTTTCTCAAAGGAGATAGGATTCCATGGATTTTCCAACACTGTGCTTTCCACTTCTGTTGATTACCATATTCTAACAGAATTCCAAAATTCTTTTATCTCTGTGGATAAGTAAACATACTTGGAATGCTACAAGATTATTGAAGGAACAGGCAAGTCCCAGATGTTACCTGTTCAATGTTTCCAGATCCAGATCCATCTGTCTTCCCTATATTAGTGCCCTCCAGATGTGTTCAGTCTGACTTCCAACCAGCCACACTTTTAGAAGATGCCAATAAAGGCACATTGATTATTGGACAATGCCTCCCGTGATACAGGAATATTGTATTCTCAGTCTTGATATTGAAGTCTGTAATGGCTTGATTTTATACATATTTTTTTTCTTGCTGTATTTCTTGCTATTGGTTTTTACCCCTAAACTGCAGTGGCCTTTACTCTAAAATGCATGTGTTGTATACTTTTTTAAAAAAAAATCAAATCCCTGTACCTAGATATGAAGGAACAAGTACAACGTCAAAAGAAAGGCAACCAATGTAAAGCTTTGGCAGATTTTTGAGTTGCAAACTCTCTACGTTTCAGTTTTATGAGCTGAAAAGCTATGGGAGGAAATGTGGTCTGTGATTAAATGGCTTCTATAGCTGTGTCCTAAGATGGAATCAATTATTCATTGCTGACTGGCCTGTAGGCCTCATTGGCCTTGTTTCATTCTCTTTGACGATAGAGGAGCCCGGGTTAACAGTGCTCAGAGCAGGCAGGGGTGATTAAAACAATCCAACAGCAAAAGCTGGAGAGCAGTGATGAAGAGTGTCGGAGGAAGGGTGAGTGTACCAAATTGGCTCATTTCCTAGTCTGACCTAGAAGATGATCCAAAGGGATGCAAGGCAACCTGAACACACCACCAGTGGGACTTGGCTAATTTTGTGCATCACTTCCTGAGATTTCTTTTCCATTCTGGCACAGGCTCAGGCTGAGGTTTTCAGCATCTGAGGGAACCAAACTTGGCTTTGTATTCAGTTTTCGAGACTTGCCAGATTACTAGAATAACCATCGACTCCAAAGGAAAGATGCTGTTGGATTTTAGAATTGGGAGGGGGGCAAGGGGATATTTTTTTCCCCCAAGAAAAAGAGAGAAAGTTGAAACTGACGCTTAAAGTAAGACAGCTGACTGCATATGGGCTACTTTTTGTTCTACAAACTTTTCCAGTCAGTGAAGTTGTGTGAATTGGTGATACTGGAAACAAACAAATAATTATCCCATAAGACAGTGTTTTTCAACCTTGGCAACTTGAAGAGGTATAAACTTCAACTCCCAGAATTCTACGCTGACTGGGGGAATTCTGGGAGTTGAAGTCCACAATTCTTCAAGTTGCCAAGGTTGAGAAACACTGTTCTAAGAGTCCCCAAATCTTTTCTCAGACATGAAGCTCAGGGAAAGATTCTTCCTAGACCAGGAGTAGGCAACCTCGGCTCTTTTATGACTCATGGACTTCAACTCCCAGAATTCCTGAGTCAGATAGCTGACTCAGGAATTCTGGGAGTTGAAGTCCATGAGTCATAAAAGAGCCGAGGTTGCCTACCCCTGTCCTAGACAGTTGAATCCCTAAACCTGTTTTTGATGTTCCAGTCTTTTATTAATCCAGTGGCTAGGGATGATTGAACATATTGGAACCGAAAAATAAGGCATAAGATAATAAAAGAGACAAATGGGATTCCTATTTATTCAGTTAAATTTGATATCATCGCAAATAGTTATGCCAATACTTTCTTCCAGCTCCAAACTTTAAAAAAAATAAAATTAGCTTATAAATGTCCAATAAATTAGATTAGGTAACTGTAGACTAGTCTTGTGTTAGTGACCCTCTTCTGTTTGCAACACAAGTCCAAGCCTATGGAGATTGCTAAAAATGGAAGACTTTGAAGTTGGGGCACGTAGTGACTGCTCTCCATCTTTCTTACCCTATTTAAGAGGCAGTTGTTATTTCAAAATTTTCATCTATAAATTAACAACCCTGCATTTATTATGCATTCTTCTCCTCCTCCCTGTTTTAGTGAAATGTTTTGTTTTTGATGAGGCATGGATTTCCTATATCTAGCTGTCTATATGTCTTTACCGTCCTCAGACTGAAGCAAAATGGGAACAGAACAGCATGGGGAGTTTTTAAAGATATTGTTACTGGCAAAAATCTATGATTTCCACTAAAACGATATCTATCCTCCTCCAGAACAAACTGGGGAAGAGGAGAAAAGAATGTCTTAAGTTTTGTTTTTTTTAATATATACCACCCATTGGAACACGCAATGTTTTCTTGTCACATAATGATTCTCTCAGCCTTTGCTCTTGGAGATCTAAGCCTTCCCTGACAGAAGAGGATTAGCAATAGGGAAAGATCAGATGGCCTGAGGTTTGTCACAAGCTGATTTATGAAGAATTCTGTAAGTCTTCAAGGAATTCATCTGAGGCTATGACAAAAGCTTATGATTGCCTTTGAGGTGGAAACTCAAAGAAAACAGACTGCTGCTACCAAACGTTTACTCAGACTGCTCTCCATCTGTTTTGCATTATTTATTTATCTGTTTACTTGCTTGATTGCTTTGCATTTCGTCCTACTCTATTCCAAAACTGGGGTGGGGTTGAAAAACTATGAGGATCAACAAATCCAAAACATAATGCTAATTTTGAACCAAGGCCACGTTGATTTCTTGAAACCCTGTGATTCATCCAATTTGACATATACAGTAATGTGCCTGCAATTTGGAAGAGGTGTAAAGGATTGGCTGGATAGCCTGGTTGTGGCTTATGGCCATTTTCTTTAAACTATCTAAAAGTCACCCTTTTTCTTATCATTTGTGTTTACTTGCAGATTATCTCAGCAAGGAGATGAGTGCTAATTCATATGTATTTAAGTGCAGAGTTTGGGAGTCATTGTTGGATGAGATCTGTAGAGACCGGGAATCAAATCTACCATTAATTCTGGGTTGATCAACAGCTGATACTTGGACAACAGGCTGAGCATGACCGTCATTTGCTTGAAGAGATTTGCATTGCTGTTCTACTCAAGGGATTGCCATTATTTCTAAATGAACAGTCATGCAGATTTGTGTCTTCTGCTGTGCTCTTTTCATTCATGCTTAAACTATTTCTCAATCTCTTTTAATCCCATGGCAAAGATACCTGTTTAACCCAACCACCTTGAAAACCGAAGAATAACGTTGGGTGTGGGCCTTGTGTCACTACCAATGAAGGAGAATATTTGTAGCTCAGGGTTGAAATGAGGGGTCCTCAGAGAGCACCGAGGACCTCTCCTTTGTGTCATTTACTGATTGACAGACAAATGCAAGGTGGTACCAATTCTAGCTAGCCAATATGTGGGGAAAACAGGAGAGAAACAATGCATAAACCCAACATTTATGCTGCCTTTCCTCTTATTCCTGTTGAAATTAATCACAGAAAAAGTCTGTTAAAATACAGCCATCATGGCTGAATATTTTTATTCATTCCAATTAACAAAGAAGTCTTGAGTGGAGGTTTTTTCTCCTCTTCATGTGTAGCACCAGGACAGCAGTAAGAAGCTCTGACCAAAGACACACTGGCTTGTTTTCAGATTCCAACTATGAAAGGGGCCCAATAAATATACAGGAGCTTCCTGCCAGGCCTAACTTGGCATGGCTAATGTGATGGCTTCCAGGATAATATTCTCCCTAATGCTGGAAGACTACTTATTTTTCTAACCAGTGCTGCAAAGCTGGAGATATTCTGGGACAAGGCTAGAAATGTTAACAAAAAATCACAATGGACCTCTGTGGGAAGTGTGCATAAGTCAATGTGAAGAAATTTATCTCAGCCATAACTATGATGTTGGGATTCAAGTATGAACAAAGTAGAGTTTTGCATGAGGTTATGACATGCACTTCATCATTTCTGCCTGGTGCCCTTCTCATTATAAAAACTGATGTTTTGGATGATATATTATTTCTGTTTGGTGATCAGTAAATGATCAATGGTTTTAGAAAAGGGTGACTTAAGACTTCACAGTGATGATACTCAGTTCAAAATAAAGCACTTGGATTCTCTTAAACTTTTAATGTGTTGTAAGAAAGGAGAGGGTAGGACAAATAGGTGTGTAAATCCATCTTAAAGCAATATTTCTTGTACCAGGACAATTCAAAGGTCACAAAGTGCAAACTTTCAGGATATCCAGATTTTTTTCATAGGGGGATGAAGTTCTCAAGCAGGCTGAGATGACAGCAGTAAAACAACAACAACAACAACCACCCACTGATTTGATATCAAAAACCTAAAATCTGTTCATGAAAAATGGAAACCGCTTCTAAAGCAGCCGTGTGAATCTTGCAAAACATATAGTTGCTTTAGCAATTTGAAAAGTTATGCATTTCAACTCCTGGGTGGTGCAAAGAACTTGTTTTAAAACTTTGCGTAGTCCTAACCACAGGCAACATTTTACACCCTTATGGATAGAGTATCAAGGTAAATTGGCATTTCTTCCAGGGTTGTGTTTTTTTGTTTTTTTTTAATCTGACAGCTGCTGCAAAAGCAAAGATAAAAGGGCTAAGTTTCCTCTGTCTGAGTTTGGAAGCAAAGTTATTCTTACAAGGAAGGCTGGGAGGACTTGTTTGGCTTCTAAGTTTCAAACCTTTCCTATGAATTTAAAGGTCCAGAAGATGATCTCAGCAGATATACAACTGGTTTAACCAAAATCACAAATTTAGTTCCAGATGCTTACTTATACTTTCACCAAACCACTACATTCTGTTTCCTGTCTCAGCTAAAATGAGGGAAAATGAATACATCAATACTACAAAGCTGTGTTTAATAACTTTAATATACCCAAAGGCAGCCATATCAGGACTGCCACCACATTTATTCATGCACATACAGATATTTTATTCGTGCATACATGTAATCTACTAAAACTTCAAAAGTGATTGGGAAGAGGTTTTCCAGACCTCTTGTGAACATAACATCCGTCTGCTTACTCAATGAAGCAGCCCAAATTTGTCCTTACAAACCTGAAAAATAATTGCTTCTGCCTTAATAGTCACATTAATATTAATACCCTTAACAATGACAATATTTTTGTTATTTTATTTTTCTCACATTTATAGATTTCTGTCTTAAGGTGGCTGGTCAGTATGATGAGGCCATTAGTTTAAGGCAGAGGTTTTCAACCTCAGGAACTTTAAGATGTATGGACTTCAACCCCAAGCATTCCCCAGCCACAAGGGAAATCGTGAGAGTTGAAATCCATGCATCTAAAAGTTGCCGAGGTTGCAAAACATTGCTTTAAGAGGAATCCACACACACCAAAATGCAGATGTTGCTTCAGCTGTTTGTATGTAATGGGAAAAGGGTCTCTTTCTCATTCACTCAAACACATATACACACCCCTATTCAGAATCTCATTTATGTTACCCGGTCATTTTCCCTTTCCTGAGAAGGAGCCATTGCAATTGCCCAGGGTTGATGATTAAAAACAATTCATCAAAACACACAAACTGATTGAGTACTGCAAACATTTCAGCCTTCAAAAGTTCCTGGTTTTGACTCCCGGTCTAATATGGAGTCTAACTGGCTTAATCTCTCTAGCATGACCAATAGTTTTAGTTGTCAAATGGAGCACTTCTCCCCTGAAGAACCCATGAATTCAGTCCACCACAAACAACTTCCATGTTCATTTCTAAGTCTAGCCCTGAATTCTCATACTGAGGTCATCCTTTTTGAATCAGGTCAGTGCCTACATTAATAAGTTCATAGAGTGGGATAGGGGAGTCCACTCAGCCTGATTTTTTTAATTGCTGTTTCTGAGTTTAATGAACAAGTAACTGCCAAGAAACATCAGCAGTGGACCGCAAGATCCTTGGTCAGTTAGTTGATTTATTAAGAAAGCTCAGGATTTCCAGTTTAAAAGACCTGCTTGTCCCCGATTCATCTGATTGTTTTCTTGCTATCTCAGCTTCATGGAAATGTGGGTCCTTCTATTTAAAAAAGCAGGATGTTTTTTAAAAAAAGAATGGGGGCGGGATCTACCAACAGTTTTGAATTCTAATTGGCAGGTTCGTATGGGATTGACAGATAGGCAGCCAGATTCAGCAATATAATTATGCATTCCCCTTGAGCAATAACTATCTGGGACTATTTGGTTGATGAGCTCCTGCACTTCAGAAGGTACCATTACCTGGGAAACGGGGAACACAGTTTGTCTGTTTCCCCCTGCCCAGTCCTTGGCAGCTTTGGCTCCTCTGCCACAATTCTGTCTTCCTCATTTCAATGGAGTTGAGCTGTGACTTGATATTCTCTCTGAGGGATGAATTTTCTCTTGCTTTGCAAAGTCCAGTGAGCATTTTCAGATCCACAAGCCGGTTGCAACTGCCCAGCTGATGCTTTATGGAGCATCTCAATGCTGCTTCTAGCTTGGCTGATTTCTCAGCATTGAAACAGGAGGTTACTTTCGCGGAGGCAGGAGTGCCAAGAAGAAAACAACAAAGCTCTTTTCATCCTTCCTCGTAGGGGTGAGAAGAGGGAGGAAAGGGCTAGGAGGCATCACCTCCTTTTCCCTTTCTTGAGAAGCAATTACTGGAGTCTTTGGGGGATTTTTAATTGAATATTTGTCTTATAAACAGGAGCAGGACCTCTAGCCTTGATTAGGGGAAGGAGGGAGACAATGGCTGAGGTCATGTTTGCTTTTCATTCTGGATTAAGGATCTTTCATTGTTTCCAAAGCTCATAGATGGTAGCCTTGAGGATAATTAATCTGAATTTTGCCTGTGCTCCTTTTATACTTTGCTTCTCCCCCTCATTTCCCAGAGCATTCCCTTGTGTGGACCTGTAACACAAACTCCTTGGTTTTCCTTCTATCAAGTTCTCTTGTGGGTTGTGCATCTCTGGATCAATTTCACCTGGCATGAACTTTGGTTCTCACTAAGAAGAGAGAGTAGGCATGTGGTTCTGTATATTCAATTCAAATCCACATGTATGGTCTGGAGAATTCTCTCCATGGATCATGTCTTAGAAGGATTACACCTCGTTAGCAATAGCACTTAGATTTATATACCGCTTCATGATTCTTTACAGCCCTCTCTAAGCGGTTTAGAGAGTCAGCCTATTGCCCCCAACAATCTGAGTCCTCATTTTACCATCCTTGGAAAGATGGAAGGCTGAGTCAACCTTGAGCCAGTCAGGATCGAATTCCTGGCGGTGGGCAGAGTTAGTTTGCAGTATTGCATTCTAACCATTGTGGCATCGCGGCTCTATAAAAGAACCTTCCATTTCATTGTAGCAGTCTCAAGTCAAGCAATATTCCTATGGAAAGTATCTTCCAACTTCTAGAACATGATTATGAATAGGCTACACAATGTAAACCAAGAGATGCATAAGTAGAAATATTTTAGCATTAGCTATCTAGCTTATCGGGTAGGGATCTCCAGCATTTTTGGTCTTGGGCTAGCACGTCAATGTCTTCCCATGTGAAGTTTAGAGTCTTTAAGTCTCCCATGAATGTTCTTTGCCATGTAATTCAAGGGAATCCTTTTGGTCATTTGGCATGAGTGTGTGTGTGTCTGTTCCATCTCATTGCCATCTTGGGGATTTGATTGTTTTCTTGGCAGAGAATATAACCTACAAATGGGAGTCTTCTGTGTGTGACAATGATATATAGTTTAGAAGGAAAAATTCTGTAAATTTTTGGAGAACTAGAATGCTGGTATATTACTGATGAATGATGTCATTATACATGCAGGTGGTGCTCTACCTATGACCATTTGATAAACAATGGTTCAAAGTTACAACAGTAGTGGGGGAAAAAGTATTTAAGGCCCATCCTCAAAGTTGTGACTGTTGTACCACCCCCCATGGTCATGCGATTGTGATGTGGGCAACCAGCTCTCATATACTACACTTACAACATCTTTAGGTCAGGTGATCCTGACCCACCTGCTTTCATTTCCCTCTTTCCCCAGCACTTTCTCTGTATTTGCTCCCACCTTCTTGCTACTGTAATTTCCTCCCTTTCACCCCATGCTAAATTATTCTGCCCCCCCCTCCATAAAAGCCCCCAGACTATGATGCCCAATCTTGAAACGAGCATAAAACAAAGTTGGTCAGTTAAAGGAGAATGGGTCTTAAGTGAAAGCTACTCTGAATTTACCGATTTAGCATTCACCTAAAGCAGGGGTAGGCAACCTCGGCTCTTTTATGACTCATGGACTTCAACTCCCAGAATTCCTGAGCCAGCCAAGCTGGCTCAGGAATTCTGGGAGTTGAAGTCCATGAGTCATAAAAGAGCCGAGGTTGCCTACCCCTGACCTAAAGTCAAGCTCTTCAGCCATGACCTTGCTCATAATGCAGTGCCTTTGCATCTGTATGAACATATCTGCCAAACTACCTTTCCTCCTCCTATTTGATTTATTCTGATATGTGCATTTTGGTGGATTTATGTGCCAAACAACATGAGTTGGAGAATTTCCCAAATGTCTGGAGCCCAATGAATAGTTGCTTTAATTATCTCGGATGAGATCATGGAATAATTCTAATGCTCTGATGAATATTCTGCTAGGTAACCTATGTCTCTCTCTCTCCCTCTCTCTCCCCCCCCCTGTCTCTCTCTGTGGTCTTACTTTCAGGTGTAACATGGTAGAGAGACATCATGGTCCACTATGCTTCTTCTCCCCTCTTTCGCTTCTCACGCGTGCTAAATGTCAGCCTTTAAAGTCATGCCATATGTTGTCTTCATGGATATAAAAATTGAGAGGTGTAATATCTGTGCAATCATTAGTCATGCTGATGACAAGGCACAACCTGCTCACCAGAAGCAAGACGCTCAAGCAATGCTTCGCAGCTGGAAACCCAACATCAAAAGAGCAAGTATGGTTTCAATGGAATGCAACAGTCTCCTTCGGTGACAGCGTTCCGTAAATAACATTAATGTAGCTTGGCACTGTTCCTGCCTTGGTGTTTCCTTTGTTCTCGTGTAATAGGTAGCATTATTATTCACCCACTAGTTAAGCAAGACCCAATTTTCAGACTATGAAGCTAAGGAGCTCTTCTTCTTGAACACATTTGTGTAATTAGAACTGTTCCTGTGCCATTGGAATTTGAACCTTGCTGGAATCACATGGGGTTTTGTGTGTATGTGATCTGTTTTCTTTGTCTCACTATGCTTTGGACTTATTTATTTATTTCATCAATTTATATGGCCATCCATCTTGCAAATATGAACTGGGGCAGCCAACGACATGTCAAAGACTACAGGAAAAAGAATAGCAACAAAGGGTTAGGCCTTTAGTGGTTGCACAGGGCAAAATCAAACCGAACAATCATAAACATCTCTCAACAGGCTATCTCACCTCCTGACCTTCTGTCTCTGGAGCACATCCAAGTCTTCAACACTGTCTGAAATGCTGGCAAGGTCAGGGCCAATATAATCTCAGGGGGTATGGTGTTCTAGGGGACAAGCGGTGTAACAGAAAAGGGACATCTCCTTCGTCTTATTAGATTACATTCTTTTACTGAAAGGACCTGGAACGTCCCTTCCAGTAGGATCAAGTGGGATGGATAGAAACCGTGTTGTTGTTGTTGTTGTTGTTGTTGCCACAGTTGTTAAGTGAATTGCTGAAATTAAGTGAATTATGTGGTTGTTAAGTGAACCTGGCTTGCCTCACTGCCTTAGATTGACTGAAACCGGCTTAGACAGTTCTAAATGGTGATCACATGAACCTGGGATGCAGCAACCATTATAAACACATGCCAGTTGCCAAGCACCCAAGTTCTGATCATGTGATCATGGGGATGCTGCAGTGATCGCAACTGTGAGGACTGGTTTAAGTCAGTGCTGTTGTAACTTTATATAGTTGCTAAATGAATGGATGGATGTATGTACCTGTATCATGTCTTCGGAGGCTTGCTGGGCTCTCTGGCTAGCAGAGCAGCTTCACAGAAAACAGTATGTTTTCTTCACTGCTTTTCCTTCCATTCCATTTCAATGGCTTCTTACCTCTGGCTTCTTCCGAAAGCCAAAAGTTTGGCCTGAGGAAGCTCCAATTTCCCTGCAGATCCTTGTACTCTTAACGTAGTGTCCAAGACTCCCTTTTCACCACTCAAGCCAATTTAAGCCTTTCAGATACAAAACTGCTAGCATCCCATTTGTTCTTCTATCTTTTGGTGGGCTTTTGTGACAGCACCAAAGGTTCATCTCAAGTAATTGTTTGCAGGAACACTGGACTCTTGATGGCCTCCTCAGAAGATAAACTGAAATGAAGGGGCTTTTGGGCACATCCATGCTAATTTGCCAAAAACCAAAAAAAAAAATCAGCATGGTTCCCAATGCATCCTTGACCCTGTTCAGAAGAACCAGGTGTTGTGAAAGAATTATTTACAGAGCATGAATAGAAGCTTTAGAGGTTGGTGAGGCCTTTGCAGTTTTGAGGCTGAAAGTTCTGGGACTGAAATGGCAAAACCAAATTTGTATTTTAGTGAACCGTCAGTACAATGTAGTCTACACATTGGTTTTTTTTCTGGAGGAGAGGGTGTTTCTTTATTTTTAGTAGAGCTAACTGTAAGGTACACACCTGTCCGGCCACCTGATTGGCCAAGCCGCGCAGCAGGAATTCCTGGACACCGGGTTGGGTGGCCAGGGGCAGCGCGGGAAACCTGAGCCTGCAGGTTGGACAGCGCCGGGATCACCGGGGTTATAAATACCAGCGAAGGGGCAGGTAGGGCCAGTTCGGCCACGTGTACTTCAATAAACAAGATAACAGCAGTCGGTCTCAGCGTGTTCACTCGCCCAACCGACTAGACACAACACTAACATTTCAAAAAAAAAAAAAGGCTGAAGTATTCCTGGATGGATTGGTGGGCTCCAAGGATACCTGACATCCATGTGTTCTACAACCATAGATTCATAAAACTGGAGATGTTCTTGTAGACCCACTTCTGCTCAGTGCAAGAATGGAGAACCACAACATTCTTAGCTTATGGCAGTCAACCTCTACTAAAAGATTTCTACCAACGCTAGATAGGCCAGACAGTGTGCACGAGCACTAATTTGTTCACAGTCATCTCCCTTTTCACCTCATTATTATTATTATTTAAAATCAAAGGGGCACATTAACAGGTGGTTGACCTTGACTTCCAAGACTGCTTGTGGGATAGGTTGCATCAAACATTTCAGAAAATAAAAATGACGGGAAAACTGCAACCCAAAACTCTTTATTTATTTTATTTTATTTTAATTCCATTTATATCCCGCCCTTCTCCGAAGACTCAGGGCGGCTTACAAGCTTAGCAGTAGCCTTCATTCTATGTATATGCCTGCTTATTAGGGCTTTCACACACACCCCAAGCGGCATTATTACAAAGTCAGCTTAATTGCCCCCAACAATCTGGGTCCTCATTTTACCTACCTGGGAAGGATGGAAGGCTGAGTCAACCTTGAGCCTGGTGGGACTCGAACCTGCACTAGTTGCAGGCAGCTGGTGTTACTTAAGGAGGCATTAGCCCACTGCTCCACCAAGGCTCTTTGAAAAAGTCAGCTGACTTTCCAGTGAAAGTTCTACAGAACTGCATTGGGGTTTTTTTTGGGGGGGGGTTGTTGTTGTTTGTTTTCCAATCTCTTTCTCTCTCCCAAAATTTCCTGCCTCTGAACTCATCTCCACCTCCAACGCCTTGTGCTGTTTGTCCTCATCATGCCCTCTTGCTCTGCCTTGATGGGAAGACAGCTTACCACGTTGTCAGCCTGGAGCCATAACTGTGGTATTTACTGGAAGAGACACTGAATTGGGGGTTTTATTTACTACAATTCTCCATGCTTTGCTTCCCAGATGCTGTTTGTGTAGGAGTACAGAGACTGTAATGAAACTCTGATGTTCTGTGGTTTACTTGAATTGCAGAGATAGCAACAGTAGCTGCTCTTTTCGTTTTTTCCCCCTTTTCTTGCTACTACCTAATGAACATGGTATCGTTGTTAGACATTCCAGGAACAGTGCAGATGTTGTGCTGCTTCACTGAGGAATTCTGGGAGTTGAAGTCAACAAGTCATAAAAGGGCCAAGTTTGAAGACCCCTGCTTTAGAGTTATAGGCTGAGATTTGAAGGAGAGAATCGGAGATAGTTTTGCCCTTAGTTTTGCCCATGTCACACCTCTGCTCCGTGAGCTGCATTGGTTACCAGTTGCCTTCCGGGTGAGATTCAAGGTACTAGTAATGGTATTCAAAGCCCTACATGGCAGGGGTCCGGAGTACCTGAGGGAACACCTGCTGCCGGCATCGACTTCCCTCCGCCCTGTGCGTTCCCACAGAGAGGGCCTCCTCAGGGTGCCACCGGTCAGAGAATGCTGACTGATGGCCCCCAGGGGGAGATCCTTCTCTGTGGGCGCCCCGGAGCTATGGAATCAGCTACCGGTTGAGCTCTGGATGGCATCGGATCTTCGCTCCTTTCGCCGCGAGCTAAAAACATACTTTTTTGAACAAGCTGGCCTGGCCTGATGAGGGGATTGGGGGGGGTTGCTATTGTTATTTTATTTGGTTTTAAAGATGTATTTTAGTATGTGGGCATTTATTTAACCTTGTTTTAACTTTTGTAATTTGTATTTTTTATTCTTGCCCTGTTCACCGCCCTGAGTCCTTCGGGAGAAGGGCGGTATAGAAATAGTATTAAATAAATAAATAAATAAATAAATAAATAAATAAATAAATAAATAAATAAATAAATAAATAAATAAATAAATAATGTCAGCCGTGTAGGTATTTGAAAACACAAGACAGCATTTCTTCAAGCCATTTTCCTGAGGGGTCCTTGGTGCTCTCTGAGCTTGCTTGTTTTCTTGCAGACGTTTCATTACCCAAATTATGTAACATCATTGATGTTACCTAGTTTGGGTAATGAAACATCTGCAAGAAAACAAGCAAGCTCAGAGAGCACCAAGGACCCCTCATTTCAACCCTGAACTATACATGTTCTCCTTTATTGGCATGCAGTTTCAATTGATGGCATTCGCTGGTGCAAAATGGCAGCTTATATGGGTTTAAAAGGCTTGGCTATTACGTGGAGAGATTAACAAAGGTTAACTAGCTGTAACAACCATCTCTCTCTCTCTCTCTTTCTCACCTTTTTCCTCATCTTTCCTCCAAAGTGTTTCTACCATCATCATGTTCAACCAACCTCATGAGACAGGCAGCTTGGCCGACAGGTAGTGTGATAAGGATTGTGTGCAATCAGTTGCACAATGAGATTATTTCCCGCTGGGTATTGAGCATTCAGTCCAGTGGAGGCTGATGAAGCAATTAAGAAGCTCTTGTTTCCTGCATGCCTCCAGATGCTCAGCCAGAAGATTTAGAGTGATTGATGATGTCAGAGAAGACTGTGTGCCACAGAACAATGACCTGTTGATGAGCTTGATTTGAAATGTTTGGAAAATTCTGCTCTTCAAGATTTATCCTGGGATTTAAGTTGAAACTGGTAGAGCTTTAAGAAGGATAAAATCTGGGTAAATGGTAATTAACTCAGACTGACCAGTGAGGGTGGAAGAAATGGAAATCAATAATATTGCTGGACATTGGGCAAGAGTGCTTTCCAGATGGAGGGGGAAAAATTAGTTGAACTATTGTTTTTTATTTTATATACAGTATATAGACTCCTTGTCCCCCTATGATTACCTAAAATTTGGACCAAAGTGGACTTCTTTTCTTGTTCCTCCTTCTCCTCCCAACCCCCAAATGTCTTTGCCTTTGTCTCCTAATAAGCAGACTCCATAGCTGCAGGATTCCAGCGTGGGCTTCCTGAAAGAGAGACTTCTCTATGTGAAGTCTCATTAATATGGACTTAAGGCCAGCTTGGGCTCCCCAACGGGGCCTGTTTCCTCATTATAAGCCATGCCTAGTTAGAGCCATCACTTCCAACTCTTGACTTGACTCAGAAGTGGATCTTGATTGCAAACCGGTCTTCAGAGAAGCTGATTGTATGAAAAAAAAAAGAAAAAAAGATTCAGGCCTCCTGTTTTGACAGCTTCGGGGAGTTAGGGGGAAGCAGGGAACAAGAGGGCAAGAAATGCCCACTTAATGTGACTTTTTAAAACATTGTGACAGATTCCTTCCCACTTTGGGGCCTGCCTCAGTTGTATCAACTCCTCCTCCCAAAGGCATCTTGTATTAAGGAAGTGACCAGTGCTTGCTTGCTTGCTTTCCAAAGTAAAGATTAGATTTTGTAAAAAGAGGTGTTGATAGTTGTCGTTCTTTGATGAGAAATATATCAAAACCAGCTGCTGAACGAACAGCAGTTCACAAACATTCACATTTGCATCTAATTTTCTTCCCATCCTGCCCTATTAGGCTTAGAACGATGGCAGTTGGACTATGATTTTTCTTTTTTTATAGATAGATAGATAGATAGATAGATAGATAGATAGATAGATAGATAGATAGATAGATAGATAGATAGTCCTTGATTTACGACCACAATTCAGCCCCAAAGGATCACTCAAGGAACGGTTGTAAGTCAAGGTCTGCCTGTATAACATGGATGGTTCCTATATGCCCAGCAGGAGTTGACTAACCAAGCTATGCTAGGGATTTGTGGATCTCACATAATCTGCCTTGATGGAGTCTCTTGGCCTGTGGATTGTCATTTATTGATTGCTTAGTTTTATAGGCTGCCTGACTTCATTATGACTCAGTAGGGAATCTGCCTTGCTATGGTGAAAGGCTGCAGGAGAAATTCAGCTCCATCTCAACAAAACCCCAAAACGAGGGAAGGCTGCATTTGGCCTGCAAGCTGTCCATCCCGTGGCAATGTTCAACAAAGGACAACCGAGCTCGTATAGGGTGACTTTTCTGTGGCCTCAGTTTTCCTTTGTTCCCATCCCCATGTTGTCTGTAATTATAATTCAGTCTAAACATTGCTATACCAAAGACATCCCAAATGGGAGATTTCTTTGGCTACGGTTCCAGAGACACAGCTGGAAACTTTTTAGGAAGTTCAAAATTACATTTGCTTTAGCCATTTAACACAAACAAACAAAAAAGATAAAGAAGACAAGGAGGAGGAAACAAAACTCATTCGGCAGGTCTCTTATTCCCTTTTCATTACATCTCCAATATTTGATCTGTTCTCGTGCAATGAAATAGACACTGGGATCCCGTTTTTTGAAGGCAGCTGATAATGTATCACTCTCTCTATATATTTTTTTGTAGGGATTGAAACCGGTGACATGTTTACCAGCAAGGAAATGTGAAAGACACTTGACTTGTATAGAACCAAAATACAAACAAAACCTTTCCCATTCATAGCAGAAGCTGAGGCCAGAGAACGATGAGACAATGGCACAGTTAGTAAATTGGAAAGAATATAACAAAACAACAAAACAACAGAAGAAGACTTCGGAGGTCTTCTAGTCCAATGCCCTGCTCAAGCAGGAAGCCTAGTCCAGGGGTAGGAAATCTTGGCTCTTTTATGACTCGTGGACTTCAACTCCCAGAATTCCTGCTGGCTCAGGAATTCTGGGAGTTGAAGTCCACTAGTCACAAAAGAGCCAAGGTTGCCTGCCCTTAGCTTACAAGGAAAATACTGGGATTTCATGTTTTTGGATCTGCGAGCTACAGTCTGAGCATCTTTTTCTGAAAGGTATGAGGCACTGTGCAGGGCAGATATCCATGTCTTCCATCATTGCACAATCCTGTCCATCATGTGGGGTTTTGACATTTCTCTTTAGATACCCTCAAACTTCGATATAGGGAGCCTAACATTTACATGGTGCTATTTACTGGAGTTCTTGCAGTTAGCACCACTCTAAAATTTTCTTATATTCCACACTGCTGTTCCAACAATAAACAAGTCATTACTGAGGTCAGAGAGCAAAGTCTGGTTGTTTTATATTCCCTGTTTTTACAAACTGACTCGCTCCTCTCCTTAAAATACTTGCATGGATTGTAACTCTATATATGGACTTGTACCACATCTGAAAATTGGGTTTCTCTTAACACAAAACCTTTATTTGCTCCAACAGAAATTGTTGTAATTCTTAATCTCATGTTATAATTTTCACTGTGCTGATTACTGCTGTTGAAATTCGTATACTACTTGGATTTGTAGTTTTAATATATGAATTATTGGGAATTTTAATTGAATTCTATGATGCTTGTAGATTAGAATCACTTTGTGTTTTATTTTTTCCTCTTTTTTTGTCTCCTTTCCCTCTTTTGGGGAGTTCCTTTTCCATTTCTTAAAAATGTTAACAACATATATATATTTAAAATTAAATAAAGTACTTGTACGCACTCTAGACTGTTAAGAAACCAAGGAAATGAAGCCAAGATTTCAAAGGAAAAGAGAGATTCCTCTTGATTTCTTTCCCCAATTCACATGTACACACCAACACGTCATCCTGGGATCCTAAGAACCAAATAGCTGGTAATCAGAGTCAAATCACATTTCTGTAGCATTTACAAGGATTTTCTTTCTTCCATTTAACTTGATAGTAGCTCTTAGACATAGTTAGACCCACTGGGAGATGCATCTACTACTAACATATCTGTACACCTGGAGAAACTAGTAAATATCTGAAATTCTTCTGAAGCAAATGCCGTTCATCTCAGAGATTCTTGAATGGTCTCCTGGTGGAGCCATGATTATAGTGACAGAGTTTTAATTTAGACATTCTCATTTGTTGGAGACAGAAGAAGAAGTGGCCCTGAGCATACATTAGACTCCCACTATGTAGGTTTAAAGGTCAAAACCAGCTATTGCTTATCGTTAAGGTAAAACAGAAAGGCACCCATTCCAATCACGAACAAAATTGTAAAACTGCATAGAAAATATTCTAATAGTAGACTGGGAGTTCTTTTAAATTTATCCTGATGTTGGTATAACCAGTGTGAAAAAAGTAAAGCAGGGGTGTCAAACTGCCAGCCCGTGGGCCGGGCATGTCACGTGGAAGCCACGCCCACCCCATGGCCAGCAATGGCAAAACTGTCCTGATACGTTGCGTGACATCACGTGACATCACCGCTTTGACATGTCTGAGGTAAAGGTTTCCCTTTCAGTCGTGTCTGATGCTAAAGCATGATGCTCATCTCTGTTTGTTGACTGAGGGAGCCAATGTTGTCCGAAGACAATTTCCACGGTCATGTGGCTGGCATGGTTATACACCAAAGGTACAGGAAATGCTGTTACTTTCCCACTGAAGTGGTACCTATTTATCTACTTGCATTTGCGTGCTTTCGAACAGCTAGGTGGGCAGAAGCTGAGGCAAGGAATGGGAGCTCGCCCTGTCATGCAGACTTGGGTCTCAAACCCAGGCTATCGGCATTCCAGCTGATAAGTTCAGCATCTTTAACAGTTGAGCCATCATCCCCCCTTATAACCAGTTTAGGTACACACTTATTAAGCATAATTTCATGATGTTAAATCAACAGCATTTCTGAGAAGGTAGAATTGCAGCTTTTTCTTATCTGGGTCTTTATGACCTAACCCAGCTTAGCACATACTGGCCTGAAGTTGCTGCTGAGAAAGGAATTTTGCCGTATAACGAATTTTGCTCCATAGGACAATTCACTGGGTAACACATAGCTGGTCATTTTAACCTACCACACAAGATTTGTTTGGAGAATGCGTTGGGAAAGTGAATAGTACCAGCTTTGACTTTTAAACAAGCTTTTAGAAGGCTATGTTGAAGTTACATTTTTTTTCCTCTTAAGGCTGGAACAAATTGAGAGATTGCAGGTTTCAAATACGAACCGTGAGTTCCTGTTGTCCTAATGTTGAATTTGTAGGGACCTTCATGAACCATCTGGGGGTTTGTTTTGAACTGAAAGCTGACATAAAAATATAAACCATATTTTATAACCCTGGGTCAATTTCCCTCTCCTTTTTAGGAACTAAAATTAGCTCTCTTCCTTCTTTTCTGACATCTGCGACAAGCTTTCCTCTCACATCAACGCAAACCAGATTCCTTGGCAGGTGTTACATTTTAATGACCTTAAATCCTAGAATGGGTCTTCTGATTCACCCTGCTTTTCCGCCTTTGTGGTCTTAAAGCACAATTCTGTGGGCTAATTAACCATTGTCTTGTTTTAATTATGTGCTTACATGAGCCTACAGGCCAGGCAGTGTCTGTCTGAACCACCCTAGGAAGGGAACAGAAGTTTCAACCTTCATCAACAGTGGCTTAGGAACAAACCACTGTGACTCTTACCTTGATAATTATGGACAAAGCTTTTCCAAAACTTAAAATGACTGACTCAAGCAGACAGAAGCAAATCAACCAAAACAGTGTGTATTCTTACTGAAACCTATAAAGATTTGGTAAGGAAAAAGGAAAGTTGGTGAATCCTTAATGTGTTTATCAAAGACACATGTCTTTTTTTAAAAAAAAAATGTCATGTTGGGTTCAAAGAAAACGAATAACCTTTTTCTGCAAGTCTGGGGTGGAAAATGAAAAATTCTGGAAAGGCAGTTTCCATGTGATTCCTTTTTCTGCCTCCACACAACCCTCCCCCATGAGAGTCACAGAGAAAAAAAATGGCAAACTTTCTTTTAAAAATATCCTCAAGGTACAAAAGTAAAACGAATGTTAAAGAAAACAATAAATCAACATAAATTAACAAACGTCTGGGGTAAACATCCAAAATAGATCCAAAAGCCATCTAGGATTGCCATATAAATTAAACAGAGATGTTTAACCTTGACTACAGCGGGGGTTGAAGGCTAGGATTAAGAAGAGGTCAGTCACGATCAACATATAGTATGATTAATATTAATATAAAATAAAGCCAGAAGCTTATAAACAATTCCTCCCCCTGAGTGTTAGTAATTAATAGGCTGTATGCCAGACATGTATACGGGGATATTGTTTATTTATTTTCTTTATAAAAATGTCTGTGTGCTGCTTTTTTAATGGTTTTTTTTTGGTCTTCAAATCAGTCTTGACTCCTGGCCTACCAGGGTGTGTTTTTTTTGCAAGATTTTTCAGAAACGTTTGCCTTTGCTTTCTTTCTGGAGCTAACAAAGAGGGATTCACTCCAGATCCTCCACCCAGCTTCAAGTCTAAGGCAGGACTAGAACTCACCATCTCCAGGTTTTTAGGCCAGTGCCTTCAACCACTATATAAGGTGTTGTGTGGTGGGTCCGACGCAAGGAAGAGATGCCAGCCGGTGTGTGAGTTCAGCTCTTTATTGGAGGGGGGTAGTGAACTGGGGAATGAGGATTACCTGGCCTCCTAAAATACCTAGCCAGGTAAGCTGACAGCCAATGGGGTTGGCCCTAGGTTTCCCGACAAAACTGGGTTTCCCGCCAAAACCGTTCAGGCCAATGCCCCCTGGTGGCTGTTGCTATGCAGGTGCCTGCATACATAACATAAGGGCTGTCCAAACTTGGCAACATTAAGACCTCTGGGCTTCAACCCTCAGAATTTCCTAACCAGCCATTCTGAATTCTGAAAGTTGAAATCCACAAGTCTTGAAAAAGAAACTGAAGTCCACAAGTCTTAAAGTTGGACACCTCTGCACTACACTAAACTGGCTTTCTTCTTGTTGATATTGTGTTTATCGGTAAAGCATTACCTGAAGCTGGTTTCCAATTCAGCCAATACCTTAGCAACAGCAATAGCACTTAGACTTATATACAGCTTCACGGTGCTTTACAATCCTCTCTAAGCAGTTTAGAGAGTCCGTATATTAACCCCAAAAATCTGGGTCCTCATTTTGCCGACCTCGGAAGGATGGAAGGCTGAGTCAACCTTGAGCCGGTGAGAATCAAACTGTTGAACTGCTGGCAGCTGGCAGTCAGAAGAAGTAGCTTGCAGTGCCGCATTCTAACCATTGTGCCACCACGGCTCATACCTATATAAACCCATATAGATACCCGCTTTTCAGCCCCATGACTTCAGATGCCAAGTTCGCCAAGCTCCAGCATGGTTTCCCGAGTTCTGGGATTCGAGGGAGAGAATCCATTGGGTTCCATTAGCCTTAGCCAGGGTGAAGCCGGCGGTTCTCTGCTCCCTTCACATCTGCTCTTGGTTAACCATGCCCGGCTCACTAGGGGACAGAGAGAGAGAGGGGACAAAGCAATCGGCTCATGAAAGCCACCTTTGCTGGAGGGTTCAGGAAGAGGCACGGGGAGAGCAGTGAAAGGGGACTTTAATGGGAACCAAATGCAGATGGAGGACTTGTGCCCCCCTGCCATTTTTCCTCCCCCTCCCTCCGTTTTTTTTTTCTCTCCAGCCATTAGCATTCCTCAGACACCTGTAGGCACTTAAATCCTTGGCAGCCAACAGAAAACATTTTCTTTTTCTTTTGTGCCATGTTTGTTCACAAAAAGAGACACATGCATTTGGTTTCAATTAAGAGGAGCTGCCAACCACAGGGAGCTCCTTATAAAATCCAGTGTGGAGGAACATGGGATAAGGAAGGAGACGGAGACACAGATCTTCTTTTTGGGAGCGGCTTTCAACAGCAGAGTTGAATAGGCCTCTTCTCCACAAAGATTGGAGCTTATGCGGTCTGCCTTGGAGATAGCGGTAATGTTTCCTCCAGAGGCCGCCTCATCTAGTTGATGCTGATTTATTAAGTGGAAGCAAGGGACTTGACAATTTCTTCTTCTTCTCCACAGCCCCTGCCCCCCCAACACCCCAAATCTATGTTTTAATCTGTGATATTTTTTAGATTAAAAAAAATCTGGAGAAATTCTGTATCATCATCATCATCATCATTATTATTATTATTATTATTATTATTATTATTATTATTATTATTTGTTCTTTCACCTGTTCTCCTTCCATTTGGTGGAAGGGAATTTTGTTTTTGAACTTTCTTTCCAAGAAGAAGAGTGTTTGGGTGCCGTCTCAGACAAGGAGTGTGGTTTTCTGGCCCTTCTCAAATGGTTTGACATACATTCTGGAACCATATTCCAAAATTGTCCATGCCATTTGTTTACAAAAGGGTTTCTCAACCTTGGCCATTTGAAAATGGGTGGGTTCCAACTCCCAGAAACCCCCCAGCCTGTCTTGCCACCCATCTTCAGGTGGCCAAGGTTGAGAAACACTGGTTTACAATATAAATGCTTTCTCGCCTATGCTTTATGACAGGGGTCTTCAAACTTGTCATAAAAGGGCCAAGTTTGAAGACCCCTGCTTTGTGAAATGCAGCATTGGAGAATCTGAAAGATTTAGCTTTGGTTGCTATCGGAGCTCAACCTCCATCCTAAGCAATGCTCTCACAAAGTAAGCTCCTCCCACATCCTTTTCAGATCAGGGGAGAGAAGATTTGAAATAAGCCATTCCAATATTCACATGCATCTGAAAGAGCTGAAAAGCTCCAAAAGTGAGGCCAGACATCAGAAACTTTTTCCTGGTGATATCTCTTCCTGCCTTTGTCCTCTTCCTGTTATGGCTTCACTGCTGAGGAGAAATCCTATTCTTACCTGTTCCCCAGCTGCTTTTGCCCACAAAACCAAATACTAGATTTGCAAATTACTGCTTAATGGAACTATTTATGTTTTTATTTGGGGGGTGAGTCCTCCCTCCCTCCCTCCCTCCCTCCCTCCCTCCCTCCCTTCCTTCCTTCCTTCCTTCCTTCCTTCCTTCCTTCCTTCCTTCCTTCCTTCCGCTTCATGTAGAGATTTAGAAGATGTTGTGTGAGACCTTAACCAGTGGTGGGATTCGAATATGTCGACAACCGGTTCCCTGTGTGGATTCCCCTTCTGGAAGTCTGTTCTGGGCCTGGGCAACAAAAAAATAGCTACTGGTTCTGCCGAAGTGGTGCGAACTGGCTGAATCCCACCACTGACCTTAGCTTTAAGAACAAGGTACCGATAAAATTGTACAACATCATAGTGATGCAGCTTAATATGATAGATGGACTTCTGCCAGTATCCATAGCCTACTTTCTCCACGCTAGTACTCTCTGGAACTGTTGGGACTTCTCCTCCCAAAGATTCCAGCCAGCAAAGCTATTGACCATGTTTTCAACCCTGGGAGTAGTCATCCCAACGTATCTGGGAATGTCTTCTATCACTGAGCTAGTAAATCAGCCTTTCTTATCATTAGTACTCTCCAGAGGCCTGAGTTCTAGCAGTTATTGGGCTGGATGGGGATTCCTATAACTTGAAGTCAATATGCTGGAGGTCATCCAGGTGGTGGAGGGCTGGCATAATAGATACAGAATTATTAAAAGACTTAGTATTACTTGTTAAATAAAATGGAATGTGGTGTCCAAGACATCTTTCAGCTTTAAGGATGAGAGCCAGTTTTAAAAAAAAAATGACGAAAGAGCTAGAGGGAGAAGAATTGAACAGAAATAGGTTATAATTGTTGGCAGGTGTTCCTTGACAGAGTTGGACATTTTTCGTAATGATTTCAAGCCAAATTGCTTATCATCTCAAGGGGAAAGACCTTCAGGGTCAAGGGGGTCACTTCCCAAACAGTCTTGCTGACTGCCAAAAGAAACAACCCCCCCCTCTTCTCATTAGCTTAAAGTCCCATTTCCTCCTTCCCAAATAATAACTTATTCTAAAATGTTCCGGGCTATTTGTTTACAACATAAATTGCTTTCTCATCCATCTTCTATGATATATGCAGCATTGGAGAATCCAAAGGTTCTCTGCAATAAGCAATCGAAACTCAGAGCTGACAGGGCATTTTTGATATCGTAAAAAAAAAAAATAAGCAAGACAGAACAACCCCTGCAGTCCCACGCAGCTTGTTTCATTCCCCACAGTTTGGGACAAGTCAGAGGTATTGGCAATGAATGGCAAAAAGGAAAAAAAAGTCAAAATGGTGGGGATGCAATCAAAGCTCCACCTGACAAAGGAAGATGAATATATTTGTCTCAAGATAATGTTTCAAGATTCAATCTAAGCCAGTCACTGGGGTTTAGTCTTCCGAGCTTTTGGACTTACGCTAGCGCAGGGGTCCCCAGGCTGTGTAGCTGGCCATGCTGCTTAATATATTCAGGTAACATATCTCTGAATATTACACACACATATAGTCCTCAACTTACAACCATTCACTTAGTGACCATCCAAAGTTATAACAGCACTGAAAAAAGGGACTTATGGTTGCTTTTCACACTTATGACTGACACTTATGACCATGGGATGCCCCCATGGTCACGAGATCGAGATTCAGATGCTTTTGAAAGTGGCTCACGTTTATGACGGTGGCCGTGGCTCGTCTTACTGTCTTTAACGACTGCAGTGATTCGTTTAACAAATGTGGCAAGGAAGGTCCTTAAACTGGGGCAAAATTCGCTTTACAATTTTCTGTCTTAGCCACAGAAATGTAGGGCTCAATTAAGGTCGTAAGTCAAGGATTGTCTCTATTAGGAATCAATAGGGATAAATTATTCAGAGTTTATTTGTAAGACTCGAGGTTCTTGAAGGAGCTAAGAGGAATGGGCAAGGTTGGGGCTCCCGATATTTTTCTGCTCCTGGTTTGGTGTGTTCCTGTGGAAAAGAGGCAGACTCTGAGTAACCCTTGGTTTATTCCATCCCATTTGCCTCTTTTACACGAAGAGTCTGAATAAGGCAAAGGTGTACTCCATCTTTTCACTCATCAACAAGGCCAGCCACTGCATTCCGTCTCTCTCTCTCTCTCTCTCTCTCTCTCTCTTTCCTCATCTCTCCATCTCTCCCTCCCTCCCTCCCTGTCTCCTCTCTCTCTCTCTCCATCTCTCTCTCTCTCCTTCTCTCCCCCCCCTGCCAATCTCTCTCTGGCAGGCCACCCTGGTGCAGAAAGGCTGCAAGTTCATTTCCAGGAATAATTAAGTCGGGACTGGCCCGTTGTGTGAAT
The DNA here is from genome assembly GCF_947247035.1 of Vipera ursinii. Lineage (NCBI taxonomy): Eukaryota > Metazoa > Chordata > Lepidosauria > Squamata > Viperidae > Vipera > Vipera ursinii. The sequence goes on along the minus strand of NC_139519.1, from coordinate 17,322,607 downwards.
GCAGTAGAGGCAGGGGGTGGGTAGTAAGGGTGGAGAGAGCCCTGTCTGGGAGTAAACTTGACCTGTCCTCTCTTAAAAGGGCCATTAGTTTTTGCCACTGCCAAGCAGCCGAGGAAAAGAAAAGGGACTAGTGCGTGCTGAAGTCCTGCTTTGGCCGACAGTCGGATTAGGATACAGAAAGACAAGAGCTCCATAGAGGAGAGACCCTTGAAAGCAGCTATTGTTAAGAGCTTTGGCAGGAGAGAGCCCAGAGCAAAAGAGATTTGTTAGGGAGGCCCAGCCTGCTTATAAGACGCTCTCAGAAACACACTGAACCGTGCAAAATTACTTAAACCAACACTATTGACATTGCACCCAGCTCTATTTGAAGAGGGCAGTTTCTCCTTCTGTTCATCAAAAATTCATAGTAAAACCCTCCAGCACGTCTTTCTTTTTTTTCTCTTTTCTTGTTGTTCATTGAGTAGGGTTCCTCTCTCTTCTCTTCCCCCCCTCCACTGTCCCCCGAGTCCCCACGCCTTTCCAGTCCCTTGGCTCTGAAACGAAGGAAGGGGAAACCCAGCGTAGGGGACCAAGGGGGCCTTTGAACTGTCCCTTGTTTGGGGGAGTTGATTAAACCCCAGTTGATTAAGGGAAGGCTGGCACTGGAGGAATTTGCTCAAGGAGCAAACACTGTGTCAGAACAGGTCTCTCCTCAACCGATTTTCTCTCTGAGGAAAAATGGTTTTCTAGATGTTTCTTGGGTAGCTTGAGAATTTCTCTGGCGTTTCTCTCCAGGTTTCTAAGAAGGCTGGAGGGTGGCCATGCTGCTGTTCTTTCCATCTCTCTGGAGGCCCTTCCTTTTCAGTCTGAAAAAGGCTGAAAAATATATTCCCTCCTGATGTTTTCCCCTGGGACTCCTTGGAAGGTGTGGAAATTTAAAGAAAGTTGGAAAGGTGAATCCTCGGGGAAAAAGAAAAGACGCTTGTGTACACATCTGGGCTAACCTAGAAGTAAATGCAGGAGTCTACCTAACTTTGATGAAAATTTCACCCAAATTTTCTATAATTGGGTGAAGGAAATAGATTGGGAGCTGGTTGGGTTGTTTTTGTGTTTTTTTTTAAAAAACAAGTTTGTTTTTCTTCTTTGCAAAGCATTTGTGTTGTTTTTGAAGTCAAGATGGTATTTTTCTGCTCAGATGCCATGACTGGATACTGAAACCCAAGCGGAACATTTCCATCTCTGAGCTGTGAAGGGGATTTCTCCACCACCACCTTCACCTTCACCTCATTGTTCAATGCCTCTCTAACAAATTGAGAGTGAGAAAGAAAGGATGAACACAGTCAAGGGCTATTTCTGTTCTGGTGCTGTGTAAACGCAGCCCAGCACTGTTTACTTGACAGCCAGAATCCCGTGTCTCCCCAACCTGGGACAGAACCCTTTTCTCTTCATCTGCAGTCGTTAAGTATCAGCTTAATTTCCTCTACCCAATTCTCTTCTTTACCCAGGTAACCAGGTCTGATCCGAGTTTCATGTTTTAGCTTTTTTTAAAAAAAACCTGCAGATTTCTAATACCCCAAGTGTTGGAGAGAGCTGTTTTCTCTCAAGTCGATCCCCTAGACTGGTCCATTGCAAGAATGTCATTCCTTTCTCTCTGCAGAAAGATTCACCGAGAGGTGAATATCAGAACATACATAATAAATCTATTTTGAAAACACAATGGAAATGACTTTGGGTCTGTAATTCTGCATTCGACCTCAGTATGAAGCAGGCTCTTGAGATATTTGCGGTAACAGGATCATCCAGAGCTGCTTAACCCTGCGTCTTAAATCCTAGGCTCTTTCTGCACTCTGTCCCTAAGGTTCAGAAGACTGGAAAACCTAACTTTGTCTCCTTTGGGGATTGTCAGATTCCTTTAATGGAGGTACACTGCAATATTCCTCTTCAGAATTCCTTGGTTGCCTAATCCAGTAGTATCTGCTATAGTTAGACTTCAGGGTTCTGGTTAACCTCAAGCTTTGTTTGAGAAATTTGTGATGATCTAAGGTCACCAAGAGAGCCGAAAGTATGTAAACGCCTCCCTTCGGGTAACCCGTTGGTGTTTCTGTGCAACGTAGAGGAAGTTTCCATAGGAAGATTTCTTTTCCCATGTTTTATGTTTGGAATTCAAGCTGAAGTACCTACACTGACTTGTAGGTTGTGTAGATTGTGGCCTCTGGATTTAACTGCTCAAAACCTGTGAAAGTCAACCTATTCCTGTCATTTAAATTACTAAGTCAAATAAACGGTCCATAGGAAATCCATTTACAGATGGTTTGTGCAACTGCATCTACAAACCACATATACATCATGGAATAAATGCACTGATTACAGAAGGATAAAGGAATCCTAAAGATATTTCCCCTTCTTTCTTCAGTCTTGCTGGTGATGTGGTGAAATGCCTGTTATAAATCCATGCTGTGTTATGGGATTTCACTAGAGCTTATCCATATCAAAAGCATCTATAGATTTTTTAAAAGGTTTAGAAGTAAAGATAACATTCCCTGAAAAGTAACCTCTAGATATATTTCCATCTACATTAACAGGATATGCCCTTAGTAATATCATGATACTATAACATCTTATTGGATGAATGGCACTGTAACTATTCTGCTCACAAACTAATAAAGTTGTTGAACTAGATTCTTTGATACATCAGTTTATGATCTGTATTCAAATCCAGCTGGGATTCCCTTTCATAAACTAATGGTTTTCAACATCAATGCTGTGATGCTTAGCAGTTGCTTAGAGGCATTAGGCAATGAAATTTGCAGCTGTGTGGGATGACGTGACCATCTACAATGATCAGCCATATCCTGGAGCTTGTCAAGCCATGGGGAAATCAGGAGACTCAGGCAGCTCAAGTGAGTATAAAGATTTATTGCAAGGGTAAGTTCTCTACAAAAATCTGACCTACTAACAGTCAAGGGAAATGGGCAGACACCCTCCCTCCCTCGGGCTCAGCCTGGTCATCTCTTACAGAGCCTTGAATTAGCCTACCCATTTCACTGAGCTTATACAGGCACAATAAGACTTCATTGTGGGCTTGTATTGGTTGGGTGTTACAGGAGTTCAACAAGCACACATATAGAGCAACTCACTAGGAAAGGTTGATGTAGATCAGGGGTGTCAAACTGCTGGCCCACAGGCCGGATGCATCATGCCAAAGCCACACCCACCCCAGCTCCGGCAATGGGGAAAAAGTTGTGATACATTCCGACACATCACGTGACGTTGCGAGTTTGACACCTCTGATGTAGATCCTTCCTATAAATGAATAGTTTAATGTAGGAATTCTCCCACTATGTTCAGAATTATGGACCATCACCTCCTAGTACTGTCAGCTAGCAGAATTACTACTTGGAACATTTTCATATTCAGGCTAGAAAACAAACAGTTTCATCTCTACTACACAGTAGTGTGGTACCCATTTTTGAGGGAAAGTATTACAATTTGCCAAGCTAGCTATAACTGAAAGAAAAACTCAAAAGAAGAGTTAATTGAGATTTATTGAAAAAGACTGTAATAAAATTTCAGAAATCTCATCAATTTGTGTTGCTCTACTTGTAGTGCCTAACCTATCTCTTAAAGTGAAAATGGAGATTTTTTTTCAGGGGTTTACTAATAGACGGTATGAAAAAGTGAGGAAGTTGTTTGGCTGGTAGCTGATCAGGATGTGAATCTTTTGCCCAAAGTTCTGGTTTCTTTTCCTTAGCAGGGGTAGTTAATTAAAATGCACTGCTCTCTTCCACATTAAATTACTTTAGTATAATTCTAGATCAAGCATATCACAACATTTAAAAAGAGGTGGCTTCATCTCTCTGAAATACAGTGCATCACTTCAGAAGTCTTCATCTAAAGGAGATTAGACTTTTGCAGCAGAAAAGTTGTTTTTCAAATCTTAGAAGTTTGAGAGTTCATTTACAATCTGGAGTTACAGTGGGATTTGGTGAGGGAGTTCAGAAACGGCCTTCTTACGCTCACCCCCGTGTCATGGTTCAGTTCTTTCTGATTGAGTTCTTTCTGCTTCTGGTGCCAATGAAAAGCCAAAAGGCATGAATATTATGCTAATAGATCAGCTCTGGCTGTGATGTGAGACAACATTCATGCACATCTGAGATGAAACACATGCCTTTCTGACAGGCTGGCGATAAGAGGCAGAAATAACCCAGGGCAAATGGAAACGTGGAAGGGGAAAGGCAGTCACAAGGATAGAACTTTGCAATTTTAGATTGAATCCTTTGGAAGGCTTCTTTTTACAAGGGATAAGGAAATTCTTTATTTACTGATAACCACTGCAGGGATATCACATTCCCTTACCCCACCCCCCTCTTTGGCAGATGCTTTGTTAAGCAGTTGATGGCATAATTTGTTAGTTGTATTTAAAAAGGAGCTAAAGGGCAGAATTTTGATTGTGTAGTTTCAATTGCTGCTTTAATTTTGTTGACCCTTCCTGCAGATGCTTCTCTTTAACAAAATATCTAGTTTATATTGGCTGGTAGTAGTTCTCTCATTTTGAAGAAAAATGTCTCATGAAGATGAGGTATTGACTCTGTGACATTTCTGTGGCCATCCCCTGCTTTGCTAAACTACAGTACGAGCTGTATTTCCAAGCCCCAGAGAATTTCACCAATTTATCTGTTTTGGTTCTACGGTTATCCAATGCAGAAATTTAAAGAGAGACATCTAAAACCACGAGAAGAACAATTGCAGTGAAAGACCTGTGTATTTTCATTATCCATGGGATACTATCCATGGGCTGTCAGGCTCCTGAATGGGAAATAACTCTATGTATGATTGACTTGCGAGGCCGGTGTGTTGTGCAATTAGCTCAGATGGTGGAACAAGAAGGTGGGTTTGTTGTCACTGTGAGTTGTGGTGGTGGGGGCCATGAAGGGAGGCTCAGCCAATCTCACTGTACACATGTTGTACGTTGATAATAAAGGTTCATTCATATATAGGTTAAAGAGAAACCTGTCTACTTTTTCCAATCCTTCCCAATCTCTGTGAAATAATGTAGTCTGTGCACATTTACATCCTCTAAAATAAGAATTTTGCCAAGACTGGATGAGTCTTGAAAGATCTATAATCTCATTTTGCCATAGTAAGGGACCTAATTTCCTGTCCCTAAGAATTCTGGGTACTATAAAACGACAGGTATTTTCTGGACCAGTAGACGGACACAAACGTTGCCACTAGAGGGCTGTGTGTGTTTGTCTGAGACATGCTACATTGGTTAATTAATGCCATGAAGCTTGGTAGATATCTCCCTGGCGTAGATACAAACCCTCTGTTATTCTTTGTGTAAATAGGTTCAGCCTGTTAAACCCCTGTTCAGTCACAGAATGGCTGGCTCTCTCTCTCTCTCTCTCTCTCTCTCACAGCAGTCCTCCAGATGTGTCATAATTCGCTTCCCTGAATGTACAAGGAGGCAGCTGGGACCGCACTAATTCAGAAAGACTTTGCTGGTTAGCGTGCCAATTCTCTGCCTTTGTGGTGTTATATTGCAAGCTTATGGGAAATAAATAAATAGCTTTTACTCCAAGGGCATACTTTAATAGGACAAAGATACTTACTTTTCAAAAAATGCGCATTGTTCACACTTTCTCTCCAGAGACTTGTATAAGGGTGCAGCTGCTTCGCAAGTCCTCTGATGCCTCTAAAAAGATGGAGGCCGTTGGCAAGGGGAAGTCTCTAATTTTTGTGGCTCTCAACTGGGAGAGGTGAGTCACTTCCTTTGGGGGGAAGAAAAACATGAAAGAAATCCTCTCTCTCTCTCTCTCTCTCTCTCTCTCTCTCTCTCTCTCTCTCTCTCTCTCTCTCTCTCTCTCTCTCTCTCTCTCTCCCTCCCTCCCTCCCTCCCTCCCTCCCTCCCCATTTCCATCTCTCTCTCTCCCCATCTCCATCTCTCTCTTTCTTCCCATCTCCATCTCTCTCTCTCCCCCATCTTCATCTCTCTCTCTCTTTCTCCCTCTCTCCACATCTCTCTCTCTCTCTCTCTCACACACACACACACACACACAGACACACACACAGAGAGACACAAATGGGTGAGTGCAGAAACTGTCCCAAACCCCAAATGGAATGTTAATGCACTTCAGGCATTGTGGCTTCAGCAACAACATGCAAAATCATCATTAAGTGTGGGTACACCTTATATTGTCATGTACTTTATAGCCTATAACGTGGTTCTCCTTAGCTCAAAGTACCACCAGATCAAATACTGAATGTTTTAGTCATCATTTAAACAAGCTACATGTTTCTCATTGGGATTTTCTCTTGAGCTACTACTTACTAGGAGAATACCAATGTACCTATGGATTTCATAGGCAGTCTTTTAACTACTACTGCTGCTACTACATTTATTAGAATTTCAGTTTCCCTTCGATATGGAGTGCCATTAATGGACAGCAGAACTATAATATGAGACAATCTAAGAAATTCCCCTAAACAAAGAAGGGCAAAGGGTTTTTGTTTTGTTTTGTTTTGTTTTCTGGCCTGGAGTATTATTTTTATTTAATCTGTTCCACATTAGCTTTGCAGAAACATAATACTCATCAGAATTGTCTTCTAATTCAAGGGAAATATATCTGAAATAACTACATTTAAATAGAAGAAAACTTGCTTGCTTAGGCATATATTTTCCATAGTGCTGTGCCATAAAAAGCATTTCTCATTACTTGGCCATCCCTTTAAAATATATCGAAATTTCCAAGTGGAAAATGAGCCATTCAATCTTTACGAAGCAGCAGAAAATACACAAATCATAAGCGGAAAAGCGGGGGGGGGGGAGAGAGAGAGAGAGAGAGAGAATCAGATTGCTCTTCCAGTTTAAAATACATTTGAGCAATTCTGGCTAGGCTTTGCAAACACATTATTTGCTCAGATTGACCTAATTTCGTGTTTTTGTCTATCTGTCTATCCAATTAACAATGACTCTATGAATGATTTCCTTCTAAATCAAAATGGATTTTGAGTGGCGATACTATCAGAGCCAAAGTGGAAACCAAAAAAGAAACCAACATGAACTTGATAAGGATGAACTCCAAGGTGCGCAGAAATGAAAAGTATTTTAAGGAAAAGAAAGTGAGCAGGCTGGTCTCTGTAAAGAACTCCACAAGGCTTAGATATGTTCAGTAACCCCTTAGAAGCTCAGAACATTGAGCATTAGTTGGAAATGTAAAGACAGAACACGGGGAATGGTTTGACTAAATATCCTGAAACATTTACAATTTTTGTTATTGTACTTCAGATTCATCTCTGGAGGGAGAGAGGGGAAGAGAGAGAGGGAGGGAGGGAGAGAGGGAGGGATGGGAAGAGAGAGAGAGAGAGATGTTAGCGCAGATAGAATTTTGTACTCTGCTGTTTTTTTCCTTTCTTAAGAGACTCAGATAGGGCTAGAAGACTGAGAATGATAATCTTGGGGAATAGCTAAAACTTTCCTATTAAGTGAAACATTAAGGGTAAAAAGAGAAAGCAAAGCAAAAAAAAAAAAAGTCAGCAATTTGGCCAGAAGTTCAACCTGACTTTGATTATCTGAAGAATGCTTTGAACCACAATCCTATTCTTCGCCCTGCCCAGATGGAATGTGGTCTTGGACAATATCAAGAGAATATTTTAGCTGAAGCTTTGCTCCTCTGAAATCATTGGGTCTTATGCAAGTGGGAAGTCACGATCCTCACTTAAATCTGACCGACTCAGCTTTAGAAATGCAACTTCTACAACATCAAATCAACCTGAATATGGCAGGATGAACTCAGTCAAATTATGCTGCGAAACCAATGGTCACTGCCATTCGTATTCAGAAAAATATGATTTGCTATGACTTGCTTCCTTTGTTCTGCTAAGAGTTGATTTCCCTCTTGTGGAAACATATTGGGAGCTGGAAAAAAGGGGGCTGGTGGAATTATACAATTGTATCGTGGCCATTAAATTTGACCACTTAGCCTTCGACTGAACATATCCAATAAAAAGGAGCTCATTCGTGTTTTATTCTCTTGTTGTTAGTTGAAGTTCTGACATTCAGCTAGGTCCTGACTGCCTAGAACTTAAAACTGTCCTGAATTATGGGTTAGAGGAAAACAAACCCTTTTCCATTGGTATATCAGTCTCCCACGTTCATTATTAGTCAAGGTTGAATCTACATATTTTAATCAATCAATCAGTCAGAATAGAGCTGGAAGGGACCTTGGAAGTCTAATTTATTTAGGTTTAAAATCTTTTTATTCGTATTTGAATCTGCTTCAATTTGTTCCCTTTCCTTAAAGAGAAGGGCTACCCCAAACTGGTCACAGTATTCAAGATGAGGTCAAATGAACGCTGAACAGAATGAGACAATTTACTTCCTGTAATTTGGAAGCTGTGCCTGCACAGATGCAGCCTCCAATTTTGTTTGCCTTTTTTTTAAATTTTTTGCAGCCATACCTAATTACAGGCTCATGTTTTACTCACTAAAGCAGGGGAGAAAAAAGACATTCACTTTCTCCATTTTGCAAATGTCCTTTATCCTTGTGTGAGATAAGGGGTAGAGCAGAGGAAATGTAAAGAGAGGGCTATGAATAGAACTTGGGTGTCTGAATTTAGCTCACTACGTGGGATGGACTGTGAGAATAACCTTGAAGAACAGGAAGAGGAGCCACAGACAAGGCAACACTCAGATAAGAGAAATCTGAGCCTAAAACAGGAATATAGTTTGAAAAACAAATATATCTTAGACAAGCTCAATAGTGGGGACATTGTCTGGTGTACCCATCACCAAAATTGGACCAAAATGGGATGGGTATTGTAAAATAAACTTTATTCTGCGAAAGGACGCAGAGAGATCTCTTTCAGAGCTTATGTAACAACCCCCTCCAATATCCAGCATTTACAACAAGATACAACATGTTGTAAGGGGCATGGTGGCTCCCCTTTTGCGACCTTCTGACAGGCAAAGTCAATGGGGAATCCAGATTCACTTAACAACTGTGTTTCTAATTTAGCAACGGCAGTGATTCACTTAACAAATGTGGCAGGAAAAGTCCTCAACTGGAACAAAACTTAACCAATTTCTCACTTAGCAACGTAAATTCAGGGCTTAATTGTGGTTGTAAATCAAGAACTACCTGTAAAGGCAGAGACAAGGAAGTCATATTCATACTTGAAGGATTATGTTACTGTAGCCCTATAATGCAAGTTGTACTCTTAATTTTGGTTTCCAAAGGGCTGGTCCACTTCAAAGGGCTGACATAATGTGAGAGGTTTCACAGACTTGCCTTAACAATAACAGCATTGCTGAGATTCCAAAATTATTCTATTTATCTCTCTCTCTCTCTCTCTCTCTCTCTCTCTCTCTCTCTCTCTCTCTCTCTCTCTCTCTCTCTCTCTCCCGAATGGATTCATCCATCTTGTTTCATGCCACAACACTGATCTGTTAAGGGGGGGGGGGACAAACTACAATGTTTTTAAATTGGTATTGTTCCCACCTGTTATCCTTTCTTTGCTTTCTCTCTTACCTAGTTTACAACTGAGAAATTAAGTCCTTTTCCTTCCCAGCTATCATAACTAACCGTGTGATATTGCTTAAGACTACACGAAACACCTTCCAAAAAAGAAAAGAACCATGGAAACATGCGTCTATTCCCCCCTCCTTGCCCCTTTTCCTGTGATCATGAGTCATGTAACTTTGACCTTTAAGGTTGGGTGTTTTTTTAAAAAAAAAAATCTCAGCATTTCATTCTTTCTCCCATCTGGAAGGCAGGAGTTGGCTCGGCTGCAAAGAAACTCATGTGGAATCCAGATGTTGGAGACCTGAGAAAAGTTAGAGCAACTCAGCTGCATTTGGAAGTTTTCCTTGACCTCTTGACTCGTGGGGTCTTAGACAGCTTTTGGTCCTCCCGCCTGAAGGTTGGGGAGAATCTACTACAGGTAGTCCTTGACTTAGAGTTGTTATGGAATTATGGTCAAAAGTATGCCACTCATCAAGTGGGTGACCGTGCCCAATTTTACAACCTTTTTAATGGTGCTTGTTAAGCAGATGTGGTCATAAAGTGAACGCAGCAACAATGCTCCACAACAGTAAAACCTAATTCTCAGTAAAGGAATCTAATTATCTCCAGTTATGAAATAATGTTTGCTGTCTTAGAGATCTTGAATTCAGCTGATTTTTATTGTTAATTGCCAATTCGCCTCCTGCTGTTCCAAGTTTGGTTTATCCTGATTTGGATGGGGAATATTTTCTTGGACTCAAGATCTTGTTAAACCATTTTAGAAGAACATGGATGAATTGACGATGCAAAAATGGACTGGGGGAGGACCTCTGATGGCTTATTCCCCAAATGATAGATCTAAATCAAACTTTTCTATGGTGGTGCCACCCAAGTAGCAGTGGCGCAGTGGTTAGAATCAGTATTGCAGGCTAATTCTGCTGACTGCTGACTGCCAGCAGTTCAATTCTCTCTGGCTAAAGGTTGACTCAGCCTTCCATCTTTATGAGGTCAGTAAAATGAGGACCCAGATTGTCGGGGGCAATATGCTCACTCTGTAAACTTCTTGGAGAAGGCTGTAAAGCAGTTTGAAGAGGTATATATGTCTAAGTGCTATTGCTATATGTGTACTTGAATTACAGTCTCTCTCTCTCTCTCTCTCTCTCTCTCTCTCTCTCTCTCTCTCTCTCTCTCTCTCTCTCTCTCTCTCTCTCTCTCTCTCTCTCCCTCTCTCTCTCTCTCCCTCATCTTGGCTGCAATTAAATATGCCAATACCATGTTAGCTTAGCTGATCCTTCCTATGCCAGGGACAATATTTCCGTCAAACCATTAATGGAATATAATGCTTAAGGTGAAAGACATTAACATTTCAGGATCAACCTGCTGTTAACAGACCACGGAAAGAACTAAAATGGAACGATGTACAAATCATTGCAAGGGTGCTCAAGCATATCTGTTTCATTGTAAAATGGAATTGGAGGCTATATGGTGGCTTTACCTTCCTACAGCTCACAGGAATGGAACACCGGCTTCAATTGGGAACAACTTGTGCATTCCAACTGCAATATTCTTGCCTGCCAACAAGTTTTCCTGTGACATCAAACATCCTGGCTTAGATTCCATATTCAATGCATCCCAAATATATAAAGCCACCCTCACCCCATCTCATACTTTTAGATTAAACTGCTATTCAGCCTCTCCAGTGGCTCAGAGTTGGCTAATGTCCTGTTGAACAGAACTCGTGACTATCATAAAGGTTCATTCTTGCTCCTACGAGTGCATATCTGTTTCTCTTGAGGCAGCCAGACCAGAACGTGTTGTCCGTGCGTTGATGCTGAGATCTGAAATGGAAGAAGGTAGCAAAGCAGTACAAGAGCCAGCCAGCCAGCCAGCTGCTCTCACACAGCCAGGTTCATGGAAACCATACTAAGCAAAGAGCTTTCTTTCTTTAATGATCTATAGTTTTGCGAGCAACACTTTGCGTGCTTATGCTTTCTTTGGTCAGGATCCAAGGTGAAGTGGAAGCCCACCCATAAGGAGCAACTGCTGTAAGTGAAAATTAGCAGCAGCCAATTCCTTTTTTCATCCTCTTCAATCTCCACCCATTTCTACGCCTCTCCTTTTATGGAGGCCAGAAGCAGTTTCTGTTGACTTGGCTCTATCGCAGGGCAATGGCTTAATAGAAATGTAAATTGCTTAATATGCTCCCCCTTCCCCAGGGAAGGTGTGTGTGTGTGTGTGTGTGTGTGTGTGTGAATTCCTTTTCTCCTTGCGTATTTCTAACTTGCTCTAGTAAAGGATTATTTAAGGACTGCGGGAGTCCTAACTGAAGGATGATCGCATCAGATGGAGCATGGGGTGGTTGCTATATACAACTCGAACATCTATTCTTACATAGTAACATCTTGGAAATATAGTCTGAGCTCATTTTTTGGCACTAGACGCCAGCTTGTACCAAACACTTTAAAATATTTGTTTTAATATCTGTTTAAAAAAAAAAGCATTCTTGAGCAAAGCAGACAGAAGTGCCAGTCTGGACAAGTGGGCTTCTTTATTAAAAAAAAACCAACAGTTTATTAAGCTGAGAGCGGTCCAAAGACTCCTTTGGTACTTTCAGTCAGAAGCAGGCAGCAGAAAACCTACCCACTGTGACCGTTCAGAAAGCAATATTGTCGACGGGGGGGGGGGGGAGGGAACCGGTCTGAAATGTGTCTACATTTTCAGAACTCAGAAAATATGTTGCGGTTATGAACCACATGAATAAAATGCTTCAGTTTATTAGCTCCAAGAAGGCATCTTTTCCTTCCTTTGGGTGTGCACTGCTGGAATAACCTTTCATACGCAAGATAGGACTGGCATTGCGAAAAGCAACAGACTTTGCCTCCAGGCCTCCTTCCTCTCTATAACCTCTTGTAGGTTTTTGCTAGATTGGAAAAATGCTTCCTTGCGCTTTCCTCGGTCCCATCTGTAGCCAGTGGATGATGGCAGCAGCTTGTGGTGAAGAAGCAGGCAGATAACTCTGAAGATCGTCTTCCGAAGCCATTACGGAAACAAGAGCAGAAGGATTTCTTAACTCTGGGAAGGAGAGAGCGTCAGGAAGAGACTTAGGTCAGCTTCTCTCTGACCCAGTGGGTTACAGAGAGTCCTCGAATTACCAGGAAAACAGGACTGAACTACCCCCCCTCCGCCGTTCACGTGACCACACTTTGTGCACTCGGCAACACAGCTGCATTTGTGGTCCTTTGCAGCATCCTGCAATCAATTATCACATTTCTGATGGGTTTGCTGAAAAGCTGGGCTTTTTATGAAACTGCACCATTGGGAACAATGGGTTCACTTAACGACCAGTGTGTTTGCTTAATGACTGCCTTGTTCACTTAATGACTACTGCGAAGAACGTTGTAAAATTGGGTAGGTCACATGACTGACCTGTTTTTATGGCTGTTCTGTTTTATGAGCTCAACAGGCAGGGTCCTTTATTCAAGGACTACCTGTGTAAGAGAATAGGAGTGTAAAACACAAGGCATCTGATCTTGCTTGTTGGGAGGCCACCTGCAGTGCAACAATCCAACAGGACACTTTATTACACTATATAACTATTGGTTTCTTAACATTACGTAATGCTTACCTTTGAGTGGGGAAATATCTTTTTTTTTCAAGAGGATGGTTAAATTTGATCTTGCATGCATCAAGCATGCAAGACTTTGGAATACTTCTTTGGCCATGAATAATTCTCACTGTTAATCCTTTCCCTTACTATACCCTGCCATAGTGTAGGAAAAATACTAGGAAGAGGAGGAGGAGGAGGAGGAGGAGGAGGAGGGAGGAAGAGGAGGAGGAGGAATCCTTTTCCATATGAGAGAGAAGACTTAAGGAGAAGGCACTTAAAGGAATAACAACTTCAGAGGTAGATGCACTGAAGAAAATGTAAAGAAGCCACTATGAAAGAACTTTAGTGGGTAATATATGTGAGCCTTATTTGAAGTGAAACCAGGGTTTGGTTTCTGGCATCTTTTTCTCTCCCCTGTGCAATGCAACAGGGTGACCAGTTTCCATCTGCATGGTGTTTTGATAGCCAGTTGTTCTTGTCGATCAGAAGGTCGGCAGTTTGGCGGGTCGAATCCCAAGTGCCGCGTAACAGAGTGAGCGCCTGTTACTCATCCCAGCTTCTGCCAACCTAGCAGTTTGAAAGCACGTAAAAATGCAAGTAGAAAAATAGGGACCACTCCGGTGGGAAGGTAACAGCGCTCCGTGCGCCTTTGGCATCTAGTCATGCCGGCCACGTGACCACGGAGACGTCCTCGGACAAGCGCTGGCTCTTCGGCTTTGAAACGGAGATGAGCACCGGCCCCTAGAAGTCGGTAACGACTAGCACGCATGTGCGGGGGAACCTTTACCTTTACCTTACCTGTTCTTATATTATTAGGCTCTTTGCCTGTGACCTTGTGTACATCTTTTCACACTCCATCTCCAGTATAGTCCTCCCACCAAAGCCTAGTTATTTGACCTTTCCAACAAGGGTTGGCTATCAAAGCTTTCCTCCTGCTTGTGTCAGGACCTGGCTTGAACAGCAAATATTTCTTTAGAAAAGATACATTTCAGTACATTCTTTGGCTTGGACTCTACATTCTGAACACTAAATCCTAGTTCCTGACAGTGTCTCAACCTTAAGAGATTGTTCCAATATCTAAGGGGCTGCCCCAGAGTAGAGGGGGTCAACTTATTCTCCAAAGCACCTGAAGGCAGGACAAAAGGCAATGAATAAAAACTGAACAAGGAGAGAACCAATCTAGAACTAAGGAGAAATTTCCTATCATTCAGACCAATTAACCAGTGGAACAGCTTGCCTTCAGAAGTTGTGAGAGCTTCATCACTGAAGATTTTTAAGAAAAGAGTGGACGGCTATTTCACTGAAATGGTATAGGGTCGTCTCCTGTTGGAGCAGGGAGTTGGACTACTAGAACACCTCCAAGGTCCCTTCCAACTCTGTTATTCTGTTATTTCACACTATCACCAGATTGGCTCTTAGAATTTCTACTATGTTTAGTAGCTTCAGTGTGGTTGTCACCTGCAGGTGACCCTATTTTGGATTCGGGGCAGAACCAAGCTCTGACATGGTGTACCTTTTAGAAGCAGATCCTGTTGTAAACTCAAGTGAAAACTCAGATTCATGTTGCAGACGGAACCTAATCAATCTCTTCCAAGCACGTGTGCTTCCTGTGTGCCAAATCTCCTCCAGGGGACAGATAATGTCATCTCCTGATGGGTGGTAGAATGAAAACCTAAGGTTAGATCGCTAAAGGATTTAACGTGCTCCTTAACTCCCTGAGCCAGGAGATGGAAGATGCCCCGAGGTTCACAAGAAAAAGGAAGGTCTAGTTAAGCAGAATAGATGGAATCTGAGTTTCTTAATATCAGCTACATCTGACAAATTACAGTAGCACTGACAGCTTTACAATTTTGTCAGCAGAAAGCTCCACCTCCTTCCAATTGTCTAGCAAGCATGGATGGGATTTTCTGCCACAGTGGACAAGTTCTGGCTGTAAAAGATAAGCCAAAGTTCGTGCATTGTGTGAGTCTTCAGGAATATTGGAGACCACCACAAGAGCCTTGGTGGAGCAGTGGGCTAATGCCTCCTTAAGTAACACCAGCTGCCTGCAATTAGTGCAGGTTCGAGTCCCACCAGGCTCAAGGTTGACTCAGCCTTCCATTCTTCCGAGGTAGGTAAAATGAGGACCCAGATTGTTGGGGGCAATAAGCTGACTTTGTAATAATGCCGCTTTTGGGGGGGGGCGAAAGCCCTAATAAGCAGGCATATACATAGAATGAAGGCTACTGCTAAGCACATTGGTTTGTGCTTAAATTGTAAGCCGCCCTGAGTCTTCGGAGAAGGGCGGGATATAAATGGGATTAAAATAAAAATAAATAAATAAATCTGCTTATTTAAAAGATTGATATGGCCACCCATCTTAAACAACACTGGGGGCTGAGTGGCTCAAAACAACATTGAAACCAATACAGGTAGTCCTCGACTTACAAGAGTTTGCTTAGTGACGGTTAGACGTTATGACAACATTGAAAAAAAAGGGACTGATGACCATTTTTCACACGACCATTGCAGTATCCCCAGGGTCATGTGGTTTAAATTTGGATGCTTGACCAATTCACATTTATGATGTTTGCCAGGTCCCGGGATCACGTGATCCCCTTTTGCGACCTTCTGACAAGCAAAGTCAGTAGGGAAACCAGATTCACTTAACAACTGTGTTGCTAGCTTAACAATGGCAGTGATTCACTTAACAAATGTGACAAGAAAAAGTCGTAAAATGGGGCAAAACTCAATGGACAAGTTTTTCACTTAGCAACATAAATTTTGGGCTCGGTTGTGGTTGTAAGTTGAGGACCACTGTAAGCAACCATAAAAACAGTAAAACAGACAAACCCCAAAGCTCTCTCTCTCTTTCTGCCAAGACCTTGAGCATCGTTCATATAATTTTCACCTCATATAACTAAGAATTCTTTCTACTTATACCACATCTGTTCTATAGGTCACCAGGAAATAAAGCTGCTAATCAGGGGTTCCAAAAACATGTCCTAATAAATAGGAGCTTCTGCAAAGGTTTCTAGGAGGTAATCACCTTGAAACCACTATTTAAAAGGACTTGTACATGAATGAAATCTAAATTCAGCGATCTATATGGAATGAGAACTATATTTTTGAGTATGGGAGCATTGGACAAGCAAGGAATTCTTTCAAGTGGATGCATCAGTCAATATTGTATGGAATGGAAGTCTAGTAAGGAAATTCACCTGTGGACAAAAAGAGTCGATCTGCCAGATTTACTGGCTCAGCATCCAGGACATCCAGACTAGAGTCTCTTGGCCCAGCTTCCTTAGTCCTGATTAATACCCTTTTTCCCCATCATGTTAGTTTAGAACACCGAAGTGAAACTTTCTGAAACAGAATATTACTAGCATGAGATCTGACCATGTGGATTTCTTAAAATCCCACTTTCTTTTTATCAGGCACTTGAGAAGATTATTTCACTTGCTTTCCCCCAGCTGGGCACAGCTGTTTCCAGGACAGGATTCTTTCCCCCCCCCCCATTACATTATTTGCTTTTAACAGAGAGTTGCTGAGTGTTTTTTCCACTTTAGCTTCCATAGAGTTTGCTTGATCCTTCTTTTGTGAAATCTAAACCCTGTGTTAGCCTCAAATTTCAACCCTACTGCTAAACCCTTCAAGGCTTGTTGGGCCTGACTGGAATTCCATTGTAATCATATCTTTTGCCTTCATCTGTGGTCAGGCAAAATAAATGCTGGGAACTCAGCACTGTTGAAAATACTGCAGTCAACAAGTATCAGGCAGAGATCCAGTAAGACAGTGGCCATATTTGTTCAGGGATCTTGGATATAGTAGTATGAACTTACAAAACTATTGAAATCCTTGCCCAGAAAGCGGGGGGGGGGGGACACCTGAATCAAATTTTCCTAAGATATTTTGAATCCCCGTGGTTCAATTTCTTCATTTACTACATATTAAGATCATTTGCTAATTTTTATAATAATATTTTCAGATAAATTTTGGATTATGGCCCTTTATGCATGCTGACAGAAACCATTTTTTAAACTAAACCATAGTTTAATTATGTTTTCTAGAATAAGCCTTAGTAGCTGTCTGAACGCACTGAACCATGTCTGGTTTATTAAGTGGGATTCACCATATGACATTTAAATGATGTGCAAACTCACTTATAGACAGATATTAAATAATTATTTGTTGATTGAGTTATAATTGACTGATTAATCATAAGTCATGGCTTAAAAACTCTGTGACCGGGTCCATACTTTGTGTAAAGCTAAAAACATGCAAACTCACATTCTAACATCCTGCCTAAGGATATCATAGATAGACTGCAAAACTCCAGGCAGTCATTAGATGGCAGAAAAGAATAATGTTTTCTGTTTCTCTTTGCTGCCATCTAATGGGAATCCAGGTTTTGTTCCATTTCAGATATGATATGCCTAAGCATATGGTGTGGTCTGTGTATATGTGTCCCTCTTCTAAATTCGTTTGTTAGGCAAAATGGATATAATGACTGAGGAATACAGCAAAGTTACAAGTTTTGATTGGTTAAAGATGAATCATATAGTGATATGTCACAACTGTCTACAAAATAAATCAAAGGAAGAAAACAGTAACTAGGTTCACCCTACAGACTATTCAAACCATTTCTCATTATGGGTTGGCGAATTATATAAATCTAGACAAAATAGTTTGCAAACTAAATTTATGGTTTAATGTACTATGGAAACCTAGCTAACTGTGATAAATTCACCAAATCACAGTTAAGGACACCATGACTTGGTGCATTGTGTGAACTAGGTGTGTTTGTATATTTATTTATTTTTATTTTATTACATTTATACACACATATACACACACTTTATCTACACCCTATACTGAGAGCTAATTATGTACAACGGTGTTTCTCAACCTTGGTAACTCTAAGAAGTATGGATGTCAATTCCCAGAATTCCCCAGACAGCATGGCTGGCTGGAGAATTCTGGGAAATTGAAGTCCACACATTTTACGTGGCCACGGTTGAGAAACACTGATGCACAACATTTAAATGATTCTAAGATGACTTGGTCAGCCAGATTTCTTCAGAGTTCACAATACCGGTGATTGCTGAAAAACTCCTTAAAAGTCTAACGTAAGTATAGGTTAGTCTGGTTCAGAAAATGGTTCTGTATTCCTTCAAAAACAAGCTAAGCTTTCCAAACTCCTTACATGGAGGCAAGACCCTTCACTGCAATTTGGCAGGAGAGTTACATTTTTAACATGAGTTTGAGGACTTTTTTTATCTTCTCTGTTCTCCTCTGATTTATACGTGAAGTTTTATCTAAGCCACTGGATCTCTCCCCTGCTTGCATGATTTATTTTACCTTCTGTGGCTCAGCAAATAAGTGCACTTGACGTTCAGCGCTGCCAAACAAGCTCCCCTCCCAAGTTATTAAACTTCCCCCGCCCCCCAAAAAAGACAGAAAGAAAGAATATACTTTCTCCTGATTGCTAGAAAATTATGTTTTCTCCATTTTGGTGTTAAAACTGGTGTGACTAATAATTACCAATCGTTGAAAAAGAAGAACTGTTTTAAGCCTAGACCGAAAAGCAGCATTATTTTAAATGGAACACACGTCTGCTGAATCTGCGTATGTTTAGTTAATTTGGGTATCATACTCGCAAAAATCTAATATAGCAACCCTCTTTTTCCGACATGACAGCCTCACTCTCTCTATCCTCCCTCCTGTGGCCCCCAACTAATTAAATTAATCCCCAAATATTCTTTTAACTATTTCTAATGCTTTTGGTTTTTTGTGACCTTTTGTCCCTTGAAGTAGTGAAGAATGCTTTCCTTCTTTATGATGAGGATAGCCCTTACTCTTTCTGCTGCTAACAGAGACACTATTGTTAGGTGAATTTTGGCACATTTTACAACTCTTGCAACAGTTGTTAAGTGAATCACTGCAGTGGTTAAGTTAGCAGTCTGATTGTTAAGTGAATCTGGCTTTCCCATGGATTTGGCTGGTGAGAAGGTCACAAAAGGTGGTCATGGGACCCTGGGAGACTGCAACCGTCATAAATATGAGTCAATTGCCAAGCGTCTGAATTTTGACCAGGTGACCCTGGGGATGCTGCAATGGCCATAAGTGGGAAAACAGTGCCATTGTAACTTGGTTACTAAACAAATGGTTGTAAGTCAAGGAGTACCATACCTGTATGCATTCATGAAAAGAAGGGGTGACATGATAACAGTATTTCAGTATCTAAGGGGCTGCCGCAAAGACAAGGGAGTCAATCTATTCTCCAAAGCATCTGAAGGTAGGACAAGAAGCAATGGATGGAAACTAATCAAGGAGAGAAGCAACCTAGAACTAAGGAGGAATTTCCTGATAGTGAGAACAATTAATCAGTAGAATGGCTTGCCTGGAAGATGTGGGTGCTCCATTACTGGAGGATTTTAAGAAGAGATTGGACAGCCATTTGTCTGGAATAGAATAGAATAGAATAGAATAGAATAGAATAGAATAGAATAGAATAGAATAGAATAGAA
This sequence comes from Vipera ursinii, assembly GCF_947247035.1. NCBI lineage: Eukaryota > Metazoa > Chordata > Lepidosauria > Squamata > Viperidae > Vipera > Vipera ursinii. Next base: position 17,303,009 of record NC_139519.1, on the reverse strand, counting down.
TAGAATAGAATAGAATAGAATAGAATAGAATAGAATAGAATAGAATAGAATAGAATAGAATAACAGTTTGTCTAATCTTATGATGTGTTAGTCCCATTGTGTCATTCTCAATGGGTTGCATCCTTCTTTGGAGTTTACACATCTCAATAGTTTTGCTCATTGCTTATTTCTTCTTGAAAATGAAAACTGGTAAACATTCACCACAGCTCTAAGAATTAAAGATTTCTTTCTGGATTGAAAAGTCCCATCACAATGATTTGACTTATCTGCATTGTGCCATGTGTTATTGCTAGTTTCAACAACCTGGCATTTATAATTAGTACCATCTTTTACTGGGGTTAATTATACTTAGAATGATCCAAGTTTTGTGGTTCAGCAGTTTTGGCTGCTATATTTTAACAATTTCATGATCCTTGAAGAGAGATCTTCGGGGGACATCTGTTCCTAATAACTCTCTATTCTTATTTATTTAAGTTATGTTCCATTATTTATTTAGCACCATAATTAAATGCACATACACAAAAACACACACACCTATATTTTTTAAAAATGACAGCTATCTAGGAATAAGAGGCAAATGAGAAATCTGGAGGAATATTCAATTTTTGAGAATATTTCACTGATTCAGAAGATGTTTCTTCCCAGATAAATAAATGCAGTGAATTAAAAAAAACTTATAGAACAGTATTGCAAGTTAGCTGTCTTAGACTATTAAAAGTTAGCTGCTACAGAGCAATAATCAGTCTGGATGTCAAATGCTAAATGCTTATGTAAATAATTTATTTAATCATCACTGAATAAGAACATAATATTTTAAAGTTGTTGGGTGGCGTTTTGGTGTATTTGTCCTCTGTCTCTAATCTGATGCTGTCTAAATATGTTAGATATCCATCATCCCCAGACAACATGTTATTGGCCAACCTGTCTGCAGGTCCTAAAAGATTCAATCCAGCATATTGGAAAAATGCTAAATTGGAAAAGCTAGATTAGACGGGTTCTCAGATTAGCCTCTGGATTGCAACCTATCAAACCTGAAGATGATAAACTGTAAAGACAGCCAGTGACATGATCTAAAAAAACAAGGCAAATAAACGAAGAGTCAGCAAACAGGAGCAAGGGATAAGGGATAGGGCAAGATAAAAGGATACAAAAACAACCAAGGATACAAACACAACATAGAAGTTCTTCTTGGTCTGAGAAGATAAACTGGCGTCCATATCTGGTTTAACCTTCTCCAACTTGGCTCCTTTTAAATATGTGAACTTCAGCTCTTAGTGCTTTGAACCAACATGACCACTCCTGAAAGTTGAAGTCCACAAATTTTAGGAACTGTTTAGGGTCCTTCCTTCCTGTCCAAGAGGATCTTCTGGTTCATCTTGGTGAGCAGAATGAAACCTGAACCAGAGAGTCATACACACATAGGGAAAAGCTAAATACAGATGCTGTGCTGAATTAGGGCCAGGAAGATCCATTGTCTAGTTTGCTAGGGAGTTTTCTTGATAATTGTGGACCTTCTACTATCTTCCTAGCCTATTCTACATCACAGAATTGGAAAGGTAAAATTGGAAGAGGCTATTTTTGTCAATTTTTTTAACCCGATAGAGAGAGGAATAATATATTACAGGCAGTCCTCATTTAACAATGGTAATTGGGATGGGAATTTCCATAACTAAACGATGCAGTCTTCCTGACCACTTGACCACATTTGTGAAAGCTCAATAATCTCTGGCTGCTTTCATTGCTCATTGCGCATCACACACTTTGGCATCATCTTTTTTCAAGGGTACCCTCATTGAGGTTGCCTTCATCTGATCAATAGCTCATAAGTGAGATAATTGTAAAGCATCCTTAACTGAACTGATACAAGAAACTGATGTTTCTTCCAACATCATCCCAGGACAACCACAACATGTATCAGTTGTGCCACCTGAGATTGCTGAGCTGACTGGAGTGACTTAAAACATAGAGACAGGATAGCAAGGGCAAAGGAGAAAGCATATAGCATTGTGCAGACTTAAGCACAGCCCTTCAATTCAACAGTTGGGAAAGACCCTTGGTTATACCTCTGCAGTAGTACTGCTTCCCTTATCCTGGGCCTCACAATTCAAAGGCAGTAGCTATTTACTCACACATCCTTGAGACTTTATTCGCTTCTCGGCCAGAACCATTACTGACGTCATTCGGGTGTATCACCAAGTCCCAGAAGAATGTTTCTAGGGCAGGGGTGTCAAACTCAATTTCATTGAGGGCCGCATCAGCACTGCGGTTGCCCTCAGGGGGCCGGGTGGGTATGGCCAGGGTGGGCGTGGCCTACTGTGTGGGCATGGCTAGAGTGCGTATGGCCTACTGTGTGGGCATGGCCAGCTCTACATCGTTGGCCTATGGGGGCCTGGGCAGGAGTGGGACAGATCTGAGGGTCTCTGGCAGAAGGAGGGTCTCTGGGCCAGGGCCAAGGCAGAGGGGGCCGTTCCCTCACTGTTTCCAGGATGGCTTCGCGGGCCGCATGAAACCACTTTGTGGGCTGGATCTGGCCCCCGGGCCTTGTGTTTGACATGTCTGTTCTAGGGCAATTACAAGGATTTATTCCCAATGGCTTTTGCTTTTCCTGATGGTACAGACATTTTACTGGGCGTACGCACATGTGTATTAGGTTAACCAAATGAATTCCTTAAAATGAAGCTTCCCCTCCCCTACAAAAAGGGAGAAATCTATGGGTTGAATGGACCCTTGTCCACACAAGGCTTAAAACCATACTGAGACACATTGCTGGAAAGATCCCTATAGTAACACCTAATTTGCAGAACAGGCTGCCTTGCTTTTCTCGTTTCATCTCCCAGATCTAAAGCCTTGCCAGATGGCTGACTGACAGGAAACAGATCCCTCTTTCTTACTGATAAAGAGCAGGAAAAGCCTTGTAGTCTTCTCAATGACCAGTTGGTTACATTGCTTACTTAACCAGGAAAACAAAAGGCAAGGAGGGATCCCTAAGCCAGTTAAGGCACCAGGATAGAAAGCAGGAGTTCTAGTCCTGCCTTAGCCACTTAGCTAGCAAAGTGAGTTTAGGCTAGTCCAGGGGTAGGGGACCTTGGCTCTTTTATGACTTGTGGACTTCAGCTCCCAGAATTCATGAGTCAGCATGGCTGGTTCAGGAATTCTGGGTATTGAAGTCCACAAGTCATAAAAGAGCCAAGGTTCCCTACCTCTGGGCTAGTCAGTCTCAGTCCAACCCAACTCTCAGGGTTGTTGGGAGGTCATTAGGAAGAAGCAATATTGATACATTGGCCACCTTGAGTTATTTGTAAAAATAATAAAGATGGGACGCAAATAAGTACTACATATACTTTTCTCCTTAAGATCCTCAGAAACTCAATATACATTCTACCACACTGCCACTACTCTAGAGAAAGAATAGCTGGCCATTCTCCCCCCCCCCCTCCTTCAGTTTGTACTTCTTTTCAGGGTTTTCAAACTAGCCAGGATTTTAAATCTCTGCTGATGACCAATTCCTCCATGTCCCATTCTGACTTCTGGGAACGGTAGACTGGGACATATTTCACTGGAGTCTGGGAAGGTTATCAGGCAAACAGATGCATTTTAATCTCATGTGCCAGGAGGTACCTGGGTCATTTGTAAACTGACAGTCCTGGGAGGAGGGTAAATTTCAGTCAGGAAGAGCCAGAACATTCTTGGCGAAAGTTTGTAGTTCCATGATGGAAATATTGGAAGTTCCGTTTAATGCAGACCATCTGGGAGACTCATCTGGAGCTACAAAAAAATAAAAAAATAAAAAAAAATGGGAAGAAGCATCTGAGGCAACAAAGTGCTGGTCCTGGCTGGATGGGTGGTTTTATCAATGTGGAAGATTGTATGCAGATGAAATCTATTCGGAAATTTGGCATCGTATTGCTGTCATTGCTTGTATGGCGCACCTGTTCACTTTCTCTATGTTAACACTTTTTGTAATACTACAAACAGTGTCTAGGAAAGAGCCAACAGCAGCATTTATTCATAACTACTGCATTTCCCAGAAAATAAGCCCGGGACTTGTATTAATTTTTGCTCCAATAGGGCTTATTTAGGGCTTTAGGACTTATTTTCCAATTAAGTATTATTTTTACGGATAAAAAAGGTAAAGGTAAAGGTTCCCTCGCACATGCATGCTAGTCGTTTCCGACTCTAGGGGCCGGTGCTCATCTCCGTTTCAAAGCCGAAGAGCCAGCGCTTGTCCGAGGACGTCTCCGTGGTCATGTGGTCGGCATGACTAGATGCCAAAGGCGCACGGAGCGCTGTTACCTTCCCACCGTAGTGGTCCCTATTTTTCTACTTGCATTTTTACGTGCTTTCGAACTGCTAGGTTGGCAGAAGCTGGGACAAGTAACAGGCGCTCACTCTGCTACACGGCACTCGGGATTCGACCCGCCAAACTGCCGACCTTCCGATTGACAAGCTCAGCGTCCTAACCCACTGAGCCACCGCGTCCCTTATTTTTACTTATTTTTATTTTTATTTTTACAGATATAGGGTACTAAATGTGTCCTTCTGGCTTAGGATCTTAACTGGGGCTTATTTTTGGAGAAACAGGGCAACAGGATTGCAACAGTTAATTTATGGTGATCGCAAGGACTTGTTGGGCAGCAACAGTGACCTCATACTTTCCTCTTACATATTTGGCTTATAAATTTTTCTCAACCGCAGTAAACAATAGATCCCTCTATAAAGATACAGTATGTATGAACATTTCGTCGAAGAGGTTTTCTTAATGCAAAGATACCACATTCAAACATTGCACTTTTGGCAGGATCATCTTTTCTTGCTCATATTTGTCCTTTGGGATGCTCCTTTGCTCAAGGCTAAGATTTTACTTTATTTGCCTCCCAAAATAAAATTGATTGGCTATAGCTTGACAGCCCATCTAACAGCTTTGAGATCCAGGCATTAATCTCTCAACACAAAAACAGATCTAACCACCATTTCTTTGCGGCAACTCGATATTCTAGACCAAGCCAAATTCCAAAATGTTACGAAATTCCTGGAAGCTTCGCATTTGGGCAAATTAGTCATCAGCAGATGCATGGAGTTAAACCCCATTGACATATCATTTAAAAGACACAGCCACAATTTCAAGGAAGGAAACAAACGGCTCAGATTATTTTTTTTCTCTCCAGCAACTGGGTCAGTAGCGTTGGACAAGATTCTTGAGAATACCATGGATGGCCAAGAAGGCTATCAATGTTGTCAGGGAGTATCACAATATTCCCCATTCATAGGAGTCATTCCACTGCAAAGATCAGGCCAACTTCACAACCTGCTCTCCTTGCTGATGACACAGAGCTTTCCTATTACACACAAGCAGACAAAGGAAGTGTGAGAAGGATGTACAGGTCCACCTAATCCCTTAAGAGTTGCAATTCTGATGCCCAGATATTTTTTTTTAAAAAAATGGCTAGAGCGAAATTTACCCCTAAAATAGGCTCAAAGATCCTACATCCCATCCAGGAAATGTTCTCCCCAACTTCCTTCTCCTTTGGACTTAAAAACCAAGCAACCGGAAGCTCTCACTTCTCCAGAAGCTTCAATCAGAATATCAATCAGAATAGAGCTGGAAGGGACTTTGGAGATCTTCTAGTCCAACTCCCTGCTCAAGTGGGAGACCCTATGCAATTTGAGACAAGTGTCTGTCCAGTCTCTTCTTTAAAACCTCCTGTGATGGAGCACCCACAACGTCTGAAGGCAAGCTGTTCCGCTGGTTAATTGTTCCCACTGTTAGGAGGTTTGTCCTCAATTCCAGGTTGCTTCTCTCCTTGATCAGTGTCCATTTTTTCATGATTAGCTTGAAGGAGAATACTCAAAGCAAAGCAATCTTCTCTCCTCCCTCCAACATAAGAAACTTGGGAAAGCTCAGGCTTTCCCCCCCCCCCCGCCTTTATTATAAACTCTTTTCTGTGACTCACAGCCCCCCAACTGGGTTTGACGAAGGCTTACATCCATCCTGAGAGGCAGGGAAAGCAAAACCGACCCTTAACTAAATAACTCCCTGAGATGGAAAGGTTGGCCCTTGTCCACCACGCCTCAGCCTGCCTGCTAATCTGTTATGTCTTTTTCAGTAATTTAGCACATTAGAACTGTCCTGGTTATGCTCTGTTTATTTTTTCTGATCCCCACAAAAACCATATTATATCTGTAGGGGGGGGGCAGGCGGACTGAACGGGGGAGAGAGATGCCTTGTGCTTAATACTTTTAAGTGGGCTGGGGGGGGAAGACTAAGGGAAGGCACCGTGATTGTGTTTTTGGCCCCACATCTGCTGTACAGCTGTTAAAATTAATGTCCCCGTTTAATGAAATAGCAGTTGATGTTGCAGCCCCAGGCTCTGTATTTAAAAAGATTTGTGAAATCATTTATCCTTTCCACACACACACACACACACACACACACACACACACACACACACGCCAAGACACCCCCCCCCCCACAACCTATCTGAAGCTCTCCAGTCCACCTCCTTTTTCTCCTTCTACTTTCCCATCCTCATGTGGTCTGGTTCATAGCAGATGCTGAATCATCCTGGGCTACGCTGGACTTTGGTCTAATGCCATACATGAACTCAGCTGCTGCAGCTTACAAACTGTGGTTTACTGTGTGGGCATGAAGAACCATGCCAGCATCCTCTTTGTGGCCTCCAGAATTAGTAGAGTCCCAACCTTAGTCTCCTCCTCCTTTGGACTTTTGGGGAGGGTTTGGAGGGAGGGCTTAAGGGTCAAAATGTAAGCCATGCAAATGCTTTAGGCACCCATTTCGCCTCTTAATTTCCTGAAAATTTCACCATTTTTTTGGTCCCATGCACTTTGGATGATACCTTTGGATGTGTCACCCAAATCTTCACCCCCAGACTGATGGAAGTTGTGTTGTCTTTGTTTATGGCTTAATGTATTGGGAATCAATGCAACCAAATGTACTTTATTCAGTAAGCTTGTTTTGGCTTAGTAGGGGTTTTATTTACTTATCTCCCATCTTTATTATTTTTTTTTATAAATAATTCAAGGTGACAAATGTACACAATCCTTCTTCCTCCTAGTTTTCCCACAACAGTAATGTTGTGAAGTGGGTTGAGCTGAGAGAGAAATTACCCACTCAGCTTTCATGCCTAAGGCAGGACTAAAACTCACAGTCTCCTGGTGATTGGCCCAAAGTCACCCAGTCGGGTTTCATGCCTAAGGCAGCACTAGAACTCACAGTCTCCTGATTTCTAGCCTGGTGCCTTCACCATCCCACCAAAGTGGCTCTAGGTCACGTGATACGTGAGCACACAGCTGAAAAGTCCTAGACGTGTTAATTTTCTGCCTGCAGGGATGATTGCAAATCAACACATTGTGAAGTTGTTGATAATTTTTTCCTTTTTTTGCTTCTGCTTTTTTTCCCTTTTAAAATGCTCAATTAAAAAAAGAAAAGAAAAGAAAAAGAAAATGCGCAGGATACCGAATACCCTTCAAATAAGACTCTTGATCAAAGTTGCCTCGCCGAGACAATATTGCATACATTCAGTGTTGTAATCAAGCCTCCGTACACTCAGACTTCTTTTTTTTTCCCGTTTTCAGAGCAACACTGACTTGTGGAATGGGGAAGTGTGTTTACATTAAAGATTAATGTTAAATAAACAGGAAAGCTAATCTGCTTTCCTAATGCTGTTTTCTTCCCATTCTGCCCGTTCTTGTCCCGTTTGGTGTGTTCTCATCAGACGAGAGGGAAAGACACTTGTTCAGATGATGGCCCGTCCTCTCTCTATGCTTCAGTTTCCAAGGAAGTCTTGGAGAAGGGTGGAAGAACTTGGCTTTTAATGATTTCTCTTTCAAGAAGAAGGAGTAAAAAATAAAATAAAAAAATAAATGCAGGAAGTCCTTGACTTACAGCTATAATTGAGCCTGTAATTTCAGTTGTAAGTCATGACGCCATAAAGCAGGTCACTATGTGGACCACGCCGAACTTTACAAACTTTCCTGTGGCAGTCGTTAAGCAAATTGGCAGTCATTAAACGAACCCATTGCTTCCTACGGGATGTTTTTTTTCCCCTTGAAACTGAAAATAAATGCCAGTTTCCAAAAAAATAAAAGTTGTGTAAATCACAGTCATGTGACTGCAAGATGGCCATAAATGCAGGCTGGGTGCTAAGCACCAAAAAATGTGGTCACGTGACCATGGGGAGGGGTCCTTGCCAGAATTCCGGATCCAGATCATAAGTCCCTTTTTCAGAGTCCACCGTAACTTGGAATGGTTTTAAGTGACCCGTTGTAAGCCAAGGACTAACTGCAGCAGCAACCTTCTGTAAGCAAATGTATTTAGATCAATATCACCGGTTCCTCTCTTTTGCAACACAGATGACGGAAGGCCCATATTGCTAAGGATAGTAAAGGAAAGTTGTTTTTAGCCCTTGCGGAGAGTTTGAATTTTCTTACTGAAAAATCAACCCTACCAATGTTCTCCTCTTGAAAAGTCAAGAAAAGCTGGAATTTCACGAGAGGGGGTCCTGAAGCGTTCTTTTACCTTCTGTGGAGGCCAGTGGCTTTCTCCAACGTGGTTTATTTGTTTATCAAGTTTGCATGCCACCCCACTCTGAACCACTAGGAACAGCTTGCGACCCCTAAAACAAGAGAAACGCAAGGAGCAAGTGAAAAAAATGACAGATGGTAAGAACAACAAATCAGACAGGAATGAACCGATATTTCCCATAAGGCCCTTGTGGTACTTTCTGCACAACAATCTTGAAAAATTAAAATGCTGCTGCAGAGGCTACCAGGGTAGAGTTGAAGAAAATTCAAGATGACAGATGCTAGGTTGAAGCAAAACAAACACTTATCAGTTGTTCATGACTGAAGGTTGGTGATGCTGAGCTTGTTTTCAATAATAGGAATGGTCACGTCCCCAAAAGTGATTCTTGACACAGTAATAAATGTGGGTCAATGTAACTTGTTCAAAGATCAGAAAGAATGCATAGCCCTGATGGCGTAGTGGTTAGAAGGCAGCATTGCAGGCTAACTCTGCCCACAGTCTGGAGTTCGATCCTGACCAGCTCAAGGTTGAGAGACTTCCATCCTTCCAAGGTCAGTAAAATGAGGACCCAGACTACTGGGGGGGGGGCAATAGGCTGACTCTGTAAACTGCTTACAGAGTGCTATAAAGCACTATGAAGCAGTATATAAGACAAGTGCTACTGCTATTGCTATAGTTCGTGAGACCTTGGATCAGATTGGTATCTTGCCCTGGAGTACCACAAACATGTCTTATATTTACCTAGAAGAAGAGATGAGAATTACCTTTAATTACCTTAAGAGCCGTTATGGCACAGTGGTTAAAGTGCAGTATTGCAATCAAACTCTGCCCACAGCCTGGAATTCAACACTGACCGGCTCAAGGTTAACTCAGCCTTCCATCCTTCTGAGGTCTGTAAAATGAAGACCCAGATTGTTGGGGGCAATATGTTGACTCTATAAACCATTCAGAGAGTAGTATAAAGCACTATGGGGCAATATGTAAGTCTAAGTGCTATTGATATAGCCAATACCACTATAGACATTTCAAACTGGTTCAAGGTAGTAACAGGCAGTACAAACCAGTTCATATGTTTAGGGTTATAGCTCTCATTGTCTGTGAATAGGGATCCCCCCCCCATTTGTGCTTTATGGGAATTTTAATCCCAAACATCTAGCAAGCTGTGTTTGTCTACCCATGCTTTTAGGGGTCAACAATCCAAGAAGAATTTTTGGCCATGGGTCACCCTACGGTCACAGTTGAACAACAAGATTATTTTTTTCACATGGCGTTTTTTGCACCCCGCTTTCCTTTTCTCTGTCCCAGGGATCTATCTGCTTCGTGGTTGCTTGAATTCAAAAGTGAAAAATGTCATCTGGCAAGCTTGTAAGAAATGGAATTCTGCGTCACTCCATCATTCTGTCTCTGGGAGTTAATGTTCTCCCTTGGAAGAGAAAACACACTTTGAGAGCTTGTCTGTCTTGGCTGGGCTGCCAAGCTAAATGCAGCTCTGAGCTGAATAGTTATTCCTTTCTTTCTCTGGAGAGACTTCTGTCAGTTCGAGAAGGGTGGTGGCTTTCCTCTCCCGCATCCCTTCCAGATCTCTCTCTCTCTTTTTTTTCTTTTTGCAAGGGAGGAGGGGAGAGAGGTGGCTGGACTCTCTTGCCCTTATTATTCCAGGGCTAATACTTTCAGCCTGTGTTTATTTAAAGAGAACAGCAAGTCACCTCCCTTGCGCACCATCCCAGCACATCCCCGCGTGGGTACGAGGGGAGGAGACAGCCATCACGGGTGTGCACAAACTGCACACAACAGCAGCGAGGACAGAGGGAAGGCTGTTTGTTTTAGAAGTGTTGCTAGATGGAGGATGGGCAAGATTGGTGGGTGAGCAGCTTGTGAACAGGCCAAGTAAACAAACTTAGCTGAGTGGATAGTTAGGGAGTAGGAGGGAAAGAGTTAGAAAGAGCAGTGCAGACCTGACAAGGAAGCTCTCTCAATCAGGACTAAAATAAACCCACAGAAAGGAAACAATGGCTTCTGGATGAGAAGCATCTTTCCTTGCAGAAGAGATTTGGGCTGAGTAGAGCAACGGAAGAGGAATTTCACTTCCTTTGCAACCAGGCGCAGTCTTGTCTTATTATTATTTTTTCTCAACAAAGCACAAACCAAAGCTTGGTTGCCTTTCTATATTGACCCCTTCCTGAAGATTGTCAGAATGCTGACAATGACATTGTGAGAAAGAAAGGCACAGAAATGTCACCCTTCATGAAAATAACAGAATAACAGAGTTGGAAGGTACCTTGGAGGTCTTCTAGTCCAACCCCCTGCTCAGGCAGGAAATCCTATACCATTTCAGGCAAGTGGTTGTCCAGTCTCTTCTTAAAAATGTCCAGTGTTGGAGCACCCACAACTTCTGGAAGCAAGCTGTTCCACTGGTTAATTGTTCATGAGGCACAGAAATAATACTGGAGATGTTACCTACAGAGAAATGCACATTAGACCCAACTGAATATCATAATGCAAGGTCTGGAGGGCTATGCCCAAAAATGCATGCCCATCTTACTGCAAACACTTTTTTTTAATGTTCAGCACAGGAATGGGTCAAGCAGGAAATGAAGAACTAAGAGGAGCCCCAACTGATACTCCCAACTCTAAGAAATTGAAAGAAAGTCATGGTAGTAAAATGAGAACACAGAATCCCTCCATTGTTTCATAGGTGAAATCAGGAACGGTCTTCTGATACATCCGAATAGCATCTTAATTTGTATATTGACACCTTTGCTGCACAGGTCAATAGGCCTCTTTGTCCCAGCTGTTCCTTCTGTGTCCCAGCTAGGGAATTAATCCTGAGCTGGAAAGACTCTGATATAGCTGGTAGTTTAGCCAGAATTCAGCTTGGGAGTGAAATCCAAAGCCCATTAATCAAGATGAGATGATTTGTCAATGGCAAGAAGCCTTAGCATCGATGTACGGACTACTCTTTGTAGCATTCTCTCTTTCTGTGCATATGTTTATTTCAGTAATGCTTTTGAAACACAATCATATATGTTCTTCAGGTGCCCTGTTTCAAAGAGTGGATTTATATAAATTCAATTTTGGCATAGGGCAATGTATAAACTTTGATACTATAGTTTATAAATCAATTTTTGTAACTTAGCATGTTGTGCAAACCCAACCGTACCCATCGTCTTAAATATAATAGTTGTTCAAGCTGTAATGATTGGAATTGTTCATTCATTGTAATGGGAGAACATTTTATTCTTCTCTTGGGAACTGGTTTTTTTCCCCCATATCAAAACCTTCTAGCTGAGATACCCAAGCTACAGGTTGAACTTGTAACATGCAGTGGAACCCTCTCTGCTCATAGTGATGATGTCCAACAGCCTGTTTTTCATGTCTTAAGCTCATCCCTGAGTCTTCGGAGAAGGGCGGGATATAAATGGGATTAAAATAAATAAAATAAATAAATAAATCTCAACTGTATTCTTGTCCTCATTGATTTTTTATGTTTCATTGCTTGCTTTCCTCTGCTGGTTCACATTTTAGCAAGTATGTAGCCTATATTAACCTGTTTTTACAGATCAAAGAACAGGGGAGGTCTTACTAAATTCTGGGACATTTGCTGCAAGCTTAGTAGGAAGATAAATGGCAGTTACAATTCTTTCTTCCCTTCCACTTTAAAGAGACTTAAATAAACATCTTTCTAATATGGGAATTATTTCAAAGGGTGCTTTGGACTTCATGAAAAGCAGCTAGAGGCCAGGTGCTCTGCTGGTTTTAACCAACAAGAAAGAGAGAGGTTGGATTCTCAGAAACAATGCTTTCTACCTGCCCACTCACCACTGCCATCATTTACCAATGAAGTTAATTACAAAGCCAGAGTCAGAACAGAACCCCAGAAGTGGGCAACATGGTATCAGAATTATATGCAGGGGCAAGATGCAAGGACTTTTGCTTCATTTGATATTGAAGGATTTCACTTATGTGTCATTTTCTGTTCTAGCAACCGCTCCAGGCCCCACTTTCCTCAACGCCCAGATAATCTATGGTCCTCAGCCACCAAAAGATTGACTTGCAAGTGTAAGATTGACCCATTGCAGGAAAAGAATATTGATCAGTTTATTCTCTCCCTGGATCAACTTCGATGTAAATCTGATTCTGGGCTGAAATACACTTGTGCTTATTAGTATTCCTACAGTCAATATTCCAGTGAGGTAATAGAATCTGGAATCAAACGTAATAAAACACAGTAGAAAGTCCGGCATGCATAAAAGCTAAGGAGGATTCCTATGCTCAGTCTGAATGGACCTACCTGGCTGCTGGGTGGGGGGGGAACAAGGACAGCTGTGGCAACCTTTAATGAAGACCTTAGGAAGGTAATACAGCCTTGGCCCAGGTAAGCAAGACCCCTTGGAGTATCGTTGCTAAATATCCTATCCCCATCTTGCCTGTCAGAAATGAATTTCTGAATCCCTGCCCATATTTTCTTTATATCTGTAACTGACTTGTTCTGATTAGGATAACTACTCCGCTATACAATGAGCCACTTTGTGATTTGGGCTGGAATATGGCTTTCCCAGACTTGTTTCCCAGGGAGGAAAAGGGGGGGGGGTGAATTTCACCCTTGCCTCTTTGATCCAGCCCATTGCTCATGGCATCGAAGAGGAGACGTCTGCAAATGCATCTTGAGTTTTGCAGAGTTATGGCTCCCCACTTTTTTTCATCAGCGCTTTGGCTCCTAGCCAGAAGAGATGTTCTGACTTGTTTGCTTGCCAGATGTGATGGGGAGGAGGAGGAGGGGGAAAGTGGTGGGGAGGACGTGTCTGTTGATGCTTGAAAAGAAAAAAGAAAAAGTCCTTGGTTAAATCAAAAAAGAAATGTTTGCTACGAGTAAGTGAGGCCTGCAGAAGTTGATCTGTCTTTATAAAGCTAACTTATCCCAGGAGGGAACTGGTGAGATTGATCCACTCATCTACGTTCTCTGATGGCTTTCATCTGAAACTAATGGTTTGCTTTCTGGAACCTTCTTTTCTCCTTCATTTAAATCTGTTGCTTTTTTTTTGGTACTTTCAGGATTGAGAGTGCATTTTAAAAAACTTTGCAAAAACTGGGGGGGGGGGAGGAAGCAAACTATGCCAGTAAATTAGAACACGTGAAAAATAATGTCTCTTGAATTCAAACATTTACCTTCCCCAAAATGTCAGGCATATGACTCGTGTGCCCATACTTTCTTTTAAGTTTAAAACAACAATCAAAACCTGGATCCCAATTTTTTCAGCCAGTCCTACAGAAATCCTTCTTATCCCTTTAGTGATTCCAAATACACAATTTGCTGATTTATAGGGCACTTCTATATGTTTTCATTTTTTTAGATTTTTTTTAATCTGACCTTTAAATAACTCAAGGGTGTAAAAATACCTAATAATGTTTCATCCTCCTAATTTCCCAACAACAACCTTGAGGTGGCTTTCATGCCTAAGGTAGGACTAGAACTCACCATCACCTGGTGATTGGCCCAAAGTCACCAGGCCAGATTTCATGCCTAAGGCAGGACTAGAACTTACAATCTCTTGGTTTCTAGTTTCATGCCATAACCACTAGACCAAGCTGTCTAATATAATTTATAATTACATTATTCAATGGTGGAATTTGGATTGCTCATGGCTGAGATCATAATTCAACCTATCCTAGAATGGGACTTCTAATAGTCATGCTATACCCATCAAAATGGATCCAAATGATTCCTTTCTCAGGAGTTTTGTATCAACCTGGGAGTCAATTGTAGGTCTGTTGGGTCATCTTCTTCTTCCCTATTCAAGGTCTGCCTGGATGGTTTGAGTTACCCTGAGGATTCAAGAATGGATTGTTGTTAGACCAAGTACAAAGGATATATTTATCCTATGGCTTTGCAAAAGACCAGGTGTTAGCCTCTTTAATCTTCTGGGTCAAAGGTCAGCATTTATAACACCAAAGTTATCAAGCAGAAGATGGAATTGGGGTGATTCCCAGGGAGATACTGGCCTTGGCTCAAAGGGATCTTTCTTTCTTTCTTTCTTTCTTTCTTTCTTTCTTTCTTTCTTTCTTTCTTTCTTTCTTTCTTTCTTTCTTTCTTTCTTTCTTTCTTTCTTTCTTTTTTTCTTTTTTTCTTTCTTTCTTTCTTTCTTTCTTTCTTTCTTTCTTTCTTTCTTTCTTTCTTTTTCTTTCTTTCTCTCTCTCTCTCTCTCTCTCTCTCTCTCTCTCTCTCTCTCTCTCTCTCTCTCTCTCTTTCTTCTCATTAGAACTTAAAATAGTGGTATGGTTGTCAGCCAATGCAAACTAAACATATAAGATTGTGTATGATATACTCTTAGCTACCATAGCCTTTTGTGCATTTTCTGGGGGGGAAAATCTTTGGGGAAAACCAGCATCAAAACTTCATGAATTCCTTCCTGATTGTTTTCTGAGGCAATTAAAAAATGGAGATGAATGCTGTGGGGCTTGAATGAGAGTATTAGATGGATTGTTTCCATGTTTCTCAACCTTGGGAACTTGAAGATGTGTGGACTTCAATTCCCAGAATTTCCTAGCCAGCCATGCAAGTTTTATCATGGATCAATTGTTCAAATTTTCAACACAAAGTACAGTGCTATTGCTGGTCTTAAAGATAAGTCAAGGGATATTGACATTTTCTACTCTGATACGTCTTCTATGGATTGTTCTCTTCTGAAATGTTTCTGCCTCTACACAGTAAACTGGCTTATCTCCATTCACCAACCTTAACAATGTTTACACTATTTTTGCACATTGTAAACCATTATATAGATCATTTAATCTGCTTTAATGGCTTATAGCTTATATACAGTGATTTGCGGCAAAATATTTATATTCCTTGCAGTCTTCTAGTCCAGGGTTAGGCAACCTTGGCTCTTTTATGACTCGTGGACTTCAACTCCCAGAATTCCTGAGCCATAGCTGGCTCAGGAATTCTGGGAGTTGAAGTCCACGAGTCATAAAAGAGCCAAGGTTGCCTAACCCTGTTCTAGTCATTAGCACTCTTTCTGAGATGGTTTGAGGTTTCTGGAGGTTTATCTCAGGGTCACTTCAGGGCACAGATAAACCCTCAAGTGGCCTCAAGGACTCTCAGAAAGAGTGCTAACGACCAGATGACTGGAAGGAATATAAATCCTTCTATTCTCCACCACTCAGTCAGAACTGAAGAAGCTTCCTGGATAAGAAGCGAAATGTCTCCAAGGAAAAAACAAGTCCAGTTGCCTTTTGGGAAAAAAAAAACACCTTTGGGGCATCCCAGCAGATGCTTCTGTTCAAATGCATTATGACATCAGTGTGCAAATGATCCAAATTATGCATGATCTCGTGGCACATGTGACTTGTGGCACATGTGCTTGTCCTGTAGATGCCCATGAACGTACCATCCTTCTCAGATTGATCAGAGAGTTGCTAAGTAAAGCCACACGTCTGCTTACAGTCTAGCTTCAGCTTTCCTTTTGCTTTTTAGATGGGTGAAAGTTGTAAATGTGAACGTTGCTCAGAAAGTTACTTTTCCATCATCGTAATAACAGTGAGTGGTTGCTAAACAAGGCAATTGCTAAGCAGGAACTACTTGCATATTTTACCAATATGCAAGTATGCTCCCAGGGCCTCAGGGTGTTCTGGGATCTGTGGCAGGGGCTATATTTTGTTGTTTGCTTAGTTTTTAGCACATATTTTTTTGAAATTCCATGACTACTTTGAAAAATCATGGCAAAAATATTAAGGCAGAAAATTCTGGATGCAGGTTTTTAACTTCTATTGGGTATCTCCAGAGTCTGTTTAAAAAAAAAAAGAGGTTGGCCTTAGTATGATCAGTTTTTTTTTTAATGTGCATCACAGACTCCCTGAATTCTTTGGTCCTCAATTTTGCTGAGTTAGATGAGGAGCAGAAGTTTCCATTTTCCCTGTATACAAGCAGTGGTTTGTAGAAGGGGAATTTTGTTGTTGTATTTTAATCTCCGGGGATCCTAAAATCCAAATTGCTTCGTGACCAAACTCTTGACAAAGCACAGCTACGCCTGAGGAAATTTGGAAGTAGAAGCTTTTTGCCCTCTGCAGTGGTCCACATCCTACAAAATGAGCTCTTGGAAGAAATGCAAACATCTGGATAAGTTCCCGTCCCTTTGCAAAGTGGCTAGCAAAGAATGAAGAGCATCTAAGGCAGATACAGAAGAGTACAATTCCTTGGCATTGGCTTGGCTGAGAGGCATCAGATGTAAACATGCAATTAGCTATCTCATTCCAATGCTCTTATTATAATCAGTGAGTCATTTTAGCCCTTTAGTCAGAGACAACTTCCTTCTAAAATCCTATAAGAGAGAGCAGTTGCGAGGTTGCTAGTTCTCCTCTACTTGGCATCAACATGGACTCAACTGGTAGGTAATAGCGCCCATCCACTGTTGCAATATTCCAGTGTTTAAATCCATTTTTTCCCCTCAACTTTGTCAACTTTAAGAAGCGTGGACTTCAACACGGTCTGAAGACCTACCTATTTGAGCAAGCCGGCCTGGCCTGATGGGGGATGTGCTGGGTTTTTTATTGGGGATTTTTAATATTATTCTACTGTTTTTAGCTCGGGCTCTTATTTAATTCTTTTTTAATTTTTGTATTCTGTACTTTTTATGTGCCCTGTTCACCACCCTGAGTCCTTTGGGAGAAGGGCAGTATACAAATATAATAAATGAAATGAAATGAAATGAAACTTCCAAAATTCCGCAACTAGCCAGACTAGTAAAGCTTTCTGCAGCCTTTGATTCTGGAGGCAGTAAATATCCATTAGTATAAGTATCCACTGACAGGTTGGTCCTTGTAGTCACTGACTCTGAAAACAGTTAATTGCCAGTGGCATGGACTGTGTGAAAAATGTATCTTCTTCCATCGGTCCTGAATATTCCTGCATTTAGTTCTAGTAGACACCTTCAGTCACAGCACGCAAAAAAGAACATGCCGTACATTATGTGCCTTTATCATATCGGTACTTACTCTCCATTACTCCATTCTAAAAAGTTTGCTGCATTTTTTCCTCCCTTGCAGAGCAGCTGTTTCCAGCCTGTAAATCGTATGTTTTATCCACATTTATGCAAGGCCTTTATTATATCAGTCATCTTTATTCCCTTTCAAGTGCATAACCCAAATGAAAAAAAGAAAAACATCCCTGGTCTGCAAACACACGGCACAATCATGGGAAACACACCATCTTCCAGTCATTTTTCCAGTGATGATGATGATGATGAGATGATGTTACCCATTCAGTCATGTCCGACTCTTGGGAATTCTCCGGGCCAGGTCTCTCCATATCTTCCAATCTTACACAGCTTTTTTGAGTTCTGTGCTCTGGCTGGTGTCAGCTTTGATGGTGTCCAGCCACCATGTTCTTTGGCAGCCTGGTTTCCTTTTACTGCTAACTCTTCCAAACATAATTGCTTTCTCCAATGAATTTCCCCACATAAGATGCTGTTTCCTGATTTTTTTTCCTTCCAGTATACTCCAGGACTTGCTTGTTAGTCACTTTTGCTCTCCAAGGAATACACAGGAGACTTCTCCGGCACTATGGCTCAAACGAGTTGATTTTCTTCCTGTCTTGCTTTTTTAAGGTCCAACTTTCACAACTATAGGTAGCTACGGGGAACACAGTAGGGTGGCCAAGCCTACATTCGGTTGTTAGGCTGATGTCCTTGCTTTTACAATATCCCCCCCCCCAATGTTCCCAAGAGCATACCATCAGAACAGGCTGCCATATTTCCTTACCATCTTCCAAGTTGTTGCAAGATCAAAAAAGTTCTGGAACTGAGTACAGAATGTCCAATAAGCTTAATGCCGCCTTTGAAAACAAAACATATCTCCAGCCTCCCTCCTCTGCTGATGTTAGGCCCCTGCAAAACTGTGCTCGTAAAGACTGAAATAAAAAAAGGTGACAATCAGGAGCTTTCAAGGATAAAACTCACCCCTTTCATATTGTGTTGTAAACTGTGAATTGGTGCAACAGTTACAACAGGCATTGGCATCTTTACAAACCAGATACACTGTGTGAAGATGATCGTGTCTGTGCTGATAACTCTCTTTTCCACCTCTTCTTCCTCCGTTCGTACCAGGAGAATACAGCAAAGTTATATGCAACCCACCAGTCATGTCTAACAGCCATAGTTCCTGCTCAATTTTCAGAGTTCCCAGCTGTGCTCAAATACATTCTGTTGCAATCTGATATGTTGAATTTAAATATATACCAGTTACGGAACTTCCCCACCAGAGAATTTGTTCCAATGGTTAGTTAGCTTCATCTTTTATATAACATAAGGCAAAACTCTCTAGCTTTAGTTCCAGACAGTGGATCATGTTCTGTCTTTTGTCCTCTTCAAACTTCTTCAAGCATTTCTCATCTTCTTTCACTACATGCCCTCCTTGCCTCTACTAAAGGAGAATATTTGGAGCTCAGCGTTGAAATGAGTTCCTTGAGCTTGGTTGTTTTCTTGCAGATGTTTCATTACTCAAACTAGGTAACATCATCAGTGCTAGAAAGGAGTGGGGTTTGTTGAATGAAAGAGAAGAATGGGAGGAGGAGGAGGAGGAGGAGGAGGAAGAGAAGGAGGAGGAGGAGGAGGAGGAGGAGGAGGAGGAGGAGGAGGAGGAGGAGGAGAGTAACTGTAGAGTCCTTGGTGTTCCCTGAGTGTGGTTGTTTTCTTGCAGATGTTTCAATACTCAAACTAGGTAACATCATCAGTGTGCTAAGACCCCTCCTTGATCCATTCTGGCTACATCTCATAAGCTGCTATCTAGAATGAGATGTGAACATTTTTAAAACAGGACTCATCATTGCAACTTACAATCAGCAAAGCTGTAAGCTCTTCTAGTTCAATCTGTGTTTACCTCTTTAAAATAACATTTGGGATTGTGAGGATGGTTTAAAAAATATGACCACATTGTCTCTGTCATTGGAGCATACTTCCCAATAACTGTTTCATAAGGTTGTTCTCTTTGCTTTCTCTCTTAGGTTTGTTTTTTAAGGAAAACTATCTATTTAAAAGCATATGGTGTGATTTAAAAAGCAGTAGCCATCATCTGCAATGCAGGTGTCATTTTGTATCTTAGCCTCAAGGAGAAATGTCCTTCTGATTATTATTATTTTTAAATAATACCCAAGCTGAAATTCACATGCAGTAGTGATGGCAACGGTGTCACTTATAGTGGGAAGTAGCTTTGTGTTATCAAAAGCACTTCTGAGATCTCTACCTAAAAAAAGGCAACAAAAGTTTGGAATGTGCTAGAAAAATGGATGACTGCTGCAAGTTAGTGTTTCCCAGAATATAGAAAGAAACTTGATAGGAGGGAATGAGAAATCTCATAGATTGCAAAATGCCAAATGCCAAAATGCAACACATCTTCCCCATCCTGATACCCACTAGGAATATTGGGTTACAAATTCCATCCTGCACAATTGTCAGCTGATACTCCATGGAAATGAGATGGAATGAATTTAAGAAGGGAACAACAAATATTTTAAATTGACTTTATGGAATGAATGAACACAGTGAAAAACTTTCAGCCGGATGTTTTGGGACTTCAAGTCTGGTAGGCTGAGATTTTTGGAAATTAGGACACCAGATTGGGAAATGTGTTGTGAGAACTGAAGACTTGCAAGCAGGCTTTCACTTTCCTCAATGAAATGTTGTCAGTTATAAGTAAATTAGTGTTTGTCATTACTCTCAGAGTAAGTCTGTTAAGTTGCTTGTCTCCCATCCTGCTCCCATCTGTTTCTTAAGCCATCTTCAGACATTCCAAGCTAGGATGCAGTAGATTGGCAACAGGGCTGGGTTGGTGCTGAATCTAAGCACAAGACAGCTTATTGATCATTCTCCTGCTTCTTGACCTTCTCTGTGCAGCAAATGAAAGCCTCACCAGCTGACTCCTGTGTGGACAATTCTATTGGGGCCCTGCTTCTTTCATTTAAATTAGCAAGATTCTGTTACCATACTTAAAATAAAAGTTGGTGCTTTTTGTCTGGACTTCTTCAAAGGACTTGGTAGAAGACATAATTATATTAACCGAAAAACCCAGGTGAAAACTCAATCTATATTTCCTGGCTTTTGGCAACAGTGCAATAAGGAGAATATACTTCTGCAATAAGTAGAATAAAAAAATTTGGCCCTGTTGAGAGGCTAAGATCACAGATAGGAGCATCCACCACCACCTTTAAAAGAATGGTTCTGGGTGGAAACTTCAAACTACAGAGGAGTAAAGTAGCCTTGCCAAACAGATGCCCCTCAGATATACCAGATGGTCGTCCCCTTAATTCCAAATCAACATGGCTAAAATAATCCAAAACTGATAATATCAGATTATTAAAACTGGAATAAACCTAACCAGCAAAATGAATGAAAATGTAGCTGCTCTCTGTTTGCAACAAGGAGTGTTTGCAGACAGACCTTGCCTCTAACATTCCCATTGCATGCATGTTTTCAAAGAGTTGTCATCACTTCAGCATCTAAATCACACTTTATTGAAGCAAGCATCCATGGTTTCTGGCAAAGAATCTTGCTGGTTTGTGCCTGATCAAAGACATGGGGATTGGACTCCAGATCAATGAAAAGAGCTATATGATGCCATGTGATACTTATTAGCTGCAGGTGGAGATTTTCCCTCACACCTCTTATATGACCCATAGAGGTGTTGCTACCATCATACCCAGCAAGGAAATAAGGTTTTATGTAAGCGGGGGATGGGGGGGGATAGGCAGAGAAATGTGGACTTATTGTCACGGCAGTCCATTTTCTTTCTTCTTCTGCATAGAATTACTCCTATAAGCTAACTGGGATTTTGCCATTTGTATGATATTTCTTTCTTAAATGTATTTCTGTGCCACTCCAATCAAAGGACTCTTGGCAATGTACACAGAAAAGATTCAACATAAAATTACAAAATAGAAATACAATAATATAGCAGTGTTGCGGTAAAACCACACACACGCAGACAAAAATAAAAACAAAATGGTGACATCAAATCAGGGAAAGGGTATTTGAAACAGCTCAGGCATGCTGGCTGAGGAATTCTGGGAGTTGAAGTCCACAAGTCATAAAAGGGCCACGTTTGAAGACCCCTGGTCTAAACCAGCATCTTAAGCTGACCTCCAAACCAATTGGTAAACAATACAGGTTCCACAAAAACAGTGTTATATGTCTCTCATGCCACTAGTCAAAAGGTATGTGGGCCATTGTATGTTGGGCCAGACCCAAGTAAAGTGCATTACAGTAGCCTCATTGAGTGGTGTTGAGGGTATGAATTCCTATAACCAAGCCCTCCTGTCCCAAATAAAGCATTATGTAGATACACATGGAAGAGTGTGTTGGGAATAGCTATAGGATGAACATAGGATCCAAGGGTAGAAAGAGAAGGCTCCGTTGGACCCAGGGACTGTTTTGAAATGACAACCTTTCATTAGAAGCAAAAATACAAGCAAATTGAGCATTCTATAGTGTTTTGAGGCATAGCCTCAAAAGCTTCTTGCCGACCAGAAGGGTGTCTCTGATGCTTGGGGAGATGCTTTTATTTTATTTTATTTTACTTGGGGAGGGCACGCAGATGTGGAACAGGCAGGAGAATGAAAGCCCTTGGTCTCCAATCAAACATTTTGTAATAATCACTATTTCTGTTTATAGTCAGTTGGGCTGGACCATGGCCAACCATGTGGATTTTCAATGCAGTCAAGTTCACAAACACCAGAAAAAGTACTCAGGAATTAGTTGCATACCTACTTATATGCTTTGTTTGTTTATGGTTATTAAACAGCTGTTTGGTGTGGCTTTTATCATACTCGTTTGTTGTGTAAACAGTAAATGCGTAACAGATGGATTTTTTTATTTAAAAAAAAAGCTTTATTACAGTTGCAGGTCTTTTAGTGGGCTCTCAGTTGTTTCCTATCCATGTCATTGACCAGACTTTGGTTGGTTTTGCTTCACTGGTATTGCACTATGTTGGATTCTTATGCCATTTCTCTGAACCAAGTTTGCGGAATGTGTATGAATAGTTAAGATTAGCAGGAGAGAACCCGGCCAAATCTTATTTCAGGGTAATATGGGATCTTATCAAATTTCATTGACATCTGCCATAGCAAAATTGATTGAAATATATGGGATTTTTTCTTCTGAGTGGATGTATTTTAAACTATTCTGCACCGATAGCAAAACTGCTCTTTATAATTAATTAATAACCCTGCAAGGAATGGCTAGCCAATGATCTATTCTATGCCATCAGTCTTATTGAAAGGATCTGCAGGGATCTTTCTTTTGTTCCCGGTGGGTCATCCCTCTATAATGGCAATAAGGTGGCAAGCTACCTTCACGATTTCACCCAAAATGAAAAGAAAGAACAGATTATTATTGTGTATCATATAATCGTCACTGGAATCACACAGTCCTTGGCCCTATTTTGTCCAACAACATCATACCACCCAGGTTCACGAGTTCCACCCTTGCAAAACTCAACAGCTAAATTATGCCTAATATTGCAGAGAAACTGGGGAGCCTGACTTGTCATTAGCCAATAATCTCACCCAGGACATTGGAAGATGGCACTATACTTGCCCTATGCTTTCTGAGCTAGCCAATTGTCCTCAGAAGATCCAGTTCTGTCATAAAGCTTGAAAAAAAGTTTCAGCAGACAATCCAGTCAGTTTTTGGGGGATATAAGAGGCTAGTTTGGCATTTTATTTTCCTTAGGCCATGAAAAAGCTATGTCAACTCTACAATGAAATTAGCTGGAGCCATTTTCCCTTCATTTTCGGTTGCCACAAAATTGGGATGGGGGGGGGACGAGTGTTTTATTGTAGACATAACAATAAATTGTTCTGTGGGAACCAAGGTCATTTCTGCCTGCATTTTGGCGGGCTATAACTTTAGTTAGAAAGCCTGTACGTTAATTGGGGAGTGTGATTTATGACATACTACTAGGGTGGAAAGTTTCACTTTGTAACTTTATATCCTTGGGAGGGGAGTGTTTCAGTCTTGAGTTCATTTTTGAACTTGCGGATATTATGCAGCCAAATAAATATGTTCTTTAAGGAAACTTTTTGGCCTTGGAGTTCTTTTTGCTGGTCTCATCTATCGGAAACATGACAAACTATTTGGGAGGCTCTTCACGTAGGGTTCAGGTTGTCCTGCTACAGAAGACCATAAAGACAATCCAAAATAGCAGCTTAGCTTATCCCAGTTTTCTACTTGATAATGATTAAATGTTCTGTCTTAAAGAAAATCAACCTTAACTGTTCTTTGGAAGGAGTCTGAGAGACAGGGCATTATAGGGGAGCTGGCGTGCTATGGTCCTTGGGGTTGCAAAGAGTCAGACTCAACTTAATGACTGAACCACAACATCTTCTATCTCTTCTTCAAGAAGGAAAAGTGACCTTCCCACACAGAATTTACCTGTGATCATTCTGGGCTCTAAAACAGAACTCAAGCTTGGCCAACGTAGACCTGAAAAGATAAACAACTCTAGTTTGCTGTGAAGGAGCTGAAGAATTTTGTTGAAAGTTTCAAGCATCTTTGTCCAATTTTATTCCAAGACAGGGGCTTCTAGGGGAATAAAAATACCCTTCCTCTTCTTTCTCATTTTCTCTCTCATGTTTCTTTTTTCCCCTGGAGGAAAAAAAATGGGTCTCATCCTCCGAGCTGCAGCAAGAGTTGGCCTCTGACCCTTTTCAGACACAACGAAGGTGTCTACCCTGAAAGACAAGCTTGTGTTGAGCAGCCCAAATGAATAAAGCATGGGAGAAGGGAGGGGGGGATGTTTTATCCAAAACACATGTTTTTGCCACTATTCTAGTTATCTGGAATATTTCCTGCATGTTTGTTGCCACGGCAACTGGCCCCGCATGAAAGACCTATTTACTAGGCTATAGGATAAGAAACAGCCATGTGTTGCCAATTTTAGAGTGCTCTCTCTCTCTCTCTCTCTCTCTCCCCAGCCTCTTACATGCACACATACACACACACACACATCATTATACGGTCCCCTCTGTTGCATTCCTGGATGGTATAGAGCCTAAAACCCCAAGATGAGTGCCATCTCTCCGCTTCGCATCATTCTCCAGTAATTTTGTTTTCTCCTTGAGTGAGGTTTTTTTGGCTCCATGTGGATAGGAACTGGGCAAGAAGCCACACTGGGATGGGGTGGGTGGGTTTTTGCTTTGGAGGAAATGTTAAGAACTGTCTGGTGCCGTAGAGGCGTGATTTGAACGGGGGAAGCTCCAAGAGTGGAGAGCAATTTACCGATTGAGCCGGAGGTAAGTGATCCCTTGCGCTCTTGCGTGGCAGAGCCGGGGGAAGGCAAATCCTCTCCCGGGTCTCCATCCTTAGCATTTTTCTCCAATGATCTTTACTCAGCAAGCCCATTTGGCCACCTAATTTTGGCAACTTTCTCCTTGCTGCTTTCCCGCTTTCCTTGTGAAGCGAGCAGCTTGTCAACAACCAAATCTGTAGGAAAATATGAACTGCATGTGCCGTCTGCAAGGAGAAATCTGAACCCCAAGTGGCTTTTATGTTCACTGGAGGAGGGAATATATTTCTAAGAGTATCAGAATCTTAATCAGGTCTTTTTGGAAGGGGCAAAAGAAGGAGATGGAAAACGGTGTTGGGACTCCTTTAGGAGACCTCAGAAATGGACATTTGATCAGGGCTGTTATTACATTCTAAGCATCCTCATCACAATTATTCTCTGAGAAGGTCCTGGAAATTGACTAGGGAGTCCTCAAGAGACTCTCTGGTAACATAAATGAAGAGGTACATGCCAAACAGAGTAGAGTTTTGTCTGCTGCCTGTTGGATTCGAAAAAGCTGCTCCTCAGCGAATCCAAGCCCTCAAGGAGACATCTGCAACCTAAAATTGGCAGGTGTAAACCCGCCGGGGGTATTGCAGTAATTAAAAACAGCCCAGGTAATTTGCCTGGATTAATTATCCTAATAAAAGGCAAATGTTTTTTCCACCTCCCCACCCTGCCCAATTTTCCTTCCCCGGGTGAATTAGAATAAATCTGGAGATAAAGGGAGTATGGAGGGGTGTAATTTATTCCTGAAAAGGTGTGACGCAAGCAGTGATTGTCCTGAAACTGACTCACAGGGTTTTGCAGAGAGAATTTGGTGTTTTCCAGAAGACAGAGGGCAATATCAGCTTTGTTAAGTCATGTAATTAAAAATAGTAGGTAGGGTTAGTGTGGGCTGTGTGTGATCCCAAAGACATAAATATGCTACAGAGGCATGTTATCCAAACTTTTACTGCATGTGGGTCTAGAGCATGGGTGTCAAACTCACCACATCCCATGACGTATTGTGACTTTTTTTTTCATTGTCGGAGCTGGGGTGGGTGTGGCCTCTGCATGATGCAACTGGCCCGTGGGCCAGCAGTTTGATAACCCTGGTCTAGAGCAATCCAAACAAATGCAGTTGAATTGAGTTTAAAAGCAATGACTGAGAAAGAAGGCAATCCCAGAATGGACCATCTAATCATATGATACAGGGAGTGCAACTAAGCAGTGGCTTTGGGCTTGGAAGGAGCTGGTTGGCTTTGCAAATACTAAATTAAGATCAAAGTCACTTGGTTGTTCTGCTCAAATTGGGGTCTCCAGCAAT
Organism: Vipera ursinii; assembly: GCF_947247035.1. Classification (NCBI taxonomy): domain Eukaryota; kingdom Metazoa; phylum Chordata; class Lepidosauria; order Squamata; family Viperidae; genus Vipera; species Vipera ursinii. Next base: position 17,276,847 of record NC_139519.1, on the reverse strand, counting down.
CCAGATAACTAATGCTCCTCTTTTTACTGATGATTCCAGGCACTGATCAAGGGCATTTGTGGGCACAAGTCATACACTGTGTACATGAACCAAAGATTCATTTGTTAAAAGTGCAGCTAATACAATGGATGGTGTTGTGTTCTGGGTTCTTTGCAAGCAGGAGACGAGGCGAGAGAGTTCAGGCAGGAACATGCTTTATTGAATACAGGAACTGAACTGGCAACCAAGGCTTCTACGCAGCTATTTATACTGCTGGCCACTAGGCGGTGGCCAATAGGTTTGAGGGGACTTATTCCCTCCCTAGAGCCAACCAATGGTCATCCTGGAGACTGCCTGTCTGAGGAGCCAGCGACCGTTACACAGACTCCCTGATTAAGCAATCTCAAACAGCATTCAAAGACACGTGGTACAGTTCAAGTAAAACAGGCCCAATACATTACAGATGGATTCATGCATTATTGAGTTGTAATGCACGTGATCTTCTTGTCATTGGCCAAGCTGCCTGGGGCGGTGGTTGAGCAACCTAAGAACATGCAGAGGTCTTGTAGATCTTGCCAATAGGCCATTAATCCAATAGTCTGTGTCTCAAGGGGCCACCTCATGAATTCAGGAAGCTCATAAACATGGATAGGAGACAATCCTTCATCCCCTCTGGAGGGCTTCTTGGTTTTTTTTAACAGAATAAAAGAGTTGGAAGGGACCTTAGACATTTTCTAGTCCAACCCCCTGCTCAAGCAGGAAACCGTATCACATTTTAGAAAGATGGCTGTCCAATCCTATCTTAAAAACCTCCAATAATGGAGCACTCACAACTTCTGGAGGCAAGTCACTCCACTGATTAATTGTTCTATCAGTCAGGAAATTTCTCCTTAGTTCTAGATTGTTTCTCTCCTTGATTAGTTTTCATGCATTGCTTCTTGTCTTGCCTTCTGGTGCTTTGGAAAATAAATTGACCCCCTCTTCTTTGTGGCAGCCCCTCAAATATTGGAACACTGCTATCATGTCGCCCCTAGTCCTTCTTTTTACTAGACTAGACATACCCAATTCCTGCAACCATTCTTCATATGTTTTAGCCTCCAGTCTCCTAATCGTCTTTGTTGCTCTTCTCTGCATTCTTTCTTTCTTTCTTTCTTTCTTTCTTTCTTTCTTTCTTTCTTTCTTTCTTTCTTTCTTTCTTTCTTTCTTTCTTCATATTTTTTACATTGTCATAACCAAAACTGACTGCAATATTCCATGTGTGGCCTTACCAGGGTCTTATAAAGGGCTACTAACACTTCACGTGATCTTGATTCTAGATTTTCTTTGGCTTCCAACCCCCCAAACCTATTGAATGATTATTCCATTTGTTACTCATACAATCAGTTCACCTCATAATGTGGTTATCAGGATGTTCAGTCCATTGTAATCATATTGTTACCGTTTCCTGCCTTTCTCCCACCCACAGAGAAAAATTCTACATCTTTAATAGCTTCATGAAAGACAGAGATACAGGAAGTGATGCTTCACCCATCCTTGTGTTTCCACGCTGGAAAAAGTCCTGCTATTTATTAGGTTTCTGTTCTTCAGGCAGAAATTAAGACCACCATAGATCGGCCAAGGGACACAATAAAAAATGGAGGGTGAACTTGGGAAAACCAGGAAATGTAGTGAGGTTCAATCAGAAACAGGTAGAATTTCCCTTGAGTACTGATTTCATTTCAGAAGGACCAGTCTAGGTCATCATAATAGTCTTTCTAGCTTGCATTAGCAATATGTACCTACAGCTGGGCTCCCCTACTGAGGAAAAAAAAACACATTCCTCATATTTTCATATGGATATGAAGGGACTGTTTCCATACCTTTAGCCAGAACAATGCTTCAAGCCATTTCTGAAGAAGCAAACTGCCCAAAACATTCATTTTGGCATGTGCACCCTGGCAACAGCACAGCGTCCTGCCACGTGCCAAGGAAAACAGCTCTTGACATTGCCTTACAAAAATAAATGCCCACATTTGCTTGCAGTATGAAATAACTTGAATATTAAAAAAAAAGAAACGGAGGCCCAGTCACAGGGCTGGAATAAGAAAAGGCACATCAGCAGGATGTCTGAGGCCGATGGAAAAAGGAGGAGGGGGAATGTGCATTTTTGAAGCTGTTGACTCTTGACTCAATCAGTAAGCAAGCAAGAAGGAGAACCACTGTCAGGCTTCATCCATTTTTAAAAAAACGTTTAGCTGCAGTATTTAGTGAAATGAGAGATGGCATCCTTCAAGAGACCCCGCAGAGGCCTCTGAAATTAACTGGTGAGTTGAGGATGGGTACAATTTACTCGGCTGAGTGAAACAGATGAAAAACAGGGCAGTTAGTTGACCATCCACCATGCATGCAGGCTGACCAAATTATTCTGGCACCAGAAGCTGAAAATACTCCCTGGGATTATTAAAAGCTCCCTGGGACCAATAAAACAATGTATTAAGTAAAACTGCTACTATGCTTTAGTGGCCCTAAATATCACGGAAGAAAGAGGCTGGCTTGGTTTTTTGAAATGTCAGTGCTGCAGAGTTCCTAATGTATCAACCTAGCAACGATCTAGGTTGCTGTTTTTTTGTTTTGTTTTTTTTTTAGGAAATTCTGCACCCCCTATGTCATAGTGTGGACATGTAACCTTAACCCTCACGTAACTAGAGATATTAGCAGTGGTGGGATTCAAATATGTGGATGCTGCTTCCGGAAATTAGTTATCGGTTCTGCCGAAGTGGAGCGAACCGGCTGAATCCCACCACTGGATCTTAGGGTTTAAATGCTGTAACCCAACTGGAATGTAAAACGGTTCCCAGTCTGATTTCTGTTCACTCCTGCCTCCTAGACCGCACGATGCAGATATCCAACCACCTGAATCCAGATTGAAATATATTCTGAGAATAGAAGCTCTTTATGGTCATTGTTGATGGGCACCAGGCAAGAGAGACCATGAATTTTAGTCCTCCTTACCTTAAATCCTAAGCCTGCTGGGTGACTTTGGGATAGCCACTCACTCTCTCAGCCCCAGGAAGAAGGAAATGGCAAGCTATTTCTGAAAACGTCACCAAGAAAACTGGAGAGGTTGTCCAGATAGCCACCAGGGATCAAGAGTAACTTGAAGGCACAATATTATTTATTCATGATGTCATAGAACAGGATATAGAACCACTGGCTTGGCAGATGTTGAAACCCAGCCTCCAACAAACCCAGATTTCATAGCTAGTGATGAAAGATGCTGAAGTTGTATTTTACTAACATGTCACAGACTCCCCAGCCTTGCTATACAAAATCCCTAGGTTTACAGGTTATGTCACTGACTACTAGTTGTTGGAGAACAACAGAATAGGAGTAGTAGGATCTTCTTCCTGTGGACTACAGAATAGGAGTTGTAGAATCTTCCTCTTGTGGACTATATAGAGGTGTCTGAATGGCTTAACAAAAGGTGCTTTTCAAATATGTTTGAAATAATTCCTCATCAGCACAGTTGTCCAAGTGCATCTGAATAGCACCAGTTTGGGAAGATAATTCTGATGTTTTTTTTCTGAATCAAGGCATGCATACGAATAGGTAACTTGATGTCAGGAGACATTTGTGCAAGTGGATATCTCTGAATATTGTTTTGACAACCATGGAACAAAGGTGAGCTGCAGTGTAGCAATTAATGGGGTTGTTTTACAGGTTGGATGTGGGAATATCTGGATTTTCATTTAGTGTGAACTCAACAGGAAAAGAATTTGCTCATAGACCTCTGAAGAACATCTTTGCAGAATGTAGACACCTGATATATTCACCCTTGAAGGGTTTTGGTGAACACTTAATGGAGGTTGAGCATACTCTACTACAACCTTTTGTTGAGGGTCCATTTGCACTCCACTTTCAATTCTCGCTATGACTACAACCACTTTAGATGTTTGTGGATTTAAACAAATGGGTGGGTGTGAGGCAATCGTGGGTCACTTGAACTGAGAGAAACCATAATTTTGCAAAAATTGGCAAGTTTTATAGCGAAGCTTGTAACCCAGCAGTGTTATAAACTGGGGTTATTTTCAGATTTATATTTCTCAGAAGTGTTGTTAAACATTTACAAATGCTGTTTCAGTTTTCAAGAAGGTTAGAAAAATGCTGTCATAAAACATAACAATATCCTTGGGAACCTCAGTCAGGTATCAGATTTTGCACTTCATCCGGTGTGCAGAATATTCTTGGAATCAGCCCCCATTTTATAGGTGTTTGAAGCAAGCCTAGATCCAGGTTTAAGCAAGCATTATCACAAGGGTAGTAGAATTTCCCACTAACCTCTAATAGGTTCACAAATAATCATATTGTCTCTGTGCATTAACAACTCTTAAAGGGACATTCCTTCCTCTGCTGAATAGAATCAAAAGCATGTGAAGTATTAGTACCACTTTATAAATCCTTAGTAAGACTACACCATGAATGCCACTTCCAGTTTTGGTCACCACATTACAAAAAAGATGTTGAGACTTTGGAAAAAGTGCAAAGAAGAGCAACTAAGATGATTAAGAGCCTAGAGAAAAAAACATATGAAGAAGGGTTGCAAGAATTGGGTATGGGCAGTCTAGAGAAAAGAAGGACTAGGGGTGACATGATAACAGTATTCCAGTATTTGAGGGACTGCCACAAAGAAGAGGGGGGTCAAAGCACCAGAAGGCAAGTCAAGAAACAATGGATGGAAACTAATCGAGGAGAGAAGCAACCTGGAATTAAGGAGAAGCTTCTTAACAGTGAGGACAATTAACCAGTGGAACAGCTTGCCACCAGAAGTTGTGGGTGCTTCATCTCTGAAGGTTTTTAAGAAAAGACTGGACATTCACCTGTCTGAGATGGTATAGGTTCTCCTGCTTGAAGAGGGGGCTGGACTAGAAGACCTCCAAGGTCCCTTCCAGTTGTATTCTGATTGATTGAATTCTGCTTTTGTGCTGTGTGGGAGAGCAAGACAGCAGTTTGTGATCATCGTGCCAGGGATTGGGGTGCCCAGACGACCAGGCCCTTGTTTATAATAACAGTGAGATGTGTGTAGTAAAAGCAGCCTATAAAAGGCAATGCAAGCTGAAGGTTGTAGAAGAGAAATATAAACATGCAGCTAAAGGTTACAAGTATCTATCCAGGGCTGTGAAAAAAAATGGGTGTGAAGCTCAGAAGTGGAACAGAGGCTGAATATGTCTTGTTGGACAGAATTGTGAACGTTGATGCAAGAGTTCATGTCAATATTCAGAATACAACAATATTAGGAATTAGTATTGTAGCCTCTCAATTTGTCTCTATGAAACCTGTGACGGAATCTCAGCTTTGTAAAATCTGGGGTAGATTGGCAAAAAGTTCTTAATTCCACAGAAACAAGTGTTTTTCATCTGATAGATATCTAGATGGATAGGAAATAGATATAGATTGCATAGAGAGAGAGAGAGACAGACAGACAGACAGACAGACAGACAGACAGACAAATAGATGACTGACAGATATATACATACATATACATATACACACAGAGAGAGATGCTTGCATGTTTTTGAAATCGAGGTTCAAAATATAATTACCCAAATTCTTGGGATCAGATAGTATTCATAATCCATATGAGTAAAACAGAAGGCAGTGAGTACACAAATATTCTATTCATTCTTAAAATCAGAGTATTAAAATGATCAAGACAGCTAATCAGCCACAACAGCACAGAACAGCCAGAAGACTTCACCACCCTAATTAATAAACAGCATCTTGAGATGTGTATTAAATATTGTATCTCACTTTATGATTTAAAAAGCTTTCCAGATTTCAAACTGTGCTCTGTGGGACAGACTGTCCAGTCCACAGCTGGTTTTCAGACCAAAAAGAACAATAAGAAGGGAGAGCAACAGAGGCCTCAAATTTTGTTCAACACAACTTAGCTCCTGGAGAAGCAATCACACAGCAGGTATCCGGTCACTAGGTCACAAATGTCCCCCTGTTGTGAGAAGCATTTTTAACTCTCTTAAAATGTCAGTAGTGGTTTCTAAATTTGCAACTGTACATATAGGTTAGCATATATATAAAACGTTTAGCTAGGATGTTTTAGAACTTTTATTAAATATCATAGTGACCGGATTTGCGCATATAGCTAATCTGCAGTTTATGACCAGTCACTTAGTGGTCTGTTCAAAGTTATGACAGACCTCCCCAGAGCTACTTATGAACTAGTTTTACAGTTCAAACAGCCACCACCATCCCCCTAATTATGTGATCACATTTTGAGTGCTTGGTAACCAGCCTGCACTTACGGTGGTTACATTTAACGACTGCTGGAAAAATGGTCATAAAATTGGGTATGGTCATATGATGACCCACTTAATGACTGCCATGAATTACAACCATAATTGTGGGCTCACTTACAGCGATAAGCCAAGGACTGCCTACACAATTGGGCCATCGTAATTGGGCTTGCATAACATACTAAGCTATAAACAAACTACATCCTAGGTTAGTGTCGTGGGAATTTTGAGTGTTAAAACATATCCAATGCAATAATGACCACATCACCATTGATTTCCATTATCTGTAGCAAGCTGCTGCATTTTTATGACTTCTTATGGTTTATATCCCACCTTTCCAGGAGAAAAGGAAGTCCCGCCCTTGAGAAATTGTTGAAATTTTTCACTTTTCCCTAGAAAACAATAGAGCAATTATCAATGTCCACCCAATTTCTCTTGACCCCAAATTTAGAGGGGCATTTTCAAAGGCTATTTTTGTGGGGTATTTTGTGGTCTCTGGGCTTGGTGTTTTCCTTGCAGACATTTCATTACCAAACTGGGTAACATTTGCCCAGTTCTAAATCTATTCATTATGTTTTAATGACAATGATATAATTTATGCAGTGGGGTCGGGGGTTAGTGGGGTCAGAGAGATGTTACATTTCAGATCAGTCTGGAACCAGGCTACTGGATTGGAGGTTTCATAAGTTTTTGAACTCCCCTCCAGATGCTATATCCCCCATGGGCTGAAACATCCAAGCATCCTTTGAATCCTTCATTAGATCACCTGGACATTCAGAGCTTCCTATTATTTCTTGTTCAAGAAACTGCCATTAAAATGCCACAGATGCGGGTATCTGAAAGACAGGAGGCCTTCCCTGAGGTCCGAATTGCACAGCACAGGTGTTGAGCCTCCAATGGAATTTCTCCAAATTGACACCAATGTTACCCAGAGGAGCACCTGCCATCATTTGCCCAACAAACAGCACAACAAGCAGCCCTGAAGCCATCTACTAGGTCAAAACCTGACCTCTAAAGATGCAGCCACACAGGCTGGAATGTGTTTCCACAGCAACCTGTTGTGTCTGGATTTTCCCCCCCCTCCCCACTTAGCAAGGGGGACAGTTTATGTTTTGGCAGCCAACGGAGCAGCCTGGGAGTGTAACTGGATCCACCCGTGGAATTAAAGCAATAGTCTGCATTGTTTAAGAAGTTTGATGCATAGGGTGAGAGGAGGAGAGGGCTTGACGTTCAAGGCTGAGCCTCAGAAGCAAGGGCTGAAAGTAGAAGGACACCTGTCTGCATGGCTTGGAAGCTGTTCTCCTGGATCATTTGTGGTCTAATGCCTGGCTAGATATCAGTAGGAGAAAACTGATGAGTGGCAAAGTCAAGCTGCAAAGCACTACAGTAGTGCAGTAAACAGGAGGATTTGTGCACATTCAAGACCCAAATAAGGACACCACCATGTTTATCAGCCTGGGAGAAAACCTATATCTTAGATCTTATATCTTCTATAGATTACAATCTGTCTTTAGTAGGTGTTATGGAAGATGTGCTCATGGCCATTGTCTGCCCTTGAAATACTGAAGGGAAGATCCACTTCCAATATCTAAAGTATGTTTTCTCTTGTTTAACAGAGGCAGGGGAAAACTATTTGCACAGGATCTCCACTTGTGTAGCCAAGCGGGATTTATCATCTTGAGTAGCAAGAGCAGCTTTTTATGAGAAACATCACTTTTTTCTTCCCTCACCCCCCAGGAAGTTTAGCTTGGCACAAAAGCTTTTGGTCATCTGGAGAAATCTGATGCTTTGCTTTGAACTAAGGAAAATACGTGGAGACCAGCAAGTTCTGCTAATTGGTGTAGTAGGCCATGAATGGATTGATCCTTGGTTGAGGTTCCAGAGTCAAAGATAATAATAATAAGTAATAAATTAATAATGATAATATTTCAGACACAGCCACCTGGCATTGTGTAAAAAATACGACTTGCCTGTGTCCGAAAAGGTGTGGGAACATAGGGTGGAAAAAGTTATTGAGAATGAGAGGGTGAAGATCTTGTGGGACTTTCGAATACAGACACATCACCATTTGGAACACAACACGCCAGATATCACAGTTGTAGAGAACCGAAGCGTACAGATGATTGATATTGCTGTACCAGGAGATGCCAGAGTCGAAGAAAAAGAACTGGAAAAAATTACGAAATATCGCAACCTGGCCATCGAAACTGCACGATTATGGATGAAACGTGTAACAGTGATACCCATTGTCATCGGGGCACTGGGAACTATGTCCAAAAACTTTGCAAAACACATCAAGAAACTGCAGCTTCCTGCAATAACTCCATCAATGCTACAAAAAACTGTGCTACATGGAACATCTTACATTTTAAGGAGGTACCTGGTTGATACCTAGGATGCTGGCAGCAACCCATGTCAACCATCAGCGCCAGTCAATTTGAATGTTCAGTTGACTGAGGTTCATGTTTAATGAATAAAAGATAATAATAACAACAACAACAACAAAAGCAACAATAGAGTTGGAAGGGACCTTGGAGGTCTTCTAGTCCAGCCCCCTGCTCAGGAAGGAAACCCTATACCATTTCAGACAAATGGTTGTCCAGTCTCTTCTTTAAAACCTCCAATGTTGGAGCATTCACAACATCTGGAGGCAGGTTGTTCCACTGATTAATTGTTCCGTCAGTCAGGAAATTTCTCCTTAGTTCTAGGTTGCTTCTCTGCTTGATGGGTTTCCATCTGTTGTTTCTTGTCCTGCCTTCAGGTGCTTTGGAGATCTTTTGGAGTTTCTGGACTAGATAGTGGCACCAACCTCTATGCAGCTCAACCCACACCAGATATAGGATTCTTCTCCTCCTGCACTGAGCTCTGTATTTGTTTTGAAATAATCTCCAAAAAGTCGTTGATGGAAGCAGCTGAAGTAAGCAAAGTCAAATATTGCTGGGGGTGGAGCTGGCCTGAATCTTGGGAATTTAAGAAAGAAAACTAATGTGAAATGGAATAAGAATTCCATGTTGGATTCCTTAGCAGAATTGCCTGGCATCTCCTATATCCATTCTCCTCATTAACCAGCTGTTGTTCCAACTGGATGGTGGTCAAGACACAGACAAAGGGCACGGAAGAAAATCTTTGGAAGCACATCTGTCTTTAGCACTGCTGTTATAACAGCAATCTGGACACTTAAAAGAAGACATAGTCCAGGTGTGGGAAGGTTAAGGATTAACAAAAGAGATGGGGGAAGAGAGGGTTTGTTCCCAGGGTTACCAGGATGCAAACATGGCCCCAGAAATTCTGGACCTTAAAGATGCTTCAGGCAAGGAACAGCATCTTTAGAAATATTGTCTGCTGCCTTTTGGGTTTCATAGTGTGCCTGTTGAATAAATATTTCCTTTTCTCCACAGTGCAGTGACACTTTCATTGTTTCTTCTTCATAAACAAAAAAGCTAGATTTTCACCACTTTGTTTTTCTTGCCTCTTGTGCCAGGTTAAAGCCATACTAAAAGAACAAAAGAGAAGTGGTGGCTCAGTGGGTTAGGACGCTGAGCTTGTCGATCAGAAGGTCGGCAGTTTGGCGGGTCGAATCCCGAGTGCCGTGTAACAGAGTGAGCGCCTGTTACTCGTCCCAGCTTCTGCCAACCTAGCAGTTCGAAAGCACATAAAAATGCAAGTAAAAAAATAGGGACCACTACGGTGGGAATGTAACAGTGCTCCGTGCACCTTTGGCATCTAGTCATGCCGGCCACATGACCACGGAGACGTCCTCGGACAAGCGCTGGCTCTTTGGCTTTGAAACGGAGATGAGCACTGGCCCCTAGAGTCGGAAACGACTAGCACGCATGTGCGGGGGAAACTTTTCCTTTACCTTTTAAAAGAACAAAAATGCCAGAAGGAGCCTTTTATGAAACAGTCACACTGTCCTCGTCGTATCCAGAAAGATTTCTTCTTCTTTTTTTTCTTTTTAAAGGGCCTTTTATTTTACTTTATTTTTAAAATAAATGGTTGAGGAAAAGGATATCCCCCAGAGGTATCCATAAGAGTCAAGGTGAGGGTTGTGATTATGCAACCTTGCAACCTGCTCCCTTTTTACATGTATCACAGGACCAAACAATTTCATGGACAATTTTTCTTGTTTTCTTGGATCCTAATTCTTTACAAACTGATCACCTTGGAGAACAGCTGCAATTTTTTTCTTTAACCATAATTCTAATCCAACTAGTTTAGTTTAGTACTTCTTGGGGAATAGCTACTATTTCCCCCAAATCCAGTTGTAAGGTTTTTGATTAGCATGGTAGGTCAAGAACAGGGGTCTTCAAACTTGGCCCTTTTATGACTTGTGGACTTCAACTCCCAGAATTCCTTAGCCAGGCACTCTGGCTGAGGAATTCTGGGAATTGAAGTCCACAAGTCATAAAAGGGCCAAGTCTGAAGACCCCTGAATTGGACTATTGTGATTTACATGAATTATCTTTGGCTGATGTGTATTTAGAATGCTCTCATTTAAGATCGTTCCTCTATACATTTTGGAGAAGATTTGGTGGCTAGGAACTGACAGTTGGTAGGAAAAATTTGCAGGTAATCCTTGACTTACACCTGTAAGTTACAATGGACCACCCAAAAGCTACTTATGACCTAGTTCCGAAGTTCCAACAATTGGGACTGCTAAAGGAAAATCAGGTCGCTTATTTAATTGATCGATCTTCTGGATTTTAATGGAGGGTGGTCGTATAATGAGAAGCGAAATATCAAGGCATTATTTATTGCAATTTGGCATAGACCTTTAGGAAAAGATTGATAAAAAGCAGAGCATTTGAAAATCTCTCCTCACCATTACCAATACATGCATAGAGACAAAACAAGGGGTTTTTAAAGGAAATTGGAACAGATGCTGGTATATAGGCTGCAGTAACTGCTACAAAATGCAGACCATTTTAAATTAAGGCTTTCTCTTATGAGTTTAATGCTGCATTTTAACTTTGCTAAAGATGATTAGCTGTAACTTCCCATCCCGGTTTCATTAAATTGTTTTTCATTCCTTTAATAAGTTTTCCTCTTCAGTCTGCTGCTTTCCACCCCTTATGTTAGCTGCAAGGTAGATTATTATTTCAAAAAGCTCTACTCACAATTGTTCCACTATTTCACGGGAATATTTTTAAAGAGAACTTTTTCTTGCCTCTAAACTCTTTGACGTGCAGCTTACTCAAAGGCCAAAGACGGCTTACGCTCTGTAAAACATTCATCATGCACTTTGGCTAAAAGGCCATAGAGAACATGTTGCTTGATTTTGTGACATTTTAGCAAAGCCAAAGAAATACTTGTGGCAAGGTTGGAGGATTGGAGGGCTGCAGCTTAAAAAAAAGTGGCCAGTTATTTTTAAAATGAATGTTCATCTGGAATGGTAAACTCAAGAGCCTGCCAATCTGTCTGCAGAGGGGTCTGTTCCTAACCACATTTAGAACCTCATGTTCCACTTAACAACTGCAGTGATTTGCTTAACAACTGTGGCAAAAAAAGATCATAAAATTGGGGGCAACTCACAATAACTGCCTTGCTTAGCAACAAAAAATTCTGGTCCCACTTGTGGATATAAATCGAGGAATACCTGTATATTCTATTTTTAATGGAACAAAAAGGGTGGAGATTATTAGCAAAGCATAAGAACAGAACAGAACAGAACAGAACAGAACAGAACAGAACAGAGTAGAGTAGAGTAGAGTAGAGTAGAGTAGAGTAGAGTAGAGTAGAGTAGGGACAGGGACAAGGACAGGGACAGGGACAGGGATAGAATAGAATAGAATAGAATAGAATAGAATAGAATAGAATAGAATAGAATAGAATAGAATAGAATAGAATAGAATAGAATAGAATAGAATAGAATAGAATAGAATTTCCATTGGCTAAGAAATGCCGAGACATTTATTGTGAATTTTGCCCCATTTCATGACTTTTCTTGCATTGGTTGTTAAGTGACTCACTGCAGTTGTTAAGTTAGTAACCTGGTTGTTCAGTGAATCTGGCTTCCCCATTGGCTTTGATTGTCAGAAGGTCGCGAAAGGGGATCATGTGACCCCGGGACACTGCATAACCTTCATAAGTATGAGTCAGTTGCCAAGCATCTGAATTCTGATTACGTGACCATGGGGGATGCTGCAACGCTCGTAAGTGTGAAAAACGGTCACAAGTCACTTTTATCAGAGGCATTCTAACTTCAAACCGCCACTAAACAAACTGTTGTAATTCGAGGACTATGTGTACATCCACGAAGAAAATTTTAAAAGTATAGACACTAGATTTGGTATAGGTCAGTGTAGCTGAGCAAGCATATATGTCTGCTTTGCAAACAACAGAAGAAAGAAAACATGGTAATAACCCCCATTTGATTTTGTTAGATTATTTAAAACAAAGGTGAAAAGTAATATAAAATAAAAAAGTGAAATCCAGATTCCATCTCAACTGTTGGTGTATCCTATGTATGCAGACTCTCAACTATGGCTTATTGCCAAAACTGTTCTGCTTAATTCTTTTGTTCCACCCATTCTGAAAAATGTCCCAGGCATAGGACTATAGGAAATAGAAGCCATCGTATTTTACTAGGTCTAAAGTTCCCAAATAGATTACTTTAATCCACCGCCATATATAGGTTAAAGATACAATAATGAAGTCTTTTTTTCTGTTCCTGGAGAGATTTTGTTTGAAGACAGTTCTTAATTTCCTGCTTGGCATGCTTCAAAGTCAAGGGATGCCTTAGGGAGTATATGGAACTGGTTTCTAGCAAAGGTTTTGGATGCAGAACTCCTGGGAAAAGTGACAGCTGCAGCCTTAAATATGATGGTTACTTTATAAATGAGATACATTACAGGCAAAATCACTTTGCTGGGCTGAAAAGTTGGGTTTTGCAGACAGGAAGACAACTCTGCTCTGAACATTAGAGAAATCTCCCTCAGAATGTCTAAGGCACGTTTTCTTTGAAAAGGTCATTTGATATGCTAATTAATTTATTGAGCTAAAAACAACATACCCAATTAAACAAGCAGAAGGGGTTTTTTTTAGCTTCGCCAACCAGTAAAGGGTAAAGGAATCCCTGTGGATTTTACTCAGCTAGTCATTGCCTATTATAGGGGGTGATGCTCATCTCCGTTTCAAGGCCATTGAGCCAGTGCTGTCCAAAGACATTTCCGCAGTCACGTGGCCAGCATGATGTCATGGAACACTGTTACCTTCCCACTGAAGTGGTACCTATTTATCTATTCACGTTTTCATGCTTTCGAACTGCTAAGTTGGTAGGAGCTGGGGCGAGGACAGGAGCTCACCCCATTGTGTGCAGCTCAGGTCTCAAACCTGGGCTGCTAGTTTTACAGCTGAAAAGCCCAGCATTTTAATCATTGAGCCACTGTGCCACCCTCTCCAATCAGTGGGCAATAGAAAAAGAAAGCTGTAGGCCTCTGGCCCAGTTGACCATGTTCGATGAGCTCAGCCACTGAATACTTGGACAAATCAGCACTTGTTGAAAGTTGGTTCAACATCTGAACTGATTGGAAAATACATTAGCTGACTTCCGACAATATGCAATTTCCCTGTGATAGGCAACATCATTTGATTAGAGGACCCTACTTAAAGCAGCCCTAAGGACCTCTGTGTAGACCAAGATTTTTCAGAAAGAAATGAAGATAAGCAATCCGGTTAATTTAAAGTTTAGCTGGGAGCCATATCTAGTTTCTCTGTTGTGATACTTAAGCACAATGCAAAGAACAGTTGCAATAAAATGTTGACCTACAGTAGCAAGAAGAATGCACCATGTGGCATCCCCTGCAGCTGGTGTCCCATTTATATTAAAACACCCTTCTCCAACCTTGTGCCCTACAACTCCCTGGATTCTCCATGTTAGCTGCCTTGTTGACAAACAATAGCAAAAACCACCAAGACAGGAACATGGATATGAATCCTTCAAGTCATGGTTGACTGGATTAGGTTTAATGTCTAGTCCAGAGGTAGGCAACCTTGGCTCTTTTATGACTCGTGGACTTCAACTCCCAGAATTCCTGAGCCAGCCATGGCTGACTCAGGAATTCTGGGAGTTGAAGTCCACGAGTCATAAAAGAACCAAGGTTGCCTACCCCTGGTCTAGTCCAACTCCCTGCTCAGGCAGGAAACTCTATACCATTTCAAACAAATGATTGTCCAATCTCTTCTTAAAAACCTCCAGTGTTGGAGCATTCTCAACTTCTGGAAGCAAAACATTCCACTGACTAATTGCTCTAACTCTCAGGAAATTTCTCCTTAGTTCTAGGTTACTCCTCTCCTTGATTAGTTTCCATCCATTGCTTCTTGTCCTGCCTAATATGCTTAAGCCAGGACTAGAACTCACAGTCTCCTAGTGATTGGACCAAAGTCACCCAGCTAGCTTTCATGGCTAAGGCGGGACTAGAACTTACAGTTTCCCAGTTTCTCCCTGATACCTTCACCACTACACCAAGCTGGCTCTATAGTACTTTACCATAATACCACTTTTTTATCAAAAATTCTCCCCACCCACCCCTCCAAAGAAAAACACACCAAAGCTAAAAACTCTGCTAAGTCTGGAAAAAGGTGTATCTTTTACCAAGCACATAATTTGTGGCTGTTATACTTTTTTTTCCAGCAAGTGCTCCACTATGGTAGGAAAGCAACTAGGCCTCATTTGAAATACTGCCTTTTTTATGGCTACCACAGAAGTGTTAGCACATCAATGACCGAAATAAGTTTTAGAGACGATTGTTGATTTCCTCATTAGCTTTCACATATCTAAGACAGGTTTTCAAAGGTGGCCCCTCCTTCTGGGAGAACCTGCTGCCTTTCAGAAAATGAACTACATGTTGTAATGACCTTTCAGAACACGAAGAAAACCAATTAGTAACCCTCACCACAAACATCATGCCTCTGGTTTCTCTACCCCACCCCCTGGTGACTTTAATGCAAACTTTAAATTACTCCTGCTCTTTGATCAGGCCACCAAAAATATCACCATAGAACTGGCAATCAGCCAGTAATAATATTCAAATGAGTCCTGCACATTGCAAAAAACGGTTCACTTCATAATATCCAGAGACCTCTCCACCACAATGGCCACTAAATTAAAAACGTGGTATGGAAATCCCACAAGGACATCCACTGAGGGTGATAAGCTAAAGCGATGCCAGGGATGTTAATATTAAACCTTCCTCATCCATTTACAACCTGTTGAAATTTTAAGGGTCACTTTCTTCAAGGCAACTGCAACAAAAGCTGACTCTGAATGGCTGGGAGTTTGATTCCCCCCACCCCCACCCCACGTGTGTTTAAACCTGGAGCCTAGAAAAGTGGCTACAGGAATGGAGACAGGAAAACATGGGAACGTAGCCTGCATGCCTTCTCCCCTTAGGTCTCTGTTTCCCCCAGATCTGATTGCCTGTAGATCTGGCTTTAGCCATTTGAAATCAATTGTTTTGATTTGCGTGTCTGTGCAAAGCCCTTCCTTTTCTGCTGGCAAATTAAAAACGTGGCCTTGTTCAGGCAGCATGCTTTTAAATTGCTAAGGATTGCCAGGCTGGGCTGAGGGACAATGGCAACAAAGAGGAATTCATTCATCCTAAAGTGACAGTGTTTCTTTAAGAGGGGGCTTGCGGTACAGGAGAGGGGCTGGATCCTGTTGATCGGGAATCCTGTTCTCATCAATCTCTGCGCTCTCTGCAAAGGCAGTGGAAAGGCGGCTCCAGATTTTGGCTTTTGGCTTGCTTAGCTGTTGGCTGAGTTGGGAATGAAACTCTCTTTCTCAGGCTCCATGTTTCTCCTGGGGAGGACTTGGAAAAGATTGCTTGGGCCCTATGTGCAGCCAAAGGCAATGGAGCATCACTCCTCCTCAGCAAGAGCGTTGCTGGATATTTAAAATTCTCGAGTCCCAAGACTGCAGTTATTCAGCCAGCCTTGGTCCCGTCCTGCCAGATTATCCCAGAGCCGAGGGTGAGATATCTAAATGAGAGCAGCAAGGCAATGTCAGTTCAGCTTTGTGAGTTTCACTCCCATGAATGCCTGAAAGGTCCCATGTACAAACTGCATTAGACGCGCTCCAAAATGTTCATTCCTGATTGGCTACGCTCTGACCCACAGCTGCATTCCCTGGCTAGGGAGTGAAAGATGCACAGTGGCCTTTGTTCTGCCAAAATCAGGGCTTGGAACCATGACAGGACGATCATATTACTGAAATGGAGGGTCATCTGGAGAAAAATGATCCTCGCTGGGCCTGGAAAGGGTGGGGTGGGGGGGTTCTGTCCCTCCCTGAAGGAACAAAAACATGCAAACTCTCAGGTCCGTTTCCCTAAGACAGAGTCAGTGAAGCCGAGGTGCAAAATACAGACTTAAAGGAGCGCCAAGCCTCCTGCTCCCCTTTCATCTAAATCACAGCCAGAGGACAAATATCCCCCTTGCTTTTAATCACACAGCATGTTAAGCCATAATATGGGTTTTGCTTGGTTTTGATTTCCCGGGTTATGTGAACCGAGCTGCACACTATAGTCTTAGTGTGATGGATGAACTCAGTCAATGACTTGTCCAGCAGACTGTGACTGTATAACTTTGTGAAATGGTTGAAGTTATCCAATGAACATTTAATGGGCATTTGTGGCTTGCCAGTGATTTATTCAGCAAACCCTGGTTGGATGAACCATGATTCAGCACCACAGATAAACTCAGTCTGCATTAGTCACTGGAAAATATAAGTGGGAAGATATTACTGCATTGTCCTTATGTCCCATTTGTGGAACAAGGCCACAAATATTTGGCTGGATTACAGAAGCTGCTAGCGTGATCTAGACGATGTTTTTTTAAAAATTTATTCATTGCAAACATTATTTTTTTATCGGATTTGAATTGTTTATTGTCCTTCAAACAGAAGACCAATGGGGAGGGATGGAGGGAGGGAGGGAGGGAGGAAGGAAGGAAGGAAGGAAGGAAGGAAGGAAGGAAGGAAGGAAGAAAGAAAGAAAGAAAGAAAGAAAGAAAGAAAGAAAGAAAGAAAGAAAGAAAGAAAGAAAGAAAAAGAAAGAGAAAGAAAGAAAGAAAGAAAGAAAGAAAGAAAGAAAGAAAGAAAGAAAGATCTATTTGCTGTTTCTCAACGCAACGGTTTGAGGTAGGAATAAGTTGTCAAAGAAAAAGTCAGCTAACTTGGCCATTTAACTGAGCAGGAAGTAAAGAAGGAACAAAGAATGAATGCAGTGAAGTATGCAGATTTATTGGCAATTTCTAAGCTAATAAATCAAACTAGAATCTGGAAGGGAAAAGGACAGGGATCTTTGAACCACCTGTATGTGAAACTGATGGAGCAGATTGACAAAAATATTTGCTCATTCATGAGTCATTGGAGACCTCAGAAGTTTAACAGCAGTTCTCATGAGCGATTCCAGCCGTGTGGAATTCTGTGTGAATCTTCCTTGCTGGTGTAATCTTAGCAGCCAGAAGAAGCAAAATCCTGTGAATTGCGTCTGAAATGACATATGTTGTATAAATTAATCTGGTTTGCCACATGTTTTTTGTTCTCAGCCCTTTGGGTTTGTGTGTGTGTGTGTGTTTTCTCCCCCTTCCCTTCAACAATTCATTGTTCAGCTGCATTCACAGAAAATGTCTGTTGCTCTAGATAGTTGTGAAATAAAAATATGTGGGAGTATGCATTGTGGCATTTCAGGTTTAATTCCAAAAATGATATTTCAGAGCATACTGGATCACAAGCATAGTGCTGGTCCGCAACACTTTGAAAACAGCTGCAGTTTTTCCTGGGTTGTACGCTGGCAGCTGCTTCAAAATGTTGAAAATAGATGGTAGGTTTATCTCTCCTAATGCACGGAAACAATTTTGGGGGATAAAATCTGAAAAGCTACACCATCTTTGTGTGGAATGTTTTCATCTGAGTTGTTATCTGTTCAACTAATCAGTATGCTTTTCTTAGATAGTTCCATTCCATCTGGAATTTCCTTAATTCCTGTAGATCATTTTCTATCTCATTTCCCTCACTATAATCTCATTTTTTATTTGATTTATTTTGATCTCTTTTCATCTGATACCTTCACAAAATTTGTGGCCAATATGCAGGCATATCCTGGTTTAGTGTGATCTGTCAACGGAGCTTTGAAGACATCAAACAAAGGACCCCACTTTGTAAATTATTATCTATAATCCATTGTAAATATCTACAATTGCCTTTGTTTAAAAGTTTATGGCAAGATACTGCTCAATATTCTAACATACACAAAACCATACATTGTACCAGAGAGTATTCAGTCACATTTTAATCTAATTGTTTGAACCTGGTCACTGCAGTTAGCGTATGGCAAGGAGATAATGCACATCTAAAACATTGGGTTAATTCCATAAACCATAAACTATGATTAATAACGAGTAAGCATGTTATGAAAGCACCCTGACAAGGTTGCATTTTTCTACTTTAAATAACTACACAGGCCAAGTTTGTGCTATAATCTGCCTCTAAATAGGGATAAATGAATGTACCAATTTCACCTTGAATCAGCTTCTTCTTCTTTCTCTTTGAAAACTGTTCATATTTCCCACAATCTGAAATGCTGTCACTTCTTGTCTAGTTTTGACTCAAAGCGAAAATCATAAAGTGTAGCGCCCCTTACAAACAAGACCAAAAATATGTTTTTCTACACTTACGCATTCAAACCTGACCTGTTTGTGGCTCTTGAAAGGAACTGTCCTTTCCTGTGATTGCACAGCTACTCACCTCAGGGAAAGAAGAATTTTGGTTTAAAGAATTAAAAAAAAACAAGTTTCTATATATGTGCTCTGCAACCCTAAGAAATAACAAGGAGTACACTGAAACAATATATATATATATTTTACAATATCTACTTTCTCTGTCCTCCCATTAATACAAGCAGCTAAACTAATCAGAGATAGTTAATTTATTTATAATTCTACTTAGGAATCATAATTTGTTGCTGGCAAACAAGCCAGGGTTTATGAATCAAAAATTAATCCTGATTGAACCACTAGGAGGCTGTGGAGTGAGAAGACATCTCAAAGGTTGCAGCACCATGGATAGTTCTAACTGCTCCAATAAGATCTAGCAGGGGTCTTCAAACTTGGCCCTTTTATGACTTGTGGACTTCATTTCCCAGAATTCCTCAGCCAGTGTGTCTGGCTGAGGAACTCTGGGATTTGAAGTCCACAAGTCATAAAAGGGCCAAGTTTGAAGACCCCCCCCCCATCTAAGGGGACAGTACCAGAACAGCCAGGACTTTGAGTCAAACTCCACCCCTTGTCTTAAAGGGGCAGGCCTCTGGCCTAAAGCATAAACTTTTTTCCTTTTTTCTAACATTTATTGTTAGATGTGCTGACTACATTGGTGCATCAGCTTTATGGGAGTGGGGTTCTGGAGGGGGGAATGTTGACTCCTCACTGGTGTTCCATGAACATCTCTAGAAGTTGTAAAGCAGGGCTGTCCAACTTTGTCAACCTTAAGACTGGTGGACTTCAACTCCCAGAAATCACCAGCCAGCATGGCGGGTCAGGAAATTCTGGGAGTTAAAAGTCCACAGGTCTTAAAGCTGCAAGGTTAGACACTCCTGCGGTAAAGTCTTCCCACAATGGTTTGCCCTCCATATACAGTGGATCATAATGCTTTAGAATTTTTGGCTTATATTGATCAGAAGGCAAAAGGGAAAATAAAGTACCAATCCCTTTTCAACAGTCTGTATAGAGTTGCTGCATCACGCCACCCGAAATTCAATGGCATTTTTCATTTCTTTTTTTTATTTTTTAATGGACATAAGTTAATATTAAATCATATTATGTTAAACAGGACTATTTACCTTTCTAACCCACCCCCTACCTCCCCCACACACCAAATGCAAGCCAAATGTTTCAATGCTGCTTTCTCTGGAGACATCAGCATGTCATTCTCTCTAGTTTTAAATAGTGGTTAAGAAAAAGTGCAGTCTATAGATAAAAATCAATCAATCAATCAAAAGTTCTCCATCCCTCTTTTATCGCAACAACATGGAAAATGTTCGTGCCATTCATAAGAAAGACTTCATCATAATTTTTTAAAAGCAAGAAGGAAATAATAATAATAATAATAATAATAATAATAATAATAATAATAATAATAATAATAATAATAATAATAATAATAATAAAGCATCAAGAATAGCTTTTGACCAAATTATCTCAAACTTTCCATCTAACTATTAGGTATCTCCAGGGTAGACTGTGGATGGTGAGACGTGAAGAGAAGACCTGTCTGTCATCCCTTCTGAACCATAAAGTGGCTTGTCCTCTGATGTTAATTTAGTTAGATTACGGCCAAAGGGCGTAGCTTGTATCAATGCCAGGTCTTAATGAGCAGCTCATTTGAATCCATGCAAAGTACCAGGAAGCATGGAGACATGCTAATTAAAGTGACTGCTGTTCTTTAATTAAGCAGTAATTCCCTGCAAAGAGGTGATTCTCATGTAAATTGGTCACCACTGAAGTGATGTAAATGGTTTGGACAATATCTGACCTGCTTTCATTGGAAAGAAGGAGGGAGGCATTATGCCAGTGTTCATGTACTGGTATTAAGCAAGCAGATAAAAGTTATTCATTTATTGAGCTGTTGGGTTCTCAAGGCTTTGTTGGAGAACAATGGGATCAGGCAACAAGGGTCTCCTTACAATAATATATTTATGAATAAACCCACTTTCCTGCTAAAAAGCCTTTTCAGAATGTTCTCAACATTCAAGGGTATTCAAGACTGCAGATGTAGAGTTAAGGTCTGCCAGGAACAATGTGTGGGTGCCTGAGTGTGTTGGGCACATGAGAGAAACTGGCTGAGAATCTGGCAAATATCAGCATTTGGAACTGATCAAATGGCATAAAATAGTATGCAAATTTGGGTTGTTTTTTTTTCTAGAGCTGTTCATCAGATCAGTTGTTGCAACAAGCAGAGGATTGGAAGAGCTGTAAAGTCCAAAAGTAAAGTCATCTGTTTTAGCCACAGACTTTTGCAGATTAAAGTAAACCTCAAGATGAGTTGTTTGAATCCAGGCTGGCGTAATAGCTAAATCAATTTTGCAAAGTTGCGGAAGGCAGACCTACTTCCCAAATTCTTTCTGAATACTGCAATCCCGTGTAAGTAAAGTTCCTTGCAATGCCAGCTTGTCTATCGAAAGCACACAAGCTTATATTGCAGCACTATGTTCTTTGGTTTCAGAGAAAGACCTGGCTTTCACTCTATCTGTGCTCCATCCTTTCTCCCTCAAAGTTTTATTTTCATTATACTCTTCCTTGAAACAC
Source organism: Vipera ursinii (assembly GCF_947247035.1). Classification (NCBI taxonomy): domain Eukaryota; kingdom Metazoa; phylum Chordata; class Lepidosauria; order Squamata; family Viperidae; genus Vipera; species Vipera ursinii. The sequence continues at coordinate 17,255,284 of NC_139519.1, read as the reverse complement.
TGTGCATGCACACATATGCCCCCCTCTCTCTTTCTTTCATTTCTATATTTTGTCCCCTTTTGTAGAATTCTTTGATCCTGATTGTGTCTTGGGCCATGCCTGTCCTTGTGCAAGCAGCTAGCAATCAAGGTTTCCCCAGTCATCATCGCTATTAGGTCTTGTGCACAGGTTATTGGGTAGCAAGTGATTTCCAATGGTTTTTTGATCAGTTGCGATGTCTTCAGCTTTGTCCCAAGAGACATTAATAATCTTAACATCTTCCTTAAGTGTTTGGCACCAAGTTTTCCAAGGCTGGCCTTATTCTTGTTTCCTCCAGGAGACATCCAATGTAGTGCAGCTTTAGGATGCCAGTTTTCAAGCAGATGCATTTGGGATGCTGTAATTTCCTAACCCCTTAAAAGTGCATAGAGACAAAACAAACAGCTGCTAGACCATTTTCTGTAGATCTTTTAAGGACCAATCTTACGTGGTCACAGGGCAGATGAAAAGTAAATCGATCACTGAAAAGCAGTTGCCAGAGAAGCCCCATTTTTAATCTCTGCAGATGAAAGGAAGAGTTAATCCCCATTTATGCATTCATGCCATATACTGTATCGAGAAATATTAGATTAGTTCCAAACAATCCTGGGCTGCTTTTGGAATATAACTAGCTCCAATCTCACAATTGACTACTTGAATTATTTGTGTGTTATATTAACCCTGGTCATAACCTAATTAATCACGTTACATGACTTTGATGAGGCTGGCATTGCATTCTCCAGAATTTTTTTATTATTATTACACAGTACTTTCCCATCGGTTGTGCTGCCCAGCAATGTTGGGAAAAAGTACAAAACATCGAGGGGAAAAAGAATTATCCCTAGTTTAGACTACACATCAATTGGTAAGATGATACTCCTTGAATGAGGTTATAGAGATGAGCCAGAATTGATCCAGTGTTTCTGAACTACATCTTACACTCTTTCACCACTGCCTGTATTTGCTGTGTTGCTGGCAGTTGTAGCTCAACAACATCTGGAAGGCTCCAGATGGCTGTCGCTCAGCCATGACTTCAACGTTCATGGTTCTGTAAAATTTAAGAGAATTATACTATATAGATTAGATAGGGCTGGTTAAAGCCTATGGGGTATGCACAAAAAGTACCAGGAAATAAGTAAAGCTCACAAATGATATCTAATCAGAATAGAATAACAGAGTTGGAAAGGGACCTTGGAGATCTTCTAGTCCAACCCCTGCTCAGGCAGGAAACCTATACCATTTCAGACAAATGGTTGTCCAATCTTTTCTTAAAGACTTCCAGTGCTGGAACACCCACAACTTCTGGAGGCAAGTAGTTCCACTGATTCATTCTTCTATATGTTAGGAAATTTCTCCTTAGTTCTAGGTTGGTTCTCTCCTGGATTAGTTCCCACCCGTTGCTTCTTGTCTTGCCTTCAGGTCCTTTGGAAAATAGATTGACCCCTTCTTCTTTGTGGCAACCCCTGAGATATTAGAACCCTGCTAACATTCAGGATTTTTCCAACTCAGATTGTTGAGAGGCTATCAGGCTGACTTCACCATTTCTACACCGGAACAATTTGGGAAGCTACACAACCATTACAAGGACTTGTAGAATGCTGGATCTTCTTTGGAGCTGTATTTCACAGTCTCCTTCCAAGATGTGGTTTTTAAATAATTGAGGTCTTGATCTTGTTTATTTGGCTTTTAATCCACAAAGAATAATTATCCTCATAGGGGATTTAGAGTTTTATTAGTGTTTCTTTTCTTTTTTTTTCTTTTTAAAGTCCTTAAGCGCATCAGGCTGATGAAATGCATCTGTTTCCATGGGGCTTTAAGATGCCGTTCCATCATGTAAGCAAAGAGGAGAATAATGGACAGTGGAAATCTGGAGTAATCCCAAACGGCAAGAGGAACCAATGTGCTATCTGAAGAAGAAAACAAAAACAGAGGCTTGAAGCTTATGGCTTTGTTTATTTTATACTTGGCCTGCAGAATCCTTTTGCAGGAAAGAACGAAAGAAGAAGAAGAAAAACCTTTAAAACAGCAGTAGCTATTTATACAGCCAAGCCCAGAGTAAACATTCTGGGATGGAGTTGTCTCCATTCACAACACAGCAGCCATTTTCATGGATTTGTGCCATTTCCTGTTTCCATAGCAACGTGGCTCACCCTGATTTGCCTTTATCACTTTCCTATTGCCTGAGCCTTATGGAATTCCAATATTCAATCTCAATCAGCTTTCCAAAATAAGTTTGGCTGAGGATCAGGCTGAGTTATCTCACTGTACATCTAATAAGAAGGATTTGATAGGTGGATAAAAATGCCATATCCAGTCTAAACCTTTGGCTGATTGTGTGAACAACAACGACGACGACGATGATGATGGAACATTGGCATTGACAAAAATCACAATCAGTCAATTGCAAGAGGCAGCTTTACTCAGAACAACTTACATCATAATACCTTTTCCACTATCAGACAACATCTGCCTAATCAGATACTTGGAAAGGACTCAATAGGTGGATAATGATGCCAAATCTAGTCTCAACATCTGGCCAACTATGTGATCAACCATAATGGATAAAAATGCCAAACCTAGTCTAAACATTTAACTGTGGGACCAACCACAATGAAGAATATACCTTAAAATTCCTTGAAACTTTAGCTTGACAAGGGAGAAGTTAAGATATTTTTTTGTTTGCTTTGGAAACTGAGATTCCACGGCTTTAGGGCAATGGACAGCAAAGCCACAATTTGGTGCTGCTTCTAATATTGTGAAGGTCTTCCTGTCTGACACATACCTTGTTTTAACGGGTTTTAAGTAAAAACACATCTCCAGGCATTGCCTCCTGGCCCCATCTATTTCACCAGCATCTTTTCAACTGTCAGCAGCTTCCTTTTTGAAAGACTGGAGAAGGTAACATGAATGTTCCTTTTCACAACCCTTAAAAAAGAAAAAGAAAAGAGCACAGTGCCCTTTGAGCAAGTAATACAATATTTTAACACTTAGGGCAATGCCATTATCTTTTCTGTGCTGACGCATTTTGCAATCGTCTTCCTGCCTTGGATGCTGGCTTTGCAACCCAGCGTGCAGGCACAGTAGCCCTAAGCTAATGAGGATAATTGCACCTTCAAGAAGATTGTTGAGAATATTATGCTGTAGAGGTCCAGAGTGTGAGGTTTAAACATCACTCTTGTCAGAGGAATCATTCTAGGAATCCAGCCTTTTAGTGACACAAATTAAAATGGAACTTTTAAAAGAGGAAAGGGCAGTTTCCAACAGGATATGCTGCTCCTCTATGCTGAAGAATGCGCCCCTAGATTCATTTCTATAGCTATCCAATGTATTCAGTTTAATTGTACAATTGTGTAGAAGTGATGGTTAGAAAGAGCTACGATTAGGGTTATGCAAATGATCTGGCTGCAAACCTCTGCATGCCCACCAGATGTAATCAGAGTTAGTTTCCAGTATCACATTTCTGCCACCTAGAGGTCATCTGGATGTTTGCAGACCAGATTCAGTAGCCCTAGTTAGGATATCTGCTGTGACCCAATACAGGTAGTCCTTCGGCTTACGACCACAACTGCGCCCCAATTTCAGATATTTGTTAAGTGAATTTTGCCCCATTTTACGACCTTTCTTGCCACAGTTGTTGCGTTAGTAACACGGTTGTTAAAAGAATCTGGCTTCCCCATTGACTTTGCTTGTCAGAAAGTCACAAAAGGTCTGATCCCTGGACACTGCAACCGTCATCCATGTGAGCCAAGCATCTGAATTTTGATCACATGACTATGGGGAGGCTGCAACGCTTGTAAGTCGCTTTTTCCAGTGGCGTTGTAACTTTAAGCAGTCACTAAATGAACCGCTGTAAGACGAGGACCACCTATATTTCAGGGCCATGTTTTCTGCTAAGATGCAGAAGAACAGCAAAGTTGCTGAGCTTATGTTAATTTATATAAGAAACCTCAATCACTTTTGTCCCATTTTCCCACCATAGGAATGCCAGATACTTTATGTAGCTAAAAACTCATTATCAACTAATTAGTGCCTTCCTCCTCTTCTCCACAATAGAGGTATCCTAGGTTCTTCTGTTCAGGAACTGACTATATCCAGACCAGCTGAGCTTTTGGCAAAGACCATCTCTCCCCAGTTATAGGTGGTTCTCATTTTATTACAGTAAGGGAGCCTCCCCATTGCCGTTGTATGTTGTGACAGCTGAAAAATGGGTTGTCATGTGACTGGACCAAGTTTTAGAACCTTTTTTGTGGTGGTCATAAAATGAACATGGTGGTCATTAAGCAAACACTGTGGGTTGTTAAAGTGAACCTACTGTTTATTATGCGGCATTTTTGCCAAAAAACAGAAGTAAAGGCTGGTTTTTTTCGCAAGAATGTTGTAAAATGTGGTCACATGATCACAGGACAATGCAATGTTAAAATACGGGACACATTTTGGCTGCTGTATTTGTCACAAAACATATTATATTGTAGACAAGGTTTAGAAAAAAGATAATCAAAATGATCAAGGGTGAACATGTAGCATTTTACACAGCTCCATTTAGCCAAAAGACAAAAGGGGAGTCATGAGATTAAAATTTGAAAAGTATGGAGAGTGGATAAAGATTCTTCAAGACATGGGCATCAGTAAATGAGATCAATAGCTAGCAAAGCAGGACCCAATTTTGGGAGTAACTCAATAGGTCTTACTTAGGAGTAAATATGTAACAAGCTTGCATTGTCTCTTTATTTTTAAAAAAAACATTTATAATGGGGAGGGTTTGGCGCATCTCCATCCTTCTTTATAATGTTGTGCCAAAATTCTAAAACAGAGGTGGTGGGAACAGAAAAGCATTAAGATGTCCCAAAAGCAAATGTGTCCGGGAGTTTGTACGTATGTGGGCACACACTGACGCTAAAATCGAATTAGGACGAGAGAAAACAGATTGTGAGTCTACTTGAAGTTTTGGACAGCTAACAATACTTCATTCAGTTACTGTAAAATAAACGCTTTGTGTTGCAGCATGCTCTAGATATGATCTCAAAAAAGAGGGGGGGAAAGGCCTGCTAGTTTTCTATTTTCTGTGCCAATCCTCAAGCTACCTTTGGAAAAGAGAACCAGCTGAAGCAAAACACTGCCAGCTCTTGTTAGGAAAATATTTTTCACCATTCAGAGAACTGCCATGCTTGAAAATATAAAAGATATCAAGCAAAGCCAGTGACTTGTATGTACATAGAATTTACTTTTTTTTCTTTCGAGAAATACTGTCTAAATTTAGCAATTACAGTTAAATCAAACAAATACATCCTTTTTCTATTCTGTGTGTGCGCACGCACACACGCATCATAACATAATGCATGTGATGCTTAAGAACAGTGATAAATGAAGGCAGCACCTCATATGAAGGCATCAAGATCCAAAGTCAGCTCTTAATGAGTTAGCTCTTAAGAGTCATGGTGGTGCAGGGGTTAGAATGCAGTATTTCAGGCTAATTCTGCCAACTGCCAGCAGTTCGATTCTCACTGGCTCAAGGGTGATTCAGCTTTCCATCCTTTGAGGTCGGTAAACTGAGGACCCAGATTGTTGGCGGCAATATGCTGACACAATATGCTTTACAGTGATATATAAGTCAAAGTCTTCTGCCAACCTAGCAGTTCGAAAGCACGTAAAAACGCAAGTAGAAAAATAGGGACCACTATGGTGGGAAGGTAACAGCATTCCGTGTGCCTTTGGCGTCTAGTCATGCCGGCCACATGAGACGTCCTCGGACAAGTGCTGGCTCTTCGGCTTTGAAACGGAGATGAGCACCAGCCCCTAGAGTCGGAAACGACTAGCACGCACGTGCGGGGGAACCTTTACCTTTACCTTTATAAGTCAAAGTGCTATTGCTATTAATATCTGGAGGGCTTCTGATTCCTTGTCTTAGTTCTTTTAACAGAATATCAGAGTTGGAAGGGACCTTGGAGGTCTTCTAGTCCAATCCCCTGCTCAGGTAAAAAAAACATTATACCATCTCAGATAAATGGCTATCCAATGTCTTCTTAAAATTCTCCAGTGTTGGAGCACCCAGGGCAAGCTGTTACACTGAGAAATTGTTCTCACTGACAGGAAATTTCTCCTTAGTTCTAGGTTGCTTCTCTCCATCCGTTGCTTCTTGTCCTGCCTACAGACGCTTTGGAGAATAGGTTGTCCCTCTCTTCCTTGTGGCCTCCCCTTAGATGTTGGAACACTGTTATCATGCCACCCCAGTCCTTTTCATTTAACTAGACATACCTAATTCCTGCAACTGTTCTTCATATGTTTTAGCCTCCAGTCCCCTAATCATCTTTGTTGCTCTTCTCTGTAAACTTTCCTAGAATCTCAACATCTTTTTTATAGCATGGTGGTCAAAACTGGATGCAGTGTGGTCTTACCAAGGCATAATAAAATGGTACTAACACTTCATGTATTTGTATTAAAAAAAACTTACACAAGGTGTCTATGTTAACAATTTGGAAATGTTCACCTAGTTAGGCTGCGTAATGAACCTAACAAGCTTCTCAGCATCAAACTCCTCCTGAGTCACCAAAAGCAAAGAAAGAAGAAAAGACTTGGTTAGTTAACAAGGCCATATATGTATCAGTACTTATTCACCTGGGAGGAATCCAAGGGCAATTCTTCACAACATTAACTCTCAATGGCTGTATTCATACAGTATGTCTCACTGTGTTCTGGACAGTTTCAGTCATGGTTTGTTGAATAAAGAATAGCAGTCTGGGTTACATAGGGCCAGGTTCAACCATTGCGCTAATCCAAAATCAAATACAGTTGGTCCTCGTCTCATAACTGCTCACTTAGTGACTATTTGAAGTTAAAATGGAAGCCTCCCTCCCCAAATCTGCCTTGAATTCTCAGAGAAAGTGTAGCACAAATGCAACAAATGAATAGTTCCTCAGCCTTTGGCTACGATTAAGTGGAATAAATTGAAGACTAATACAATAAATGTGGTTTTAAAATTGGAGGAAGAAACGTTAAAAGCCTGCACTATGCTGAGGACACTACCCTGATAGCTGAATGTATAAAGGATCTGCAAGCTTCGGTACTACTGAAAGTTGAAGAGCACAGTGAGAAAAATGGGAGTAGGATTAAATATGAAGAAAACCAAACCAAAGACAACAGGTAGAACAACCAGACCTTAGACTTGACTCCCAGAATTAAGATACAGTGGGGAATAGCTTCCACCTTTTAGGATCAAAGCACAGATGACTAGGTTCAAATTATCTTATTTGGGAGACGTTATGCAAAGACCCAGCTCTGTAGAAAAGACTTTGAAGCTGGGAAAGGTGGAAGGAAACGGAATAAGAGGATGACCAGCAGCAAGGTAGACGCAAGTAATCCTAAAAAAAAATAATCCTAAAAAAACTGGTTAGGAATAGATCATCACAAAAGTTGAAAATGACTCAACCCCACAACACACCAATCAATCAATGCATGTTACTGTCTTCATACTTATTAAGTCATGACTTGTTTAATCACAGTTCATTCATTCAATTCCACTTCTAGAATCACACAGCATATTAAACCAGACACTGTGGCATGGCCTGAAGGCCACAACAGCTTTGGTCACACACTGAAACAACCACATCATGAATTAATTCATGCTCTGTGAGTGCAGCCAAGCAAAATTCCTTATGAAAGAACGTTGGTCTCTTTATAAATATTTGGGCTGCAATCCTGGAAAATGACTCAGTAAACTTGCAAGTCCCTTTCGCTCCCAGGATATGGGTTTATTGCCGATGTTTAAGGTTGTGCTTTACTCGTTTCAATGCATTGCAGAAGTAGGGCTAGGGGGTGTCAAAAGGCAACCCCTTCTCCCCTCCCCCTGCTTCCCCACCCCACATCAAAACAAAATCTCAAAGCATGGGGCCAAAGAAGCCAGTTGGTTCAACTTCCTGTCTCCTGGGGGCAGGTCAGGCCAAGTTAAGTGATTTAACTTTCTAGAAGTGTTAAGTTCCCTTTCTTTAGCCTTCGGATTTTTGTTTTGTTCCTCCACCCACCCTTAGGCTTAAAGAAATGTGGATGTTTCTCCAACTCCCCTCCTCCTTTCTTGTTTAATTCTCCAAGAATGCAGAAGGATGTGTTACCCCAAGGCATCTAACTTTAATCACAAGGTTTTAAAAAAGAAGAAGAAAAAAAGAGAGTTTTGAAGATCCCGTACTGAGAAGGGGGGGGGGCGGGTTGGGAAACAGCTTTTCTAGGGTGCTAATTAGCTCTGGAGTTAAGCTTCTGACAAATCCAGTTGAAATCAATGCAAGATGGGAAGCACATACGTCCAGGAATGCAGGTACAAGAAAGGAATGGAGGTAAAATGAATGGCGGTTGGGATTATACAACCTCTCTCCTGCTCTCCAGCAGATAGGTAGTGGGAAGGAATGAAGCCTTAATCAGAGACCATGGAAAATTGCATTGTGGTCTGGCTTTTTAGCATCTCCGCTTGGCTTTTCACTATCAGCAGGAAAAGAAAGAAGAAAGACTCGGTCAGAAGGAGCGATGGATGAGAAAAACACCACGCTGGGGTATTGAGGGGGTCTTGGTGGGGAGCTGGATTAGAACAGGTCCTTTGGTAGTCCTAATCTCTGCCAAAATAAAACCGATATCCCTGTGAAGAGGCAAGAAACCATATTTAATGGAGGCTATACAGGAGGTTGATATGATCACTGCAGTGCATTTCTAACAAATATTTGGCTCTATACTAGGAATATCCAACCTTGGCAACTTTAAGACTTGTGAACTTCAACTCCCAGAATTCCCCTGTGATCCAGTTCAATAAGACTTTCTAATAATAGGTTTGGGGCAATAAAGGAAAACATCTAGGAAGCCCTGGTTTAGGGGGGGTCCCTCATTATGGGAAAGTTCTTTGAGGTTCATTTGCTACGGTGCTTTTCCTGTTTTTGAGAGGAGCTGTTTACAACTGGCTGTAAAAGTTCTCCCACGATTGGCTGTGTCCAGCTGTAAAAGTTTAATTATTGAAGTACCTTGGACATATCAAAATGTAATCAAAATGCCACCAATATATCAGTTTAAAGGCAAAGCTTTTGGGGAAGGTTGGGGGAAAAGAATAGTTTTCAACTTACAAGTCCAATTCGAAAATTTGGATAAAAAAGCTTGATAGAATAACAATGATTTTAAATCAACCCAAGGATGATAATCAGATGGGAGTAAGAACAGTACAACCAGATTTACAACCAGATGGATTGGAATGTAGTTTGCTTCTGGCAGGCCTGAAGGATGAGGTTGATTCAGAAAATAGAAAATAGAACATAGACCAGGGGTCTTCAAACTTGGCCCTTTTATGACTTGTGGACTTCAACTCCCAGAACTCCTCAGCCAGGCACGCTGGCTGAGGAATTCTGGGAGTTGAAGTCCACAAGTCATAAAAGGGCCAAGTTTGAAGACCCCTGACATAGACTAACAGAGCGGGAAGGAACCTTGGAAGCCATCTATTCCAACCTCTCCATAGAGGTCCCCCCAAATTTGAGGATATAAAGTAGGGGTGTCCAATCTTGGCAAGTTTAAGATGTATGGACTTCAACTCCCAGAATTGCCTATTCAACATATTGGCTGGGGAATTCTGGGAGTTGAAGTGCACACATCTTAAAGTTGCCAAGTTTGGAAAGCGCTGACTGTCAGAATTGATAGTTGTAGAAAAAGGGCAGAGCCACATTGCTTTCCTTTTGGGAGAACTGATTAAGGGCAGCAGGAATTCTATTATCTGTTAATTGGTTGGAAAACATTGCAAGAAGTAACACTTTTGATGTCAAGAATTTTCTTCCTCTACCAACTTGTGAGAATTGCTTAAATAATTCACTAATTGTTAGGGAGGTGAGGTGACACAATCTTACCTTTGGATACTTTAAATAGTCTTTTACAAGTAAGGCTATTGTGATAAGAACATTAACTGGGTGGAATTTAAATGCTATATTAAAACTCCTTCTCTAAACTTCCATTTTATATTTCAAAATCGAGGTGAAAGTGAGGCACTGAAACGGTTTCATTACATTTAATGTTTTACTTAACTTGAACCTTTTGTTTTCAATTCCCTGTTAATGTCAATATAAAAAGTCCACAGTGAAGGCTTTTGTTTTGTCTGGTGACGTTAATCCTTGCAAAATGCTTATTTTTAGAAGGCTGAAAAGTCAGCCAAACATGCTACAACCTACAATCTGTCTTCCTCTTGGATGGGTAAAATGCGAACGTCCGTTATTTCATGTTTATTGTTAATCTTAGAAAACCCTTAGCAGTCAAGTGCATTCTAAACACAGCTATATGAATCATACCCACACAAGCTACATCATTTAAAATCTGAACTCTTCATGCTACATCGTGACTCTAGGATAAGATTTTATTGTTCAATATAATGAGGACAATGTAAGAATGGAATTCCCAATAAACTTATCCAGGAGTATATACACTACAGTACAATAGAATGAACGAGAGATTAGTTAGATATACCTAATTTGGAATTGTATGAAACTGGATGTTAGAGGGATTGCAGGAATAAGGTAAACTTGGTTTGATAGCTGAATGGTAGGTAGCCTAATCACATTTGACTGTTTGGAAGGACACCACCCTTCTCCATCTTCACTGCTAAGCAAAAGCAGAGGTACACATCACTGTTTTCAAAATATTCTGTTAAGCATCTATTCAGAGGGCTAGTAAGAGAGAACCATTTCTTGCAAAACAGCCTGAAGCACAGGAAGGGGACAGAAAAATAAAGACAGAGGGAATGAAGATGGTTATCCTGCACCCATAGTGGTCTGGTTTACCTGGGACACTGAAGTGTTTCTCAAACTTGGCAACTTTAGGTTGTATGGATTTCAGCTCTTAGAATTCCCAAACCAGCCATGGTGGATGGGGAATTCTGAGACCTGAAATCTATATATCTTATAAAGTTATTGAGGCTGAGAAACACTGCCTTAGCCCTCCAGGGTAGGCATATTCAGGTAAACATAGAGCCGGTCTTGAATTTCTAAATTTTTTTCTTTGTTCCTCAGGATTGAAAACATGGTTTTCTAACTGCGTAACTTCTCCGAGGTCATCTCTGTAATTCTTCATAAAGGTAAAGGTTCCCCTGCACATGCGTGCTAGTCATTTCTGACTCTAGGGGCCGGTGCTCATCTCTATTTCAAAGCCGAAGAGCCAGCGCTTGTCCGAGGACGTCTCCGTGGTCATGTGGCCGGCATGACTAGATGCCAAAGGCGCATGGAATGCTGTTACCTTCCCAGCGTAGTGGTCCCTATTTTTCTACTTGCATTTTTACATGCTTTCGAACTGCTAGGTTGGCAGAAGCTGGGACGAGTAACAGGCGCTCACTCTGTTACGCGGCGCTCGGGATTCGACCCGCCAAACTGCCGATCTTCTGATCGACAAGCTCAGCATCCTAACCCACTGAGCCACCGCGTCCCTTCATAGTATGGCATATTCTTCATAGTACGGCACAAAATGCAAAGGCCATTTGGGTACACGCACCCCACAGGGTTGTTGTTGTGGGAAAAATAGGTGGCAGAAGTATTAGGTACGTTCACTGCCTTGAGTTAAGAAAAGTGGACTTTTTAAAAAGGTGGTGGAGTTTCACTCACAATGCAGGATTAAAATTAAAGCGTTCTTGTCTATTGTCTGGACACACTGAGGTCATTTCCATCTCCACAGGGGAAAAGGGGAAAACACAATTATTTCTCTGGAATAAAAGTAAATGTTTTGCAATACATGGATAGGAAAAGCAGGCCCAGAAAGCATAATAGAATAGTGCAAATAGTAAGTTATGAAAAGTAGGGTTTTTTATGTTTTTCTTATGAAAAAGATGTCATTGCACCTTCTGTACAGGTGTAATGTTATGTAAAATACATTTTAAAATTTCTTCCTTTCCTGAGAGCAGATTTCTAATTACTAAATGGGTGGTTTCATTGATTTATCACATTGGGCTTTTTTAAATTTTGGCATTGGTTATGCATTTTGCCATTGTGGTTTCCAGAGGCATCGGATGTAAAACAGAATCTCTGACACAGCATTCCATACTGCTGATGGTAAATATATTTTAACTCAGTTTTATAGATGTCACAAAGTAGATTTTATTTGTTTAATAACTGTTTGAAGTTGAAACGGTGCTGAAAACAGAGACTTATGACCAGTTCTAACACTTATGACTGTCACAGCATCCTTGTGGTGACTTGATTATGATTCAAATATTTGGCAACCGGCCTGTATCTATGACGGTTGCAGCATCCCAGAGTCAGGGGATTGCCGTTTGGGATCTTCCTAGCCATTTTCCAACAAGTAAAATCAATGGGGGAAACCAGATTTGCTTAATGACTGTGTGATTCATTTAACAACTGTGGTAAAAAATAGTTGTAAAATCAGGCGCAGTCATGACTAAATTGTTTTGCAACAGCAATTCCAGCCCCAATTGTGGCTGTAAGACAGGAGTCCTCAAACTTGGCCACTTTAAGACTTGTGGACTTCAACTCCCAGAATTCCCCAGCCAATTGAGGAATTCTGGGAGTTGAAATCCACAAGTCATAAAGTGGCCGTTTGAGGACCCCTGCTGTAAGACAAGGACTACATGTACTGATATATTTATTATTCAGCGGTGTGCAAATAAGCTTCAGTCTTTAACTGACGGAGTTCAATGTGTTGCATGAACACAGCTTCTATGTTGCTTATGTCCCATCTCTTCCTACTGTTAAGAAACCTCCTTAAATAATATTAGAAAATAACTACTGTTAGAAATATTATGAGAAACATCTGATCATGTTAGAAATATTATGACCTATCTGGGGGAGATATTTAAAGTTAAGCCATTGAGACAATTCTTCCATATTTCAGATATTTCAAATCTTATAAACCAAGAGTCATAGTCATTGTAAATAAGCATGATCAACCAACCCACAGTCTGTTCCCAAATTCCCAAAAAGCACATTCCTAAGAGAGATTTATTTATTTATTTATTTATTTATTTATTTATTTATTTATTTATTTATTTTATTAATGGGATTTATATCCCGCCCTATCTCCCGAAGGACTCAGGGAGGCTAACAACAAAACATATAATAAGTACAGAAATTAAGATAAAAATAAAATTAAAATCATCTGTGCAATAAATTAAAATTAAAAATTAAAAATAAATTAAAAATTGTAAATATAATTAAAATGCCTGTCAGTCCAGGTCAGCCAGGTGGAAAAGAAGTGGCTATATAAAATAATAATAATAATAATAATAATAATAATAATAATAATAATAATAATAATAATAATAATAATAATATTGCATTGATCAAATTACTAGACCTTCTGGAGCCAAAATAACCCCCACCTTCCTTTTCTTAAAGGCAACATTTATGTTCAAACTAAGCTTTCCTTACCCTATCCTAGGGGATGGTCAGTTTTAAGATGTGTGGACTTCAACTCCCAGAATTCCCCAGCCAGCCATGCTAACCGGGGAACTCTGGGAGTTGAAGTCCACACATCTTAAAAGTTACCAAGCTCGGAACCTCCGCTCTATCTCGTCCTTATAAAAAAATAGGCATTTCTTCTCACGCTACTTTACGTTACGCAAAGCAGGTCGGAGACCAAAAACCAGGCTCCACTTTGCCCGATCCCTGCAACCCTCCCGCTTTCGCTCGCGTTGGTATATTCCGATCCAAACCGAAATAGAGGAGCGGGAGTGAGGTGGGGAGAGCAGGGGGAGGAGCGAGAGGCCTGGAAAGACAGCGCTGGTTGGCTGAGCCCAGCTGTGGGCGGGGCCCGGAGGCGAGTCCCGCTTGAAGGAGGCCAAGAGGGAGGAGGAGAAAGGGGAGAGGCGGCGGCGGCTGGGGCGGGCGCACGAGCGTGGCCGTGCACGCGAGCGATGGGCGGGGCTTCCTCCGCTGCGGGCGCCTCTGGCCGAGCCGGGCGCGCAGGCTCGGTGGCTCGCGCGTCGCCTCAGCCCGTCGGTCCGTCAGCGCGTGAGGCAGTTTCGCCCGGAGCGGCGGCGGCGGCGGCAGCGGCGGCAGAACGGGGACCGGGGCTGCTGGTTCGGCCGGTCGGTGTTGGATGGAGGCTCCCGTCCGCCTCGCCGGTTCTCTCTGGAATGTCCTGGGGAGCGTCCGTCGAGCGGGAGCGGAGCCTCTCTGGGCGCAGCCAGCGCCGCTGCGGCTGCGAGGTGAGGTGGGCGGGAGAGAGAGAGAGAGAGAGAGAGAGAGAGAGAGAGACCCTTGCTGGGTTGGCAGGAGGCCGGGGTGGGAGTGTAGGGGTCCCGGGGAAGGAGGGGACTGGGAGAGCGCGCGAAGGTCGTGTGAACGTGCGTGCACGGGATGGTTGGAATCCCGCCTGTGGGTCAGTCAGGTCCGGGATGGCGAAGCGCGGCGAGCGGGGAAGGGGATGCTCTCGCGGGTTTCCCGACCTCGTTTGGATGCTTCGGGTCTTGCAATTGGGGGATGGGGGCGGGGGGAGGCTTACCTGCCATTCCTGGCTTGTGTGTGTGTGTGTGTGTGTGAAAGGTGCGAGGAGGGGGTGGGATGCAAGACCCCCGACCTTCAAGGGGGCTTGTCCAAGGTGGGGGTCGGCGGGGCGAAATCATCCCACGGGCGGTGCTGGTGCAAAAACCCGGAGCTTCGCGGGCTTGCAAGGCTGGGGTGGGAGGGGGGGCTGATCAGCTTTCCCGGGCTGGCTGGCGTCGCCGTTTCCAAGCAAGGTTGGTGACATAAATCTGGGGGGGGGAGAGGGGGAGGGAGGGGGTTGGAGGGAAAAAAATGGGGTGTTGTGGGGGTCGATAGGAAGATGAAAGAGCGCTTGTCACCTTGGGGATTGAGTTATGATCCGCCTCCCCCATCTTTGAATGCCCCCATCTTTTGGGGGTATCAGAAACTTTTCTTGCTCTTTTCGAGAAATGGTTGGCAAGATTCAAGGGCGCCTCTCTCTGAGCACGGAAGGAAAAAGGGGCTTTCTTAAACCTAAAGGCGTGCAGAGAGTGAGCTGGGTTTGCAACTTTTGTAACACAACCGACCTAAAACTCTTGTGACATCTTAAAAGACTAGCAGGTATATTGTAGAGCGGGGGGGGGGGGGGGGTTGTGGGGTGTGTGTGGCTGTGGGTGTGTTATATAATGCACGTCATTTATTGCTTTATCCCAAGAGACCAGTCGGTTTGCACCCAAGTTTGGGTCTTAATCGCAGGGAAGATCAAAAGGAGATGCTAGCGGTGATAATTCTCCATATGGCCATTCAGATGTGCACATAAGTACCGGTGGAGAAGTAAATGGAATGGGAAGTGCCTTTTTTCCTTCTATAAATCCCAGGAAGGAGTTAAAAGTGGTGTTTTTCTGATGCCAAAACATCTGCTCCCCTAAAGATTAAAGGGGGGGGAGGAAGCAAGAGAAAAGTTATCTGTTTTTGAGCACATACTCTTGTATGTGCAATTCTGCTACAGTGCAAAGTGCATATGCAAAATAACACGAGTTTGTCAGGAGTTGCTTTTACTTCCTCCTTGCTATACATAATCAGGCAGTGCAAATGGAAGGGAGCTGACCCTGCTTTACTGTTTCTTAACCCATGTGTAGCTTTTGTGTTCTTGACAGAATCTGAGATGAGTTAATTACTCTGTATGTATATCCCCTTGTAGTTATTTCCCACCATAAATTGACTTGTGCAAGCCATTGCTTTTTGCCTTCTGTGTCCTTGTGAATAGACTTGTTATGGTACTTTTGATATCAAAGTGTTTTTCCCCTTTTGTTTATCATAACAATCATTTTTAGTTCTTGTGCATCATATGGAAAAGTTATTTTTTAAATCTAGAGACTCCAGGGGCATGTGACAAATAGGATAACCTTGTGTTAACTGGAATTTGTTTCTGTTTACTATGGAGGATGATACTTCATTTCCATAACAAAATCCTAAGAAGAAGCAGATAATTGGATCCTGTGCAGTCCTTTTGATATTGACTTGATCAGAAAGTTGCTTTGATAAAACCAAAGGCAGTGCCTGGCACTTCAGTGAGAGAAACATGATTGAGAGGCTCAGTTGTCAACTTCAAACTGTTTTAACTTTTGGCAAAGTTCTTTTTGAATGTGAAATTGTAAGCTGCATCTTGTTTTTCTTAAAGAGTATTTATAGCAGCAATACATTGGGAGGTTTTTATTTGGGCAAAGATGAAGCACCACATTTTGTCTGGAAACTTTAACTGTTTTATGTGCTGCTCAACTAGAGAACATTTTTAGTAGGAGCAGATTGCTTTACTGCTATCTGTTATACACATGTCAAAATTGCATAGTATCCAAAAAGTTGTGTGCAAAGAAAAACAAATCTAAAAAGGAAATTTTAGTTTCTTTGTATCCAATAAATCATCAGTATTATTCATTTTGATTTGTGGGTTTACATAAGAACATTCCTTCTGTTAAGTGCTTTCAGCATATTGATGAGTCAAAATTACAGAAGATTGAGATTGGTGGGGGGAGGGTCAGTTCTCATAAATTGAACTGAAATGTCTGATTACAGCCTTACTCTTTCTTGACACTTGTATTGCTTGTAACAAGTATATTAGCTAGAGTTTTAGTTTTAGTTTTGGCTGATATTTAATATAATTCAAATGTATAGAGTTAAAAAAAGTCCTATTCTCCAAAATAGTGAAGAATTGGATCTTGTCCTGGTTTGTGTTTTTCATCACACTAGCCATGGTTGAAGGTGGTTTGACTTTGAAATAATTAAATTGATTTTGTTTAGACAGCATGCCTTGACAAGTTTAATAATACAGTAGTGACTGGGTCTTGTATACAGTGGAATAAAACAGCTGTGCTACCTTTGTAAAAGTTAAGGAAACTCAATATTGAATTCCTGGTGGGAGGCTTATAATTCTACATTTCTTTCATGGGATATAAAATTCATACAGAGCTATTTTTGCATCTAGTATAATGTGTGAACTCTTAGTTTTATTATGCATATGCTAGGTGCTGTACTTTATTATTGTGTATAAATGACAGCTGTACTTTGATAACTGAAAAATCTTTAGGACTAATTCAATGTGTCTGCATTTTAAGCCAGTTTTTTTTTAATATAAAAGTATGCCTGGTTGGGAAATAGTCCATTTATTAATGATATCTTAGGGATTTAGAAGTTCAAGGTGTAAATATGCAGCATTTTATATGAGCCCTATTATTAGGGGATTTTATTTGAAAAGAGAAACTGGAAAGGGGGGAAAAAAGCAATCACTGCTGGTTTCTGTTAATACACAAAAAGCTAACCATGACTTGCTGTTAAAATGAAACCATGCACTGTGGTATAATAGGAAACATTCTATGCAGAATGTATAGCATTTTGCATGATTCATGTTCAGTTATCCTTCAGTTTTTTGAGCTTAAAGCATACAGTATCACTATCATTCACCATCTGATAATAGGACCGAGGTGATATTAATGTGGCTCTTTTAAAATCAAACTAATTATATTTGCCTGAAAGAGCCACATTAGTGTGATTCTAGCTCCCTGGTGTTTTTTTGGAGCCCTGGAGACAGCCTAGTGAATAGGGTTGAAAATTCATTCTGTATTTGATTAAATGGAACAGACTCGCTGCTTCTTACCCCAGCGGGAGCTATGAGATCTCTTGATCCCCGAAGCGGCTCATAGACCCTGGGAATTCCATTAGCAAGCACCTGAAGAATGTCTGCCCTGCAGTGCCTTTTTTTTTGTAAGGGAGTAGGGGGAGTTGGTGGGGGGAAATAGAACAAGAAGTATATCACTCTTGATGATAAGTGGGGGGAGGCTGAACTGAAGTAGAAGAATCCATGTGTTGGCAGATCCAAAATCAAGGCATGACTTAACAGCCCAACCTCCAAGGATAGTCACTAATGTTTAAAGTCAATCTGTGCTGTACTTGGGGCACTAAAATTAGTTCATCCACACTTATTGAAATAATTTGATTTGATTCCTTGTTTCTTAGTCTGAAGAGGCAAACTCTTGGGAAAGGTATATGAAAACAGGAAATTGTACTTGTGAAGTGGGTGAGTTATTCTTTTTTTTAATGAAATGTAATACAGTAGGCAGTGGCATATGCTTTTTGTAGTCTTATGTATATATGAAGGTGATTAACATGTTTAAAATACAGATTTCCAACTCTTAAAATGTTAACATTCTAGTTTTTAAAATACAAATCTGTGATGTCCTTGCAGAGCATTATATTTTCATTACGAGGATTTCTTTAAAGTCTTTTTATGCTGAATTCTTGGTAACCAGTTAATCTCTTTCAGGACAATGTACTGTTTTCCAATATTTAATCAGTTTCAAGAATTGTTATCTTATTTCTAGGATACTGATAATGTATATGTAGTAGATAATTGAATCCTATATGTAAAAACAGGTTCTGTCAGGAAAACAATCCTTATTTCTATTAAGATCAATAGTGCTTATTATCAGGTAGTAATTCTATACTAATTGTTTCAGAACAAAGTATTGATTTGTATTGAAAGCCTGTTTGATGTGTAAGTAGTTGGTTTAGCTAAGCCACTTTAGAGAGAGCCAGTTGGTTGTTGACTAGGTACCTTATCCAATCATGATTTCAAAACAGTTATGAGTCTTCTATTTTGTGAATATTTTTGTGATAATTGTTTCCAGTATGCACAGCCACTCTCTTTGGTAAAGTCACTCACAATCTCTGCTTCTTTACCCGCCCCAATATTTTGACATTTCTTTTGACTCAGAAGATTTAGGAAGCTTGCTTTTGAGCTTATATAAACAAAACCTGCAGTTGACACACTGAAGCTAGTATAAAACAATAACTTTAGAGGGAATTTATTGTTTGAGTGGCTTTTTAATGTTGGTAGATAGGATAAAAATGTGAAGTTGTCAACTGGGATTACAAATTTATTTAATATTGTTCCGGTTTATCGTTTGAAATACTAACTCTGAACATATATATTTGATCAAAATATATCTGTAATATAAACTTTGAAAAGTGGTTAATTATCAGCATAATAGATATGTTTAACTATACTGTATAGCACTAGACCTAATCTTCTGTTTTTATGTTTAAACCACTAAACATCTGCTGTAGTTTTGAAACATATCATTATCAGAAATAATTGTGATAGTCAGTTTGCAAGGTTACTATATAGCTTTTCTGAATTTTTGTAACAGTTGAATGAAATTGTATTTCAGATCAAATATTTATTCTGAAAAACCTTGACGATCGTTTTCTGCGTATCTGAAAATGTTCATCTATTTAAGTTTGGTAGACCAGTTTATTTTGTTCTCATACAAATTTGTAAATGTTTACACTGCTCA
The DNA here is from genome assembly GCF_947247035.1 of Vipera ursinii. Lineage (NCBI taxonomy): Eukaryota > Metazoa > Chordata > Lepidosauria > Squamata > Viperidae > Vipera > Vipera ursinii. The sequence continues at coordinate 17,236,005 of NC_139519.1, read as the reverse complement.
GTTCTACAAAATGTTGACTTTTGTGTGCTCCCTCTGCTGGTCAGCTCCAGCTAGTTTGTAAATACTCTGTACTCACGTTTTTGTAGCATAGTATTAGGTCTGTTAACTAAGGTTTAAAAATCATTCACTATTTTTTGTCCACAGCTTATATGAGTAAGTATTGCATATGTCAAAATTCTGTTAATGAGCAACAATTCTTATTAGATCTTTCTCTGTTGTTCCCAATGCAAGTTTGGATTCCAAACTTTGCCTTGTCTCTAGCATTAAACAAGCAAATCTGACGTTTTAAATTTTGGTGATTTTTTTTGAGATAATTTATTCCATACTTCTATTGCTTTCTTCCTCTTTCTGATTTTCCAACTAATTCTCCTTTAGGTTCACAAGGAAAACAACATAGTGTATTGGAGGTATTGGTCATTTTAAGGGGGACAAAATACATAAAAATTGTGGGGAGGAAATCTGCTCATTTGATTCCACTAGTTGGGACATTTCAGAAGAAAATTGCAGTTCATTCTTGCAAGCGTGCACAGCTTGGTAGTAGTCACTTGGTAGTAGTCTTGTGCATTTGCCCATTAAACTGAGCATTTCATTCTATCCCATAAAATTGTTTACTTTCTGCTATAAGTGATTGCAAAATAGCCCAGTATCCCAGTATTTGCTTTTTAAGGAGATATTCGCATTAAAGTTTATGAGGACCAAATTAAATACCTGAACATTTAACAAGCATTTTTCAAGTATATAAATTATGAAATGACTGTACATTTGGATTTTGATAAATCAAGACTTTCAACAGCAAAGTAACAAGACACTCCTCTTTATTCAAACATGCAGCCCATTGTTATGGAATATTATTTGAAAACCTTGCATTGCATGCTGCATACACTGGCAATCCATAGGAACTATCATTTTGATTGATCTTTGCTTATGTATAATGTGGTCACTTCCCTATTTTTCTTATACTACTCATTTGCTTCATAAGTAGGAATTTAATATGGTAGAAGACTGGCATGAAAGAAAACACATGCAACATGTGGACGTGGTGTAAACTAACTAGTTTGAATGAGAATAAGTGTGACAAACGTGGGGACAGCATCAGCCAAAGCACTGAGGTGCTGGCCTCTAGTGTCTCAGAGTGCAACTAATTTAATACGCTGTACTTTTTAGAAAAAGTAAAAACATTGCACTGTGCATCATAGAGGCACAAAAGGCTGTTGGCTGATGGAAGTGCTGGAGGAGGCCATGAGTGTGATGCAAAACAAAGCTGAAATTAAACTTTCTGGAAGCAAGTGACAATTTTGAGTAGCTTCAAGAGGGAGCTTGGAAAAGGGATACGTCACTCACAAAGGAAGCCCTTTTTGAAAATGTAACATAACCCCAACAGTTGGAATCCAGTTTTGAAAAGTCTCCAATATTGCTCCTTCTGACCAAAAACCTGAATTGTGAGAACATGTCAGAAACAACTGAATGAATTAATAAATTCATTGAGTTTATAAATTAGTATGCAAATTAACAATTTGAATTATTTAGTCTGTTAACAAAGACTTAGGCATCAAGTAACCCTGAAATACTGTAGTTTTGAAAGCCACAAATATGTCGGATCAGATTGTTTTTAAATAAAAATATGTTCATGTATTTTGAGCGGTCATGCTTTGTGGCTTGAAAAACAATGGATAGCATATTGGAGAAATTAATTTTAGGGAAATATTGAGGAATAATGCTTTATCCTTTCCATCATTTAAGTATTTGCAGTCGAAGGGGTCTTACCTATCATTAGGGGATTTTTATCATTACGATACACAATCATAAAAGTTGCCCTTAGTACAAAAATCCTTTTTCAATATTATTAATCTTTGATTTTATTGTAATTTTTTGTTGTGAACAGGCCAAAGTCATTGAGCATTGGGTAGCACACAAGTTTAATAAATTAGTATTACCTTTTTTATTATTAAAGTCTGATTTCCATATAAAGCTTTTTCACCTTTTAGGGTCTACTACTTTTGATTGTGTCATATTCAATCTAGAAACGATGCCAGCAGATTAAAATACAGGCTAAAAATAGATGTATTTATTGCATCTTGTCTTGCCCTTGCCATATTTGAAAGGAAAACTAGATTTATAAGCTTGCCTTCAGTTCACTGACAAAAGTAACAAGATTTTTCTATCTAGTTTTTTGGGCGCAAGGTGGAGGGTAGCATCTTAATTTTAGAGTTAAGATCTTTTTCTGTAAGTATAATATGCCAAAAAAAAATGTAATGGGAACTTGAGTGAGTTACAAAAGAAATAGAAACTAAAACTTAGCAATTATGTATGTATTATATGCTTCAATCAAATTTAAATCATCTCTATTACCTTGACATTATTCAGAGTTTAAATCTGAGTTATTTTATTCATTATGCCTGCATTTTCCCTCTGGCTGAATAACTGGTTTCTAATGACTGGCGATGTAACTTATTAGTAGATTAATGGAAAGCTATAAATTCTGGTTGCAGATGTGTATTTATATATTCCTTTCTAAAACATATTGTCTTTCTGTAACTCAAATAGTTTGTGCTTTCGTATTGTAAATATTTTCTGAAGCAGGAAAAGTGCTTCATATCTGGGGTGGGTGTGCTCACTACCTAAAGAAACTGCTTTTTTCCTGTGTTTGCACAGGAGTCACACAGCTGCAGGCATATGAGTTAAAAGAGTGGGATGTGGGTGGGGCAGGGGGGGGAGAGTGACATTCAGAAAAACTGTAGTATCAGATATAAACCAGCCTGCAGAATAAATAGCTTCAGAATGAATTGTCTAGCAGTTTATACCTTTCAAATGCAGATTGGCAACCTAAATTACGGACTTGTCTGAAATTAGAAAAACCCTTTTATGAGATTGCATTGGCTTATATTGCGATTATTTATGTTTCCTATTTCAGAATGGCAGGAAACCATGCCTCTGTGGAGACTGTCAAGTAGGGGTCACTAGCCTTTTTGAACTAATGAACACATTTGGCATGTAGGAAAATGTGGTAGGCGGTCTTAGAAAAGGGCTCCATCTGTAAATCGCTACCATGGAGGAGGGAAGTAATTTCTAAATCCCAACTGCTACCCCTCCTCTGAAGGTCCCCCTAAGCTGTCCTACATATCTTTGCCCCTTTGTGGGAAGGGGGAGAAGGGGCATACTTTCCAAGCAAAGCGGTGGGCTGCAGCCTGCTATTGGCACAGGTAGTCCTCAACTCATGAACACAACTGAGCCCCAAATCTCTGTTGCTGAGAAAAGTTCTTAAGTCAATTTTTGCTCCATTTTATGACCTTTCTCGCCGCCGTTAAGTGAATCACTCCAGTTGTTAAGTTAGTGACACGGTTGTTAAGTGAATCTGGCTTCCCCATTGACTTTGCTTGTCAGAAGGTCCCAAAAGGTGATTGATCTCTCTCTCTCTCTCTCTCTCTCTCTCTCTCTCTCACACACACACACACACACACACACACACACACACACACACACAGAGAGAGAGAGAGACTGCAACTATCATCAGTATGAATCAGGTGCCAAGTATCCAAATTTTCTTCACATGACTGTAGGGATGCTGTAACAGTCATAAGTGTGAAACACGGTCACGTCACTTTTTTCAATGCCATTATAATTTTGAACAATCACTAAATGAACTGTAAGTGGAGAAAATACCTGTATTTTCTTTTTGTTAAAAAAAGTGGTTTAATCGAGGCCTTGAAGCATTCTTGGATCAAAAATAACTTTAGAGGATATGAAGCCAGCTTCCCATTTGTGAAGAAAAGTTGTTTTTTTTTCGTTTTGTTTTAATGTCAAAATGTAGAGGGGACACCATCTGTGGACACCAAGGGAGATGGTGGCAAGCTTTAGATCTGGGGCTGCAGGCTACCCACCTTTGCATTTCCTGCTTTAATCATTGTATGGTTTATAAATGTTGAATTTAAGGGTTTCTGTAAGAAGCTGGCACTTTTTTATGTGTTTTAGCACAAAAAACCCATAATGATAGTTGATCATCAAGAACCGGATGATATAACATGTTACCTTTTGCTTTAAATCTGTTGTCTTAAAAAAAATGTCATGATTGGCACAGTCTAAAGATCTTTGGTAGAACATATCTGTGATTTAAAATGACAAAAAAGACAGTGTTTACTTCAAACCATGAGCCCGTTTAAATTGTAGCACATTTTTTTCTTGATAAGCAAGTACAGTGTCCTCTATTAAAGGACTTAGCTGTGTTTATGACAAGTACAGTAAACTAAAAGAGATTGATAAGAAACATTAGGACAACTGATTTAGTTTTGAAGTAACATTTAGTCACCATCACAGTGAAAGGATCATAGTTAATTGTAACAGCCAAAATGCTAGAAATAATGTATGATTTTTTTCAAAAAGATACTTTTATACCACTAGTATGGTATTACCTTGTAGGTCAAATAACCTATGCAACTATCTCTCTTAGCCACAGTGAATAATAGTAGAAGTCAAACAGCATGGACCAGAAGAAAAAGCCCTTTTTACAAATAAACAAGAATTATTTATTTTCTGGCTTACAGTGATGTGCAAATGTTTTTTTTATTTGGAAGAAGTACTGTTGACTTACCTTTTGCTGCCATAGGACCTCTAAGAATACAGCTGAAGGACTGAAAGTTTGAAACCCAACACTTGCCACCCTTTCCCTTCAAACATCAAACTCATATTTTAATCCAGGAAAATGCAGGAGACATCCTTCCCTTTTTTGAATAGAATTGGTAGGGTTTTAAAATGATTGGCAGCATTAGTTTGTGATCAAATTAAAAGTTACTTTGAACTCAGTCCCTTCTGTGAGTGTAATTCGGAACACACTGATGCTTATTGCAGCTGGCAGCTTCTTGCTATTGCCTCTTTCTGTGTGTGAAGCCCACCCCCCTTGGTGACCTTTTCTGGGGCTGGTCATGGTCCCTTTTCATTGTGATGGGCTAGAAGTGGCTCATGTGGAGTTGATTATTTCCTTGCTTGTCTGGTCTGTTTGGTGCCATAACTTCAAGTCATTTCCATTTTCTTCCTCTGTTTTTGGCTGGCCACAGAGAAAGGAAATGCTTTTGCTGGCGACAGGATCAGTTTGCATGCTTGGCTGACTTGATTGAGCCTGTGAAAAGGTGGGGAGTGCCTAGTAAATAAACCGCAGAGGTGCTAATGTTCCTTTGGTGGTAGTTAGTTGTGATTATTAAACTCCTAAAATCTGCCCAAACTTAATATTTCTTAGTCTTTGGTTTCACTTGGGCCTCTTAATTAAGGGCACCCTTGTTTAATGGAAAATTATCTACTGGAAGAAAATACTAATTTTCTGTTATCTAGAACTAAAGGACAAAATCAGTCCTGCAGTTAAAACTATAGGGCAGCTTATCAGTTGTTTGTAGCCTATTGCTAATTCCTGTTTGCCAAAAAAAAAAAGGGGGGGGCAACCCTTAGTAATCTTTGCACGGCAGCTTTTCCATTCATAATGTGGATTCCATTAAATATGCTGTTCTTCATTGGGGAGTCAGTGGTGGTGGTGAATGTCTGTTTAAACACTGTAGCTTCACTACTTTTTACTTTAAAGGTGGCTTGGCAAGAAGTTTATAATCCAGCTTCACTTTCTAGGGTTAAAATACGGCGTGGTTGTATATGGATTTGTATATATTTCAGGTAGGGGAACCCTGTGGTCTTCCAAATATTGTAGAAAGCCATAGGATCCTGCAGCTTCCTCAAAGCCACATGATCAAAATTTTGGATGCTTGACAGTTGGCATCTATTTACGATGGTTGCAGCATCCTAGGGTAACATGATCACAATTTATGTCCTTCCTGACTGGCTTCCGACAACAAAGTCAATGGGGGAAGCTACACTAAAGAGATTATTATTGATGTTAATCAATTTTGTAATTTTATTCTCAAAAAAGGAGTGGGTGATTTGTGCCTCCCCACTTGTGCCTCAGATGTTGTCACAGGTCCCGTCCCCCCAAAGTATCTTAAAAATTATAGCATTGGTAAAGAACCATGCATAATATGTTTGTATAAATGCCTTGTGACAGAATATATATATTTATATTTCTGATATGGTCCTAAACACTTGTTTCTGCCACAAAAGAACCTATGGGAAAAGAAAAAAATCAAGTGTTAATATTTATAGCTTATTATTTAAAAGTAGCAGAAGCCAGCAAAGCTGAAGCTGTTTGGGATTATTTCCTTTTGGTAAGATAGCTAATTTGTTTGTAGAGTTGTGGAGCGTGCTGTGAACTTAAAAATAACAAGATTCATACATGTTTCTACAAGTAGCAAGATTTGAGGGTATTAAAGGCTTTTCGTGCTATGTTTTAGTTCTGGTACGTATGGTTGAAACCATGTAGCTGTCAACACCTAACTGGGTTTGGAAGCTAAGCAGGATCAGCCCAGGTTAGTTAGTGCTTGAGATGACATTAGCAGGTAGTACCTGGAGGAGCAAAGGGCATGCCATTTCTGTCGTGCTGCCAGGAAAATTACAGGGATGTGTCCCTGAAGTTAAAGGCCAACTTACCTTTATCAATGTTTATGACTCAAAGATGTTGCCTACACTTTCTTCTTTTGTAGGTTCCACATTGAGTCACATTACTCCGAAGCTCTTTGCCACCAGCCTTTGTAACTTGGCATTATGCATCCTGATCCAGTACCTTCACACGAACTGCTTTTTCTTACATTTTTCCTCTCAACTGCAGTTTCAGGTAAATTCACTTTCCGTGATGTGTTTCTGACGGTCTCTTTTAGGACCGATAAATGTATGCCGGCTGACAGTAGTGATAAACACCATATGTGTGTCTTTTTTTTCTTTCTCTCTCCCTAGAGTTGATTCCTCACTTTATTTCTGAACCTCTTTCTACCATCCAGAAGCCAGGAGCAACTATAAAACTTTACTGTTCCACTGAACCCTCTACGGCTCATCTCTCTTGGATATTCAATGGAGAGAAATTGCATAAGAAAATAGAGCAAGTAGACCCACAGCCAGGATCCCTTACCATTTTCTCTCTTAGTCCTTCTAATTCTGGAACCTACCAGTGTGTTGCTAATAACAGTATTGGTGCAATAATCAGCAAGCCTGCAACTGTGTCTGTAGCATGTAAGTTATATTCTGATTGACGGTGAAACACCTAAACACCTAAATTTTTTATTCTTCCCATTGGCCTCTTGTTTCTGAACATTTTTTTTATCTCTAAACAAAGCTTATTTCAGAGAAGGTTTAGTCACAAGCAGCATTAGAGCAAATTGTATGGATGCATCTACTAATGTAGAAAGACACTTATAAAGATTCTCTTTCAAGCAGAGTAGGACAGACATACAAAATGAAATCTCTATGAAGTGCTACTTAAATATATACATGACTTTTAAACAAAGAATGTTTGTTATTTTTTACTTGAAAGGGAAGGAGAAATGAGCTAACCTTGTTAATAAGTTTATTAATCCTAATTTATCCCACTTAATTATAAATTAAGGCTGTGTTGTTCTTCAGGTGTGAAACAAAAAGCTGCTTCAGACGGGGCTAAAACAGCACGGTTTTGCAACTTCTTAAACTAAGTATGTCTTTCCCTTGGCAGAATGCTGCAACCAGCTGAAATAAAATAAAATAATAATAAAAAGCAGCTTCTCTTTTAAGGCAGGTGCTGTGCTCGCCTGCCTTCAAATTCCAACTGTTGAGCAGTCCAGTTATTAAGTACATTTCTTACAACTTATCAACCCTGCAAATGTTCAGCTGGTCATTTAAACAATGTGGAAACAAATATGCCTTGCTTCCTTCTCTCCCTTTCTCCCCTCCCCCATATCTGCACAGAGGACTTATTTCTGCTGAATGCAATTTGACTATTTCGGATCAGAAATAAAATGTCTGAATTACTCCTTTCTTATGCCTGAGCTTGATCCATTTCCATTATAAATATACTTTGCTTTTGAAGCATATCCAAAATACCCATAAGAGAAAAACTTCTCATAATTGAGAAGGATAAATGTTTTTGTAGAGTACTGACCCATAGCAAGATCCTCTTGAGAGCTTATGAACGTTAGTTGGTACTTACAGATGCTAAGGGCGGTAGAAAACTGTGAATACATTAAAAGTGCCTTTTGTACTGCTGTATTGATTGCTGATGAAATGACTGCTGCAAGACCAATGTTGTATTGAATTGCCATTTAAGCAAAGTAGGCATTTATCAACTTACAGTTGAGATATCGGTTAGTTTAGACCAGTATAGAAAACACAAGCATTGAAAAGTTATTTTATATTCAAACATTCTGATTACCGTACATGTTAAGAGTCTGCTAATATTGTCCCAGTATTTGTCAAAGTAAATTAGTTAATTGGTTCATTTGCTGTTTTAGTCAGCTGCTCTTATGTACTGCAAAAAGGGCACATAAATTAGAAAGTATGTAAAACTCAACTACTCTGCATGCCATAATGTTAACATGTAGATACAATAAATAATCTAGCTGTGATCTACATCTATCCAGTTGCACAGGGAACAAAGTGGCTGGGGAAAAGTATATTGTAAATAGGGCAAACCCTGTTAGGCACTGAGATATTAGTCAGACAGATAGTTGAGTTAATGCTGTTCCTGTTCTCTCCTTAACTACTTAAGAGATTATATTCTTTTGAAACCCGAAGTTACACACTTGCCTGGCAATCCTTTTAGCATTGTGAAGGAAAAAACAGATTCTCAGTTTTATAGCGAACCTGACAACTAGAGCTTCTCCAGAAAGGCACATTTGCAGCTTGATTTATATTTATTCAGCAAAATTGCTGGGATTGAGAAAGTATAGGAGGCTTTTCCTGTTTTCTTATTTTTTTCTAAGGTAACTCAGCATCCAATCAGCTGAAAGCACTGATTTTTAATAAGTAAAACTCTCTTGGTTAAAGACCTACAAAATCTACCAAAAGTTGAAAATAAAATAAAAAGCTTTCATTTTTTTCCTTCTAGATCTTGATGATTTTGAATCTTCATGGAGAAACACAATTTCAGTGGAAGAAGGGAATACTGCTTTAATAGGTTGCAAGCTACCAAAAAGCAGTCCAAAAGCACAGGTTCGCTTCCGCATCCGGGGAAAATGGCTGGAACAATCAACAGGCGAGTTTCTATGTCCTTTAGCTTATTGGGAATTGCTACAAGTTTGCATTTTAACAGACAATACAAGTTAAACACAGTATTTTCAACAGAAAAAGCAATATTATATTATTGTTATATTTTAAAGTTATATTCTTTGCAGTCTAATTAAAAAAACACTCCATTTTTATTTTATTAGAAAACTACCTTATTCTCCCATCTGGAAACCTGCAAATTTTGAATGTATCTTCAGATGACAAGGGAATTTATAAGTGTGCAGCGTATAATCCAGTTACTGATGATCTCAAACTTGAACCCACTGGACATAAGCTTGTAATCAGTAGTGAGTATTACATGTCAGTGTAATTAAAATGTCAACGAGCTTTGCTAGGTCTCTCCTCCATCGAGTTTGGTTGAATGTCTGCTTGCTGAAAAGACTTATTACCAATAATTACCTTCATCATGGTTAAATGCTGTATGAGAATGTATATTCCCAGAGTTAAGGATGTGAAAAGCCTTTCTAACCTTTAATAATTGGCTGTTACTGAAAGCTGGATTTGCATATCGTGGGAATCTTTTTTTGTATCTAGGTCTCCAGCCCATAGTATGTTCAGCTAGAATTGGGAACCGGTACCGTATAAAACCTGGGCTGCTTTGATAATGTATACTGAGCCAGATAGACTAATGGTGAGGCTTGATACAAGGCGACTTCCCACATTAAAATAGTTCAGAGCAGGTGAGGTGTGAAGCACGATAAACAAATCATAATAATGATTCTTGCTCTAGATCAGGGGTAGGCAACCTTGGCTCTTTTATGACTCGTGGACTTCAACTCCCAGAATTCCTGGGCCAGCATGGCTCAGCTTGGAAACCTCTCCCTTTTCCCTCAGCATGGCTGGCTCAGGAATTCTGGGAGTTGAAGTCCACGAGTCATAAAAGAGCTAAGGTTGCCTACCCCTGATCTAGATGACAGAGAAAGCTTGGCAATTTAAACTTAAGCTCTTTACAGGCTTTGTAGCCAAATATCAAATAACAGATTACAATTAAATATTACCTTTTATGATCTAGCGTCTACAGTGGATAGTTACGATGAAAATACATAAGCATTGCAAACAAGCAAAATACTTTGGGGGGGAGGGAAATAACTTAGGAATCCAAGGAATTTGAGATAGCTCATTAGAAAAAAAACACCTCATGCTAACTTTTTCCTCAATTTGCAGACTCTTCCGCAGCGGATTTTCATATTCTTCATCCCACCAGTTCTCAGGCATTGGCAATACCTCAGCATAGAGCTCTGATGTTGGAGTGTGTAGTTAGTGGCCTGCCTGTTTCTTACGTTCACTGGTACAAAGACGGCAGAGATGTGCTAATTCAGAACAGATGGAAGCTGTTCCATTCGCACCTTACCATTGATTCTGTGGATCTGTCTGATGCTGGAAATTATTCCTGTGTAGTCCAAGACAATTCTGGAGTTGTGAAATACATTAACTACAGCATAAATGTGCTTGGTACGATGACAATGTTTAATTTACAAATTAAGAGTCAAAACATTGCTGCTGCTGCAGATGAATGAAACGGGATATAATGCTCCCTTTTTCTTCCTTCTTTTTTTCCCTTCCTCTTTGGTTTTAGAACCCACTTCTATATCAAGAGGATTACAAAATCAGTTAGTGTCTTGGGGCAAAAATTTGCATCTTTCCTGTGAAATACATGGAAATCCTTTACCTAATGTTACGTGGTACCATAATGGAATTCCCGTCCATCTTTCTTCCCGGCACTTTCCTGCAGGAAACAAGCTAAGAATAAATCAAATTGCCCCAGAAGACACGGGATTGTATCAGTGCTTAGTAAACAACGGCATTGGATTTTCACAGTCCACTGGGAGATTTCATTCCCAAGCAGGTAAAACAGATGATGCACGTTTTTCCTATCCTTCTTTAGTCTGTACAGAAATGGCTTGTTGGCTTTGTGGGCTGTTTCTAGTGAGTAAATCTTAACTACTGAGCTATGCATCCAGTTGTAAGCCCTGGCTATTTGTTGACACTGCCAGGAAACCTTTTCCATTTTAAACTTGCCTGAGCTTTAAAATTAACCATGGAGCTCTTACTGCAGATGGCACAAATTGTAAATTGTCATCAACTTGCGTATTAAGCTTCTCAGAACTTATGCCTGCTATTTAGAGTGTTATTCCCTACAATATTTGAAGGTTCCCATTCCTTTTTCTCCCATTCCCATCCTTGTTCTTCTCTTTGTTAACATTTAAGACAATTAATTTGATTCATGATGTAGTTCGTGCAAAGCAGTATGTAAATATTTAAAATAAACAAAGATAATCACTCACGGCCTTTATATTTCCCTCCCAATCCAAGTTTCTTCTATACATCTATTCTCCAATGATAGTTCAACTCTCTTGAGAAGATCTTTTACTGTGTTAGGAGAAGAAAAGAAGGCTGGTTATACTAACTGCCTTGAGTTATTTATCAAAGTAGTAAAGGTAGGGAATACATGAATAAAGTAAATATATTTGTAACTCAAAGCAGTCTGTATATGTATAGTCAGATGATTATTATTTCATGTTGTTCTTTGAAGCTTCGTGGCCTTTTCTGTGGATGTGTAAGTGTCTATATATATGGATGAATAGTAAACTGTATTTTTTTCTCTGTTTTCATTTTTTAAATAGACAAAACTTCCAAGCCAATTATAACTTCACTGCCAGCCAATATCAAAGTGATAGAGGGCGACACTGTGTCGTTGTCATGTAATGCCACTGGATTGCCTGCCCCTGTAATTCGTTGGTACAACAGGCACGGAATAATTACCACCCATCCTTCACAGGTGCTCTACTCAAAATCACATAAGTCATCCCTCCAGGCAAGAAGTGGTCACTCCATTGCAGACAGAGCCTACTTCATTATGTCTCGCAGTGGGTCAAGCTCCTTATATATTCAGCCTCTTATGGCAGAGCATGCTGGGAAATACATCTGCGAAGCAACAAATGATTATGGACTTGCTCATTCAGAGACCTCCCTTACAGTCGGTGAGTACCATCCCAGTTGTCTTAACTACCGTATTTTTTGGACCATAAGACGCACCTGACCATAAGACACACCTAGTTTTTAGAGCAGGAAAACAAGAAAAAAAATATTCTGAACCAAATAGTACCGGTGTACTAGGAAGGAAGGAGGGGAGAGAGAAAGAGAAGGAAGAAAGGAGGGAGGGAGGAAGAAAGAGAGAGATAGAGAGAAAGAAAGAAAGAAAGGAGAGAGAGAAAGAAGGAAGAAAGAAAGAAAGGGAGGATGGAGGGAGCAAGGAAGAGAGAGAAAGAAAGAAGGAAGGAAGAGAAGGAAGGAAGAAAGAAAGGAGGGAGGGAGGGAGGGAGGAAGAAAGAGAGAAAGAAAGAAAGGTAGGTACCGGTAGTTTCTTTTCCCTGAATAGGTTTTCTAAGATGCCGAAGCAATTTCAAACAATTAGCAGTATTATCTTGAAAATGGGAAATCACTTCCAATAAACTTTGCAGAGAAACCTGCAGGGACAACTCCTCACGGCTTTGCTGGGGCAAGTCGCCTATGAGGTTTAGTTTAGCAAAAACTATTTCTTTAGCAGTGAGGTAAAAGAAAGAAAATGTGCGCGCGCAGGGAGGGGGAGGCAGTCAGAAGGCATGGCAGGCACGTCCGTATTTCCTCCCCTGCCGACCAATCACAGGGGCGGGGTGGAGAATTCCACGTCTTCGTTCAATCACGTCTCTCCAGTGGAGCTGATGGACTGCGTTGACTGAACGGGAGACAAGTGTTTTCGCTTACCTTCGGACCATAAGACGCACCTCGTTTTTCCACCCACTTTTGGGAGGGGAAAATTGCGTCTTATGGTCCAAAAAATACGGTAACTAGTGTGCAAAATATTTGGGCCATTCGAACAGAGGTTTGCACTAATAATTGAATGGCCACAAATTGCCACATTGTAAACTTATACGTTTTACAGCTCATCACATTTCTGTTGCTTTCTATGTTGAAACGTGATCTTTCTGTGCCACTTGCAAATTAGGTGTGTTATTTAAATTGAGTTGTCCGTTTCTAGAATTGTGGACTACAGAATCAACACTTATAATTACAGATTTGAGATTATAATAAGTCTGTTGTGTTCTGTTTTGAGGTCAGCTAAGTTCCACTTGGGTAATGTTACTGACACATCAGCATTCACTTTGAAATAAATAAACTTTCTTCCTCCTTGATTTTTAATGAACCAGCCGCCCACAGCAAACTGATTGCCAGTTCAGCACAGGCAGGCAAGGAGGCCTAAAATGTTGCACAATGAAATGTTTACTTTATAAACCCTTTCTGTTACTTTTTTCAGTGCCATTGTAACTTTGAACAGTCACTAAACTGTTGTAAATTGAAGATTACCTGTACCTGAAGCGTTTTGTAGGATTTCTGAAGCGTTTTCAACATGGGTTTAAGCCGTGTATATAAGAATCTAGAAACCACGTGGACCATTACAATGGGATTAAAAACTGTTCTTATTTGCTGTTATAATCTAACTTTCTTTAAAAGAAAGAAAGAAATATTGTCTTTAGGATATAAATCACTTTGTGACGATACACATTTATTCATTTATGAAGAAATACGGATTGAATAAGTGGTAGTATTAAGTGTCATTTGTAAAGATCTTTGAGCCAATGCCTATCTTTAATCTTTAAATTCTTCTCCAGTTCCCTATGAAGCCAGTACAAAAGCAGCAGCTCCTCCTTCTGAAATTGCCCAGAATGATGATGGAGATGGGGATCTTGATTCGGATATGAGCCTCCCCAGGAAGTCTCCGGCCGAGATTCTTACTGATAAAACTGCTACAGAAAAAACATCCAGTGGCATTTCCCCACCAGAAGCTCCCATCATCCTCAGCCCTCCACAAACACTTAAGCCAGACCAGTATAACCTGGTCTGGCGATCTGGAAAGGATGGTGGTCGGCCAATCAATGTTTATTTTGTGAAATATCGCAAGGTAGGACTATCCTTGCTCTCTATAAAAAAAAACAAACAAACCAAATATTAGTTTTTATGGCTTTAAAAAAAAACTTGGAAAGCTACAGTATCCTGGTAGTAACTACAAGAGAAGGGATAAAATAGGATGCTGCTCTATGTCATCTTAAAGCATTGGCAGTAATGGCGATTAATGAAAGCTGGCCTGTTTTAAGCATCTCTGGGCCTTGTATTACAGGAAGATTGACATTTACATTTTGCAGTATGTGAAGGAAGATTTTTGGGGCGATCCTAAGCATTTCATTGTGTCTGCGCTTTTGTTTTTAAACACAGTCTGGTAGCTAGACAGTAACTTATTTAAATAATACAGTTCTGTGCCAATGTTAGAACCAGCAAATTGTTTACCTGCCTTCCTGTAAATGAAAGTTTTTGATTGTCATTCTTTAATTCTCCTTTTACAGCTGGATGGCAATGTTACCAATTGGTATACAATCCGTGTCCCTGGAAGTGAAAATGAACTCAGTCTTACAGAACTGGAACCTTCCAGTCTATACGAAGTCTTAATGGTTGCAAAAAACGATGCTGGTGAAGGTCAGCCTTCCATGCTTACTTTTCGTACTAGCAAAGGTAAGAAAGCTTTTGTCAAACCACTTATCATTCCCTGAAGTGTATTTTAGGTGACTTTCCCCCCCCCCCCCCCGAAGTGTGTATACTTGGAAGCCTCTGACATGTCTCCTCTCAAAGCAAGCTATATTGTGTATAGCATCTGCCATATTGTTGACATTCCTTGCTCAGAACCAGCAGGTGGGTTGGCTCCTGAAACTCTGTGAGTAGATATCACTTCCACTACTAGCTCACTTGCAAATCCCAAATTATCACAACAGGTTTCCTCTGCAATTTTACTCGTAACAGACAACTCCTTCTCATTTCCCGGAGCAGCAGAGGAAATGCCAAAACAGGGTAGAATCAGATTTCTCCCATCCCATAAGCAACTCCGTCAAAGATGTTTCGTATGTGGAAGAGCATTTCTTAAACATTTTGTGTTGATATACTTACGGTTTTTCAAAGTTTCTTCTGAGCTTATTCCATCAACTCACTTTCATATTGGGGCTTTCCTTGAGTATCAGGAAGCAACATGAGTAAAATATGGGGGTTTTCAGCATTTTTGTTGCCTGCTTGCATACAACGAGATGGCTAGCACTTACTAAAAAGACTCAAATAAGTACCTTAAGACATCTTAAATTATTTACTGATTACACTTTTTTTCCCCCAGAAAGGTCATCCTCCTCAAAAACCTCACAGACTCCCTCTCAACCAATTGGCTTTCCTAAACATTCTGTTGTTCAGGAAGGAACAACCAACAATTTTGGTGTGGTCCTTCCAGATTTGTCTCGACATAGTGGCGGTAAGTCCCATCGATAAATCTGAAAATAATGTACTTTCGAAACGTCATCTTTTAACTATCTTTCGAATCTTCTGTTAGTTGTGCATCTCCAAGGTCACTTGGGTGTTTAACAGAACAACTTCGAAAGAAAATAAGAAAGCACCTTCTCCAAACACTGCACTCTTCTTTGGAGTTAATTCAGTGATAGAATATATGCTTTGCATACAGACTGTGTAGCTTAAACTCAGGGAGCAGATGATTCACCGGGGCCCGGTACTTTGGAAATGTGTCTGTTTGTCATAATAACTTGGGTGGATAAATAGACTGAACTTCTATGAGGTTACTTCCTTTGTTGCAGTTAATGATTATGGGCAGTATTACCAGAAAACATTTCTGCTCAAAAGTTTTGTGAAACCGCTGCCAAGGAGAATAAATGGATCACCTAATTTAATGATATTAGACAGTTTTTAGATGTTTAAATGCCTTTTTGGGGAAGCAAACAATTTTTCTTTTGAAGCAACACATTCTGCTTCTGAACAGTTCTGGTAATAGTATAATTATGTTTAATTCAGGTTTTTTTGCAAATTGCGTAATATAAGGGCTTGGGTTATCCTACTCTTTTTCCATGTGACTTGTTTTATGAAGCAGTCTTGGGTTATATGCCAAGGTGTTAGAATTAAAGAAATTTATACTTAGATTTTTAATATTGGTTAAATGTTTTCTGTTATTAAAACAAATGCTAATAAATGTTCTGTCACTCTGGTTATATTGCAAACATGCAGATTTTATTTATGAGATTTATGGACTCCCAATTTGTTATGACTCTGCTCAGTATAATAAAATACAATAAAACCACAGCATATATTCTTAAAAAATATCCCAAACCCCTCAATTTGTCAACAAAAATTTAAAAAAACTAGACCATTATACACCATCAACTCGAAAGCATTTCAAGATGGTTTTGTTATTGTAAATTGAATTCAAACAATGCAGTCAGGTTTCAGATCTTGAGTATGATATTCATTCAGTTAAAAAAGTAAAGAGCATTCTGAATTATCTAAGTCAATGTACAAAGGTAAGTTGGAAACTAATTGTCAAGCTTCTGACAGATGAACATCGGATGTACTTGCTTCAACACTAATCTTAAAAATACCTAGTTTTTCAGTTTTACACTGTATCTTTCTCTTTCCAATTAAATCTTTTGCTTTCTTCAGGGTGTATCTTGTAGAACTTGATATAAAATATACAAAAAGATTTGGGATAATATTTCAGATAATGGCTATAATCAGACTTAACTAACATTCATTTTCTCCCTTTCTCTGTTTCCCCTGCTATCTAACTTCAAGTGAGTTCAGTAAGTATTAATGTAATCTGCATGGTTTTGAATACTAGCTTTTTGGTGGGGGTTAGGGTGCCTGGAGTTTATCACTCCTGTGGACCGCCTGGACTGGTCCCTGCAATTTCTTTGGCGAGATTTTTCAAAAGTACTTTGCCATTGTCTTTTTCCTAGGGCTGAGCAAGAATGACTGGCCCAAGATCATTCAGCTGGCTTCATGCCTACACTGGACTAGAATTTATAGTCTCCTAGTTTCCATCCTGATGCCTTAACCACTACCTAAGCTGCTGATACTTCATAGAGATAATAATAAAGTTTTCATAAATCTATGAATTTCACTTTACATTTCAGCTTTGCTACCGTGAAAAAACTGTTTAGCTTCCTTTAAATAAGCTGAATTTATTTTGGCATTGACTGGTTTCTTGTGTCCATCTCCATGGTTGTGAATTAAGTTATGCAATTCTCCTTGACGGGATAATACTTCAGGATGCGTATGCTCTGGACTAACTCACTGTTGTTGCATAGGGTTGTCAATAAGCTGTAATATTTCAGGACGGATTTTCTAGAATTAAGTCTAAGCTACGTTGTGTAGACCAGACTGAGAAGCCAATGCCATGGAGGTCAGGACTATTTTTATTGCAGCAGTTGCAGCAACAGAATTTTGGGACTCTGAATGCACTTCCCCCTTGCCTCCTTTTATCTTAGTGTGAACTAGAAGCACGGGGGGGGGGGGGCTGTCTGAAATCTAAACTAGCTTTTTGGAATGCGTTTCTCTGCTTCTCTGATTGTTGCCTTCTTCTGTCTTTCAAGTCCATTCCGTATGCCCTTTAAACACTGGGTGTATCTTTTTAATTGAAGTGATAACCTCCAGGCATAAAAATCAGTGTATTTCTTTCAGTACACAATTTTGCATGAAGATTTGTCTTATCTTTTCTAGTTCCTGAGGCACCCGATCGGCCTACTATTTCAACAGCATCGGAAAACTCTGTTTATGTCACTTGGATCCCGCGTGCAAACGGTGGATCACCTATCACTGCCTTTAAAGTAGAATATAAACGTGTTAACCGAAATAACGAATGGCTAGTTGCAGCGGATAACATCTCTCCATCCAGACTTTCGGTGGAAGTCGACAATTTGGATCCAGGTATTTTATTTATATGCCGGCCTTGTGCTAATGAGTGGTATGTTGGCCAATTCGCCTTCCCCAGAATGATTCAATCTCATTCTCCCCCCCACCCCCGTTTTCTTTCTTTTTTTCCTTTTAATTAGTTTTATTCATTTATAACATAAAACGTGAAAATACAAAAAGCAGATAGTAGGGGACCACAGTAGAAAAAGAGAAAACAAAAAAAGGTGTGAAGAAAGGGAAGGGGAGAAACAAGGCATTGACTTCCGACTCTCTCTGTTGCAGTAAAATCAGACGTTAAAATCAAATCTCAACTTTTTACATTTCCATAGTAGTAGGCACTAGCCAGTGTATCGGCAAATCAGTCTAATCGGTAAAACCAAAAATCATAGTATCATTTTTTCCCTACCTCAAGCACAAAGTCCAGAAGCGGTTTCCAAGTAGAAACAAAAGCACTTCCGTTCTTTCCTTTTATTAGCACAGTCAATTTGGCCATCTCTGCTAATTCATTCTCTTCCCCCCCCCCCTTTTTTTTTCTTGAAAGGAACTGCATATAAGTTCCGTGTAATTGCTATTAATAATTATGGGGAAAGCCCTCGAAGTTCTCCCTCTCGACCGTATAATGTGGCTGGCTTTACCAACCGATATTCCAACCGCCCCATCGCAGGACCTCACATTGCTTATACTGAAGCAGTCAGTGACACCCAGATCATGTTAAAGTGGACTGTGAGTATCCAGTTGTTCTTCTGGAAATAATGTTTTATGTTTTTTTTTAAAAGATAACCAATAAAATAGCTTGCTCACTAACTATCATAGAACAAAGGCCTGAGACTCTTGGAACATTTAATGTATGTTCTTTAAATAGTATTCTAAACAGGCTGTTTATATATGGTCATTCTCCCATCCGGTAGTTTATCTTGTTTATTGTTTAGTGCAGTATAAAAGTAAAAGTGGATGATGAGAACATAATAGAAGATTCAAATGAAAATGGCATATTAAATGCTGACATCTGAATTTTTTAATCTTGGGTTCTAAGCAATTCTAGTTGTTTCAGTTTTTAATGACTGAATGTGTAAGTTAATTTTTAAAACTGAAGGTGGAGATACGCTATCAAATTAATTCTTTCCCTGTGTAGTGGTTAAGTTTCAAATGTTTTTTGCAGTTTAGTTTTATCGGTGTCATTAAATTTATCTTCCCCAAATCTTTCTTCACTCCTTATTGTGGGTTCTGAATTCTCACGTGTTTAAGCATTTCTGTTTTAGTACATTACTTCGAGTAACAACAACACACCTATCCAAGGATTTTACATTTATTATCGCCCAACGGATAGTGACAATGATAGTGATTACAAGCGAGATGTAGTAGAAGGTAAGATCCATGCACAACTGCTTTGTTTTGTGTCTTAATGCATGGAGGCCTGATTAAATGAGACGTAAATATTATCCTTGTGTGTTGTATATATGTCTTATTAAGACTGTACAGTAATAATCCATTGGATACACTGACTTTTTGTACTCATAATTTTTAGAGAGCAACAGGTTAGAAAATGCTGGCATAGGATACTGCTTTGCCAAAACTTGCTTAAGACTGACCATATAAAAAGATTTTTCAGATTGATCAGAGATTTAAGAATTAATTGCTTTTTTTGCACATATCTGAATGCAGAGTTTCATAGACTTTGAATTTTTGTCTCTTACAAGATTTTCTATACTTTTTTTTATAATGCACTTCATTTGAAAGAGTACAGTTCTATTAAATAGCATTTCTATTTCTCTTTACTCCTCCTATTCCCAGGTACAAAACTGTGGCACTTGATAAGCCACCTACAACCTGAAACATCATATGATATTAAAATGCAGTGCTACAATGAAGGAGGAGAAAGTGACTATAGCAATGTGATGATATGTGAAACCAAAGGTAAGAAACAATTGTGGGGGCCCTGGTGCTCTCTGAGCTTGGTGGGTTGTTTTTTTTTGCAAACAATTCATTATCAAACTAGGTAACATCATCTATAATTGTTGCTTCTGATAATAAATCTGCTTATTAATAAGCAAACTTGGTCAGTCTTAAAAGCAGATATTTATCAAAAGGGGAGAAACATTGTCTAACTAGCCTATGTTATGCCTTTCTAAATTGAAATAGTGCTCTTTAAACTGAAGGCAAGTAGAATAATATGGCACGCTTTACCCTCTGTTTTTTTCCATTCCTCTATGATTGTGATTATTGTATGCCAAAACAAATGCATCTAATTAATGGTACTCTGTAACTAATGGACTTAACAACTTTAAAGCATTTTCAGCTGTTGCTGAAGTTTAGCATAAGGCTAGAATAACACTTGCATGAATTTATCTTTTTGCTTTAATTCCAATCAGTGAAACGTTCACCTGGAGCATCTGAATACCCAGTGAAATACCTTAGTACACCACCTAATTTTCCTGATCGTGGAATTGGAAGCAATGCAGGCCAACCAAATGGTTCAGTCCGGAGTGGCAACATGTTGTATCTCATTGTTGCCTGTGTCCTTGGAGTGATGGTTTTCATTCTGATGGTCTTTATTGCCATGTGTTTATGGAAGAACCGTCAGCAGAATGCCTTGCAAAGTAAGTTGCTTTTCATGCATAACAGCCTTATTTTATATAATAACAACAACAACAACAACTCAGCCTGTAACTCCTCTATTATGCAGGTTGTTATCAAAAGTTGCATAGTGGTGGTGAAAATGAAACAGCAACCTTTGTTTATAACCTATCTTATTTGTTAACCATCTTGATATCATCCAATATTTTATTTTATTTAACCAACTTTCTTCATGTTTTTACTATTTTATTATTTTAATCTTTACTACTGTTTAATATTCCTGGCCCTGGCCATGATAGAGTATGATTGAACATGGCGGCTAATTTTGTACATTCATGTATAATCCATACGTTTTGCTGTGTATTTTTAACATGATTTCCATTTCAAATGCAAATATAAGTAAAGGCAACAAATTTGTAAATATGCAGTGAAGCTTAATGCTTACTCCAACTCCTGCCTTCCTGATTTGGCTAATGGGGATTAACTCCTGCAGAGATTCATTTTTATTTTTATTTTAAGTGCAGCCAACTATGCTACTTGCTTTCAATTATATTTAGGAAGGTCCTTCCTATTGAAAGATGGTTGGAGTCACTGAAGCAGTAGGCGTGAGCTTAAATAGACTCCAGAAGATGGTAGAGGACAGGAAGGCCTGGAGGAACGTTGTCCATAGGGTCGCGATGGGTCAGACACGACTTTGCAGCTAACAACAACAAAACTGTTAATTGACACTGTATATAAATGCAGGGGAAAATAGGCCAAGAACATCTTCTATATGCAGTATATCCAAGTTAAGTTGCAATTTCTAGAGGATTTCTTCTTCCTTGTTTCTACAGAGTATGACCCTCCTGGCTATCTCTACCAAGGTACGGATATCAATGGACAAATGGTTCAGTATACAACTCTGCCAGGCACAGGCCTCATTAATGGTGGCGCACATGGAAACTTTATCAGTAATGGAAAACATAATAATGGGTGCCTCCACCTCCATCATAAGGTGGCTAATGGAATGAATGGGATCACGAACGGTGCTGTCAATGGTGGTGTTTATCCAGGACATTCTAACTCCCTCTCCAGAGCCCACGTAGAATATGAACACACCCATCACATAGGAAATGTAAGTAAATGCGATGCTTAATCAATCAAGCCCTTGAGGCTTTCATTGTTAGGAACATTAGAAATGAAAGTGGAGACCTTCACTCTTCTTGGAAAGAGAAGTTGCAAATGTCATAGCCCGGTATCTGTTCTTGAAGACCACATTATTGGACGTTTATTAAAAGTATGATAAAGTTACTAAAAGACTTCATCGGGAGAGCAATAAATACAGACTTAAAGATACACTTTAAAAGTCATTTTAATGTAATATTTGGAAACTTGGAACACCTTCATTTACTAATAGGCCATATGTTCCTCCCATCTGCTCATTTTTGTATAGACCCTAAGTTACTGAATTTGTAGCAGTTTTCTAATGTAAATAGTGTTGCTGAATGGAAACATACAAAAATTTTGTAATTCCTGTGGTTACTGAGAATTTCTGTTATCAGGCAAAGATGCATGATTTTGTTTAAACCTTCAGAGTTCCTAGACATTAAAAAAAATGGTACATAAAGTTTTTATATATAAATTTATGAAGCTGATTCAATTGAATTCAGGTTCAGTTGAGAACTAATGCTTCAGGTGGGCTAGATTTGAAAGGCCTTATTTTTTAATTTAATTTAATTTATTAATATTTCTATACCGCCCTTCTCCCGAAGGACTCAGGGCGGTGTACAGGGCAAGAATAAAACACAGAATTACAAAAGTTAAAAAGTAATTAAATACATGCCCATTAAAAAACAGTTAATACATAATAAAAACCCCAATAAAATGACAGTAAAAACCCCACCAATCCCCCCTCAGGCCAGGCCGGCTTGTTCGAACAAGTATGTTTTTAGATCGCGGCGAAAGGAGCGAAGATCGGGCGCCGTCCGGAGCTCAACCGGTAACTGGTTCCATAGCTCCGGGGCGCCCACAGAGAAGGATCTCCCCCTGGGGGCCACCAGTCGGCATTCTCTGACCGGTGGCACCCTGAGGAGGCCCTCTCTGTGGGAATGCACAGGGCGGAGGGAAGTTGATGCTGAATATGTATTGGAGAATATAATGTGAAGTGCACTACAGATAATAAGCACATGGAGGTAATTTGTACTAAGTTTCAATGTTTGTTTTTGAGTTCTGTGCTACAGTGTCTTTCTGCCCAGAGAGTAGACATTACTAGCAGATCAAATCTCTTCTTTCCCAATATTAAGGGATCTCCCCCCCCCACCTCTCCCCAGCAGATTTAATGGGGCCAGAGCAGAAGGAAAAAGTAATTTTAATTATGGGAACAGCAATCTGTTTGAATAATGTTGGATGTAGCTTTTTGTGTTGTTGAACACTACACTCAGATAATCTTGATAAATTAACTGCCCATTTTCACACCTTAATAGGTGTGAAATGCCATAATAGTAAAGGCATTTTTGCCTTTGAAGAGAGCCAGTTCTAGGCTAGAAACCAGTGACCTGTGAATTCTAGTCCCATTTTAGGCATGAAAGCTGGTTGGGAGACTTTGGGCCAGTCACTGTCTCAGCCCACATCTGGCTCAGACAATAAGCTGATTGGACAATTCCTGTCACAGCCAGTGGATCAACACTGAGTTGATCTGGGGCAAAAATAAAATCCAGACCCTGCACTTGCAGGAACAATGCTGAGAAGGGGAGAAATGTCCTTTGTATAGCCATCCAAACTCTTATGTTATGTTGAGATGTTGATGATACTGTAATATGAGACAAATGATTCCCTTTTTTTAAATATGCACAGATTTGATGTGTGCCAAGTCACTTTGTGTCTAAGCTGTGTTTCAGATCTAATTTTAAGTAGTGCCCTTAATTACGTTTTAGTGTGCCAAAAACTGAAGCTCATAAACTGAAGAATTCCTTTTTCCCCCCTTTTGGTTCTTGCTCAGCCCCACCATAATATCTGCTTTCTTTTTAAGCACTTTATTTTTAAGAACGAACTGTTCTATTCACATCTGTTTTGAAAAACACAGTTCTTAGGATGTATTTTTATTATGCAGCCTACTTTAAATAGTGCTTTCCTTATTCATGCTGAGCTGAAGACGGCCCCAGATAGAGTCTTAGAGGTTTGAGGAGTGAAGAATGCAAGTTTATCATTGTTCTTGCTGCTTGAGTAGCAACAACTCAAGAGGAGAGCCGCTAGGTTAGAGGTCCTACACACAAAACTGTTTGAATGTTTTATGGGAAACAAGGAATGTGTTCAGAAATTAAGTAACATCATCTGCTTCTAGTGGGAGGGCAAGAGGGCAATTGTTTGCTCTGGTAATTGAACATAAACACTTCATTTCATGGAATAACAGATTGCTAGAAGTACAAGAATTGCTGTCCAGATAACCTTTCAAATCTCTCAGTCTTCATGTTTCCTTGTTGTGGCCTTCTTAGATCCTTAAGACCCATTTAAAGGCTAATCCAAACATTGATTTTAGAAATATTTAAATGAAAGCATGTAGGAGGATGGTGGAGGCAGCCGCTGTGAAATTAAATTAGAGCCTTGGAGGCTGGGGTGGGTATGCTGAGAACACAAACTTAAAACAGGTGTTAAAGATTCCCCTTTTAGATGCTCCCCCAAAGCCTGATTCTCACACTTAGATTTATCTCGGAGTAACATTCTTTCTGTCAAGTAGAAAATCCTACATTCAATTGAGTATGCAATTATTTCAAGCATTCCAGTGCTTATATTGATCAATACCCTTGAGAGTTTTAAAACCATTTACTGTGGCTATTCATCACTAACTATTAGTTCATATACTGTTTTTCTTTGGAGAAGGGTTCCCCAATGCCAAAGCTCTGAATAAAGTAAGAATCTACACTAAAATATTGGTTTTGCTCTTTGTGCTAACCCCCCCCCCAAACACTAATATAGTTGTGAATAGAGGCAACATTTTCAAATAAGAGGTTTTTATTTATTTATTTTAATTTTAATCCCATTTATATCCCGCCCTTCTCCAAAGACTCAGGGCGGCTTACAAGCTTAGCAGTAGCCTTCATTCTATGTATATGCCTGCTTATTAGGGCTTTCACACACACCCCAAGCGGTTTTGCAGCCTCTTCACTGTTCCCCCCCCAAAAAAATAGTTTAATTACTTTATCATATAGGCACACAACAACTTGGGAACAGTTGTCTTGAAATTTGTCTTCCAGTAAGGAATCTGAGTATTTAGATTTTTATTACTATTCATGTTGCCTATCTGCAAGTATTTCTCAGATCTCCTGGGTACTTAGTATTTAGCAATGAGTTACGCGTTATTAATGCTGTTGGTTTGGGGTTTTTTGCAGAGATTGTACAGCCAAAAAAACAAAAACTCAGAAATCCCTTTGCCTTCCTTCTCCATCACTTTTGGCTGACAAATTAATACATCTATAAAAATAACAGCAAATTTCAAAACCAGAGTTTAGTCAGGCAAGCTGAGCTAAATGGAATAATTGAAAGAAACTGGGACAATGATCATATTTCATCACTCACACATGCAACATCCTGTCTCCATCAACCAACAGTAGTTTCCAGTAAAGAAAAATTCCCTTCTTGTCTGTCACCATGTCAGTAGCGTTTTCACTTTTTTCTTCAAATTAAACTTGGGCATTTCAAGCTGAAAATAAGGCCAAGGAACTTATTATGAACATGTCTGAGCCATAACATTTGGCTTGGCTTTGCTCTAGCACAGGCGTGGGCATCTGTCGCAACCTTATGATCTGTGGACTACAACTCCCAGAATTCCTGAACCAGCATGGCTGGTTCAGGAATTCTGAGAGTTGAAGCCCACAGGTCCTAAAGTTACCATAGTTGCCCACCCCTATGAATGTCATGGAATATACTGTGCCTGCTTGTTTAATATTACAGACTCATTAGTTTCCTTGTTTTAATTTTCAAATATTTTCATTCCCCCATCATCCAGGGTGGTGAAGTATATACATCCGTCCCTCAGACAGATCCTTCAGAATATGCCAATTGCAGGAACTGCTGGAATAACAATAGGTAATTGATCTGATCTCTGAATTTGGATCTCCGAATTTGAGCCTGCACAGACTAGCGATCCCATCTTGTGTGTCTAGCAAGTACACCTTGATCTTTGCATTATTACCATTCCAAGATTTATACATAGAAAATGCTACAGGTTTTCTAAAAACTGGCAACCTGAAGACCTTCCAGCTTTGAAGAAATTAAATTCCTCCAGTTTTAAATGCAGAGCTAGCCTCTACTCAAGTATACTTCGTGAGGGCAGTTTTGTGCTGCTGTGCATAGACTCTTATCAGCTTCAAGATTTGCTTGAACTATTTTATTTATTCAACTTTGATGCCAGCTGACTCCAAATCTGGGCTGAACTACAAGTTGCAGCCAAATTTCTGCTTTTTAAGTTACAGGCCCATTTATTTCTTCACAAAATTAGCCATTTCTTAATATAGGAAACAGTGCAATCTAGTATATAACTAAAATGACAAATGCCTTGATAGAAGCAGGCAATTTTTGTCTGAGAAGATCTAATTTAGATGCCTTGAATTGCAAGGAAGCACAAAAATAGTATTCGGCCTTAGGGCTGGTTCTTGAACTAGTGGTTAGGCTGGATATAATATTATCCAGGGTGGCCGTCTCAACTTCCCTCTTTTCTGAAACCTGCCAGGTCCTTCAGCAACAAGATTATAAAACAAGAGCCTGAGCAGACATGCTAAAGAATTCGGCTTTTCTATTGATGGGCTAGAAGTTGCCTCATAGAAAACTTGCCCTGCACCAAAAAAAATCTTACTCCATTTGGGGACGATGACCTATAACGCTTAGGTCCCACCCATTTTTCCAGTTTCCCATTAGCAGGTTTTCACCACAACGGCCAGCTTGAAGTTATGAACTGTCAGAAACCATAAAGAATTCCCAGAAGGAGTGCTTCAGTCTGTGGTAGTGCGTGGCTGTCCCTTGCAGGCCCTCAAACCAAATAAACTCCATATTTGTGGTTCAACACCACCAGCCTTTTACTAGCCATCCTGTTCATCAAAATAAACGTGGAATAATAGTTCCGCTCTGTAGATTATAAAATGTGTGCCTTGTGTTGGCTGTATATTTTAAACTTAGTGGCTCATGCAGCAAGGGAAAAAACTTCATGCAAATACTTTAACACTTGTTTATAGCAGAGTTGAGCTTTTTTTCCCTCTTCCATGAGAAACAAGCAAAAATTAACTTTTTACTTCAGTTTAAGCAAGCACATAATCTATAATGGATTGATGGACTATAAAATTAAAATAGCAGCTTTTTTGCCAGTAGTTGTTTTCTTAATATTTCGTAAGGCTTTTCTGCACTGAAGGCTCACATAATGACAATCCTGGGATTGTGCAACCTGTGCTTGCTGTTGCCTGTGTTATAAATCATACTTGTATATAGGCTTTACTTACTGCAGTCACACCAGGCACTTACAGTGAGTTGCATTGTCACTTTTCCAATAAAATCAAACTGAAAGTCAAAGATTTTACATAGTGCAAAATGTAAGCTATTGGGTTAGGGTTCAGGTTCAAATTAACTCTTAGCTGTAGAGCTCACTGGGTGGAAAAAAATAAAAATGAAAGTTAAAATGTGCCAACTCAGCTTGGCAGCCAAAAGTCAGATTTTATTGATTCTTGCAATACTGTGTGTGTATCTGCTTACAGTTAACATAAAGATGGAAAATTAAGAGAATTTTTGCTATACTTAATGGGGAATTTTGGTAGTTGAAGTCCACGAGTCTTAAAATTGCCAAGGTTGGCCACCCCGTTTTAAAAGAAAACTCATGGCAAATGTAACAAACAATTGTAACAAATAAGAATTGTTTGAATTGTGCTACGTTTTGCCTTACATGGGCATCTTCTTAGCATAATGAATTAGTATCCATAATTCTCTCTTCAACGGTCTCCCTGAGTTCCCATCTCTTTCATCCAATCCGTTGGTACTTTTCTCCCACTAAAAATGGCAGCAAGTCAACCAGAATTCACTCCCTTTTTAAAGACAAATGCGAAGGTGTTGTTAAATGGCTTATTTGAAAGTCTTGAAATAATCTGTGAGCTGCTGTCAAGCATCTTTACAATAAACAAATCTGTAGGCAGAATATGGCTTCACATTTTGTGTAAAGATAAATACAAAATCCAGAGTGATCACTCCAGATTATTTTGCTAGATCCAGCATTTACTTATGTAATCATTTAAGATACCTGTTCTTTCTGGACGTCATGCTTTATGCAACAGTTCCTACATCTTCCCTAAATAGGTGTAGCTGTGATGTGGTTTTTCACCAAATTTATGTTTAATCACCAATAATACAGTAAACTTCTTGTTAGCATTTACTATGAATGTTGAGGAAACAACTTGATCGCTGCCTTCATGTCTTTGGAAGTGATGTTCCAGCTGCAAATGTTTAAAGTCCTGGCAGCTTCCCAAAACTTTGGCTTAGAGCTAGCATGCCTACAAAGGATTTCGGTTGTTAAGTTGCCTTTTTTGTTGTTTTCTCTTGTTCAAAGCCTGAGTAGCTTCAGCTATAAGAAACTGACTTTCTTCTCTGCTTGACTAGCCATTCACAATCCAGAACAAGGGAGAATTATCAAAGTGTCTTTTTGGGAAGAGTCAAAAAGCATATTCTCACTTTCTAGAATTACAGTGGAGAAGAATGCCATCATGAATGAAATCATTCTGTCAACGGCAGCTTTTCCAATTTGGAGAGCAAACTGGAAAATATAGCAAACAGTGAAATCCCTTCTATTGCCAGAGTTACACCAGTAGAAAATTGTCAAGATAAGCTCTTGAAAATAAGTATAAAATAGTACTTGTTATTGGACACACAAATTCCTTGGGAATCCAATCACACTTGGCCAATAAAGAATATTCTATTATTGTATTAATAATTATGGTTGTGCTGCTAAACCAAGTGTAAGATTTTAACAACAACAACAATAATAATGTTGGAAGGAGCCTTGGAGGTCATCTAATCCAACCCCCTGCTCAGGCAGGAAACCTTATAGCTGTCCAGTCACTTCTTAAAAAACTTCTAGGGTTGGAGCATTCACTGCTTCTGGAGGCAGGTTGTTCCACTGGTTAATTGTTCTAACTGTCAGAAAATTTCTCCTTAGTTCTAGGTTGCTTCTCTCCTTGGTGAGTTTCCATCCGTTGCTTCTTGTCCTGCCTTCAGGTGCTTTGGAGAACAGTTTGACTCCCTCTTCTTTGAGGCAACCCCTGAGATATTGGAAGACTGCTATCATGTCCCCCCTCATCCTTCTCTTCATTAAACTAGAAATACCCAATTCCAGCAACCATTCCTTATATGTTTTCGCCTCCACTCCCCTAATCATCTTTGTTGCTCTTCTCTGTACTCTTTCTAGAGTCTCAACATTTTTTTTACATCTTGGTGACCAAAACAGTCCTAAACAACATCCAACCCAGATAACTGAAATAAGATAAAGATTTTGCTAGTCTTACATATTTTAGTTGCGGATTGAAATGCATTATTATAAATTTTGACATTTGGTAACTTACTACAGATCTACTATTCATTGCAAGTGAATGATAATATGTATGTTGTGTATTTTTGGTGATGAGTGCATGGCAGGCATTATAAAAATATTTTGAAGAAATAAAGAATATATTGATCAGTGAAACGCGATGTGCATTCTGATCAATGTTCTTTTCTCTTTTCTCGGCCTGAACATTTGTAGGTGTTTCATTAAAACCAGTGGCAATTTTGGAAACAGTTCTGTACCGGTGATGCCCATTATAGCACCTTATCAGCAAGACAGTCTAGAAATGAAACCATTAAATCACATGATTGTGGCCATGTGCCTGGCCTCCACCGTCCCTGGATGCAGCATTGAGACTGAGGAAAATGACAAGGAGAAGTCAGAGTCGCCATCACATCAGGACACTTGTGGCCAAGAAAATGTGAGCCCACTCAATACAAGTTGTATATCAGGTATGTCAGGAAAAATGCAAAAAATGTGCTTATTTCTTAATGTTCATGGAGATTCTCAGTCATCCAGGTCATGGTTGTCCCAAAGGTGCTTTTTCAAAAGGCAACTGGACTTTGTTTTTCCTTGAAGACGTTTCGCTTCTCATCCAAGAAGCTTCTTCAGTTCTTACCTCTTAGCTCATTTGTATTGTTTTTTCTCTCCCATTCAATTGTGTCTGATTCATGGAGACTGCCTGGTCAGGTTCCCAGCCGTTTTCTTGGCAGGTTTTTCCAGAAACGGTTTGCCATTGCCTCCTTCCCTAGGGCTGAGAGAACATGACTGGCCCACAGTCACCCAGCTGGCTTTGTGCTTGTGGTGAGACTAGAACTCATGGCTCCCATTTTCTAGTTTGATGCCTTCACTACTGCCCCAAACTGGTACTGTAATGAGTATTTTCTTGTAACTAAAACATTTTAATTCATCCGCACAGAAATCAGAATTAGCGTAAGGGCAAATAAATACAGCATCTTGAGCACCCTCTAATGCTCAGTTATTTGTCAGGCTTCCTTACAAAATTAGGAGCTTTTACAAAAAGAATCTCCTCCATCTTTCTCCTCTGATTAGGCTGTGAGGATTGATCGATTGCTTTTAATCACAGTTCTGATTTTTTTTTAAAAAAACAAACAAACCAATTTCTTCCAAGAATATCTTCAGCTGTACTTCTGTATTTCAACAGCTATAATGAATTGTCCAGATGCTGCACAACATGCCATTATTTTTGAGGTGAAATAGTGAACGTTCAGTCAATGGCAGCCAGTTGGGGCTTGCATAAATCTTTTGAATAGTTGAGGGGGCTCAGGTAACTGATGAACAGAGGCTGATTGTTGTTTTCCTTTGCAGATCACAGTGGACCTCTGGAGACATCTGATGCCAGCTTGAACTGGAGCCCGCTTTTTCATCGGCCAATTTCAAAACACTGTCATGAAAAGACCGAAGTGATTTCAAACGGGGGTGTCACCTTGGACAGTTTGGGGGGACACCAAACACAGGAGACTTAAATGGCCTTCCTTGATAAAGCCAGTAACTGCCCAGCAGAATTGCTGGAAGGGACGGACAACAAGAATATTAATTATTAGAATCACTATTTATTTTTCATTTTGAGATGCAGTGTCATATGAATGTATGTTTTAAAACACCCTTTTGCTGTTGTGTATTATTTATCCCCAGAGAAATCCACCTCCCTCAATGTAATCATTCTGATGACTGATGATCCTATAAATCAGTGTTTCTCAGCCTTGGTGCCTTGAAGATCTGTGGTCTTCAACTCCCAGAATTCCCCAGCCAGCATAGCTCCCAGGAATTCTGGGAGATGAAGTCCACCCATCTTCAAGGCAGCAAAGTTGAAAAACACTGCTAGAGATGATGTCTTCCTTGGACAGGGACCGTTGGAAAATTACTGTTGCAGTGTGATGTAAAAGTTTTAGCAAATACACGCAAGGGAGAACCTCAGGCCCAAATTGGACTGCAGCTTATGATTATACAGCTAAGGGGTAAGAATCAGATAGAAGAATTCCAGCCTGTCTCAAAAATTGCAAGCTATTAGTGAAATCATGATAACTTTCTGAAGGCATATTAATCTGGACTTGTTGATTCATTTGATATGCTGGATTATTCTGAGTCTTGCTGATCGGCAGTTGGACTTAGGTAAGTGAATGTAGTAAAAAATAAGAATTCTTATGCTGGTTTGTTGATAGCGAGAGCAACGAGGCAGGCCTTGCGAAATTGTCACAAGAATAATAAAAATGGCAGTAGCATTTATAGCCACCTGCTCAACAATAAGGGAACGCTTGAATGTGGCTATTCTGTAGCGTTATCCTTTGTTTTTATTCTAAATGTTTTAAAATTTACCTTTTGGCATTCCCTTGCTGTGTCTTGTATACAAACAATACTGTTCACTTGTTACGTATTGTGTTAGCTTTTTCTCACAACATGGTAGTATATTGTGCAAAACATAAGCTAGGAGAAGAAGAGGTAAAGAAGAATTTGGATGCAACTGTGATATAAGAAAATTGCCAGAAATGTGCTAGATTGGAAATATCCCCTCTCTTCTTTCTCTTTTTAAAGAAAGCAAAAGAGCTTTCGGTTTGGTAAATTAGCCTAATTGATTACAAGTCAGGAGGAGGGTTTGGAACTTCCATCTGTAGTAGTTATTAATTACATTTCATGGCATTTTCTTTGAAATAAGTACTAAGAGTACATTAACTTCTACAGGTTGCTCTTCACCAGAAGTTAACACTTTTGCACAACTTGGAAAGTTGGGATGCAAGATTAGAAATATTAATCCCATTTCTTTTGGCCATACAGAATTTCTGCTTTACCCAAAGGCATCCAGTGCTATTAATAGAGTCCATTTGCCCTTCATTTGTACAAAAAAAAATGTGTAAAAGGAGAATAGCTGGGTGCTGCCTCTTCCCCTTTCGGTTTTAACCAGTACATATACAATGTGAAATGTCTAATAATCAGAGACATAGTTCTAAAAGTGCAGTTGTCCCAAGCAATAGGGATTGATTTTATAACTGGAGCAAGGATTGAAAAATACCAAGAGTAATAATGCCGTAATAAAATTAAAAATCTGTTCTAGAAGACAAAAAGTGGTGCTCAAGGGCGCCCTTGGCCACACTGAATAATATGTGTGTGTGATTGTGTGTGTGTGTGTGTATGTAATTAAAAATGGGCTCTATATTTTTTATAACTGTTGCAGCAGATATCAAATGCCGTGTGTATATATAGCGTGTGATTATTTTATATGATGTATATTATATAATTTTATAAATATGACTCCCTTATGAGAAGTTGCTGTGTGGGTCTGGGTTGCTATGCAAGACCGGGTTTTGATGCAAAATGCTGTTTGCTTTACATTGAAACTTATAGAGAAGGATTGTGCGCTGTTTGTTTAGAGACAATTAATTTGGAAAGCTTTTAGAAATTATTTTTCAAGCTTCTTTGAAATGAGGTCACAATCTTCTACACTAATTTGAGGGTAGGACCAGCATCTCTGCTGGTCGGGATAGAAGGAGGGGTCTTTTTGGCAAGCCAGATTGTCAAAACACTTCCCCTCCCCACCCCACCCCACCCACCCTCAGCAGGAACAGCAGGTTGCTTCTATCAGGTCCATCTTTACAGTAAAGTCCAGATAAGAAATGGAAGTTGTTTTATACTTTGAACAGAGTTGATATTATTATTTGGTGGTGGGGAAACGTCAACCCTTCCTCAACAGAATCTCGTCAAGAATTCTTTTTCTTATATCGTGACACTGTTTTAAGTGTTTTTCCCTCTTATTGTATTTTATTTATGAAAGTTATATATTTTGTCTTTATATTTTAGGGGGAATCGTGTGTTCCTTCCAATCAGATGCATATAAATCTTAGAAAGCATACACAGGTGATCAACTCCTGAAATCTAAATGCTCCATCCCCTGTTTAGATTTGGATTGATCTGTTCTACCTACCCAAGAACTGGTCAGGCAATCTCGTTTGGCAGTGTTTTACCTTCCCATTTTAAGTTGCAACGGCTTTTCAAAATCACTAAACCTTTGTGTGAGAACGGGATGTCTTTGTTTTAAGTTATTTTGAATGGCTCTTCTTTCTTCTGCCAGCCTTTTAAGGTTGGACGCCGTGACCCCAGTATAAATCTCAGTCATTTGTTAATTTCTCTGGCATCTTCACCTTTATTAGGTATCCCTTGAATTGTGGCATTGGCGTTAGCTCATTTGCTGAACTCAGTATTGAAATAATATTGCAGCAGAGTTTAAATGCTGTATCTCACTTACGGAGAGTTTCTCATTTATCCTCACAAAAAAAGATGCAAATGTGCAACTCTGTATAAAATGTTTATTGCAGCCCTTTTGCCCAGAATGTATTCAACTCACATTTTGTTCACCTTTGAGTTTGACTATTTAAGAATAAGAATTGTCAGTGATTTCTAATTAAGTAATCAACATCCATGTTATCCTGATACAATGCATAGGTAAAGCTACTGGTTTGAAGTAGGTGGTTAAACTCTGCTCATTGCCTGTTGTTAATGCCTATACACACAATAGCTATTGGGAATTTGTCCAATTAAAATCTGTGTAACCAACTTATGTAAAAGGTGGTTTTGGTGCAATATGGTTTTAATTTAAACTGTTTTCCTGAAGGTGTGTAATCTAGCTACGCCACCTCAAAAAGATGTTATTCTCAGAGCTTTCTCCTCTAGTCTTTGAAAAGTCACTTCACTAAAGTATCGCTGTTTAAGCAAAAAGTGTTATTTCAGTTTACTTTGATTTTGCAATTTAATTTAAATTGAAAGATACATGTATTTTTTGTCATATAAAAATGTTATATTTTCTTTTGAAAGTTGTAATATTCTTTTTTTAAAAAACTGTACAAATGTTTAAATAATGTAGGTTTGGGCAGACTTCTTTGTGTTTATAATATTAAAGAGAATTACACTGGTCCTCTCTAATGGTCTGATATGAGAATTATTACTACTGTTGTTTCTTCTTGCAGTCTTATTTAAAACACTGGTATCCTGATGCGATGAATAGGAAGTTCACACAAGTGTCATTATTTTTTTTAAAAAAAATCTTGTTAATGTTTCAAATAATGCATCCCCAGTTTTGTTTTGACCTTTCTTCACTATTGTCTAATGCAGGGGTCTCCAAACATGGCAACTTTAAGACTTGTGGTCTTCAATGCCCAGAATTCCCCAGCCTGCATGGCTGGATGAGGAATTGGGAGAGTTTTGAGTCCACAATTTGCCAAGTTTGCAGACCCCTGGTCTAATGAGAAATAAAATAGTAGCTATGCAGCCTATCTCAAAAGGAAGAAGTCATCTGGCAAATTCAGGATCCATTTGTCCAAATGAATTGAGATGTCCTATGATCACCCTTAATGAGGAAAACATAATTACTGTATCCATTTTCTCTTAATTCTCGTTGATTTTGGAGAAAGCCCTGTAAATCACCGCCCCCTCAAAACTTTATCTTGGCTTTCTCTCCCCCTCTCAGTTGCCTCATTTTTTTCTCCACCATCCTCCAACATAACTAATTTCTTGTGGATTATTTACAGCTCTGAGGTGATTCTTGTAACTTTTACAAGCGGGTTTGGGCTAGATACGGAGGCATTTCTCAGCTGCATGCCGGTGGTGAACTGAATTATACCCAATGGGAATATCCCCCCTCCATATTCTTAAATGGAAGGAAATTGTTGCACATTTTGGAACAAGATAGCTATTGTCTAACTCCAGGGACTACAGATTTTTATTTATTTATTTTGCCAACATACATTTTTACAACAATGGTTCTTAACCTGGGCGGCTGTGGTGTCATCACAGGAAGTCTACGAAGTCTTGAAGAAATGTTATGATTTAAATCTTGAGTTAAGCCTTGGTGGTCGGTGGCCATAGACAGTGACCACAAAAAGTATTAAAAGGGGCTCCGTTGTGAAGAAAAGATTGAGAACCACTGCTTTACAACATAGCAATTGTGACTGAATTCTGGGGGCGGCTGGGGAATTCTGGGAGTTGAAATCCACACGTCTTAAAATTAACAAGGCTGGGCATTCTCGATCTAAATGTTCAAGATTGGTCTATAGGAGAAGTTGCTCCATACAAAGGAGCTAGTGCTGTGTATTAAATTGTGGTAACAAGCAGGGATGTGGTGAACGAATACATCCCTGCCCCACCCATCCATCAGGTCAACATACGACCAAACCAAACCACAGGCATTGTTTGCTGAAGTGATTCATTATTCTAGCGGTCCAGGGTTTGGCTGCCTTTGGCAAAAAAAACAACACACTAAAACTTCATAATGCAAAGACTCCCTGGCAGATAAGACAGGGTGGGTGCTTGTGACCTGGCAATTCCCATCATGTTGCTAAGTTATCGTTTTACAAGAGAATGGGCTGGAATGTCAAAAACCAGCCGTTAACCTCTATTGTCCAACTCTGGCTTAAACTGGAAAAAGATGAATCTGGACAAATGCAGCCCTTTCTCATTCAGTAGAGAATACGTTGGAAAAAATAGCTAGTCCTACATTATTGGTTGTTGATTGAGGGTAGTATATTGCCAAACAACTAATTACTAGAAATCTTAGAAGACTTAGGAATGAAGGATACTGCAACTTTAGCTCAG
The DNA here is from genome assembly GCF_947247035.1 of Vipera ursinii. Taxonomy (NCBI): domain Eukaryota; kingdom Metazoa; phylum Chordata; class Lepidosauria; order Squamata; family Viperidae; genus Vipera; species Vipera ursinii. The sequence goes on along the minus strand of NC_139519.1, from coordinate 17,200,400 downwards.
CCCCTAAAAGGTCCCATATCTTCCCTGCCTCAGTTGCTTCAACCAGGTTGTGGGCGTCACCAGTGTGCTTTGCAAATATTGCAATGGGAAGTTAGGAATGTCTATGTTGTTGGGACATTTTTGTGACAATGTTGGACACAAACCTTTTTTTTTGGGAAGAATGTATAAATTGCCTTTGTAAGCTTGGCTTAAGGAGGCACAGACAAATCAATAAAAACGAAAAGAGGACCCAGGCGTGAACTTAAATGACCACAGCAGATGGTATTAAAAGCCACCTTAATTTGAATTTTTGTCATTCCTCTCATGCTGGAGCTGATGTCATTCCAGATAATTGAGGGGAGAAAAATTGAAGACAGAGGCAGTCTTTCTATTATGGAAGGAAGAAAGGAACCATATACAAGTTATACAATGGTCTTTTTTTCCTCTTTCGTGTGGAAGCCAGGAAAAGCTTGGAAATATGCTTAGAATAAAATCTGAGAAATTGCACCTCAGATCTACATAACATTAATTTGTTTCCTGGGACTACTCTTTCCAAACTAAGTGTTGGTAATTCCTACAGATTAAATGAAATGAGACACACTGCTTCTTGAATGTAATTTATATAAACACTAAGGGGGAAAAAAGATGTTATATAGACTGAATGAATTTTGTCCCAAAGAATTCTCAGTTTCATTTCCAGTTGGTTTTTTTCTCTCTCTCTCTGGTCCAAAAAGAAGAAAAAAGGAGAATATTGAGAAACTTTATCTAGAACCAATTATGCATTTGGTTTCCAACCTCCTCATTATCTGAAACACAATACCAATACCCTTTTCCCAAACCAGAGTGAGTGTGGTATCTCAATTTTCTCTTTTTACACAATAATTATGTTGTCATATTTATGGTAGCTGTAAATCAGCAGTGACCAATTGGACCTGGTGATTTCTCCTTCAATTAGACACAAACTAATTAGACACAATTAGATAATGAAATGTTTACACCAAGCCCTGAAAATTATGGGATATAGTATAATTAGCCTTCTTTCTGGAGTATTTAAACATCTAGTTAATTCAATTTATCTGTTGTATCATAGGATGGTGAGGGTAAAAGGAGGCAAAGCTTCAAAACAGCATGCGCTCATCTTACTTCCATGCAACTCAAATGCTTGATTTTTCCATCCTGAAGAAAGCAAGATGTCTCTGATACTAGCGCATGAAACAGTTTAACAGGATCACCAAAAAATTACAAGGTTCTTAACCAAAAGTTCAGCATTTGTTGATCCACGAGTTCTGTTCCAGTGGCCCAGCTGTGATCTCCACAACATCTGCAACCCCAGGCAAATATATTGCCTCAAAGTTATCTAGCTTCTTATGCCTGATCCCATATTGTAACTTCCCTGCCACTTTGTCAGTTTACGGAAAAAGACCCCTTCCTATTTTTGCAAAATAGCTCTTACTCAAAGATGCCCTTTGGATCTGTGGGGGGACAAGGAAATTTCTTTGGATAGGGTCTTCTATTTTTCCAAAGTCCTTGTCTGGAAAGGTCTCGCATAACAAAAAAACTGGAATGACACCTACAAGTTCGTCTGCGCACCAGTTATTCCCTGTGCTTCTTTCTTTTGCTGATCAAGGAGATCTTTAATCAACCTATCCTACCTTGACTGCTAAGGATGCAGATGTCCTGGTAGTCATGGGGTGGCTGTCACTGTGATTGTAACATTAACTCGATCCTCGGGAGGAGGACTGGGGGCTGGCACATCTTCCTGGGTCCTTGATGGATCCTCTGAGATCACCACATCTTCCTCCTGAATTGCCTCTGCAGAAAACAAATCATATATATAAATGCTTGTTAACTATTTAGATTACCTTGCTAGGCCCCAAACATGGGACAAATCTTTATTTACTGTTTCAGCCTAACCGAAGGCCATCCACAGGCAGTAGTCACAACAGTGACAGCTCATATTTGTGTAATTTTTAGATTGCTAACAAAGAATTAAAGGGAGACTGATATGCATTTCAAACTTATTTGTTTTCATCAGTCAGCCATACCCTTCTGAGATAGTTGTGTGTGTGTGTGTGTGTGTGTGTGTGTGTGTGTGTATATAAAACACAAGTGCTGATGTGCTGATGAGCTGATGGAAGAGGAGCAATCTCTAAGTAGAAATTCTGAAACCCAGCTGTTTCCATTCTTTGTTTCAATGGTTTCCAGATTCATGTTCAACATCAACAGATGATCAGGGCCCACCAATAACAACTGAGAAGAAGGAGGTTTGTTTGCTAATCAATGTGTTTCAAGGGGCATGGTCTTCTAGAACAAAAGGCCAATACAGAGGGATGAATGACCAGACAAAAGGGGTGTCTGATACCTTCGCCAATGTACAAACTAAAAATCTGAAAGCAATCAAGACACTTATGAAACTCTGACGTGCATCAAATCTCTCTTTGATTACAGGAACAAGGAAACTATTTTTATGCCTTTTGAGGAGCTGGCTATTTCTCTCTTCCAAAAATAAAATAAGCCAAATATTTTTCAGTTTAAACAATAGCTTGCAAATTTGAACTTTCAGTAATCAAGTTTTAAATAGCCTCTTTCCCCCCACTTTTTTTTAAAAAAAATTAATATATGGATTTGCTACTTTACCTGGGAAATTTATAGCTGAGAATGAAACTGAATCTATTGACAAAAAAGTTTTGGGGCCAATGGGATACCTACACACTAACTTTGACTCTAGGAAATATATCTTCAAGGACCCACCTGCGTGATGTAACCTCCTAGGAAAGCAGGAATTGGGTGTTACGTCAAAAGGCACATTTACTTGCAGAATTTTGATTTCCTTCTCTAATACCCAAAGATGCAGCAACAAGGAAGACCCTTTGGCAAAACTTCCCACCTTCAAGGGTTCTTTTCCAGTGTGGCCAAGGAAATGTTTCAGGGTCTGCTCTTGAACTGATTCATTCAAATAAGGAAATGTGCTGAGACTTCTGTGAGATTAATCAGGGGGTTACCTGCTGGTGTTTCTCCAGTTGTTGTGGAAGTCTCTCCCACCTGCTCGTTCGCTTCTTCAACTTGCTCATTGGCTGCATTGCTAATTCCTGTTGGCACCTCAGCAACCTCTGGAGTCCTTATTTGTTCACGAGTTTCAGCTCCAGCCCTAAGGAGGAGAGAGGCACTGACCTATTATCGGCCTTATGCAGTGGTGTGCTTCTGCCGGTTCGCACCACTTCAGTAGAACCGGTAGCTAATTTTTTGTTGCCCAGGCCCAGAATGGACTTCCAGAAGCAGCATCCACACAGAGAAACAGTTGTTCACATATTTGAATCCCAACCACTGGCCTTATGAGGTAGACCAGACTGGGAACATGAGCAGATGAGCTAATTCTACTTTATTGTAAGGCGGCATTAATAGACTCTTGCAATTGTGAAAGTAAAAAAACTTCCGCCATCATTTTTTCCTGCCTGATAACTTAGGGTGGATCCTTTCTAAGCCTCTTACTCAGTTGTGGACTCCTCCCCCTTTTACCTTATCATTTACCTTTCCCCATCTTGGCACACTTATGGCCGTTTGCTAGTCCCTGCCACCTGTTGCTACAGCCACCATCCTGAAAGCTGCAAAAAGTGGGCCAGTCTACCTACTGTCAAAACTACTCGAAAGAAAGCTTTTCTATAAAGGTTTGAAGATCAAGTTTCTCCCCCCGGCAGTGAGCCAGAGTGGTCAATAAACCTATCTGCAATGAATGCGATTTAATTATTGTGGGCTGGTCTTGAACGTATCGTGCTTTCTTGTCTTTTTCATTCTGTCTGAATATATTGGTTTTAATCAATCCTACATGAGCCACCCAGAGTTATAATTTGTGAATTGGGCAGCAATATCAATGGATTCAACAAATAAATAAATAAATAAATGGCAAAGCATGCCTGTGTGTATACATGTCTAAATTATCTAAATCGCTCTTTAAATATCGATGCCGGATTAATCTCCACGGTGATATAAAGTTCTGGGAAATATGAACTACACACTTTGAGGCAGCTCAGAAGATTCTGCTTGATATAGATGGATAGAAATATTAACCAGCTTTTCCCAAATAGGTCTTCTTTAGATTTGTTGAACTACAGCTCCTGGGTTATCTGCAGATCACTGGCATTATAACCCAAGATAGCTACAGGACCATAGATTGATGAGAGGGTATAAGAGCAAGAATTCAAAGGGAGAAAGTGGTGGTGGGAAAATAAGAGACAAAAAGGGGAAAAAAATATGAGGTGTCACTTACATTCTGAAGAGCAGGTCATGTAACCCTATGTGACAGGAGAAAGAAATCCCATTTTAGAAACTAATCTGCAAGGACAGCTAAACTATTCAAGGCTACATCAACAAGGACTTTAGAGAGACTCTTTCCATGGCAGCGTCATGCCCTATCTTGTAGGGAGAATTTGCAATTATGTTCCACAAGCACCAACTCAGAACATTGTATTTCCATCCTGCTAAGGCTGTTAGGGGTAAATACAATTTCTGCTTAAAGATGGCTCTCTGCTGAGGTATAACAATTGAACAGTACACTTTCCATTATTTTAGTGACAACTTCAATATTCATGCAAGAGCCGTGGTGGCACAGTGGTTAGAATACAGTATCGCAGGCTAACTCTGCCCACTTCCAGGAGTTTGATCCTGACTGGCTCAGGTTTGACTCAGCCTTCCATACTGCTGAGGTCAGTAAAATGAGGACCTAGATTGTTGGGGGACAAAATGCTAACTCTGTAAACTGCTTAGAGACGTATGTAAAGCACCACAAAGTGGTATATAAGTCTAAGTGCTATTGCTATTGCTATCTATTGCTGCTTTATCATATGGTCTTTAGTGCACAAAACTTGCTAATGTGAGGAGAAACATTACCGTAGCCATCTCAGAATCTGTGGCCTACTGGCAGAACTAAAGTAAGGAGACAACCACTGAAATGACTTCCCAGAAAGATGTGTGGGTGACTCGACCATTTCTGACTTTTTGTGCTTGAAAAAAACTTTAGGAAGGATTTCCAGAGGTCCCATAACCAAGCTGCTAATTGCCCCCGCAGCAACTACCACTCACTTGGATTATTCTCCCGGTTCCGAATGATGTATTGAAAAGCCAGGAGAGAGATAACTGTTGCCACAATCATTCCTGCCATCGCAGCACCGATCACCACAGGATATGCGTTGAAAGGAGGGTCAGCTGCAAGAGAGAAGAAGCAGTAGATGAAGGCAGTGGAGTTCTACCCGGACCAGGTCTTCAAGGCTTTGGAGAATGATGTGCCAGATGTGCTTTCTGTTATTTTAGCCCCTCCTTCTCTTGCCCAATGCTTTCCAGATGGGTTGAAGTTCAGCTCATCAAATTCACCATCTGGCTAGAGGCTTATAGGAGCAGAGGCACATCTGCTTCATTCTTTAAGAAGAAGGTTCTGGAAGCAATAGATTCAGCTCCATGGGCTTATTGTTTATAAAATTGTCTGCCAAGGTGGATTAGTTGGAGGATATTTATATATCGGAAGGTAAATGATGACCCACCGTTGAGTCAACAATGTCTTCTAATACAGTACTTCAGCATCTTTGATTTTCAGATAGACACATTTCTGAATCAAGCTCCAGCGGTTGCCAACAGCTACCATACTGTTGTTCTCAGAAACCTATAGGAATCATGTCGACCTCAGAGGCTGCCTTGGAAATGAATGTCCACTTTTCACCATGCCAGCAGCACAGTTTGTCCTTAACTTTTTAAAATTAAATTATATAGTTCAGTTAGAATAAGGTTCTTTGTAGGGGCCAAGAAACTCTCCATGGGATTATTCTTTCTGCAATAGCTTCCTGGTAAGCTTGTCAAATTTTGGCGTGTTTTATGTTACTTACTTCTTTCCCTTCACCTTCAAGCAAAAAGAAATATTATCTCTCCTGGAAATATCTGTGGTAAATGATTGTATAGGATAATCATTAGTTTGGGTGTGCTGTTTCCTTGAGATATAGTTTGACCTTGTGCATGAAATAGCCCTACTGTTGGCCTGCTTTAGAAACCACCTTCGCTAGGTGTTAAGGTTGTAATTCTCTGAACTGAGGAGGGTTAGGGTCAGGGTTTAGGGAGAGTGGGTGTTATGGGTTGTTAGGGTGAGTGTTATGGTGGATATTAGGGAGAGTGTTATGGTGAGTATTATGGTGAGTGTGTGAGTATGAGTGAGAGCGTGAGTGTGAGTATTCGTATGAGTGTAAGGGTTAGGGTTAGGGCGAGTGTTAGGATGAGTGTTATGGTGGGTATTAGGGAGAGTGTTATGGTGAGTATTGTAAGTATGAGTGTGAATATGAGTATGAGTGTGAGTGTGAGTATAAGGGTTAGGGTTAGGGAGAGTGTTAGGGTGGGTGTTATGGTGGGTATTAGGGAGTGTTATGGTGAGTGTTATGGTGAGTATGAGTGTGAGTGTATGAGTGTAAGGGTTAGGGTTAGGGCGAGTGTTAGGGAGAGTGTTATGGTGGGTATTATGGTGAATATGAGTGTGAGTGTGTGAGTGTGAGTGTGAGTATGAGTATAGGGGTTAGGGTTACGGTTAGGGCGAGTGTTAGGGTGGGTGTTATGGTGGGTATTAGGGCGAGTGTTATGGTGAGTGTTATGGTGAGTATGAGTGTGAGTATGGCCCTCTTGGCAAACCATCATCAAAGCACCTGATCAATAGGACATCTTCCCCCCTCCCCCCTACTCCATTCCTGGGCAAAGAGATTAAAGCTTTTAAGAGAAGAACTGGTTTGGGCAATGTCAAAGGGAATGAGGTTAAGCAAGGCTCTCTGTCCTGATTAAATTGTTCCCCTCTATTGCCTGTAGCTAATTTTAAAGAGGGTTGTTTTCTTAAAATATCAGGAGATCCAATTACGGAACTCTGGTGTTAACAAGTCGTTCTTGCCCTCGGCAACTCTGCATCTTGGGACGATTCTTTCTCTGCCAAAGGAAACCTCAATGAGGCTTTACACAAACTCCTTTCTGGCCTTTTGGTTCTCCGAGCGATCTTCCACTCCGCATCTGTTTCCAATCGTCTCCGTTTTTTCAAGAGAGGACTTTGCTTGTTGTTCTTGAGCATTTCATTTTGCTTTGCACCTTCCAAAGGCTCTCCCCAAACCTCACCCAGGCTTGCTTGTTACGACAGCTGCTGCCCTTATGAGGAGAAAGGATGAGGCGGCCATCTTTGTTCACACATGGCAGCGTTCGCTCAAAACCACCAAGGCGGCTGAGGTCAGAAAAACAGGCAATTTTGCTCTTGTGCCGTCTGGTCAAATCCTGCTTTTGCAGGACAAATCTTGGCCACAGAAGGAAATAGCACATCAAGAACAGGCAATGTTGCTGAATTTCTCCTGTTCTTCTCCAACCAGGTCATAATGACATGAGGGCCACCTGCTAATTCTCTACATATAGTGTTGAAGGTGACTGGAAGTTCTATGCCATTGTAAATTGTATTGTTGTACTTTTTTCCCCCTCTGGGCAATGGGTACTTTCATAAATCAGCATTCCCATGTGCTTATTAATTCAGAGGAAGGCAAGAAGATGCAAACTTGAATACCCATCTGATCAAGAGGCCAGGTCTTTTCTGCTGCCTAAGGACCTTTCGTTTCTTTGTATTTTATATCTTATAGCAAGAGCACAAATCTGTCAACATGGGCAGAGATTTTTCACCACAATCAGGAGAACAAGCCCGGACATTATTTTGTAAGAAGCCCTTTAGCACATTCCAAGAAGATGAAGTACATTTCCCCCCAAAAGAAGACTAATGTGGAGCAAGAAAGATGAACTTCATCATGTAATTAAGAAGTGATGTCATACAGAGATGAAAATCCTGTCAAAGACCATCTCTCCACGCATCCCACCCCAATCGTCACCTTGAGAGATGTGTGCAGCCACCCACATGACCAAGAACTGCAGCCCTCATGCAATAGAGCAAGACACACAGAGGAGAAACTGAGGTGCACCAAATGCAGAGGTGGAATAGCACACTAGAAGGCAAAGAGAGACTCAAAACAGATGCTCTGGAAGAAGCAATGGCAGAAACGGTTCTTTCTGGCCATTCTACAACCGCCACTAGCGCCATCACCATCTTATAGTAGCAATTGTCGTAGTTATTTTAAATTGAAGAGCACTCAGAACTGAATATGGAATGTTGCCTTTGATCAGGTCAGCCATATTTTCGTAGTTAGCTCAGAACTATCTTTTTGGGAAGGAGGTTTCTGGGAACTGAGGCAACCCAAGCTTTGAGAGGGAGAAGGGACAAGACTAATTATTTTGCTTATTTATTCCCCACCTTTGTTATTTTTTATAAATAATTCAAGGAGACAAACAACACTCCTGCTGCCTGCTGTTTTCCCCACAATAACGACCCTGTGAAGTGAGTTGGGCTCAGGGAGAGTGACCAGCCCAAAATCACCCCACTGGCTTTCATGGCTAAAATGGGACTAGAACTCACAGTCTCCTGGTGGTGGGCCCAAAGTCACCAACCAGCTTTCATGGCTAAAATGGGACTAGAACTCACAGTCTCCTGGTGGTGGGCCCAAAGTCACCAACCAGCTTTCATGGCTAAATTGGGATTAGAATTCACAGTCTCCTGGTGATTGGCCCAAAGTCACCTAGCTGGCTTACATCCCTAAGGTGGGACTACAATTTATTATAACTAGTCCTAGTCATGCAGCTTGTCATAATGTATCATAAGTAGGCCTAATTATCCAGCTCATAATGTATTACAATTAACCATAATTACATTATAAAAGGTAAAGGTAAAGGTTCCCCCGCACATGTGTGCTAGTCGTTTCCGACTCTAGGGGCCGGTGCTCATCTCCGTTTCAAAGCTGAAGAGCCAGCGCTTGTCCGAGGACGTCTCCGTGGTCATGTGGCCGGCATGACTAGATGCCAAAGGCTCACGGAACGCTGTTACCTTCCCACCGTATTGGTCCCTATTTTTCTACTTGCATTTTTACATGCTTTCGAACTGCTAGGTGGGCAGAATCTGGGACGAATAACAGGCGCTCACTCTGTTACGCAGCACTCGGGATTCGACCCGCCAAACTGCCGACCTTCTGATTGACAAGCTCAGCATCCTAACCCACTGAGCCACCACGTCCCTCGCAATTACATTATACTACCTCACAAAGTCTCATCAAAAAGAGGTGGACGTATAGATTGCACATATACATAACCTGCTGTTCTTTCTGGCATCCCCAATGAAGTCCACTATCTCCTGCATGCAGAAAGGGCCAGGCATGATCCTCTCATCTAAATGCTCAACTGCCACCTCTTCCTTTAGAAGAACACCTTCCAAAACAGCTGGTTTTCCATACGCCTGTGAATGTGATCAATAGAGATAGCTACTCGAATGCACCTGGGGTCTTCACTTCAGAGGGATGCCCAGTGGTACGATGGTTAACAGCAAGGATGCGAAAAGCATACACCACTGCAGGATCCAGACCACCCAACTTTCGGCCACGGACATCAGGCTCAATGTTGTTGGCCACTGTTTCCCAGCTGGTGGCCATCTGCTTTGGGCCGGTCTTTTTTGCCTCTCTCCTCTGGACTACAAAGCCAGTCAGGTTTCCAGAGCCTCGAGTTTCCCATTCCAGTTCCACCTCTGTACGGGGGCGAGTGTACATCAGTCTGCTGATTGTCACATTGGGTGGGTTTGGGTATTCTGCAAAGAAAGGAAGAGGCATATGGTTGTTGTTTGTTTACGAATGAGAATTCTAGAATCCCTCCCTCTTCCATGGGGCATCTTTAGTTTGGGAAGCAAAGGCATAAGAGAAAAAGGATTTCCAGGATCCCCCTTTGTCCCATGGCAATAAAGTGCAAACAATCATTGAAAGAAATTAGAAAAAAAATCAAAATCATAAGAAGTTATAGAAGCAGGATCCTCCTTTGCAGGGGAAGAAAACTTGGAGAAATTGGAAGATAAATGTGGACATGGTATTCCCACTCCATGGATTTATGCTTCCCAGATTTGGACAATCTAAAGGAGTTTTGTGGTACACCTCAAGAATCAATGGGTGGTAATTAATCAAGGAGAGAAGCAACCTAGAATAAGGAGAAATTTCCTGAGAGAACAATCAGTGGAACAATCTGCCTGCAGAAGTTATGGATGCTCCAACACTGGGGTTTTTTAAGAAGAGATCTGTCTGAAATGGTATGGTGTGAAATGAGCAGGGGGTTGGTCTAGAAGACCTCCAAGGCCCCTTCCAACTCTGTTATTCTGTTATTCAACTTACTTTTTACCTGGAGGCTGATTGTGGCAGAGTCATTGCCCACAGCATTGATGGCAGCACATCGGTAAATGCCGCTATCCCGTATCCATTCTATGTCCTGGAGGGTCAAATTAAACCAAGTATTCTCCTGCTGAAGATGGTATTTCCTAGTGTTTGCTGTAATGGGCTGGTTCTTATTGTTGTACCACAAGACTTCAGAGCCCAAATAAGCAGCTTGGAGGAAGCAGGCCAACTGGACCTCACTGCCTTCAAACAATGACACCTTGGTCCGTTCCACCATAAGCTTGGGGGGTTCTGTGCATAAAACAAAGCAAAGTAGAAGAAACTAAGTCTCAAAACCATCAGCTTGAAGAAGAGCAGTAACCATGCTGTGACCTTTCCCTCCACCCAACAAAGACTCTGGGCCTTCAACATCCAGATGGATGCTTTGCCTGAAGCGCATCTACCTTCCCAATGGGAACAACCTCATACATTAACATCCTAGTAAATCACCAGCAATTTCCACAGTGGCAGCCATATTGCCAAAGTAGTTCTGCATGTTCTCAAAATATCTGGCCAGCCCCCTGAAATTACTTGCTCTGAATTTTTCCTGCTTTGCAACAATCCTCCAAATTCTCCAGAAGAGGCTTCTTCACCATTGGCTCTTTTCAAATTGGAGGATATCTAGGACTGAGGCCAAGATCAAAGGGAAGGCCAAGTATAGTACTAGAGGACAATTAATTACATGATTTGGTTGTGACTGAATAAAGAGACAGGGAGGGAGGGATCAGCTTGGGACAGGTAATGGAAGAGTGTCCTTCACACTGCAATGAGCCAGTCAGTCCTCCCTTCAATCTGTAATTCTTTCTTGACCCATATTTATCTGCTTACCCAGCCAGACATGGCACTCAGCAGTTCTTGCCCACAGAGGGTGAGCTGCCACGCAGGTGAATGCCTTGCCTCCAAGGGTGGTGTTGGGCTTCATGATAAAAACATTGTGTGATGGTTTCATGCCTCCTAGCACATGATGCCTCCAGTCTCTCCACCAGAGTGTCACCTGAGGGTCTCCCCCTGGCCAGTCACAGGTCAACATGAGGAATTCATTCAGTTTGGTTGCTATGACACTGCAGGCCAGGCTCCCTTTTGGAACCCCTGAAATGAATTGGTAAGATTTCAGAGGCAGCTTGCCTTGGCGTACTTCCTAGGATTCCTAATAATCGTGATTATTAGCAAGGTAACTTTTCATAAATAAGACTAATCAATAAGCCAGAGACATTATCATAAAGATGAGCCCAACAAATTATTATAATCTAAGATAGGAAGGAAGGAAGGAACTGTGCCTGAATATTGAAGGAGGTGATTACCACCCTGACTGCATCGAGTTTTTTGTCCCCATAATTGCATTTCATTAAAAGAAAAGAAGGGGAAGTTTAATTAATCATAGATGGTTGCTGTAGCATAATTAGCATTTCAGCATCAACATTTGAGAGTCTCAACATCTGTCTCTGAGAATTGCAGGAGGCTGGTACTCACAGACAGTGGTCCTGCAAATGGCGTCCTTTCGCAGGGCTGGATGGGAAGCCAGGCAGATATATGAAGTCCCATTGAGAACATCTGCACCCCAGTGGATTTGAATAGCTCTGGAGAAGCTTCCCTTGTCGGTTTCTTCTGCCTTTGATTTTGCCCACCGCAAGCGCACTGAAGGGAATCCCCCTGGCCATAAACAATGCAGAGCAAGGTCTTGGAAATTGGAGGCAGGTAGCGACATGCAGTTGAGCTGTCCCTTGGGCAGATCTGTGCACAGGGTAAACATCATATCAACAGCAACGAGGACTTACTGGGGCCAAAAACATCCATGGAGGAAATAAATCAATAAGGTGGCAGTGGCGAAGAGCAGAGTCCCATCCCTGCTGCTTTGGTATTAGACACAAAAGCTTCTTTGACCCGCCAGATGTTTGCATCCATCTTCTCCACGCCCACCCAAATCATTGCTCTCACAAGCCAACCTCTCCCCAAAGTTGCCCAGCAGTTTATGCATTGTCCTCTCAGAATCTCATGACTTCTTGGCCAGGGGTAGGAGATATAACAGATATTTGCTTATTCTTTGCATTGGCATACTGTGGAAAGCTTTGATGACAGAAGTGGCATCAAGTGGCCGAAGGAGACAGAGAACCCTTGCTGTGAAAAAAAAAAGTTGGCAACTTCCTGCTTGCAGGTATTCCTTGGTGGGAAAAGAAGCTGGGGGAAATGGATCTACTGCCCTCTCTCTTTACACTTTCCATTGGTCGTTGCACTAAACCACGGAGCTGAGAGTCACTTGGGCAAACTCATAATTTATGGCTTCTTCTTTTGACACCCTCATATTTTCCTTAAGCTTTGAATTCCTTTGGTTTTCCACCTCTGTAATCCTCTCGCCCATCTTAACTTATTTATTGCTAAAGAACACAGTCATCAGTGCAATAGCCTTATATGAATGCATGATAAAGTCCTGGGTGTTGGGTCAATCTCTTTGAAGTGGCCTCCAATGAAATAATGTCCTATGTAAATTCTAGCCCTGATCTCAAATAAGATTGTTTCCTCTATATGATGATGAGGGTTTCATTTGTGAATTTATTTAGTTTGCAAAGAAAATGAGTTTGGAAAATGAGTTTCCCCCACACCCCACAGCTCAAATTCTTTATGGTACCATCCAGATAAAACTGCATCACGTGATAAGGATGATGGTATAGAAATTGGGAGGCTCTACATAATTTCAGGGAATCTAAGTATCTTTGAGGGGTTGCTTGTTTTGAAATATCCTAGCTTAATTTGGTCAATGTTGTTATCAAACATCTATTTCAATAGTCCACAGGCAACAAACGTCACAACAAAGAACCTGATTTGGTCCACCTGAAGAACATCTGGCTGCTCTCTGCTGCAAGACACAAAAGCAACATTGACCAATGACTATTTTCCCATTATATTAATTCTTTTAGCAAGTTGGCCTCCTTCTCCGTGGCTATTCCATACAGTAATCCGTGGATTCTCCCCCCCCCCCCCACTTTTGTCTCTCTTTTGCAAAAAAAGACAATTTGAAGAATTTGACCAGAAAGAACAGAGACTCTGTTGACACAAGACATAAAAGACCTGGCTGGCCACATGAAAAATGCAATAATCAGGCTACAGAAAAATAACTGTCTATCATTCTATCAGAAGGGATGCTAAAATGTTACTACAGAAATTGGAAACCATGGTAGAAGAGGCAATCACCACCTTCTTATGGAATTTATATTTTACACCAAAATTATGTTAGCATCTTTCTTTTGGCATCTTTTCGGCTGTGCCAGGATGGTAAAGTTTGGAATAGTAAATTAAAAAAAATTAGAAGACAGAGGGATAGGAAGGAACAGAACATGCTAAAACCTCATGCCTGGGAAGATAGGAAAAGGTAACTTACAATAGACAGTCAAGATAATAGTTGCCTGGGTCCGAGTATTCAGATGCATATTCTGGGCTAAGCAAGTATAGATGCCTGTTTGAGTCCGTGAGATTCTGGCAATCACATACTTCTGTCCGGAGTAGACTTGAGAGCTGTTGTAGAACCAAATGTAGTGGCTGGGAGGATTGGAAGGAGCTAGACATGTCATGATCACTTCTTCTTGTTCATTGGCTGAGAAGCCACGTTGGTTAATTGCAAATGGCTCTATGCTGATCACTGGCTCATCTGGACCATCTAGAGAAGATTAAACTGGTTAACAGAATGCAATCTGAAGAAGGTACTTCTGTTGATGAGATGCTGAGCATCTGAGGATAGACCTCCCCAGTCTGGTGTGCTTCTTATCCACTGGAGTTCCTATTCAATCAAGTCAATACGTCAGGATCAGAAGTGGACCAGATAGGGGAAAAAAATCTGACACAATCCACTTCATTAGGAATTGTCTGTTTTATTTAATGGTCTATACCTGGCAAGATTAAGATCTGACTGGCTGCACACAAAGTTTCCCCAAAATAGGAAAAAAAAATGGCCTTATTGACCGGTTGCTTACAGATAACATCCAGGTACATCCCATTGCTGGTTTGGCTGTTGACCTCATTGTGAGCTGTGCAAGTGTACCAACCCATGTATGTCCGGTTTGCTGAGGTCAAGTTTAAAAGAGGTGTGACTGCTTCGGCAAGAAGTACCGTGCCATCTCGGTTAGTGTAGTGCTGCCAGGAATAAGCAATTGGAGGTGTCCCTTCTTTCACCGTGCAGATCATCACAACCAGCATGCCTTCCACGGGTGTTGAGTTGTTTATCTGCAGAAAGGGCTTGGGGACTGGGACTGGGGGAGAAAAGCTTACTTAAGAAACCTATTTTACTTAACCTTCCACCCTACAACAAGTGGGGAAAATGATTTCAAAGGTAAAAGGTAAAAGTAAAGGTTCCCCCGCACATGCGTGCTAGTCGTTTCCGACTCTAGGGGCTGGTGCTCATCTCCGTTTCAAAGCCGAAGAGCCGGCGCTTGTCCGAGGACGTCTCCGTGGTCATGTGGCCGGCATGACTAGACGCCAAAGGCGCACGGAACGCTGTTACCTTCCCACCGTAGTGGTCCCTATTTTTCTACTTGCATTTTTACGTGCTTTCGAACTGCTAGGTTGGCAGAAGCTGGGACGAGTAACAGGCGCTCACTCTGCTACGCGGCACTCAGGATTCGACCCGCCAAACTGCCGACCTTCTGATCGACAAGTTCAGCGTCCTAACCCACTGAGCCACCATTAAAGATTTGGTCTCAAAAAGATTACTTAATTCTGGCTTATATTGCAAATACTGTGGGTTGAAGTCCCGGAGGACTTCAGCTTACACTTATAGAGAAAGCATCACAGTCTTGTTCAGACAAGAGGCAGGAATGACAGACAGGCGTGGGTGGTTTTTTTCCCCCCATAATGCAGTTTGTTTGTTTGTTTGTTTTTAGCATCTGAACATTGCACCAGAGGAGTTCTTTGCCTCCCTCCCTCTGCTGAAAACACCAGGCTAACTGCCCAAAGAAAAGTAACAACTCAAATTGTCTTGTGATCAAAGGCAAAGATGAAGAATTGTTGAAGGTGAACGACGTACCTGGGAGAGAGAATCCTCCATCAGCCAAGGAGCTTTAATAATTTGCATTTGACCAGCCTGATTGGGGGCAAGAACAGCTGGCCAGGGATCATCAAGACTGAAAGGCTATTTGCAACATTTGATCAGTTTGTGCAAGGATAAAAGTTTTAATCCTGCATCATCAACTGATCTGATGACTCAATCAAACACACTGTTCTTTTTAGGGATGCCAGGAGTGACCTTCCTTCCTTCCTTCCTTCCTTCCTTCCTTCCTTCCTTCCTTCCTTCCTTCCTTCCTTCCTTCCTTCCTTCCTTCCCTCCCTCCCTCCCTTCCCTCCCTCCCTTCCTCCCTCCCTTCCTTCCTTCCTCCCTCCCTCCCTCCCTCCCTCCCTCCCTCCCTCCCTCCCACCTATCTCATCTTGAGGCAATTTTCCTTTTAGCAAGGAAAGAGTTAGGTAGAATGTAGGGTCTTTATTTAGAAGCAGGAATAGTTCCTTTGGGTCCGACAGGATTATGAGGAGACTAAGGAATTGAGCCTGATCCCCCTTCGTGTTTGCAAGATCAGAGGGAGAGTCCTGGAAATCAGCTCTCAACTCATTTCAGCCACAAACGCTCTATTTCCTCAGAAGCC
The DNA here is from genome assembly GCF_947247035.1 of Vipera ursinii. NCBI lineage: Eukaryota > Metazoa > Chordata > Lepidosauria > Squamata > Viperidae > Vipera > Vipera ursinii. The sequence goes on along the minus strand of NC_139519.1, from coordinate 17,184,520 downwards.
GTGACTTACCCAGAACGAGAAGCTCAAGGTAGAAATAAGCCACTTTGATCTCTCCATCTGCTTCGTACATTGCTTGGCACATGAAATGTCCTTCAGCAGCTTGTTGCAGTCTCTTAATCTCTAAGGTGCTGTTCTTCAAACTGACTTCTCCCAGAATGGCAGAGGCCTTCTCCACCCTGGACTCAATGCCATTGCTGATGGCCACGGCTCTGGGAATGAGGGAGCCCGGTTTGGTAAAACTCCAGAAAACAACCATCGGCTGCACTATGTCACCACATGTCAGCCTCACTGAGTGGTTATGCACCCCTTTGACCATTTGCTCATCATATTCTGCATCTTCCAAAGGGTAAAGCTGACCTAGGGGAAGAATGAATGAATGAATGAATGAATGAATCAATGCCAAGCTTTCAGGCCTCTCTCCAATGACTCATATTTTTATGAATAAAAATCAGTCGGTTCTCCTCTCATTCAGTTTAGGAAGACAGGAGCTTCACAGAATCCATATACTCCTGAAGACCAATTTCTTGAGAAGGCCATCAGAGCAACAAGATTACTTGTATTATTCATTTCTAAGCCACTTTAAAGAGGGAGAACCGTTTCAGGTGTGCCTGTCCTGCACAGAGGTATTTGGCTTGTGGCTGTGGGGCAGTGGTGGGATTCAGCCAGTTCGCACCGTTTCAGCAGAACCAGTAGCTAATTTTTTGTTGGACTTCTGGAAGCGGCATCCACACAGAGAACCGGTTGTTCGCATATTTGAATCCCACCACTGGCTGTGGACCAAAAGACGTTAGCCTTTGATCTGGTCCAGCACGTTGCTCCACCTGTGTTCAGTTCTCAGCCAGCCTTCCTTAGTTTAGCACCTCCATCCGATTGCTATGATCATCTTATACACCTCTAAGCGAAGCTTTCATTTCACTTGACTGTTTTGTTCTTACTGTACGGTTATCTTTTATGTTGTTGATATGATTGGTTTTCATCCACCCATCAGAACTGTAAAGAATGAAGAAGGGTTTGAACATATTCAACAATGAAGAAGAAATGAATAAACATCGCTAATCTCAATGTACACATGTTGTACTTTGACAATAAAGGTTTATCATTATGTGTGTGTATGTGACAGAATCGGTGGAAACCTGGAGAAGTTGCTGTTGGAAGGTTAAATTTCCTCATATTGAGGTTCTAATCATTGTTCTGTTGATCCTAAGGCAACACCTGTTACGATGGACCAGTCATAGGTAACAGCTAACATTTGGCTGTTTTTAAGCAAAGGAAAAGGAGGCACGCACAAATCCTGCACCATTGCTGATATAGCGACTGCTATAAATACATTTGATAGCAAATTGTGCTTAGATTGTAAGCCGCCCTGAGTTTTCGGAGAAGGGCGGGATATAAACGGGATTAAAAAAAAATTGGGCATTCTGTTCTCACGGGGTTTTTCAGAGATGCAAATGCCAGCATTAAAATTCTCCAGTGTTGTTTTTGTCCCTTCAGAAATTTGCAAAGAAAGAAACAAAGTCTAAAGAAATTAATAGCATCTCAGAAAAAAAAGACTAAATTGCAGACAATAGGCTGTCTTCAAAAACCATGCTTCTGTTAGGAAACTTCACACTGAATAACACAAACATCAATACATTTATGTACTGATGAAATGCAAGCTAGGTCATTTGTATTTTAAGCAAAATGTTTAACGAAATTTACATTTACAGTGAAATAAATTAAGGGAAGAGGCATAGAAAGTGTCCAGGGTATTTTTGGTGAGATGGGCGGCCCTACAAATTTGATAAATCAATAACTATAATACTTACACAATAACTAGAATAGTTACACAACACCACAAATGTAAATAAAAATAAAAATATTTTCTATAACTTTTTTTTTAACTTCAACACTTCAACTTTAAACACACACACGCACACACAAACACCATACTAGACTTCTGTACTGCCAGCTGTGTACCCTGGGCTGAATCCCAACTTTTGTGATAGCAACATGTTCTCCACCGCATCTAAGATCACAACCAGGCTGTCATATTCACAAACAAGAGAAGAATTCAAAAAATGCAAGTAGGAGGCAGCCATCACTGTATCTTAGGAACTTCTATCCAAGCCCATTATCTTATTGTAGGACTGAGCCTCTAAATATTGCACCACTGGGACGCCCAAGCAGAAAAAAGAAATTTATTTTGCTTGTTTCATAGGTAGATATACATAATATTTTTTGCATTGCAGCTGGCGTGGCAAAATTGCTAACAGGTTACTCACCGTAAGCCACTGCTGGGAGGATATAAAGGATTTTCAGCAGGCTAAGTTGTAGATTCTTTGCCGATCCATAATCCATTGCTCCATGTCATTGCACAAGACAAGACCCAGAAGACAGATCCTATGAGTTCCTTCTAGAGCTGCACATCTCCCCAACTTCCAGGCAAGCCATGGACTTTTTCCACTTCCTGTTTCTTCTGCAGACTTACTAACCTCTGTGACTAGGGGACAGGTCTCTCTGTCTCTTCTTTCAGTCTCTCAAAGATAAAAAATGCAGCCCTCATTAGGCTCGGATTACTCCGAATTGTCCCCGATTAATCTTCAATTATTCATTTATTCTTCTTAATCTCATTTCCTCGATCTATTATGCAGAAGCTACTTTAGAGAAAGAGTGGAAATAGAAGTCAACCTCCTATGCTTTGAGCCTCATCAAGTTGTGGTTTCATACTAGTGAAAGATAAGGACTAACGGCATTAAAGTCACTGAAGATTTTTAAGAAGAGACTGGACATTCACCTTTCTGAGGCAGTATAGGTCCGTGGTGGTGAACCTATGGCACACATGCCACAGGTGGCACACAGAGCCCTCTCTATTGGCATGCCCGCCATCGCCTCAGTCCTAGGCTTTCAGCTGGGTTTTATAAAACTTTTCTGCTTTAGGCCTCTGCCACCCTGTGCAAAAAAAGTATACTAAGTAAACTATACTTATTTTTTTTTAATCTGATTTATATCCCGCCCTTCTCTGAAGACTCAGGGCAGCTTACAATCTAAGAAGCACAAATCAATGTGCTTAGCAATAGCCTTCATTCTATGTATAAAGGTAAAGGTAAAGGTTCCCCCGCACATGCGTGCTAGTCGTTTCCAACTCTAGGGGACGGTGCTCATCTCCGTTTCAAAGCCGAAGAGCCAGCGCTTGTCCGAGGACGTCTCCGTGGTCATGTGGCCGGAATGACTAGACGCCAAAGGCACACGGAACGCTGTTACCTTCCCACCGTAGTGGTCCCTATTTTTCTACTTGCATTTTTACGTGCTTTCGAACTGCTAGGTTGGCAGAAGCTGGGACGAGTAACAGGCGCTCACTCTGTTACGCGGCACTCAGGATTCGACCCACCAAACTGCCGACCATCTGATCGACAAGCTCAGCGTCCTAACCCACTGAGCCACCGCGTCCCTTCATTCTATATATATGCCTGCTTATTAGGGCTTTTGCCCCCCCTCCCCAAGCGGCATTATTACAAAGTCAGCTTATTGCCCCCAACAATCTGGGTCCTCATTTTACCTACCTCGGAAGGATGGAAGGCTGAGTCAACCTTGAGCCTGGTGGGACTCGAACCTGCACTAATTGCAGACAGCTGGTGTTACTTAAGGAGGCATTAGCCCACTGCTCCACCAAGTTTGAAATGTTCCCTCTGGCAAATTTCGTAAAAAGCTTCCTTTACTATCTATTTTATCATCTTTCTAAGTATTGTTTTAGGCTGAATGATCAATCAATAATTACCGGGACCTAATTGGTTCTCCTCTATTTTCTGGAAATAGTGGAAACCTGGCAAACTTCAGCTAAGGCTGGTATTGTAGAGAACATTTATATATAGGGCATGGATATTTATAATTATGAACACCAGGAGTTATATTGGAAATATGGTCAGATGGATGGATGGATGGATGGATGGATGGATGAATGGATGGATGGATGGATGGATGGATGGATGGATGGATGGATGGACAAACAGATGGATGGACTGACGGACAAATAGATGGAAGGATGAATAGATGGACCGATAGACTAACAAATGGACAGACAGCTGGAGAGGTGAACAAGCAGACAGATGGATGGATGGAGGAGGTATTCTCCTTGGTACTTTAGAACATGTACAGAATGAAGGTCTCTGACTCCGAGAAACTATGGCTGAGTTGCCTCAACATATGAAGCCACAAAGTATCCAAGGCCATTTTACTAGGACAAGATCATACTATTTTCCATCAAAATTAACAAGTCTTCTTTTATTTTGACCACGCAGGATTCCACATCTGGATTTTGCATGTAGAATGATGTTCCAGGTGAGACTGACCCCTTGTTTGTTTGCCACTCTCTTGGAATTTTCCATCACCCATTCCTGCTCTCTCCAAGAGCTCACTGCTTCATAAACACAATGGCCGCTTCTCAGATACTTTTCCTCCTAGGCTTTAGAAAGACCCCTCTGCAAAGTGGTGCTCCTGTCCTTCCTAGTGAAAACAAAATGGGATGGAATGAAGTCACTTGAGTCAGAAAAAACAACAACACCTTTCCCCCAAAAGCAAAGCAGAATCTAAATTGAGGGGAGAGGGAAAAAATAGGAGGGCAGAGAAAAATCAAAAGAAAGTCCTCCTCAGTGAATTGTGTTTATTACTGTTTACCACGATGGGCAAACAAATTTCAATGTCTCCACAAGTTCTTTCTTTCCAGTATGAAGGCACGTGAGTCCCCAAAGGACAGATACTATTACTACGTAGGGTACAGACCACACACAGCGAGAACAGAAAAACACACGCTGGATTATTAGCTTTCTCCTCGTTACACATTACACGCCCAGCCCTGATGGATTCTTTGGCGGCGGCTGTTCCCTCTTGCAGATCCCAAGTGAAAAGAAAATCATGACTTGGTCGAGATGGAGGTTAGAGGCCTTTTAGGTCAGGAAACAGGTGGGGGAGTTACTGGTATTGATTTTGCCATGGTTAACCTTTGGTTTCATGGCGAAATAGAGGGAAGCCCCCCCACACACACAAATAGCTCAATTTTAAAGCAAATTTGGCTTCCTGCTCCGATGCTACACTTCATGAGAATTTCAAATCCAGATTGACTCTGATTGTAGAGTAGCACAAGGATTTTGTCCAAATGCTAGTAAAAAAAAACAACCCATGATCTATTTAAGATAGATGGTCTTCGCTCAGAAGCAGAAAAGGAAGAGTATTTGACCCTTTTGAACCTTGGTGTGCGAGAAAACTCTTGAGAAGCCATGAAAACAATCCAGGGGGACATGGAACAAGTCAACCCAAAATTCTCACTCACGGGCTGACTTGTTCGATGTCCTCAGACTCAAATTGTTCTACTTCAGGCACATTATGCAAAGACCTACCTCTTTGGAGAAGGCTCTGATGCTAGGGAAGGCAGAAGGAAAGAGAAGACACTGACCAGAAGCAAAGTAAATGGACTCAGTCACACCAGAGACAGGTGAACCGATGTAACGAACTGTGAGAATAACCCTGGGGAACAGGAGGAAGAGACACAACCAAGATAATGGTCAGAGAATAGGAATTTGAGTCCAAATCAGGAATGTAATTTGAGACTCAGACTAGACCCTCCCTAATTCTTGCAGATAAAGGTAGGGCTTTCAGACTTGCAAGATTCTGTTCCTGTAACCCTATAATAAAACTAGCATAAATATTCATACATTTGGTTTCTAGTCTGATCTACCTGAAAGGGGTGGCAGGCCTGAAGGACCAGGTTAAGTTCAAATCATCACCCAGAGAAAATCTACAAGTGTTAGCACTGACTTGATGTCAACATAACCAATCAGTTTAAGATGGGTGTATTTATGATTAGGGACGCGGTGGCTCAGTGGGTTAGGACGCTGAGCTTGTCGATCAGAAGGTCGGCAGTTTGGCGGGTCGAATCCCGAGTGCCGCGTAACAGAGTGAGCGCCTGTTACTTGTCCCAGCTTCTGCCAACCTAGCAGTTCAAAAGCACATAAAAATGCAAGTAGAAAAATAGGGACCACTACGGTGGGAAGCGTTCCGTGCACCTTTAGTGTCTAGTCATGCTGGCCACATGACCACGGAGACGTCCTCGGACAAGCGCTGGCTCTTCGGCTTTGAAACGGAGATGAGCACCGGCCCCTAGAGTTGGAAATGACTAGCACACATGTACGGGGGAACCTTTACCTTTACCTTATTTATGATTATTAGGGTTATAATTATATAACATAAATATAATTTGACAGATGGGATGCAGATCACAAAAGCCCATTTGAAGGCATTCCCTCTATATAAAAGAATGCCATGATCAAATTTCTAAGCTGAGCCATTCTCTGGCATGTTTGAGATAACTGGTGGTATTATTGATCCTTCTCTTTGATGGTAAGGAATTGCAACGTTCAACTGTTATTTCCTGCATGGCATTTTTCCACAATGACTGTCCAGCCAGTGCAAAGAGAATGTAATCATTAGGAAAACAATTTTGGATGAAACAATGAGAGCATATTCTTCTAGGGCTTCTCTTGACCCGCTGATTAATGAACTCAGAATATGACTTTAAAAACAGCTATTTTTAGCAGAATCCATTCTGTGCTCCAATGGAATATAAACATTAATCCAAGGAACAGAGAAGATGCGTCTCCAGCAACGTTATTACTCTCCTTTTTTGTTCTAAACCCAAAATGCATCTACCAAGTTACTTAAGGATTGATGTGTTGACTCCATACTCTTTATTAATGTGCCAATAGATTTAGACATTAACTGACCATGTATGGTGACTTTTCCTAGATAGCTGCCTGCCAGATGTGTTGGGACTACAATTCCAGAAAATTCAGGACACAGCCATGTTTGTCTGGGTGCTGTTTCACATTCTTTGCCTACTGAAGCTCCTTATTAAGACATTGCTGTGCTTTCCAGCTATCCTGGCAGCCAAAAAAGCAAATATCTCCTGCCATCAATAAAACAGAGGTCTATAACCTGGGGGCCAGGTGCTTTGAGTGAGATGCAAGTCCTTGAAAAATTAGGAACAAATTGTAACATGAGTGCAGGGGAATGGGAAAGAAAGATTAAAAACAGACTTGGAGAAACACCACAATTAAATTTGTTCAATTTAAGTGATGCCAAACTACATCAAATCAACTTTTATTACAATCAAACACCAGCATAGGGAGGGTGGGGCACAAGAAATTTAAAAGCAATAAAGAGTAATAAAATTAAACCGCATTAAAAAAAACCCTAAAAGGGTAAAAACAAAAATCTAAAAAAAGTCTAAAAGGAGGGGCCAAAAAAATAAAGGGATATAAAAAACATGGGAAAGAAAATCAAATACAAACAATCCAATAAATCTTATACTAAACTCTCTATGATAATGGTCCCGGTACTCATTAAAACTGATTTGTGACACAGCTCACCTACTGACATATTTTAGATGCTGCTGTGCAGAACCTGGCAACGTTGTATGTTAGAGCAGAATTGCTGTCTAAAAGCAACAGACAGTATAAACTTATTCTGTGCACCCTGGATATTTATTTAACAATGGTGAAATAAGGAGAATTCAACTATTTCTATAGTGTAGGCACTGGAGAAGTATATGTTCTGTTGTTTCTACATGTCCAGAGTCACAAGATGCCACACTAATATTTTGGTCCTCCCACTTTGGCGAAGTCATGTGCCTGCCAACACACAGCCCTTTTGAAGATCTGGCACAGCTTTTTGCTTAGGAAAAATGGAATAACAGAATAATATTGTAATAATGCCGCTTGGGGGGGCGAAAGCCCTAATAAGCAGGCATATACATAGAATGAAGGCTATTGCTAAGCACATTGGTTTGTGCTTAAATTGTAAGCCGCCCTGAGTCTTTGGAGAAGGGCGGGATATAAATGGGATTAAAATAAATAAATAAATAAATAAATAGAAGTGGAAGGGACCTTAGAGGTCTTCTAGTGCAACCCCCTGCTTGAGCCAGAAACCTATGCCATTTCAGACAAGTGGCTATCCAGTCTCTTCTTAAAAGCCTCCAGTGATGAAGCCTTCACAACATCTGGAGGAAAGTTGTTCCACTGATTAAATGTTCACACTGTCAGGAAATTTCTTAGTTCTAGGTTGCTTCTCTCCTTGATTAGTTTCCATCCGTTGCTTCTTGTCCTGCCTTCAGGTGCTTCAGAGAATAGGATGACCCCCACTTGTTTGTGGCAGCCCTCTAGACATTGGAACACTGTTATCATGTCACCCCAGTCCTTCTTTTCATAGACTAGCCATACCCAATTCCTACAACCGTTCTTCATATGTTTTAGCCTCTAGAAAAACTCTACATTCCTGCCCTGAAGGGTGAACTTTTGCAAAATACAGCACCAAACAGGTAGAAAAGAGGCATTTTAGCCACACACATATTATTCAGCAGGGAGGCAACTCCAGCAGTGACAAACTTCTTCTGGGAAATGGGATGGTTCTGTTTTCTTTGATTAACTGTTCCAGAATACACACTCCTCTGGCAGCACGCTGAATCTACGTGGCTTTTCCAAGAAATACATTTAAATGCAGACATCCTCAAGGGAAGCAGGGGAATAGTAAGGTCTGGAAGTTTGACTGTTTTGGCACATGCCACATACGCTAATCCTGATTTTCCAAAACAACAACAACAATCCCCCAAAACACCAGCTAATGCAGTTTCAATAGCAGATGGAAACATGCAGATTTCAGTAATGTTGATGCTGATATTATTCATTCAGTCATGTCCGTTTCTTGGTGATCTGACAGGCCAGGTCTCTCCACATCTTCCAATATTGCACTTCTTCTTTGAGTCGTTCTGTGCTCTGGCTGGTGTCAGTTTTGATTATGTCCAGCCACCGGTGTTCTTTGGCAGCCTGCCTGGTTTCCTTTTACCGCGAACTCTTCCAAACATTATTGCTTTCTCCAGTGAAATTCCCCGCATGACATGGCCAAAATAAGTGAGACACAGTTCCGTGATTTTGCCTCCTAGTGACACGTCTGGTGCTATGCACTCCAAAACGTGCTTGTTAGTCACCTTTGCTGTCCAAGGAGTATGCAGGAGTCTTCTCCAGCACCACAACTCAAACAAGTTGCTTTTCTTCCTGTCTTGCTTTTTTAAGTGAAAAACAAATAAATTTTCAGTAAAATTAGTAAAATGCAATTAGGCTTTGACTAGGAGGATCTGCTGAATATCAACTCTTATCCAATTTACGTTTGCTGGGCAAGCTTCGGTCAAACATTCTTTCTCAGAATGGCCTACCACAATATATATTCTGCAAATTGATATTCTGCTGCCTATTTGACAATATTCTGCTCTAGGGGCCCTTTGTTCAGAGCTCAGCAGTGGTGCTTTTCCCATGATAATTAATGTTGGTTGTCTTCAAATTTGTCACAAGCTTAACTTTCTGAGTTGACGTCTGCTGGTGATCATTCATGCCCAGAGCCTTTGGCATTCTTCTTGGTTTGTTATTTCATCCCTCCTTCTCCACTTAGCTTGAGCCATTCAATATAGATGAGGGCTTGTAATGTAACTAAAATGCCACTGCCTGCGAGATGAGAATGATGTCAACGTAGAGATTCTTCCAAGCTGAATTTGTCTATTCATTCTTGCATCACATGGTCCGTGACAGGGAAATTGCATCCTTATTAAGTGCAAATAAATAAATAAATAAATAAATAAATAAATAAATAAATAAATAAATAAATAGAAGAGCAAAGTGCCATGAAACCAAAGACGAGGGGGAACATGATAGCAGTGTTCCAATATCTCAGGGGCTGCCACAAAGAAGAGGGAGTCAAGCTATTCTCCAAAGCTCCTGAAGGCAGGAGAAGAAGCAATGGATGGAAACTAGTCAAGAAGAGAAGCAACCTAGAACTAAGGAGAAACTTCCTGACAGTTAGAACAACTAACCAGTGGAACAACCTGCCTCCAGAAGTGGTGAATGCTCCAACACTGGAAGTTTTTAAGAAGAGACCGGACAGCCATTTGTCTGAAATGGTATAGGGTTTCCTGCCTCAGCAGGGGGTTGGACTAGATGACCTCCAAAGTCCCTCCCATCTTCTCCTTCTCCTTCTCCTTCTTCTTCTTCTTCTTCTTCTTCTTCTTCTTCTTCTTCTTCTTCTTCTTCTTCTTCTTCTTCTTCTTCTTCTTCTTCTTCTTCTTATTATTATTATTATTATTATTATTATTATTATTATTATTATTATTATTATTTAGAGACTTATATTTCAGAAGAGCTTTGGAACAAACCAAAGGCAGTAAATTACTGGGCTTTCCTAGTCTTGGCTGCAAAAATAATTTGTTGTTTTTTTTTAATCTTCATACATCTCTTCAGGCAGCACTGGAAATACAAAATGATCGTGTCCTACAAGCTACTTTGTAAAAATGCCTCCTACCCAGGGAATTGTTTGAGAGACAGGCCAACCTATTTATGGCACACTAGCTGGTTCAAATTCCATGCTGAAAACGTGGAATGATAAGTGTTGTTCCTTAGAGCTACGAAGGAAATATCACGCACTTACCTCTATGAATCGTTCGGTCTCCAGTGGCTGACCAAGTTAATTTTGAAATGTGCATCTGGCAGATTTAGACAACAGAACTACTTTGGGATTCAGATGGTGAATTAGACAGCTGACGGCTTTCTCCCCAAAAAAGAAAAAAAGGCACAAAGTGCATGCATACAAGTAGAAGAGTTGTGATTCAACACAAACATTAATGTAAGGATTATTGAAGTGAAATATTCCCCTCTGTGTTTTGGAGGGGTATAATATTGCAAATCTAAAATGGCCCATCTTCCTCAATAAGTCATCATTTAGTGTAACATAGGCTGCGGTGTGGGAGGGAGAGAAGGAAGTGAAGAAAACAAAAGGTGGAAATAAAGCCACAAAAAAGTTAAAGTTCTGAAAAGTCAATGCCTGCCGAATCAGAAAGATCACTTGGCATCTCTCCAAGGCTTTCAATCCGAAAGAAGTGACTAAAGTTGTAAAAGAAGAACTAACTTTCAGTCAATCCAAGATGCAGAGAATGTTATAAACATCTGATGTCCAGAGGAAGCTAATTCATTCATGCTGGGAGTGGGGAATTCTGCTGTTACAATTTGTCCCTAAGTGAATTTCATGAGCGGGGTTAATTCTTTCTCCAAACCTATCCACTACCTGTATATACTGATAGCATAAACAGCCTGAAGTTTCAGCATTTTTAAATGATTAGGGTACTGTATTCTTACTGGAGTGTAAGCTGCTGGAAATTGTGGAGATAGGAAAAATCCTTTTTTGGGGGGTGTGTGTCAGATTTACAGTACATCATCTATACTAAAACCAAGCTGTCCTTGCTACAATATATATTTTGCAATAAATGGATTTCATCAGAGAAATATATTTATTTAACAGAACACCAGAACAATGGAGTTGGAAGAGATTCTGGAAGTTTTCTAATCCAGCCTGCCTCTAGCAGAAAATCCTATACCCTTTCAGACAAATGGCTATTCAATGTCTTATTAAAAATATTCTATTATTCTATTCTATTCTATTCTATTCTATTCTATTCTATTCTATTCTATTCTATTCTATTCTATTCTATTCTATTCTATTCTATTCTATTCTTGTAATTATTTTATTTTGTTTATTTTATTATTGTTTTATTTTATTATTTTATTTATTATTTTGTTTTATTTATTTTATTATTATTTATTTTATTATTATTTATTTTATTATTTGCTGCCCATTTCACCTTGGGGCTACTCCAGGCGGTTTACAAGATCAGAATGTGAAATTATAAAACTATGCATTACTACTAATTATTATAATTATTATTAAGGATAAAAATTGTGAATATTCACTCAGATGGCTAACCATAGTTGGCAGGCTTTGAGAAATAAGCACAAAAAGTACATACAACGTTTCCACGTGTGGTTTTTTTTAAGAGAGCCAAGTTTATTAAGTTGAAAGTGAGAGAAATTAAAGTTGAGCTTGATTAATTCTCTCACTCTCTGAGGAAGAATCCTGGCACCCTCCAGAACAAAATTGAGGGAAAGAGCCCTCTAGATCAGGAGTCCCCAACCTTGGCCAAGACTTGTGGACTTCAACTCCCAGAATTCCTCAGGCAGCTTGCTGAGGAATTCTGGAAGTTGAAGTCCACAAGTCTTAAAGTTACCAAGGTTGGGGGGGCCTTGCTCTAGATCACACTACTGCCACCTAGCAATTTTATTGGACTTTCACAATTGGCAGTGTAAGAAATGAGAAAAGTCTCCATGGAGGAGGAAACCCTTTGAGTAACTGGGGAACAGTTTGCAACGCTATATGGCTGAAAGTGGTCTAATTAGAGCTTTGTTCTAAGCATCCCTTGAACTTTGAATAGAGCTGGAAGGGACTTTGGAGGTCTTCTAGTCCAACCCCCTGCTCAAGCAAGAGACCCTATATCATTTCAGACAAGTGGCTGTCCAGTCTCTTAAAGACCTCGAAACTTCTGAAGGCGATTGGTTAATTATTCTCACTGTTAGGAAGTTTCTCCTTAATTCCAGGTTGCTTCTCTCCTTGATTAATTGCCATCCATTATTTCTTGTCCTGCTTTCTGGTGCTTTGGAAAATAAGTTGACCCCCCTCTTCTTTGTGGCAGCCCCTCAAATACTGGAATGCTGCTATCATGTCACCCCTGGTCCTTCTTTTCTCTAGACTAGTCAAACCGAAATCCTGCAACCGTTCTTCGTATGTTTTAGTCTCCAGGCCTTTAATCATCTTAGTTGTTCTTTTTGCTTTCTTTGCTCTGTACAAATTTCCATTTGTCCTAGGTGCCTGCAGAATACTCTCTGGATACTCATGTGCTGTTGATATTCCTGCAACCCCTTGCGCAATGTTAGGTGCTTTTCTTGAGATCCCGAAAGGCTTAACTCCTAAAAAGTTTCCTAACTCAAGGACTTAAATGTAGCTCTTGCAGGGTTTCCACGGATGCTGTCAAACCATACTGGTTTGTGATTTCCGCTGGCATTCCCAGACATCGTTGGATAGAGTAAGGGAATTGAGTTAGTTACTCCTCTATCCTTGGGGATCATTTCATAACAAACTAGACCTTGGAAATATCTCCTAAATTCCCCTTGGCTTCCATCCTCATCCTCCTGTGTGGATGTAAATATATGTTCCTGTCCTTAGTTGCTATGTCAGTTTTAAGAGCCTCTGACCCCTTACCAATTAAATGTTTCCTGTGTTATCTGCACAAATCCTAATTTATGGTCTGCCTTCTCCAGAAATGCAATCTCTGGTTTCGACAAATTGCTGCTAGCCCTGTCAAGGGAGCATGTGCAAAAGTCATTCCCTTATAACATCGCTTTCCTGATCTGTGTTAGCCTTTCAGCAATGTAGTTCTTCTTTATCCTGGACTTAGGATTCCTGAACTTCATTTTTTTATTTTGAGTCAGCATTGATTCCTAGTGATTGCCTAGACAAATCCACACAGTTTTCTTGTAGCCAGAATTCAGAAGTGGTTTGCCATTGCCTCCATCCTAGGGCTAAGAGAGAATGACCAGCCCAAGGTCACTGAGTTTTTTTTTTTACCTAAGGTGGGTTTAATCCAAATGTATCAGACTTCAATCTCCCCAAATCCCTATGAGATAAGATTTCTAGGAGCTGAAGTTTGCATGTTTGCAGGATGGTTAAGTTGGAAGGCTGGATTCCAAAGTCGGTCCCAGCAGGAACATCATGTAACATATAGAGTTGACCCAGGTTGGAAGAAGGATGCTTCAATCTACAAAGGCATACTCTGGAAATATCGGTAAATTTGCTACTCTGCAGCAATAGTTATATTTATGAGTAATAGGTTTGTCCATATTTAAAGAAACAGAGAGCCATAGTTACAATAGTTACCTGGAAAAATGCTAAACTAGGATAGAGGGCTTGCAGCAGCACTTTTCAAAAATATTCAAGACTTACAGTTTAAGGCATCTTTTTTTTTTTTGCCAAGCTCGGCAAGTATGGGGTTGTGAATTTGCATCATTTGTCTGCTCTTGTTTGTAATGCTGGTTGCTAACCTCAGAGAAGATGTCATGGTGCCAAGGTGGACAGGACATGAATTCACTTGGTGTTCAGTGCCAAAACTGAAAGAGCAGTTGAGGGGGAAAAAAAAACTGGATTTGGTGAGTTAGGCAAAGTCCTCCTCAGCCCTTGTCAACAGATTGGAGAAAGAAGTTGAGAAGAAGGGGAGGCTTGGAGGAATTTCTTAGGAGATCTCAAGGATAGCAAAGCTACTCAGAGAAGATCTCCTCCCGTTCTCAAGATATGTAGCATTCCATAGCACCTCACAAAGCTTGAGACACTAAGCAGCTACAACAGTGTTCCTTGAATGTTTAAGGCTGAAGCAAGCGGGTGTGACTGTTCACCCAACAAATGGTTGGCAAGGAGGGATACAGTCAACATCAAAGATTCAGGGATGGTGTTCAGAGTTTTTTTTGTTGTTGTTCCTTCCAGTCCGTGTTGATTCCTGGCGAACGCGTGGTCAAGTCCTGGCAATTTTCTTGGCAAGATTTCGAAAGGGATTTATTATTTTAAAACACAATTTTCAAGCAACAAAATTTCATTTTTAATGTGGGCCAATGTGACACAGTAAAAAAAATGACAATAAAAGTTATCTATCATTGCCTCCTTTTCCGGGATGAGAGAGAGGGACTGGCCTAAAGTCAACTAGCAGGCTTCATGCCTAAGGTAGGACTAGAACTCCCAATCTCCTGGTTTCTAGCCTGGCGACTAAAGCACAAAGAATGACTGAATAATAATAAAAAAACCTACCCATTTTGAGAACTGTCAAATGTAGTTGGGGTGATGTTTGGATTGCCAGTATAACAGAAGGTAAAATATTATTAATTTTACAGCCCAGATATCTTTTATATACTCTATTTCTTTTTTTAAAAAAATCAAAAGCTTTACTGCTGCTAAAACAAGCAGATGCTAATTATAACTCTCAGGGATTCTTTTTTCCATTTAGAATAGTGCTTTACTAAAAGCTGTCATTTTCCTTTGGAAATAAAAAGGAAAAAAATGCACTCGTCACCACCACAGCTCCAAGATTATCACACATTGTCACTTGGCTTGGAAGGTTTTTGATTGTCTGTAGTCTTAGAAACAGTGTTTTGTCCACAAGTCTCTGAACAGGAACAAATTAGCTCCAAAAGTGCAAGTATTTTAGGCCTACTTGTGTAAATCCAGAAACAGGGAGAGTGGAAAGGTTTTCTAATTCAAGAACAATGTATTTTGGACTGAAGCAAAAATTTATATTCTCATTGTGGCCCAACAGGCTCACTGCCATGAAATAAAGACAAAGGTCCATTCTTAACGGTCTCTTTAGGAACTCATTAAGCTATGTGATTTTCACTGATAAATTATATTTCTATTAAATTATCTCTTTCCACCCATTGCAGCCAAGCAGCACATTACAACAGCCACATCACAGGGGTGAGACGATAGCAGTCTTCCAGAAAAGAGGGACCAACTTGTTCTCCAAGGGACCCAAGGACAGGACAAAAAGTAATGGGTGGAAATTAAAGAGAGCTCCACGCTAAGAACTAAGGAGAAACTTTCTAACAGTGAGAACAGTTAATCAGTGGCTTGCCTTCAGAAGTTGTGGGTGCTCCATCACCGGAGGTTTTAAAGAAGAAATTGGACAGCCGTTTGTCTGGAATGGCATAGGGTCTTCTGCCTGAGCAGGGCCTTGGATTATAAGATCTCCAAGATCCTTCCAGCCCTACTCTATGTTCTAAATAGATGGCTGTTTTCATAAGTACTACACAGGGAACCAATCAGCTGTGGTTAGAATGCAGTACTCCAGGCTAACTCACTGCTCACTCCAGGAGTTTGATTCTGAGAGGTTCAAGGTTGGCTCAGCCTTCCAACCTTCCGAGGTCGGTAAAACGAGGATCCAGATTGTTGTGGGGGAACATGTTGTCTCTGTAAACCACTGAGAGAGGCTGTAAAGCACTGGGAAGCGGTATATAATTCTAAGTGCTGTTGTTATTTTACACAGCCAATTATCTAGCATTAGTAGATGACTCTCCTGGCTAACAGTAAGGGCATCCATCCAAAAAGGTACTGGTGTGGATTAACTGAGGGGGCTTTAATTTCTTTCAGCCCTCACTTCTCCTGGAAGGCTACACAACTACTTTTAGCTCTGACTCATTTGCTTAGTGAAGCTCCCGCCACTCCATTTGGTGTGCCTAATCTACATTATCATGGTACACATTATTAGTTTTGCTAACCAGAACAAATATCTGGAAGAAATTTTCATTTGCGGAAGAGGCACTTTGCGACGCCTGCCAAAAAAATATCTCTGATCAATCAACTCTACAAATACTGTTCTAGCCTAGAGTGGTGCGTTGTACCCTGCTTTTTAAAAGACACCACCCCAAAGGTGTGCTTGCAACAGGGAGGAGCTGGCAAATTAGTTAGATTAGCCATTCGGAGGCTACATCTGGCTTCAGAATAGCAGGACTTGTGGCCCCATTCATCTGAAGGGTGCCAGTTTGAGGAAAGTTGGTTAAGACATATCCTAAAATGAGAATCCAATCTGCAATTAAAGCAGGGCAGATTGATGTTCCCCTTTCGCCTGCCTGGAGGGTTATTTTTAATCCCCTTCCTGGCGTTTGTAACTTCTCAGTTCCGTCAAGGAGAAGGGTGAGCTCTCCAGGAGAAAAGCCTGGACAGCCTCCCACTACAACATGCCTCAGGTTTCCTTGGCAAGCAGGAAGGGAAAGAATTATTCCTCTCAAAGCTGCCTTGTTTGAGCTTGTTGGGGAGATCTGGCAGCCTGAAGCCATCCACTGTTCCCGTAGTAACAAACAACTAAATAATGACAATTAGCTGTACTGCACAGGGAGCAGGGGCCAAAGCAAACAATACAAAATTACCTGCAAATTCTTCATCTCCAGCATTTACACATCAGGCCCCTTCCAAAACAACCAATCTTTTAATTAAAATGAATTGCTTGTTACCTTAACTACCCCCAATAAAATAATAATCCTGAGGAATACAGAGCAACGTGTGAGTCTACCTGTCAAGGATCTTGTCCAGGTAAAGCAACAGCTAAGCCAGACAGTAACCCCAGTGTCTTACAAGAGGTTCACTCTGACTTTGGCCTGGTCATGCCACACCTGGAAAAAACAGCTGGGAGAGGCCATTGCTTCTCCAGTGAGTCTTGTGAGACAGGTTGGACAAAAAAGAGAATCAACCTCCAGCTTAGTTTAATTAGTTTGATCAACTAATCAACAAGTCTCGCTCCACGTTGCGACAACTGCAATGAAATTGTCTTTTCTCCACCCAAGATAATCCAAGTTCCCCCAGATGGCAGAAGGTTCTTGTCAAGGTCATCCTTTGCAAGTGGACTGTCCCCAATCTGATGACCTCTAGTTGGGTGAGACTACACCTTACATCATGCCTAGCAAGAACACAGCCATGTGAATAAATCTGGAAGGTATTTACCTTGGGGAATCTGATATCAACCACAGATGGGCTTTTGTGCAATTGGAACCAGAGTTGAATGAACACATCTGTAACATCCTGGAACAAATCTTCAAAGTTTGCATATTGCACTTTGCACAAATAACTCCCAAATGTTACTGTGGTCTTGAGAGTAACACCCAACCTTGAAACTCTGTGGGACTTGCTTCCACAGAGCAAGACAGACAGTAAGGAAACTTTTCACTGAGAATCACACGAAGTATTAGCACTGCTTTATAAAAGCCTAGTGAGACCACACCTGGAATACTGCAACCAGTTTTGGTCCCCATACTACAAAAAAGATGTTGAGACTCTGGAAAAAAGTTCAGCAAAGATCAACTAAAATGATCAAAGGCCTGGAGACTAAAACATATGAAGAATGACTGCAGGACTTGGGTTTGGCTAGTCTAAAGAAAAGAAGAAACAGGGATGACATGATAGCAGTATTCCAGTATTTGAGGGGCTGCCACAAAGAAGAGGGGGTCAAACTATTCTCCAAAGCACCAGAGGGCAGGACAAGAAACAATGGTTGGAAAATGACCAAAGAGAGAAGCAAGTTGGAATTAAGAAGAAACTTCCTGACAGTGAGGACAATTAACCAGTGGAACAGCTTGCCTCCAGAAGTCGTGGGTGCTCCATCCCTGGAGGTTTTTTAAGAAGAGTCTAGACAGTCATTTCTCTGAAATGGTATAGGTTCTCCTGCTTGAGCAGGGGGCTGGACTAGAAGACCTCCAAGGTCCCTTACAGCTCTATTCTATTCTAATTTCAGAGTCAAGAGATTTTCAGATTCAAAAGATGACGTGACCCCCCCCCCCGATGCTAAATCAAAACAACCCAAAGACGTAGCATGAGGTGTCAATATTCTCTCTGTCAGGAGCTATACCACATGTTCTATGGCACATTTTATCCACACTCCAAAAGTAAGGCCAGAGCCCATTTCTTGTGGTGGATTCAGGAGTTGCAGGGGGTAAAATTAGTACCACTTTGGCTTAAGAAAACACAGACTTGGAGTAACTTGAACAACTCGTTCGGTCTAAGATTGCCAAATGTTTTTGCACTAAACCACAATGACCTTACCAGCTTACAGCCAAGGCTGTCTTAGTATTTATTCCATTTTTTTTGGAATTACACAGAATAGATATCAAGGAGTCGTTCAAGATAGAAATTACATTTTAGGCTGAGTTTCCAGCCTAAGGAACACGCCCAACACAAAATTTCAATTTATTCGCCTTCTGACCGCAGAAGTCACTGAGAACAATGGGCACCATTAGTGTCACAGAAGTCGACACAGTTACTCCCACACACAAGATCAGCCCATCGAGTGAGTCTACTCTGCTGTAAGTGTGCAGTAGCTCTGATTCTAACTGCCCTGTGGGAGATAGCCAAGAATCCCATAGTGGTATCAGTCAGGCCAGATATATAACGAGGTCTTTCTTTGCAGACCCAAACCATTCCTTGGAAGTGGAGACCCTATAGGGGTGTTTGTTGTTTCTGGAGGCTGAAATTGCATAGCCAATAGCACTGGTACACTTTATAACAGGGGTCCCCAAACCCCGGTCTGTGGACCGGTACCAGGCCGCATCATGCCAGCAACCGAGCCACACAAACAAGCAAAGCCCCATCCGTGGGATGCAGGCACCCTCCGGTCCGCGGAAAAACTTCTCTGCAAAGAACTGGTCCCTGGTGCCTCAAAGGATGGGGGCCTCTGCTTTATAAAATGCTCATCACAGTATTTGCAAATACCCACAAGGGAAACTTGATATACTACTGTATCTTTGTGTGGGATGCAACGCAAGGATTCAGCATTCTTCTTTCTCTTCAGAAAAACAGTCTGTGATTTCTCCCCCCCCCAATTATTACTAATAATGTCTGACTGAAATTCATAGGGAAGAAATACCTGCCGAGCTCTGTTACCACTCTGAGGCATACCAGACCATAACCATGCCAGCTGAAGCATACTTCCTCCTGCTTCCCAAATCAACAGTTGTTAATTATGTCTGTTGAACTGGAGTCAATCCAAAGGGAGAAGAGGCTCATAGCTAGCAGAATTAATTGGCGGGGAAAAAAGAAGAAGAGATAATTTGCTTTTCTGTCAAGAATCTGGTAGAGACTCTGTGGGGCTTGCAAGCACAGTCAACGTCTCCTGGAAATAATGACATCAGATCTCAGCAGATCGATATGCAGGGAATTAATTAAGGTTTTTTTAAAAAAAAACAAAAAACCAGCTGCACCGCCACCCCCGTTGGTTCCCCTAAAGGTACTTCTGTCAGTGCCTGGAGACTAATGGTTGTCTTGTCTTTAGTGGGAACTTTGGCACAGATTGAGCAGATAGAAAGTCTGCGGTAAGAAGAGGGCCGCGCCAAGGCAGATTTGCGATGATGACATGCCTTCTTTCTTCACTCTTTTGGGTAAATAACACCTAGGAATTTGGAATCCAGCTCTTTCCCAAGAGCTCCTTCTCCTCATCTTCTTTTGACTGTCTTAATCGGCTTGTTTAGTCAGTCATCGAAAGCAAAAACCCCATCCAACATATTAAAAAGTTAAAGTATCAATCACACAGCACAGATCTTATTTAGGCACTTGGAGTAAACAGAAGACCAGGAGTGACTTTTTATTTTTTTTTCCAGACACAAGCACTCCCCGTGAGAACAGATTGGGGGGGGGGGTGGAATCCAACCCCTTGATTGAAATCACAAGGGCATTTAAAAAGCAGCAGGAGTTTCCTTGCCATCCACCAAAGCCTTCAAGGTTTTTCAGAAGATAAAAGTGCAAAATATCATGAGGGAAACACGTCCAGGGACAGAATGAAAATGCAGGCATGAAAGGGGAGATCACCCTCAAGGGTCAAATCATGCTGACATTGAAATAGGAGTTGGGACTCAAATGTTCTCCTACAGATGAGCACTCTCTCTCTCTCTCTCTCTTTCTCTCTCCCTCCTTTAAAGGTCACTAGGTGAGAATATGGAGAAAGACACAAATGTCTGTCCATTTATCACCAGTTGTTAAGAACATCTGTTCAAGGTGGATGCAGGATGAAGAAGCGTTGCGCAAGTTGAGACTAAGGCACTGTCATTCGTAGCTGCCTGGAAGAATGCAATCACATAAATTGTGCCTTTCCCTCAACAGCAGAAAGTTCCAGCTTGGGAACCCCTGGTTTTTAGTAAAAAAAAAAAAATCTATCAAGCAGAGTGTAAACAGGATGGTGGTGGGTCATCTGGTGTGTTTGTTGATGATGAGGTTAATGATGACGATGTTGATAATGGTACAATCTGAGGATCCAAAGTGCCAATTTCAGCTAGAACTACCTACTGCATTGTGTATAAACAGCGCTAGCTTTTTTTAAAAAATCCCATTTATATCCCGCCCTTCTCCGAAGACTCAGGGCGGCTTACAATCTAAAGCACAAATCAATGTGCTTAGCAATAGCCTTAATTGACTATTTTACTTCCTTTGTAAGACACCCCTGTACTGGACAAACCCAGTCGTTTTATGATTCTGAAAGAATTAACTGTGCACAGAGTATGAATCAAGGTCTCACCTAATAATGGGACTAGTTGTGAAATTTGCCTTCTAACACCGTTCTTCTGGTGCAGTGCCAAAGAGTAAGATGGAAGAAGGCAGATTGTGGATGGAGATTAATGTTGCTGCTTGTCCGGTCTGAATTTCCAGCAGCTTTTCCAAACTTGGGCAGTGGAAATGGGTGTAGTTCGCTTGAGCTGCCCAAATTCTCAGCAACGGGCACTCGGGCTGAGAAAGTCTTGTCGGTGGAAATCATCCAGTGGAGAAGATGGGTTTAAGCACAATGGTCCTGCTTCGCGTTATGACTTGGAAAGAGGTGTAAACTCAACCAGTGGCGGCTTCTTCAAAGGCGTGACTTAGCACAGCAAGTGAACGCAGCCTAGTAGAAGCAAAAGTGCAGACCATTTCGTGATTGCCTTAGCTACTCTTTAACAATTTCTTCCATTTTTTTTCACACTGCGGGAGACAGGGTTGCACCAAGCTGAACGCTTACTAGTGATCCTGTTATTGCTCAACATTCTTTTTTCTGCGCAAGAAAAGAAAAAAAAGAAAGGGGGGGGAGAATGTCCTGGGGTTTGTGTTTTTCAGTCTCCCGTGCCATGTTTATTCACAGGCCACCAATGTAGCAGGCAATTGGCTGTATCAGCTGTGTGCCCCGGTGCCAACGATCCTATTCCCTGGGGCTGGGTGGATGGTGCGTGTAAGGGTTATGCAGACTTGTCTCTGCAAGACATTCAAACTGTTCTCTTTCTTCGTGCCAGCTCCGGCTTCACTGCGGCAGAACTTGCATGATGCAACTCAAGGCTCTAGCCGCCGCCTAGGAAGGACGACCACGTCCGGCGGAGCCAATGGAATCAAACTTGGCATGGATCCGAGTCTGCCGAGAAAAGCGTCGCTCAAAGCAGAACGTTTGTGGGAAAAGTGGAAAAAAACATAAAGGGAGAAAGGTTTCAGTTTTCTGCCTGCTGTTATCGATGTGATTAAAAACAAGCAGGAACACAAATTCTGACCTTGGGAAAAAGGCATGCTCAAAGTAATCTTTTTCCAATTTTGCTTTAAAGGGAACTAACACACATTTCTTAAACTAGAGTGCTGATCGGAACGCACCAGCAACCAGAGTTCAGATGTTTCACGAGGCGCTTCTGTTAAAAATAGCCGAGAGAGAATGCAAGGAGTAAATGCATAGTTTTGAGTATTTAAATAGCACCTTGGCTGCTTCCTAAAATCTCCAGGAAACCATCCTGGAGGCCGTGAAATATTTTAAATTTCCTTTTCAGAAAGCAAAGTACAAGATCAAGGAAGAGGGGAAAAAACAGGGTTTGAACAGAGAATTCAATGTCGGTTATCTGCAAATGCAGCCTGAAAAACCTCTGCGTGGACATCTGGGAACCACAAATAATTAATATAAGTAGTCCTCAACTTACAACAGTTCATTTAGTGATAGTTTGAAGTTACAATGGCACTAAAGTGACTTATGACCAGAAATAGGAAAGATAAACCACAAATTGGAGAAGGGATTTAAAAAAAACAACATACATACATACATACATAATCTCCTTAAATCAAACTTGCCTGTAACTCAGCTTTTAATACAAGCAGCTACTGACACCTAGAGGCAAGTAGATTAATTACCTCTTCTTAAGCTCTCTTCTAACAGTCGTAACATTATTAACCTGAACTTTAGCTCAAATGATACAGATTTAGCACCCTCAAAGTCAAATATCATATGGATTTGGATCTGAGGATAGGCATGATCCTGGAACAACTGATTGTGGAATACTATCCAAAGGTGTAATGAAAATATCTGACACGTGGAACTAACACATTTAAGCTAAAAACTTTATAGTGTGACTCACCGAGTTCCTCAATTTTTTCAGGAAAGAAAACCCAAATTATTGTATGCTCATACTCACGTCGGTGTAAAAAAAAAATGACACAGTGCATCTAGGTAGATAATAAGGGATTTCTGAGATCATGTCTCAAAGGTGTTTTTTCAAGAGGCTTTCTTGTTTTTCTTTGAAGAGGCCATTTCGGTAAAAACAGCCCTCTCTCAACAGAAGGGGAGGGATAGGACATCATCTATCTCCAGTCTACAACACAGTCATTTCGACAGTTCCAAGAAGGCTTCACACCCATTTGCACCACTCAGGTGATCCTGGGGACACAGACAACCCTCAACAATCCTCTAAAACAGACATGTCAAACACAAGCCTGGGAGCCGGATCCGGCCCGCGAAGTGGTTTCATGCGGCCCACGAAGCCATCCTGGAAACAGTGAGGGAACGGCCCCCACTGCCTTGGCCCTGGCCCAGAGACCCTCCTTCTGCCAGAGACCCTCAGATCTCTCCCACTCCTGCCCAGGCCCCCATAGGCACCCTTGATGTGAACGATGTAGAGCTGGCCACGCCCACCCAGTAGGCCATACGCACTCTAGCCACGCCCACCCAGTAGGCCACGCCCAACCTGGCCACACCCACCCGGCCCCCTGAGGGCAACCGCAATGCTGATGCGGCCCTCAGTGAAATTGAGTTTGACACCTCTGCTCTAAAAGGATGCACCCGACCAGTTGTCTGCCCAGAGTATAAATCCTTCCACTCCCCCACCATCCAGTCAGAGCTGAAGAAGCTTCTTGGATGAGAAGCGAAACGTCTTCAAAAGGGAAAAAAAAGCAAGTCCAGTTGCCTCCTGAAAAAAAGCACCTTTGGGACAAGCAGGAGCTGGATGACTGAGAATCTCCAGCGACATTTAAGATCAATGGTTTGTTAAGCTCCGGGCTCTTCCTGCTAAATCGTGTCAGCCATTCTATGCACCACCAATAGCAGTTTGCAGAAGCAAAAAAATAAAAATAAAAATACAGGAACAAAATAATTCTCTTTTAATTTGACAAAGCGAAATATATCTAGGCAAAAGGTGTTCTTGTACAAGATCGTAAGGCTTCAGTCTTCTATTTTTTCTAGTGCTTCCATGTCCTCTGGATCCAGGCGTTGGATCAAGGTCTCTGAAAAGAAGAAATAAATTTGCAGCCGACTTTTTTTGGGAAAGGCAGCTAAGCCGCTGAATTGCAGTAGACACAGGCAGTCCTCGGCTTAACATTTCATTTAGTGACATTCTAAGTTACAACAGCACGGGGAAAAAGGGACCGATGACCATTTTTCACACTTACAACCACTCCAGCATCCCCCCATGGTC
The DNA here is from genome assembly GCF_947247035.1 of Vipera ursinii. Taxonomy (NCBI): domain Eukaryota; kingdom Metazoa; phylum Chordata; class Lepidosauria; order Squamata; family Viperidae; genus Vipera; species Vipera ursinii. Next base: position 17,160,365 of record NC_139519.1, on the reverse strand, counting down.
ACATGATTTACATTCGGATGCTTGACAACTGATTCACATTTATGACGGTCGCCGTGTCCTGGGGGGGACAGGGCACGTGATCCCCTTTTTGCGACCTTCTGACAAGCAAAGCCAATGGGGGAAGCCAGATTCACTTAACAACCGTGTTAGCAATTGAACAACTTCAGTGATTCACTTAAGAAATGCGGCAAGAAAAGTTGTAAAATGGGGCAAAATTCACTCAGCAAATTTATCATTCGGCAACAGAACTGTTGGGCTCAATTGTGGTCGTATCTTGAGGACTGTACATCTTCTGAAGTTTGTGACCCAGCACTTCGTACGCTACCCTTTCTGCCTGGCAGTTTCCACATTCTATTTTGACACCCTTCTGATTAAAAGAAACTGCAAAAGAAAAACGCCTGTGGCTAAGGTGAACTACTTTCAAGAATGCCTCTATCCACCCCCAGCAAGAACCCTGTAGGCTGAAGGTGGAGGTTTGTTCTCCGAGCTTGTGGGTTGGTTTCCGAACATTTCGTTACCAGGCTAAGTAATCTCTTCAGCTGAATTTTTAGAGAATGTCAGTGTTGGTGTTCTTCTGTTTGTAAGGGCTTTGTGTGGTCAGTAAGTCTTGTGATGAGAGGGTCACGTCAGGTGAGGGTCCTGTGATGGATCTAGTGATGGGTTTTGTGGGTCAGGTATGAGTCTTGCTATGGATGTTATGAGGGGTCAGGTGTGGGTCACATCAGGTGAGGGTTGTGATGGTCTAGTAATGGGTCAGGTGTGGGTCGTGTCAGGGTCTTGGGATGGATCTTGTGATGGGAGGGTCACACCTGGTGAAGGCCTTGTGAGGGTCCAGTAGTAGGTGAGGTATGGGTCCTCTGTAGGCATTCTCAGAAACTCAAGACTGTGCACGGCTGTAGACAGCGATGTGTTTGGAAGAGGTCCACCTGCTCAGAAAAATGGCCACTCGGTTTAAAGTGAATGAGATTAAATATTATCGTCAGATTAAAGGGAGGCAATTCTATCTCTTGGTGCCTCTGACCCACCAGGCACTGCAGCCTTCAGAGTTTCCCCACTTGACGGCTCGGGTGCAAACTAAAAGCTGACGAACCTTCTAGGTTTATACGTCGGATTCCCCACATTTGTGCTTTCATTGGCCCAGGGGACCTATCACACTCACTGAAGTGATCCTGGATTCTGAACAGAAGAGGTAAGTTCTGCTTCTCCACCATGTTGAACGCCAGACCCTTCTTTCCAAATCGGCCTGTTCGACCGATGCGGTGGAGGTAGGTCTCAAAGTCAGGCGCATGGAACACTGTGGTAGGCATGGTAAAGTTCACCACGATGGTGACCTGCATCACATCAATGCCTGGGGAGAAATATAAACAGAGAGGATCTCCACAGCTGACCTGCCTGGTGAACAGCAGCAAAACCGAGGGTGTCATGGCCCCATCGGAACCCAGTTCGGAGGAGGTTGGAACCGCAACCATCCGACAGGGATGGCACCTCTCCCTTGGAATGCTTGGAGAGGCTGAGGATGATGCTGTCCCAGGCCTTTCAGGCATTGGGGGAGGTGGTTGACCGGACAGAGAGCTATCTGCCCTGACAGACACAGGGGAGGATTGGCTGCTGACAGGCAGCGGTGCTGAGAGGCAGCCGATCCCCTCTGACGAGGAACAGCTGCCTCCCCCACTCGATCCAAGGACACGGAGAACAGAGCTAAGAAAGCTCAAAGGAGGTCAGTGGGGCTACTCGAGACAAAGTTGCCCTGCCCCTCCTCAAAAGCAACATTTGATGTGGGTTGACTTAAGGAGAAGTTGGGGACGGGAGGAGAGATTTTGTCTCTATCAGGAACAATGGTTTGCTTTGGCTTACGCCCCGCTGGCTTCGGAAAAACTCAGCCTTGACTCGAGTGGTTTTGCCCCTGCCTTGCCGACTGCCTTCTGCCTCACGGACTGGCTTTGCCCCATGGACTTGCCTTTGGCCTTTGAACCTTGTCTCGGGATCTGGCCCCGTGAACTTGCACCTTCTCTTGGGACCTCCTCTCTGCCTTTGCAAACTGGTTTGGTGGTTTACTGGTTTTTGTTTGTGGGCGGCTGCCTTCAGGGAAGTGTGGGGTGGAGCCATACTGGCCGTTGTAGGGCCATCTGTTGTGGCATTTCACAAAGCAATAAAGGACTCTTATATCGGTGGCTGCCTCTGCCTAGACGACCCGGGACTGTAACACAGGGGGAGCTTCAGCTACTAGAACTGTACCTCTGGCGCAGATGTTGGTTGTGATGAGAACTTTGTATTTCCCATCGCGGAACTGCTGGATCACCTCTGCCCGCTTTTCAACTGTCAGTTCCCCGGACAGGAGGGACACTTGGTGCCCATCTTTTGTTAGGGCGTGGTACAGCCATTTAGCATTGTAGCGAGTCTGTCAAAAGTATACAAGAAAAGAGCATGCCACAGAGGGAGGCCCTGGAATAGACAGGCGGCCGGTTGCGTTTTTGATGTCCCGTCACGTATTCCTTTATAAGCCGCCCGATAGAGATAGGCTTCAGGATGAGAGGCAATAAAAAAAAGAAGGAAGCCAGGGAGCAACTTACCATGGCAATTCACACTTCATTCTTCATCTACTGGCCATTGTTAACAATAATGACATTTCTGCATCAATGTAAACCAAACTGAAAATGCTATTTCCTCTTTGGGTGCTTGGCAATGCATGCCTATGTCCCAGATTTAGTGGAAGAAAAGCTGCTACGAAGACAACGCTTGGATAACAGAAACCTGAGTCAGGAACAGAACTGTAATGTGTAAATGTAGTCCTCGACTTACCACAGGTCATTTAGTGACCGCTCAAAGTTACAACAGCCCTGAAAAAGCGAGACATGGGACTGTTCTTCACACTGCTCTCTACATGGGGCTTCCCTTGAAGACCACTCGGAGGCTCCAACTGGTACAGAATGCGGCCGCGAGAGTTGTCTTGGGAGTTTCCCGGTACTCCCATGTTACACCTTTGCTCCGCGAGCTACATTGGTTACCAGTTGTCTTCCGGGTGAGGTTCAAGGTTTTAGTGATGGTTTTCAAGTCCCTACATGGCATGGGTCCGGAATACCTCGGGGACCACCTGCTGCCGGCGTCAACTCCCCTCCGCCCTGTGCGTTCCCACAGAGAGGGACTCCTCAGGGTGCCTCCAGTCAGAGAATGCCGGCTGGTGGCCCCCAGGGGGAGGGCCTTCTCTGTGAGCGCCCCGGCTTTGTGGAATCAACTGCCGGTGGAGCTCCGGATGGCACCGGATCTCAGCTCCTTCCGGCGTGGGTTAAAGACCCACCTGTTTGAACAAGCTGGCCTGGCCTGATGGGGAGTTAATTTGGGTTTTAAATATTTGTATATTTTATTGTTTTATTTTGGGCATTAATTTAATTCTATTTTAACTTTTGTAGTTTTGTACTTTTATTATATGCCCTGTTCACCGCCCTGAGTCCCTTGGGAGAAGGGCGGTATAAAAATTTAATAAAACTAAACTAAACTAAACTTATGACTGCTGCAGCGCCCCCACGGTCACGTGATTTATATCTGGACGCTTGACACCTGACTCAGATTTACGACGGCTGCAGTGTCCCGGGGTCACGTGATTTCCCCCTTTTGCAACCTTCTGACAAGCAAAGTGAACGGGGAAGCCAGCTTCCCTTAACCACCATGTTACCAACTGAACAACGGCACTGGATCCACTTAACAACTGTGGCGAGAAAAGTCATAAAAATGGGGCAAAACTCAATTAACAAATTTCTCGGCAACGTACAATTTCGGGCTTCGCTGTGGTCGTTACGTCGGAGGACTGCCTGTATAAAAATCTCAGATAAAACCCTCCCAGATTCTACGAATTGGCCACCTAATGAGAAGGAAGGACTCACTGGAGAAGAGCCTCATGCTGGGAAAGGTTGAGGGCAAGAGAAGAACGGGACGACAGAGAAGGAGGTGGCTGGATGGAGTCACTGAAGCGGAACTTAAAGGGACTCCAGAAGATGGTAGACGATAAGAAAGCCTGGTGGAACGTTGTCCGTGGGGTCGCGATGGGTCGGACACGACTTCGCAACTAACAACAACAGATCCTATGAAGGGAGGGAAGGGGATGGAAAAAACACCTTTCAGACCTGCGAGATTTTATTACCGTAACTTTGTCATTACAAGCCATCCCGGGCTTGCTTGACTTTGGATTCCTAGTATGGTTTTTACCTTGAAGGGGGGAGGGGGGGGAAACAGGAGAGCACCTTACCTGGCAGAAAATGATGGCCTGGCCGATGGTGATGCTGCCGTAGAGGTTGCACAGGGCTCTGAATTTGTCTTCCTTATTCTCACACTCAAAGTAATACTGCCTGATATTGCTGAGGGTCAGCTCCTCCCGGCGGAGGGCGATGATGTTGGGGTCAGGGATGATGCGCTGGGCAAACCTGAGGACCGGCGGCTCAAAGGTTGCCGAGAAGAGAAGCAGCTGGCAATCTGAAGATAAAGATCTACGGAGATTTTTTTTATTTTTTTTTAAAGAAAGAAGAGTTCCAACACGTAAGGGATTAAAGGAGCCGGTAAGAAATACCCAAAGGGAACCCTTCTGCACCAGACCCTTTGCCAACATGGCCATAAAGGAATCTGTTTTAAAGAGCCTGCAGCTCAGGGGTTTTACATGCACGAGGATTCCAGATTTGATCTTCGGGGCTTCCAGCAACAGAAAATTGCTGCTCAAGCAAGACCGGCATTGGCCTTATTCAACTAACAGCACTAAATCAATAGCAGTTAGACTTAGTCTAGCCCAGGGGTGGGGGACCTTGGCTCTTTTGTGAATCGTGGACTTCAACTCCCAGAATTCCTGAGCCAGCCAGGGAGAGGTTTCCAAGCTGAGCCATGCTGGCTCAGGAATTCTGGGAGTTGAAGTCCACCAGTCATAAAAAAGCCAAGGTTGCCTACCCCTGGCCTAGGCCTAGGCCGCTTTATGACTCGTGGACTTCAACTCCCAGAATTCCTGAGCCAGCCATGCTGAGGGGTGAGAGGTTTCCAAGCTGAGCTACGCTGGCTCAGGAATTCTGGGAGTTGAAGTCCACCAGTCATAAAAGAGCCAAGGTTGCCTACCCCTGCCCTAGATTTTATGGTTATGGGATAAACAGAGCAATAGTCCATTGACTCCATGGGGCAGAAGAGACAAGAATTTAGAAAGCTCTCAAATCGGAGACAGGAAGATGGCGCATGGAGAAGAAATCCGATACAGGAATTTTAAGAGGGGCATCGTATAATTGAAGTGACCAGTGACCTGGGTGATTTTACAGCAGGTACCATGACAAACAGTGTGCATCAAAAGTTGTTGATCAACCCTGCTTCCCACGAAGCTTGTAGGCAGAAGTGCCAACACATCCATATTTTTATTTCATACCAGGTAAAGCAGCATTTGTTGAACCGGAGATCTATTTTTGCCCTGGCAGAGATGAGAAGACTTTCTAAGTAATATAAAGCCATAAAAGTTTTTTTTATTTATATGACCTGTATTTTTACAAACTGGATGATGTGTGGCATTGAGGCAACTTGGGAAAAGTTAAATATTCAGCATTTTTTAATAGTGGAGAAGAAACTCTTGTTCAGACACAGAAAGAAGAAAAACATATTTTACCTCTGGATACGAACACTCTGATCCAAGAAATTCTGTTTATCGATCATGACATCTGCTTCATCCAGCACATACACTTTGATTTTCTTCACATTAAAAAGCTTTAGCTTAAAACACCAATCTAGCAGGGTCCCTGGCGTTCCAATTATTATTTGTTCTCGTACTGAAGTCCCCCTTGGAACTAAGAAAAACATATTTAGGTAAAAAACATTATTTGTCTGCCATAAGGAAACTTAAGGCTACGTAGTAGTATTTTTGTAAAGCTGTTTTTCTTTGGTCTTGGTCAGAATGAGGGAAATATGAAATTGAATAGACTGGATAATTAGGAACTTCGAATCAACAGAATAACAGAGTTGGAAGGGCCCTTGGAGATCTTCTAGTCCAACCCTTTGCTCAAGCAGGAAACGCTATACCATTTCAAACAAATGATTGTCCAATCTGTTTCTAAAAACCTCCAGCGTTGGAGGCAACTCATTCCACTGATTAATTGTTCTAGCTGTCAGGAAATTTCTCCTTAGGGTCTCCAAGTCAATTTCATACCAAAGGAAGAAATTGAAGAGAATGTTGAGCACCCCATAGGATTGCTATGACGGCAAAACAAGTGTGAGTATAAACGTTATTCATCTTCTTGAATACAAAAAGAAAAAAGGAACAGGGCCGTGTAGAGATTTTGTTTCTTCTTTTTCAAAAAGGAAGGCGTGAAAGTTGCTCTCTTGGTGCCATCCAAATATTTTGGACTGTCATCCACACCTAACTAGATACAACTTGTCCGCTGCTGAGACTCACTGGATTGCTAATAAAGGTAAAGGTTCCCCCGCACATGTGTGCTAGTCGTTTCCGACTCTAGAGGCCGGTGCTCATCTCCTTTTAAAAGCCGAAGAGCCAGCGCTTGTCCGAGGATGTCTCCGTGATCATGTGGCCGGCATGACTAGACGCCAAAGGCGCACGGAACGCTGTTACCTTCCCACCGGAGGGGTCCCTATTTTTCTACTTGCATTTTTACGTGCTTTCGAACTGCTAGGTTGGCAGAAGCTGGGACGAGTAACAGGCGCTCACTCTGCTATGCGGCACTTGGGATTCGACCCGCCAAACTGCCGACCTTCTGATCGACAAGCTCAGCGTCCTAACCCACTGAGCCACCGCGTCCCTTGGATTGCTAATACTATATGGAATATATGAAGGGCACTGCATTACCTACTTTGGACCTCATAAAAAGAAGTACCAAGAGAATGCATTTCCACCATGGCACTCAGACTATGAAATAAGCAGCTGACAAGTTCTTCTCAATATATATGCATCTATTGGAGACTCATTCTGACATTTGCGGAGTATGGTTAGTTAAGCCAACATCACCAAATGCCACAGTGGGGTATAAATAGCTAAATACTGCCTGTAGAATTCTGGGTGTTGAAGTTGTCAAGGTTGAGAAAGACTGGATTAGGGCCAAGAACTTCGAGAGGCAGAAGATGTATTTGCAGAAGGTGACGGAGGAAAGGCAGGTTAAAAATCTATACAGTATGTAAGTAATCCTTACCTCTGTTGCCTCGAATAGCATAATTAACCTTTATGTTGACACAGTATCTCCCCATTTTCTCAATCACACGGCCAGTTTGAACAGCCAGCTCAAAGGTGGGGGAGAGGCAGAGGCACTTCAAGGCAAGAGAAGAAAAATGTAATGTATGAATTATCAATATAAACCTGTAGCCACATTTAAAATTTAGTCTTCAACAATACATGCCAATGGCATTGGCTGTTTTCACACTCATCAACTCCAACTTTCCGGGTGATCTTCATTTATGACCTGACTGTGGAGTAATGATGACTTACAAAGTAATCAACCTCTTTATGAAAATGCTATCTCCCAGCAATTGTTCCCATCTTCCTTCCAAAAGGAGCTTCATTCATAAACGCAGATTATTTTGGTGCAAGTCTCCTGCATTTTAAGAAAGTGTCAACCGTCTGGCTAGCAAATTCAACACTGAGGAATCTTTACGGCTTTGAGGTGCCATAAAAGATAAAACTTTACTGAATACACATCTCAGTACTGAAGAAGCAAAAACCAACTCTAGTTTTCCCGCGCAAAAATTCGATGAGTTAACAATAGCTGTTCATAAGCCTCAACCACCAAGTGTTGAGGTTGCCCAATCACATCTCTTCGGTTTGTTATGGGAACGGTCCACTTCTCCTGTCAGACACCTGCTTTTGTGACCTTAGGTCCCACAGTCCGTGGACGGCTTCTTGAAACTGCCATTCCTTTCCCAGGCTCTCCCTCCCTCCGTTTCTATGGCAAGTTGAGTAGCGACAGAGGTTAGCAGGCATCTGAGCAATTCAACCTTGATGGAAAGGTGGTTGTGGATGCATGAAATAGCAGGCTGGAATGAGTCGTATGACTACACACCTGGATCCCCCTCCATTATAGGTAGTCCTCAACTTATAACAGCTTGCTTAGTGACCGTTCAAACTTACAATGGCACTGGGAAAAAGTGACCTATAATGATTTTTCACACTGATGACCGTGGCAGCATCCCCATGGTCACCAGATCAATTATTCAGACGCTTGGCAACTGACTCATATTTATGACGGTGGCAGCATCCCGAGGTCACGTGATCACCTCCTTTGACCTTCTGAACAAGCAAAGTCAATGGGGAAAGCCGGATTCACTTAACAACCATGTTACTAGTTTAACAACTGCAGCGATTCACTGAAGAACTGTGGCTCAAAAGGTCATAAAAATGGGGCAAAATTCACTTAACAAACGTTTCACTTAGCAACAAAAATTTTGGGGCTCCATCGTGGTCATAAGTCGAAGACTATCTGTATTTTTCTGACTAGTTACACTTTGGCTAAATATGTACTTGGAACTTCTAAATCAGTTCTGCTTTTTCTGTATGAACAACTCTGGAGCAAGTTATATAAAAAGGCAGATATCTGAATTAGTTTGTCACTCACACCCTATTGTTTTTTTAGCAGTCAAGTTTGCAAAATGCTTGATATTGTGTGTGTGTGTGTGTGTGCACGCACGTGTGCTGAATTGGTACAATAAAATAGTGTGTCTGGGTGAATTGTTTCATTGCCACCCACACAGCTATATTGCTTACACGCACTAACATTAATGAAATATAGCAGGATATATTCCCAAAATATATCTGTAAGCTGTCTCCTAGGTGTGTGAAAAGTGAAATGTACAATAATTCCCTATAGCTTATAGAGAAGAAATGGCTAGAACTAAGGCATCAGTCTGCATGAACCCTAAATTAGGCTATTAAACATGTGCCAAAAAAGCAAAGGCATCAAACCTCAGATTATTATAAAGCTTTTGCTATCATATTTTTCAGTCAAGGAAAGGCAAGGAAACAGTCTTACTCAAGTTGATACTAAAAGCTCTGCTGACGAAACAGTACAGGTGAACTGTCCTTGAAGAAAGTCAGGTATGAGCAAATTAGTGACTTTTACCTGTGGAAATTCCTTCTTTGGGTCTGCTCTGCTCAGCATAGCTAGAACAAATGCAGCTGTTTTGCCTGTCCCTGACTGACTTTGTGCTATGAGATTTTGGGGTCTGAAATACAAAATTACTTTATTAACATTTGTGCAAAGAGAGAGCAACTGACTAACAAGAGAAAGGGAAACAGTAAAACGATTTGAGGATATTTTTTTAACATAAAACAGACAAAAAATAAAGTGGAAATGGCATTTAAATAAGGAGAACTGAGGAGAAGAACGTTCCATAAAACCAAGCCTGAAAGACCAAAAAAAACCCCCAAAAAGAATATACAAAAATATATAATTCCAAAGGATGAACAAAAAGATTTCTCCAACAGGATGGTCGTATGTAAAGCAAACATAAATCTGGTATCCTAAGTCCGTCAATTGTTTTGGGAACAATACCCCATTATCACCTCAGCCCTAAGATAAATTGCTTTTATCTTAGGTCACAAGAACCCCAAAGTCCCGTGGACCAGTTCAGCATTCTTTTTTCCACAATTACCATCTTTGAAACCCCAAATAAGAAATGCAGTAAGTTCAGCTTCAAAGGCAAAAAAATAAAAAAGGAAAAAGAAAAGAAAGTGAGATTCCCTTACATTCAAGTCAGCTAATAGAAGTCACTGCCTAATTGATATATAGGGTTTTCCTGGGCTACAAAGTCAAGCAAGGTCCTTCTCATTTCTTTTAAACCAACTTACGGATCAGCAAGCATAATTGGCAGTGCGGTTTCCTGTATCTTGGATGGCCTGTTAAAACCCATGCAGTAAATACCACGGAGCAGTTCTGGCTTTCTGTTAAAACACCAAAGGGTACAAATGTACTGGTGAACAATTAATAACCATTCATAAGAATGGCTATCAATTGCTATTGTTATTAGAAACAATAATTAACAAATGCATCAAGGTGAATGATTTGGAATTGTGTTTTTTTAAAATATTTGTTGTTTTGTCATAAAAAATAAAATACAAAATGGCAAAGCAAACAAACAAAATGAAACAAAACAAAAGCATACATTCAACCCTCACAACAGGGGTAAAAAAAATAGATCCTACAATTTAATATGCCTGGTTGTTGAATGAAAAGAAAAAACAGAAAATTCTCTCCCCATTTTACAAGTAAGGTAAAGGTAAAGGTTCCGCCGCACATGCGTGCTAGTCGTTTCTGACTCTAGGGGCCGGTGCTCATCTCCGTTTCATAGCCGAAGAGCCAGCGCTTGTCCGAGGACATCTCCGTGGTCATGTGGCCGGCATGACTAGACGCCAAAGGCACACGGAACGCTGTTACCTTCCCACCGTAGTGGTCCCTATTTTTCTACTTGCATTTTTTAATGTGCTTTCGAACTGCTAGGTTGGCAGAAGCTGGGACAAGTAACAGGCGCTCACTCTGTTACGCGGCACTCGGGATTCGACCCGCCAAACTGCCGACCATCTGATCGACAAGCTCAGCGTCCTAACCAACTGAGCCACCGCGTCCCTTTCGTTTTACAAGTATATATACATAAAAGAAGAAGAAAAAGCAGTCAACTGGTTAAGCTCAACAACACACTCATCTTCAGATCCCTCTGTTAACCATCTGTTATTATATATTACAGCCAGCTTTATAAGCGACTGGAAACCGTTTGTGGACTTTCGACGTGCTAAATAGAATGACTTGGACATTCGGTTACTCACAAATGCAGCTTTTCAAAGGTTGTTACAGAAAACAGTGGTGACTTGGGATCTCGTTGTAGAATCTCTACATGATGACTCGATTCCACAAGAGACTTCCGGATCAGCTTATTCAGGAGAGACATTTCTGCCAAACTCACTGGGTAAAGGGAGAAAAATAAACCAGTTAAGCCTTCCGTCTGGAAGAAACAGGTGTGGAAGTGGGCGCTGCTACTATACACTGATAGACCCCCTCAAGGGAAGACCTTTCTTTTCAAAACTGCCTGGACAGTGGTTTTTTCCCCCCACCAGGCTATAGGCAAGATTGTACCAAAGAAAAGTACTGGTGTCAACGCTGCTAACATCTAATGTTATTGCTTGACAAGAGATGAAGAAGTAGCCGTTTCATATGTTAAACTTGTGTATTGCTTTAAGACTAGTGTATTGCTTTAGTTTAAGGTTAGGAGGGGGAATGAGTAGGAATGCACTTTCAAGGCTATTTCTCCCTCTAAGAAGGGCTTCAGGGTCTTCTAGTGGAAGGGAAACTGATTCTTTAAATTAACTGGAGAATATGATTAATGACAAAATTAGAAAGATGGAGAATTGTGTTTTAATATATTGTGCAAGGGGTGGAGATTTCAGATTCCAACTTCCTTCAAGCAAGCATTTGCCGGTGTATTAGGCTAATAAAGGACTTTTAAGGTAAACAATGCCTCAGAGTCACTTGAAAAGCCCATACGTCAGAAACCTGATATCTGGTGTCTGATATTTCTTGCCCTGCTCCAGTTTATATTCCTTTCCCACACAGTGATGGCGAACGTTTTAGAGACTGTGTGCCCAAACTGCAACACAAAACCCACTTATGCATCGTTGGGTGTTGGGTGGGCATGGCCCACTGGGTGGGTGTGGCCCATTGAGTGGGCGTGGCCCATTGAGTGGGCGTGGCTGTGGTGGTAATGGCCGACTGGGTGGGATTAAAAAGTTCAATCAATCAATTCCAACTTTGCAAGATTCTTTTTTGTCCAGCGAGAAGTTGAAATTGATTGATTGAACTTTTTTTTTGCACCCGGTGGTGGCCTAAAAGCGAAAAGGTTTTATGAAACCCAGCTGACTGGGGCAACGGCGCATGTGCACACAGAGAGGGCTCTGCGTGCCACCTGTGGCACGCGTGCCATAGGTTCGTCACCATGGCACTAAGCCATATATGCAGGTGCCTTAAGTGCCACAGTAGAAAAGTCAGCCTGGTGAATAAAAACTGGCTTTGCCTGAATTGGGGAAGACTGGATTGAAACCATTTCAACTTATTTCCTAAAGCCAGAATTCTGGGAGTTGAAGTCCACAAGTCATAAAAGGGCCAGGTTTGAAGACCCCTGGTGTATTATTTCAACCATAGCTAGGGCTAAGTACAGCTAAGTACATCATCCACAATCCTACCTCTGTCATCATCCTTCTTGTCCTGTGTCTCCAAGCTCACGTTGTTCTTCCTGAACTGGCATCCTTAAAAGGGATTTTCCGAACATTTTTAGATTGGTCTGTGCTATTTTTAAAAAACTTAAATACCACTAAGAAACATTTGAAGTACAATTTAGGGGCTTATGGCTCTGCAGCATTTGAAATTATACAAACACATACACACCTATTAGAAACCATCTATAATACTTGGATGGACGACCAATAGTTCCCAGACTACAGGCTGAGACCCACAGATTTGGACCAGGCAGATCAATACAAAAAATATGAATACAGTATAAGTTTCTGTTAACACTGTAGATCAGTGGTTCTCAACATTTTCTTCACACAGCCCTGTTTTAAATACCTTTTAGGGCCACAGACCACCCAGACCTAATTCAAGATTTAAATCATAACATTTCTTCAAGCCTTGGTGGACCCCGTGATGTCACAGCCGTCCCGAGGGGTCTGCGGACCACAGGTTGAGAATGACTGCTGTAAGTAATAAGCAATGAGCTCCAGATATCAAGAGATAGGATATACACACGTCACAGATAAATACACAGGGGTCCCCAACCATCTGTGGACAGATACGAGCAGTGCTTTTTTTGTAAAAGAAAAAGGTGCCGGAACTCACACGTCATACAACCCGCCTTGCCTACCCTACAAGGTTCCATCCAAAAAAGGTGCCGGAACTCCGTTCTCAGCGTTCTATGACAAAAAAATCCCTGGATACGAGTACCGGTCCATGGCCTGTTAGGAACGAGGCTGTACAAGTGGCAGGTGCATGAGCGGGATCTAGTTGCACATGGAGCCATTCTCTCCCCCCCTCCATCCCTTCCCGGCTCCGTGGAAGACAATTTTTCTTCCAAAACAGGTCCTTGGTGCCAGAAAGATTGGGGACCACTAACAGCCCCTCATACCAATATTCCCAAGGAACTAATAATGTTCCTTGCAAATAGTGGTATGATGATTTATAAATTTATGTCTTATAGCTCAGCAATTCAAGTATCTCTTGTACGCATATTAGGGCTTAGGAAACATAGAAAACAGTACTGTTGTGGTCTTTAAACAATGTACCAAAGCTCACCTCTTACCTGTCCCTGAGAAAGTCTGAGGATTTGGGGAAGGTTTTCCAACAATACTTGGCCTCCAAAGCTATGAGCACAAAAGACAACAAACCATCTGAGACTCAGTAGTTCTACGCAGCCAGTCCAACACCCATGTGCCACAGTGTAATCTAACCAGGGTTAATAATTTAATTAAACCTGTATGCTATCCGATTCTCAACAAATCTGGGCAATAGATAATCAATAGATGGTAAGTGGGTGTAGATGGATGAATACATGGATGAGATAAAGAATTGGCAGGGTTAGGGGGGTTAAGGTATTGGGTGAATAATGGAAAGTTTTGTTCATCTAAGCCCAAGAAATCAAATGGAGGTAAAGATAAGAAAAACCACAAGTAAAATACAAGAAAAGTAGGAATGATATGAAGGGATTGGAAAAGTACCAAGCTGTGTATAATAGAGGGTATAGGCAGAGAAAAATATCTACTTATGCCAACAATGGAGGAACAGGTGTGGGCACTTGATGAGGGTTTGTTGTCACTGTGTGTTGGGGGGAGAGCGCAGGGGGGGGAGGCTCAGCTAATCTCAATGTACACGTTGTACTTTGACAATAAAGGTTTATTATTATTTATTATTATTATTATTATTATTATTATTATTATTATTATTATTATTATTATTGATGACCGGAAAGAAGCAGATAAAGGAGAGTTCAAGTATTGACAGACATGAAACTGAGCAAAGAGAAGTAGAGCTCAAAAGAAGGTTTGGGCAACTGGGGAAGAAATGTTGGATCACATTTACTTTGGAATAGGTGTCCTTTCAAAAAATATATTCACGAACAAAATAGTACACTCAACAGTTAAATATATCATAACAAAAAAGGCAGATAAACATTATTCCATAAATACATATCCACCACATAACTGCCTTGGAGAGGGAGAAGTAATATTGCACCAAAGTTAAGGAATTAAGGAATGAGATAAGAAAAAGAAAGAAATGCGGCCAAATCTAGTTTATACTGGACCAATGATGTAACGCTCTCAATACCTTCCTTCACCGCCTCTTGTTTTTAAACTTTTCTCCTCTTTTTTGTTCAGGATTTGATCATCAACTACAATTTTCTTGATGTTTATTTATTTGAGTTCAGAAAGCAGCTCTGAGTGGCTTACACTTTAAAAAGCAGAATAAAAGATTTTGTGTATGTCAGGGAGTGTGGAAATCACATACACGATACTCTATAGCACTTCCCACAAGAGCTCAATGCCTATTCTACCCCAAGGCCAGAAAACAGGTTCGAGTCCCACCATGCTCAAGGTTGACTCAGCCTTCCATCCTTCTGAGGTAGGTAAAATGAGGACCCAGATTGTTGGGGGCAATAAGCTGACTTTGTAATAATGCCGCTGGGGGGGGGGGGGCAAAAGCCCTAATAAGCAAGCATATACATAGAATGAAGGCTATTGCTAAGCACATTGATTTGTGCTTTAGATTGTAAGCCGCCCTGAGTCTTCGGAGAAGGGCGGGATATAAATGGGATTAAAAAAAACAAAACAGCCAGGTTTTTCATTATTATTTGCCTTAATCCCAAGATCTTTATAATATCAGGGTTGGGGCCATATGAATCTCTGCGGGGATATTGCTTTAGAAGACAAATATCACAACAGAGAAAAATACCATTTTTCTTGACTCATTCATTCATTGTCCACTGGACATGGGCAGCCGATAAATTCAAATAAAGTTAATAATCGTCTCTTCATATATGGGCTTTGCAATTTGATCCTCATCCTTTTTTTATGAACAAATCCAATGACTTTTAATATTCAAACATCATTTATCGACCATTGTTTTTGATGCTTTTTCTTACTGTAACACACTGCATTCCATTTAGGGTCTTTATTGGTAAGCACTGAACTGTCCAAGGATGTTGACATATTGGCCCTAATAGAGAGATTTTGAAGAGGAACAGTGACTTCCCCTCAGAAGCATCAGCCACAGAATTACAGGCAGTCCTTATTTAGCTACCACAGTTATGACCAGCAGCTCCATCATTAAGCAAAGCAGTTGCTAAGTGTGCTTATGATGACTTCAGTTTTGCTTTACAGACCCACAAAGGTCATAAACGGGAGGATTGGTCGAAAAGTTACTTTTTCATCACAGTCATAACAGTAAGCAGAGGCTCAACGAAACCGAAGCTAAAGAAGGACTACCTGTAATCCAGGGGTCTTCAAACTTGGCCCTTTTATGACTAGTGGACTTCAACTCCCAGAATTCTTCAGCCAGCCATGCTGGCTGAAGAATTCTGGGAGTTGAAGTCCACTAGTCATAAAAGGGCCAAGTTTGAAGACCCCTGGTGTAATCAATCTGGAGAACATAATGAAAATGTATGCTATATTTTAAATAATTGCTAAGTATAGAGCAAGGCAGAATTAAAGTCGAAGAGGCAATATAAAGAGAGGAAGAATCATCCTCACTGGGAATGCTTTGGTGAAAAACTATACATGGGTAAAATGACTGAGAAAGTCTTCCAAGTGGCCAATTTGAACCCCCTGCCAGCAACTGAAGCTGAGCAGCAGCAAACGTTTGTATGGAAAAACTGGGGGGAAAAAACTGCCACAGGGGCTGCCCCAAAGAAGAGGGAGTCAAGCTATTCTCCAAAGCTCCTGAAGGTAGGATAAGAAGCAACGGAGGGAAACGAGTCAAGGAGAGAAGCAACCTAGAACTAAGGAGAAACTTCCTGACAGAACAATTAATCAGTGGAACTCCTTGCCTCCAGAAGTGCTGAATGCTCCAACATTGGAAGTTTTTAAGAAGAGACTGGCCAGCCATTTGTCTGAAATGGTATAGGGTTTCCTGCCTGAGCAGGGGGTTGGACTAGATGACCTCCAAGGTCCCTTCCAACTTAATAATAGTAATAGTAATAATAGTAATAGTAATAATAATAATAATAATAATAATAATAATAATAATAATAATAATAATAAACAAATTTAGCCCAAATCCAGCCAGTTGCTTTTATCCTTTCACCCCACCAGCAGGGAGCATAACGTTAAAAGCACACACAGAAGCAGCAGCAGAGCCTCTGGGCATGTGCAAACATCCCTTTATTCCCCCCACCACCACCATTATTCAAGATGGGGGTTTGGGGCGCATTCGGAGGAGAGGGAGACCGGGGTGGGGGGAAACGAGAAGCCCCCTCAGGGAGCTCGTCCCCCGCCTGGCTCTTACGTTGTGCTCCACGTGCCCGGCGTCTCCCTCGGGCCGCCCCCCAAGCCCCATGGCTAAGCAGTGCGGCTTCGCCCACATCTCCCCCTCTCCCCGAGCGCCACCCAGACCGGCAACGACAGTCACACGCTGAGGGAACGAAGCGGGCCCGACAACTCGCTATTTATAGCCGCTGGAATGGGGCGGGACCACCGTTGCTATGGAAACCGAGCAGAGGGGCGGGGTCTCGGCGGCCTCCTCACGCGTGGCCCGCCCCGCCCCGAAGTTGCCGTTTTAGGCTGGGTGAGGGAAACGCTGATGACGTAACAACTCTTGACGTCCTGCGGCAGTTCTTCTGGAACCAGAAAGACTCCACTTCCCAGAAACCTCGGGACGGGGCGCGTCATTTCCTGTCTGGAAGCTGCCCGTGGAAGGGCGCTCGGTGCTCTTCGCCTCCAGCCCGCCTGGGTGGGAGCGGGCTCCGGCGCTGCGCCTGGCCGAGGATTCCCCGCACGCCTCTGCGGGGTTGACGGAGGGACCGCTTGGCTCCTGGTATCTTGGGGATGGCGCCGGAGGATCTCTTGGGGGAGGGGAAACTCATTTAAAGCAGCTGCTTCGACTTGGCCGCTTTTAAGAGACGGTGGGCTGGGCTGGCTGGCACCCGCGAGATCGACTTGAGCCAGGGATAGGCAACCTCGGCTCTTTTGATTCGTGGACTTCAACTCCCAGAATTCCTGAGCCAGCCATGCTGAGGGGAAAGGGAGAGGTTTTCATGCTTAGCCATGCTGGCTCAGGAATTCTGGGAGTTGAAGTCCACGAGTCATAAAAGAGCCGAGGTTGCCTACCCCTGGTCTAGGGCCTATACCAGGGGTAGGCAACCTTGGCTCTTTTATTTTTTTATTTTAATTCCATTTATATCCCGCCCTTCTCCGAAGACTCAGAGCGGCTTACAAGCTTAGCAGTAGCCTTCATTCTATGTATATGCCTGCTTATTAGGGCTTTCACACCCAAGTGGCATTTTTACAAAGTCAGCTTATTGCCCCCAACAATCTGGGTCCTCCTTATGACTCATGGACTTCAACTCCCAGAATTCCTGAGTCAGCATAGCATAGCTTAGCTGGCTCAGGAATTCTGGGAGTTGAAGTCCACGAGTCATAAAAGAGCCGAGGTTGCCTACCCCTGCCCTAGACTAAGCGCGGTTAACGGCCTGCACGCTGCCTTATAAAGGAACATGCTGCGTGTGCAGGGTTTTTCCCACAGTGCGCGCAGTGGAGCACGCACCACCGCAAAACGTGCGCCTTGTAGTAGGCAACGGTTTTGTTTACTCATAGTTATGCGAATTGACGAAGAATAGTCGTAGATCAGGGTTGAAATGAAGGGCCCCGGGTGTTCTTGAGCTTGGTCCTTTGCTTGCAAACGCTTCATTATCAAAGCTAGGCGACGTCCTCGCTACCACTGAGGTCTGCAAGGAAACCAGCGAGCTCGGAAAGCACCCTCTGAATTACCTGCACCCTCTCATCTGAAACTTGCAAGACATCCCGATTAGAAATGGTTTTGTACCGTCTCTTTCTTTTTAAACCCACATATCCGAATTATTTATTTCTTGGCTCTTTGTATTTTTTTCAGTAGGCAAACTACATTATTATTTTTTCAAAAAGATAAAAGCTTCCGCGTGTAGGAAGTGTATTGCTTAAATCAGCGAAGAAAATATTCTGACATCTCTCTGTGAAACAGCACTTTCATATACAAGGAAGTATACCTGTTAACCTGTCTCATTCCAAAGGTTTGCTTCTGTAGCTCTGAACAGCAAACTAATGCACGATGAAAAGCAAGGGAAATGAAGTTTGCCCTTGAAAAGAATAAAATAATCATATCACTTCATACATTTAATTTAATCTATACATCCAGAAGTTAAAACTTTTTAAAATTACAGGAGTTCAAAGAGGGAATGTGTGTGAAGTATCTTTGGGGGGAGGGGAGGGAACAAGGGTCCTTTTCCTTGACTGTACTTCAGTAGGTTTTGATTCATCTTCTGCCTGCCTTTTTATCAGGTAATATTTACATTCAAATAATATGATCGGAAACGATAGGTTTTAAAACAATCTTTTGCCAGAAAGTAGCCATTCAGATCCAAAATACACTTTTAAGATTAAATGAGTAGGGTTTGGAATTGGAAAGAAATAAAAATAGCTTAGCTGCACATCTTTGGGATCTACTAAGTCCTCCTGTGTGTGACGTTTTAAAAGATTCCAGGTTCTTAGGAGGAATAGACCTTTCTAGGCACCACGCCGTTGGCTAAGTCGCAGCGTATTCCCCAGCGCAGGGCAGATCTCTTCTTCTCTGTTGGCACCAGGTAATTGTTGGGGATATAAACAGACTGAGCCTTAGGAGGCAACTCTGACTTGTAGAGCATCTGTTCCCGAATGCTCCAGCGCACATCTTTCCTGGGATCTTCTCCCGGAAGCCGCAGGGATTCCCAGTCGTGCTTATGTTCCAGGTAGCGGGCAACCCGATCGGTCTTCGTTCTGTTCCGACTGTGCTGCTCCAGCTTCGGCAAGATGAAGGACTTGGGGTGGCCAGTTAGAATGAAGTCCTGCTCAAAGGATGAAGAGCTAAGGCTCTGGCTCCCTCTTCGGCAACACCGATGCTGGCTTTCCTCCGAAGGGCTCCAGGAATAGACTGACCCGGGGGGACTTTGGGGCTGGTCCCCCTCCACACACTCTTCCTCCTCTTCCTGAGCCTTCAGAAGGTACATTCTCTGATTCAAGTTCTCACATTCAGGACTGGATTGTTGGACGCTTGGATTATTTGATTCGGTCTCGCTAGCGATGGATTCGTCGGTCACTTGCACCTCTCCGTCAGGCGTTCGCCTCAGAACTTTCCTTTTCATCACAGGTTTCTGGGAAACTCTGGAATTCTCGGGGCCGTCTGACTGGAAGCTGGATTCTGCCTGACCTTGCCTGATCACCGTGGGAAGCATCGGTCTGGCCACTGAGGCCACCGAGGCTCTTGGGTAGGGGTCCAGCTGAGAGGCCACTCGAAGCTGCCTCGGGCTATCACCGTCACCCTGTTCTGCACACATGCGAATAAAGTCCACGGCGGCTTCTTTGAGCCGTTCTTCCCTGCTCATAGAGTTCCATCGGCATCGGTCAGGTCGTATCAGGGCTTGCATTGCTTCTCTCAGTCGGGGTAAGTTAGCAGTTCTGGAAAAGAAACGCCAAGCTGGGTTTGTACAGTCTGCTAAGTCTTACAACTCGTGCGTATTGCCCAACCCCACTTCTCTCAGCCCATCTTAATGATTTATAAATAAGCGGGGCTTTTGTGACAGTTGTGAAGGCTGCCCCTCCCCAGCTCCTTTGGACAGATAGGCTGAGACACACCTAGTGCACATCCCAACTTTTTCCAGGCAAAGGCATATTCACCCAATCCCTTCCTCTCCTAGAAATGATTTGGGGGAGTGTAGTAACTCTCGCAACAGCTTGATTAGTGCCTGTGATTATTCTAGGGGACAAGGATGGAGTTTTATTTCTGAAGGAATATATAAGCCTAAGAAGGAATGTACAGTAGTGCTTTGTTATTTATTTCTCAATGCTCTTTAAGTCCCTTTTCCCCCCTCTGCAAACTCAGTAATTATCGGCATTTGAATTTTCCTTTAAAATAACTTGTGACTTTGCAAAACCTAGAATCCTTTTCTAAATAATAGTAGTAAAATGGTGCACTTTCCAGTGAAACCAATTTGCTTCCTTTTTCTTTTAAACCACCTTCTCGCTTAACAACTTAGAGCAGCTTAAAAAAATCTTGTTTAACTTCATGCTGCCTGACTCCAATCAACTCTGGGCAGTTCACAATATAAAAATAAATAACAGATATACAGAAAAGACAACAATAACAAGATGGCAAGATTTTCCAAGTTAAACATGTCATATACCTGCCAGCCTAACTCAGTGACTAGGAGAAGGATCAGGCCTTTAAAGCTCTCTGGAACACCATTGGGATTGAAGCCCCTCGGATCTCATTCCAGAAGGCAAACACCACGATGTAGAAGGAATGCTTTGGGGGTCCCGATAAATGGCATTAGGCGGCGTGCTCTGAATGCCTTCAGGATGCCAGCAGGGGTTTATTTGTTCGTATATTAATACCCCTACCTGGGAAAGGTACCTTTTGTTCCTCTTTAGCCAACTTAGAAATGGAGGATGCTAGTAGAAAGGTGGTTTAAAACCGATTCTTCTGTAAGTGAACAAAAGCAGACACTCAGTTCTCGGTAATTAAAATCATAAAATCCCAACACGCTTTCTCTACAGAAACCAAACAACAGTTGGCAAGCAAGCAGCAAATTAATTTTCTCCAGCGGAATAGCTTCTAGCAGCATATACAGATTGCATTAAGTTTGGCTATTCCCAGAAAGATCTTTTTCCACTTCTGTTGCATTTTCACATTGCAGGATTCTTTTTTTTTTAAATAGCATTCCACCAATGGCCAAAGGCACAGAAGAAACAGAAAGGCTACTGAAGAGAATCCAGGAGCTGGAAGAGACGGTGCAAAGGCTAGAAGGCATCTTGGAAAACAGGAAAAGCACAGGCGAGGGGAATGACCTCCCGGCATCAGGAAAGGGGAAGAAACGTCCACAGCGGCCATTCAATTTCAGTGCGTATGCCCAGAGGCATGTGGCACTAAAGATTGCCTACCTAGGGTGGGGATATCAGGGCTTTGCCAGCCAGGAGAACACCCACAATACAATAGAAGAGAAACTCTTTGAAGCTCTGGGAAAAACTCGGTTGGTGGTCAACAGACAGACTTCTAATTATCATCGCTGTGGACGCACTGACAAGGGAGTCAGCGCTTTTGGACAAGTAAGACTAATATTTAATTTACACTAAAACGAGGATGGGGTGAACACAGACCGTGCGTTATTGCAACAAATAATGCTCCGCCCCCTCAACTTTTTAAAAGGCTACAACATTAATTGTGCAAAAATGCTTCAGTGAACTTGATTAACAATCTCTTCTGTAACTTAAGAGTCTGATAGGGCCTTTTCCAATTAGTAAATATAAAATAAGCTTTTGTGAAGTACAGCTCATTTGATCATATTCACCTGGTAAAAGCTTACAACTGTTAATAACATGTTTAAACAATAAAGGGTGCTTTCAAAATCCTGATTTTTTTGGCCACCACAGAGCTCTTCCTACAACCCATATAATTTAATGTGCTTTGTTAAAGATTTGGGCTATTGCCCATCTTATAAGCCAATATTTAGTCAACTGCACAATCAAGTTGGAACTCAGTAATATTGTTATACAGCATGAAAACTGAACAGTTAGAAAACTGAACATAAGAACAAAAACTACTGATCTATTATTAATGCATTACAGTGGTTTAAATTATAACATTTGTAAGTAGATAGTTAAGAGTGCATCTATTATGAAATTAGGAGATGAGCCTGAGAATTGATCTGCAACTGATGACAATCTATTTCTGCAAAGATTTAGCTATTTAGAAAAGATCTATTATTACAAATAACAAACATTTGTTTAATCAAAGTAATTAAGATCCAGAGTCCCCAGGAAAAACTACTCCAAAACATTTATGCAGTAAAATGCTTTCATAGACAATGGAAAACTTTTGTTATACATAAATGTCTGTTAAATGCAAAAGCACTTTATATAATTTGCCAAACGGTGTCATTTCCATTACAGTAATGTCATTTAGGCCAAAATGTATTCTGTGCCTAACACCATTATGCAAATGACCTACATTGTCATGGAACTGTAGTCCATTGCATGCAGAATCTTATAAAGCCCTACTGTCAAAATTATTTCTAGTGCAATCCCAATGATAGTGGTATTTCAGCATTAAGTTTCTGGTTGTAATTATATTTTATTGGCACAAGAGGCATTTCTGAATATATTATAAACAGGAAAATTATGAAAACAACAGGATATCAAAAAAAATTATAGCTCAGCCATTTAGCTGAAAGCTCTTCACCACTGGATAAACAGGAAAATTGTTCAATGATAATTCAACTGAAAAATGTGTATCTAACTCTAGAATCACAACTTTTTTGCAAATGTTTCAGGTGATCTCTTTGGATCTCCGGTCAAATCTTTCAGAGAATAAATCTGGGGTTGCAACAGAAGGTAAAAGTCATATTTCAGAGGAGATCCGCTACACCCATATTTTGAATCAGGTGCTCCCTCCTGACATAAGAGTATTAGCATGGGCCCCAGTAGATCCTAGCTTCAGTGCTAGATTCAGTTGCCTGAAGAGGACCTATCGCTATTTTTTCCCCTGTGCTGATCTGGATGTCGCTCTTATGAATACTGCAGCTCAAAGATTTGTAGGCAACCATGATTTTCGTAATCTCTGCAAAATGGATGTAGCCAACGGTGTGACCAACTTTCAGAGGACAATCCTGTCTGCAGAAGTGAAGCTTGCAGATCAAGAAAGGAAAGTGGAACAAGGAAACCCTTTCCAAATGTACGAGTTTCAAGTAACGGGACAAGCATTCCTCTATCACCAAGTCCGCTGCATGATGGCCATCCTCTTCCTGATCGGACAAAGGATGGAGAAGCCTGAGATTATTGATGAATTGTTCGATATAGAAGCCAATCCTAGGAAACCGCAATACAGGTAGGAATTCCTGTGAGCATGCACACTCTTACTGCACTGGCAATGGCTCTCTATATTTGAGCGTGCCTTGTTAAAATTATACTTTATAATTTGGATCTCTTGTCAAAAGCTATACATTTTCAAAGCAATGTGCACTCTGCTGGAATTACGTGATTTGTACTAATTTAAGTTGATTACCTTGCAGCATGGCAGTGGAATTTCCTCTAGTTTTATATGACTGCGAGTTTGAAAACATCCAATGGATCTATGATCATCAAGTCCAGGAATTTAACGTTACACGCTTTCAGCAGCTTTGGACGAACCACGCTATTAAAACTCAGATGCTGTACAGCATGTTATGGGGCCTGGATTTTGCAAAGATACCTACAGAGCCAGGTAGGAAGAATGATATTTTTAAACTGTATTGAAATGAACCTTCAATTTAACATGTGGTAGATAAAATCTGTTGGTATACTGTGTACTTTGGTCTATCTGTAAAATTCAGTTTTGTCATTTAATACCCATGTACAACTCTTTTCATATATAATGAGCATTTTCTTTTGAAAGAACCATTTCCTTTTATTTAACTAATACATCTGGCAATATGTTAAAACTGTATTAAGTGGAGTGGTTTTAACAAGTTCCAATATATTTAGAACTACTCCAAAGGTCAGAAGCAACTAGTGAATTAAATGCTATGATTTTTCTTTTTTTGTTCTGATGATGACTAATTGTTGGTTACAGCTTCAAGCAACAGCACAATACTTTGGAAAGAGGTAACACCACCAGTCCACAACCAGATTAGTGCTTTAATCGAGGGAGTGAAAGCCCGCAATTACAAACCGTTAATGGATCGGCCCAAATGTGAAGGTCTAGAATCTCGTATCAGTCATTTTGTGCGCAGAGGACGCATTGAACAACCAAATTTGAACAAAACAAAGCATCCTGAAAGGGAATTTGATGAGCAAATGGAAATTAAGAGCAACCAGGTGGATTCTATTGAATTCGACAAGGAAATTCCAGAACAAGCTGCAAAAAGGATATGTATTAGTACAGACTGAGGTTTATTGATGCTATCTTGCTATCTTTAAACAAATGAAATTACCTTAAACAGATATCTAAAATTATAATGGTAATTACATTACATAGACTTTCATACATTGCCTTTAACCTTCAAGAAATAAATATTTTGTTATATAACTAACACGCAGATGTCCAATTATTTAAAAAAAAACCTGAATCAGATCCTGATATTACATTTTTGTTTAACCTTTAGATACTTTTCATCTGCAGCTATAAACAGTTGTACATCCCTACACTATTACTTTGGTAGGGTTGACACACTAAGCCAAAAGTGGCTTGTGGCTTAGCCTAATATGTAAACTAGACAACGTAATTATTGTACCATGATTTAGCATTTACATTTTTACCCAAGAGAGTCAGTGATGAGTTATTTGAATCAATCAAAGTACATCATGATTTAGTGTCTGCGAATAGTTCCCAATGAAGAGAAATTGTGCAGTCTTCAAATCTAGTAACTACACCCCTAACTGAATGCAGCAATCAAGCTCTTCATATCACAAAACTGATGTTATTTTGTTTACAAAAATTAAATAGGGCTCTCATACCCGTGATATCTTCTAGCAACTACTATTCCTTCAAAACGTTCGTGAAATTTACCTGGAAAAGAAGCAACAATAAATATAAATATTAAAACCTACACTTATTGGGATGAATAACAAAATGAAAAAAATTCTGTAGCGGAAGGAGATTTTGCTAATATTTTAAGCAAAAAATATTGCGTTTCAAGTTCTAGCCCTGACAGAATCCATTTCGGTCTAATTCTCTGACCCATCTCTAGCAAGCAGCCCCTCAGAATAAAATTTATTTGTTTATTTAATATTATTTTGTGGTCACACCGTTGATATCAGGGACGGGATTAGTTATTAAAAGTTCTAAATCATACGTGTTAAAAACGAACATCAGCCGAGCAGGCTTCCGAGGCTGCTGCTTTGTAACTTTCCCATCCCCAGGGACGGGGTTTCTCAACCTCAGCAACTCAGTGGGGACTTCAACTCCCAGAATGCCCCCGCTCAGCATGCTGAGGGTTGAAGCGCTGCTTTCCGAGGCTGGCGAGCAAAGGCTAAACGCCACCAAAGGGTGGGATTTCCTCCTCAGCCTCGCCTCCCCTTCCTCTAACCGCCTCTCCGGCCGGCTCCGAATCCACCCGCTTCTCTTCCTGAGCGGGTTGAGCCTCGCGACGCTCTCCCGGCTTCCCCGAGCCGGTCCCACCGCGAGTACCTGGCCAGCCCCGCTCGCGCTGCCTTCCCGGCTGCCCGACAACCGTTAACGCCGCTTCTCAACTGCCGTTCTTGAAAAGCCAAGACCCACCCAGCCGCCGGCGCCTTCCTATTGGCTGTAAAGGTTCCACTTCTTATCTTTCTCACTGGTCTGCCCAGCTTGGCTCCGCCTCCCGCGGTAGGCTATTGGGCGGAGAGAGAGAGAGGGAGGGCACTGAGCGTCGCACCGACGTCTCATTGGACGGAGAGTCCGCTTCTCCCGAACGTCGCGATTGGTGGGCCTTCTCCGGGCAAGGCGCGAGGATAGCCCGCGAGGGAAGGGGGCGTGCCCTGGAAGAGTTGAGTCCACCCCCTTTCTGACGTCACGTGGGCCCGAAAGAAAATGGCTGCCCAAAACGTTCCTTGCTTGTTTCTGCGAGCCGCCGCTCTTCGGAGGAGTTTTTCCCACAGTCCAGCCGCGGCCGCTTCGGTGACAGCTGAGCAGATTGCGGAGAAGCTGCGGGAGCAGAAGAAGCCGAAAGTGGTCCCGGAGGTGAATCTGTGGGTTTGATTGGGAATCGTGAGTTTGGAGGGGGGGGGCAGGTTTGTTGGTTTTTCCCAGCATGCACCACGGAGAAACTACACTTCCCAGCGTGCATTGGTGGCTAGAACTTTGAAAATTAAGCGAGCTGGGTCTCCCAGCTACGTATGATGCGGCAATGGAAGTTTTGTGATGTGCAGAATCCTAGATGCAGGAATAATGACGTGTGTTACCCTCCCTGTTCATTGTGAAGGATTCTATTGGGTAGACAATTTACAGACACAGCTTGACCGGTAAGTGATCTGACCCTGGCTCTGGACAGATGCGACTATCCTTCCTATGCATGGCATTTCTTTGTCGGCCATCCTGTTAGCTTTCCAATAAAATCGTTCATATTTTATATTTATATGAATATTTATATTTTAGGCTACCCCGCACAGTCACCCACGCACTCGTTACCTCCCGTATAGACTACTGCAATGCTCTCTACATGGGGCTGCCCTTGAAGACCACCCGGAGGCTTCAACTGGTGCAGAGTGCAGCTGCACGGGTAGTGATGGGAGCACCCCGATACTCCCATATTACACCCCTCCTGCGTGAGCTGCATTGGTTACCGGTTGCCCTCAGGGTGAGATTTAAGGTGCTGGTACTTACCTTTAAAGCCCTACATGGCTTAGGACCGGGATACTTGCAGGATCATCTGCTGCCAGGAACAAATTCCCATCGCTCAGTACGCTCACACAGAGAAGGCCTCCTCAGGGTACCATCGGCTAAACAATGTCGGCTGGCAACCCCCAGGGGGAGGGCCTTCTCTGTGGGAGCGCCAGCCCTGTGGAACCAGCTCCCCCATGAGCTTCGGATGGCCCAAGATCTCCGGTCCTTTCGCCGCGGCCTCAAAACACTCCTTTTCCACCTGGCTGAACTGGACTGACAGGGATTTTAATTACGTTTTTAATTTTTAACTCTAACTTTTAATTTGTATTAATTTTATGGGCACTGTTTAATCATGTTTTAACAATTTTAATTTTTGTATCTAGTTTTTATGTATTGCCCTGTTCACCGCCCTGAGTCCCCGTGGGAGAAGGGCGGTATATAAATTAAATTAATAAAATAAATAATAAAATAAATAATTTATTTTAATTTTAATTTATTGTACAGAGGCCTTTAATTTTAATTTTTTATCTTAACTTCTGTATTTATTATATGTTACTGTTGTTAGCCGCCCTGAGTCCTTCGGGAGATAGGGCGGCATATAAGTCCCATAAATAAATAAATAAATAAATAAATAATAAATAAATAAATAAATAAATAAATAAATAAAGGTTTGCATCAAAGCAAGCTGCAATAATCTTCCAAAAAAAAAGAAGCATGGCTGGAGTATACATTCTCTTTAGCTGTTCAGTTTTGTTCCATCAGATCTACTTGAATCTATCGTTGAATAACAATTAGTGGATTCTCCGAACTTGGAAAAGCAGACTTTTTAATAAATGAGATGGGAAAACTGCTCTCTCTCTTCCCCACCCTTCCTTCTCCCCCCTCCCTTCTATCTCTCTCAACCATACTATCATTTTTCCTATAGCACCTTCACATCAATTGTCACCCTGCCCCAAAAGCAAAAATCCCCCTAACATATGTACTTTCTATGTAGCACCTTCTTTGGCACCTTGTCTGATATGCATTTCTGCTTTGTTATATGCTGTTGCTGCCAAAGCTGTGCAGTAAAGAGACTAACCACGTGACTGGTTCTTCACTGACTGTTCAAAGGTTCCAAAAGACCGAGTACAGAGGCGAGTGCAAGAATATGTTCAACAGACCAGATGCTTCCAGCAGCTCCATCCTAACGTCCTAGCCAAGGTTCTGAAACAGGGGATCCTCTACACGAACAAAGATATTGTAGTAATAAACAAGCCTTACGGACTTCCTGTCCATGGTAAGTGTAATACAATGCTGGCTTTCTAGCAATGTTGATAAAAAATGTTTTAGACTAGATGGGTAATAAAAGTCTTGCTGAGAAGTCAAATGATTTTGCGTTGGTTTCTGAGCCTTTATAGGAATTCATCCTGTGGAACTAAGTCTTATTTTGCTTTCAGAATGTAGCACGAGACTTCCTAGTTAATATGTGGCAGATGCTTTATATTGTGGATTCTCTAAGCAAACCCTGCCGTCAGGTTTTTTTTTCTTTTTTGCATACTGCATAGACTGGTATTAAAACTGATGAAAATCAACTGGCTTCATCGTATGTCTGAACATGTATGTTTTGATGGTAAATATTGGAGGAGCAGCAAAAAGAACACCCAACTGTCAGATTACAATAATGTGTGTTTTCACAGGTAGCTCAACATAAAATATTTTTCCTGAAACTGCTCCAGCTTGAGTTTGATATTTGGAAATGCTGTAGCACCAATAAAAAAAACCACATAGCTTTGGAAATTAGGTGTTTTGTGTTAAGCATAAAGTAGTTTGGTTAAGCTTGGTTGAATAAATGCACCTAACAATTATTTGTAAGCCAGGTTTTATGCCTTGGCATTATAAATAAATCTAGTCTCTCTCTACTTCAAGGGGGCCCTCGGGTGAAGACATGCATTACAGATGTGCTGCCAATACTGGCAAAGATGTTAGAGGGCATGAAAGCTCAACCCCTGCATTTATGTCACCGGCTGGACAAAGAAACTACTGGAGTGATGGTCCTAGCAAAAGATGAGATGATTGCACACCGGGTCCAAGAGATGTTCAAAACCCGTCAGGTGGAAAAGAAATACTGGTAGGAGAAATCTTACAAGTGATAAGTAAGTTGTTATTGCGACTTGATAAGAAACATTGACTTTCAGTAAGCCAAGAATCTACTAAGGACCGCCCTTCTGCAGTATGAGTTATAGTATAAGGAGAACCCAGCAGCCCTTGGTCTTCACGCAGTGTGTGGACTACTATTGGAGAGGACTGAAATCCCCCCGTTCTTTTCATAGGACGATTTGTATTGGAAAACCAGAGCCGGAAGAGGGGCTGGTGGACATTCCCATTCTGGAGAAAGAAGTGGAGAGCCACCAGGCGCACTTCAAAGTGAGTATTCCTGGCAGCAGAGATTTGCCGATTCTGGCCACAGCATTTTCACTTGGAGACCTCTGTTTTAGTTATTGCTTACCGGTTAGGCAGATTTAGGATTAGCACACTCAATTCAGGAAACTCGCCAGCATCTTTACCAACATGAATACCAGTTCTTGAAAGAAATGCTAAACAACTTTTACCTTAAGTATCACTACTGTATCATAATTGCACTTAGTTGTGGGGTGCTTTATGGGATGGTGTGTGTGTGTTAGTGCCTTCAAATCAGTCTTGATTCTTAGCAACTGTCTTGACAAATCCTTGCAGTCTTCTAGATAACATTTTCAAAAGTGGTTTGCCATGGCCTTTATCCTAGGGCTGAGAGAGATGACAGATCTATGATCTCTCCTTTGGCTTCATGTCTAAAGTAGGAATAGAATTCTCTGTCTCCTAGTTTTTGGCCCAGGGGTAGGCAACCTTGGCTCTTTTATGACTTGTGGACTTCAGTCAGCATGGCTGGTTCAGGAATTCTGGGTATTGAAGTCCACAAGTCATAAAAGAGCCAAGGTTGCCTATCCCTGTTCTAGCCTGATGCCTTCCCCATACACCAAAGTGGCTCTCTTGTTACACCTATAATATTTATAAGTGGTGGGCGCACTTGAAATTGAGAGCAAGTGTTGGCCTCTAAAAGTTCTTATGTTACCTATTCCTCTCTAGCTGCAGCACCTAAATGATGTAAGTCTGGATTAATAGTGGAGCAATTCAACAGTTTTCTCCATTCTATGTAGCCTATTAATCTTCTCAACTGTTGTCCTATTGGCTTTTTGGATGTTATGAAGAATTGATTTTGAGTCATGTGCATCTTTGACTTAGATGACACTGGCACCAAATTATCGTCTATCTTTAGAAGACAAAAAGTTGCGCAAAGTGCGCCGGAACAAAGATGCTCACTTGGCAGTGACCCGGTATCGTGTGCTAAGCACCTGGTCCGCCTGTTCTCTCCTTGAATTGGAACCAATCACAGGTAAGCAATTACATGCCCCTTTCTTTGATGCTTCTCATTGCCTTTCCTGTTCTCTAACAATTGGGGTTAAGAAACATCATGTCAATACCCATAAACCTTGTCAAGCATCTGAGAATGACCTTTTTTATTTTCCTGTTTTTTTTCCACTGAATCTAAATGAATCTAGATTGAAGCCTTAATTATTTTTTGATGTATGCAATAACCAAAGATTTGCGTCGTTAGAACAATAAAAGGGATAGCTATTGCGGAAAGGATGAAAAGAATTGAGAAGAACAGTAAAACAAGGAAATGTAAAGGCTATTATCCTGGTATAACATAACACTTAAGGCCAAAGCTAATAGGCAAAAGTGCCTGGTGGAAGAGAAATGGCGTTATACTCGGCATGTCTCTTGTACTGTTAAGCTATTGATATCCCTTTCTGCTTTTTTCTGCTAAAATGTGTATATTAAGCTGTTTGAACCAAGCAAAGCTTAAAATTTCCCTTCAAGATAAATTGCATATGAAAATGATTCTATATAACTTGCCCCAAACCACCAATATATATATTTAATGGTTACGCCTCTTTTTTCCCCACGCATTGTTCATTATGCAGGAGTGAAGCATCAACTCAGAGTCCACTTGGCTTATGGTTTAGGTTGCCCAGTCCTTGGGGATCACAAGTATTCTCACTGGAGCAAGCTAGCACCACAGGTAAGTGGGGTATTAAGACGAACCTGGGTGGATATGGCCATGAACTAAAATCCAAGAAAATGGTAGGGTGGGCTTCAGGGTAGTTAGGATTGCCAAATCGTATATTTTGTTGGATTCAACATAATTAGAAACGCAAGTGGATCATTGTTTATTTTCTTTTTTTTTATGCATACATAGAAACTCTCTCCAGGTACATTGAAGAAACTGGGTTTGGAACAAGTCAAAGTACGTTACCTCCCTCTCCACCTACATGCCTGCGAGCTCACCCTGCCTCCAATAAACAGCGGTGAGGAACAGAAGATCCACTTGTTTTGCAAGCCACCCGTCTTCTTCAAGCGCTCCTTAAAACGGTTAAAGCTAGAATTTCCAGAATCACAACAAAAAGAAACTCAGAGTGATTAGCTATGCTACTTCGTTAATGGAATGCCTTTTCCCGACTTTCTAAAGCCGCGGGGGGATCTTGTGAAAGGTGAAGCACCTGGAACCTCATGTTCTGAGCTGGGAAATCACAAATATGCGTCTCTGGAAGCTTGCAGCCTTTCAGAGGAAACTCCTGCCTAGCAACTGAAAACCAAATGGAGGAACAGTCACAAATCTCCCAGGGCCTTGTATGCTGGTTTCAAAGGAAACTGGGAGATTTGGAAGAATTCAGTGGTTTATATGAGCTGCTACGTCTGGAATAAGAATTGGGCACATTTTTTTCAGTATTGGCTGACGCTCAGCCGAACAGAGTTCACTATTCTACTTAAATAAAGGATGTGTCCTGTGCTGTGCTGAATGTGATGTAACTGGGACATTGGGGAGAGGAGAGGAACACTCAAGAGGTTTCTTATGATTGGGGTGTACAATAGTTGATGGAGCTATCAATTGGGGAGTTCTTGGTTCACATCTTGCTTCTGCCGTGAGCTTACAGAACAGCCTTAAGAAAGTCAGCCTCAACTTTTCTTTCGCAACTGTGATAGCGCATGTGGCTGTTTTGTCCCAAGTCTGACTACTGCTGTCTTACCAACTCTGAATGGGTAGCTGGAGAGGGCCCGGATTGAGCATGCTTTTTGCACGCAAATTGTGTTCTTCCACTGAATTTTCTCAATTATTTCCCTAACGCTGCAAGTATAGGCATTGTAGAAATTACAGATAAGCATTATTAAAAATAATTTAGAATGGTTCTTACAAAAATTAGAATAACGTGTTGGGGTTGATTGGCTGTTTACTGCAAAAATATTTTTGAGACCTACTAAAGAAACTGTGCTAAAGGATTAGTACTGTATACAAATCAAAAGTATTTCAGGGGGGAAAAACAGGACACTGATTTATGTGTAAAGAAAACTGGAGGTCTTGGTAGCCTTAGAAAGCCACATATATGTGAATTCAGCCACTGTAGTTTACAGGAGGAGAGTCTATGATCAAAGCATAAACTTTTGTGAATTACACCTCACTTCCTCAGATGCGTGGAATGGCTAAACTGACATAGGATTTTAATCGGGATAGTGTGTGTGTGTGTGGGGGGAGAGACAGTATGTGTGAGATAGGTAACCTTATCACTTGTAGTGTGCTAAAAATGTGCATTAACCCACTCAAGCTTTTTGAGGTTCCCTGAAATCTTCCCATATGTTAAGCTTTGGAGACTTAACATGTTATTTTGCTTCTTATTTTAGCAAGGAAAATCACACAGCTGGGACTTGGTTTTGCCACCAATTTAAGCAATATGCTCTAGGAGCGGCAGCAATTTGCCTGATGGCCACATGCAAGTTGTGGATTATCTAAATTGTGGATGCTTAAAGCTATGTTTTAGAACTGGGCTGCTGGGGAGGGAGTTGGGGGAAAATGCTATGAAATTTTTTAAATTCTTCATTTGGCTTTTAATAGCAAATGCAGAAGAAAGCGTCGCACACTCACGTCACTAAACCACAGAAATAAAATTCGTAGGAGTTCTGAGAGGGTTTCTTTCTGCCCGCTTCACCTCTGAAAATGTGAACTCTCGGCCAGTCATTTAATATCCACCCCTGGAGATTCCTGGATCTGAAAAGCAAATACACTGGCCTACCTCCTTACCAGTGGCGGCTAGAAATAACATCTGCTTATGAAAGAGGGAGCTAAAACCACACGGCCCAGCCTTGCCATGTTAAGACAGCTGTTGGCCAAAGACAGCGGAGCCTTTACCAATCACAGCATACCCGGGTCAACTGCTCTATTTCTGGGCTGAGGGTAGTCGCAGGGAACAGGTTGCCCTGTAATTATCGTTTTGTTTAGCGAAACAGCCAAGGTGGTCATTTACAACCGCCTGATGCTTAATTCCCCATGGAGAAAAGGCATCCATCGTCAAGCCACCTCCCCCTTTAGATGTAGCTGAGCCCTTGGAGAAGCCACCTCTTCTGTGCCTGCATGCTTGGCCCCTTCAGAAAGGAACCATGTCGATCGCGCACACAGCTGGCAATTACATGCTCTCTGATGCACTGCTTCCAGACCCAAACCGGTCCGGAGCAAAAGGGCTTTACCTGGAGCTGCCGTGTGATCGCATCATGAAGTTTGTCACAGTGGGGCTGCCGCTCTTCTTGGTGTCTCTCATGTTTGCACAGGAATTTTCCACCGGTAGGTCAATTTATTATTCTTTGAAGGGGGGGCTGGGGGTGACTGTTGTTTTTTGAGGCCTTCCGTGGGGCTGAGGAGACGTGGCCACCGATAGGGAGATGCCAGCAGAAGGGGCAAGGACAAAATGTTCTTTTTTAAAAAAAATGAATTTACTGCAAGCCCAGTATGCTAACTTGAAACAGACTTTGATATTGAATTTAGCATTTGCAAAATCAATCCGGGTTTTTTTTCATATCGGAAGCCTTGCAATTAGCCTCTCTGGATTCCCTGGGACTTCAATAAATATGACATTGAACTGTAAAGTGCAGTCAAACCACACCTTACAATTTTAACACATAAAATGCAAAATCTCCCCTGAGCTGAATGGTGGCCTTAGACCTTTTACTTCTAGTAGACGGTGATTGAGAAAACGTGTCAATCTTCAGACTGAGTGATGCTTCTATACAGGAAAAAATGGATGTTTTGTTTCAGACACTGTTAAAAATTATTCCATATACAGGATTACATAGCAGTCGGTAGCGTTCTCCAACTAACAAAAGGGAGGTTCAGAGTTCGAGTATCAAATCCAGCTTCAAATTTTCACCCAGCCATGAAGTTCATGGCCTTCAAATGATCAAGCAGTCACTACCAGTGGGATGCTTGTGATGCAAGGGCTAAATCCATATATGAATCTTGGAAAAGAGACACTGGAATACATCCAGATGTTTTCTCAAAATAATTCCCGTTAAGTTTGGCAGCTGCAATTCTAGGTATTTTTCCTTGGAAACAAGCCCCATGAACCACAAAAAGGATAATTCAGCATAGCCAGCACTACACTGAATGAGGGAGGATACAAAGGTACCCATTCCAGAAGCAACAGTGTCTCGTTTGATAAAGTGTACCCAAACCAGGCTGAGCTGTGTGTGGCTTTGCACAAGTCTGACATTGGTTAGATGAGGTTTCATGGCTGCAATTCACAGCCTGCCCCAGGAATTTATTTCTGGAAATGGATGCCTGTGTGAGATTTTAGTTGATCCAGATGGAATAAACAAAACTTATTTCTCTCTTTAGCTTGTCTCAAAATCTTGTAAAATATGTTTAGGGAATGATTATTATTTTTTTTAGCACACCCAGCCTACAGAGATGATGAACAGAAAGAGTTTACAACTGCCATAGCACCGTGACAGCATAATGGGCCCAATCTCTTAATCAGTTAACAACAGCAACAGCAAAAAATTGGGGGGTGGGGAAGCAGTTTGATCCTGAATGCTGGCTTGGAGGGATTAAGGTTGGGCACAGATCTCATCTTGATTTGACTATTTATTTATTTTTATTTATTTAGTTACATTTATATACCGCCCTATTCCCTGAGGACTCAGGGCGGTTTACAGGGAATTAAAAATCCAAAATACAAAAATTAAGAACCAAATTAAAAATATTAAATTGACCCTGTACTCAATTAAAAAGAACCCCAAATTAAAAATTTCTCCTCAGTCTGGGCCCAAGAGCTCAAAGAGCCAGGTCTTCAGGCCCTGGCGGAATGATCGGAGGTCGGGGGCAGTCCTCAGCTCTACTGGCAGCTGGTTCCAGAGGGCAGGCGCCCCCACTGAGAAGGCCCTAACCCTGGGTGTCGTCCGCCGGCAATCTCTTACTGGTGGCACCCTGAGAAGACCCTCCCTGTGGGAGCGCACTGGGCGAAGGGCGTTTGATGCCGGCAGCAGGTGTTCCCTCAGATATCCCGGACCCAGGCCATGTAGGGCTTTATAGGTGATAACCAGCACCTTGAATTTCACCCGGAGGGCAACCGGAAGCCAATGCAGCTCACGGAGTAGAGGTGTTACATGGGAGTATCGGGAAACCCCTATTACAACTCGCGCGGCCGCATTCTGCACCAGCTGAAGCCTCCGAGTGGTCTTCAAGGGCAGCCCCATGTAGAGAGCGTTACAGTAGTCCAAACGGGAGGGCACAAGCGCGTGAGTAACTGTGCGTAGGGCGTTTCGGTCCAGATAGGGACGCAACTGGCGCACCAGGCAAACCTGAGCAAAAGCCCCCCTGGTCACGGCTCCTATATGGTCTTCGAAATTGAGCCGTGAATCCAGGAGGACGCCCAAGTTGCGAGCCCTATCGACTACAAAGACAATCCTTGCTAGAGATGGTTCAAAACAGAGCAGCTGTCTATTTTTACTATGGTAGAGGAAGCTGATGGATGCTGCATTGCTGGAAAGAAGGGTGGAGATAAATACGGTTCTCTTTCTCTCTGTCATAGGATCCCAGATCAGCTGCTTCTCTCCTAGCAACTTCACAGCAGAGCAGTCTCATTTTGTTGATGCCGTATGTTGGGACTCTTTGCTTCGCTACAATTCTGAACCTGCAGGAGATGCTACATCCAATTCCCTCTGGGTCTTCAAGGTATTGGGGTGGAGAAGAACACCATCTGTTCTCTCTTGGGTGCGCACCATGTGGAACCCAGGGTCTAATTTGTAGTCTTCTACCCCAGTGTTTCTCAACTTCAACTCCACCCCTCTTAAAGTGGCCACGGTTGAGAAACACTGTTCTGCCCTTCAACTGACCACAGTACTCTCTTTTTTTTGTTCTGTTTTTCCTAGATCTTCCCATATTCTTTGCTGGTCATTGCAGTTGCCATGTACCTGCCTTATCTGCTGTGGAAATATGCAGCCGTCCCCTCACTCAACTGTGATCTGTTCTTCATCATCGATGAACTAGATAAATCCTATAACCGTTCCATCCGCTTGGTGCAATACATGGTGAAGCTCCAGCAATCTGAAGAGGATCCAGAGGATTTTTGGGAGGAGCTTGACCTGTAAGTGGCAGACGGATAGGTGATCTGCGTGCTAAATTTCTCTCTCTCTCTTCCCAGAATTTTCACTTACAAAATCACAGGTTAACAGGAAAGCATTGCATTGCAAATTTCTCCCTGCATTCATAATATATACCAGTGGCTATTCTTGGGACTATTCCTCCTTAATCTCTAGGACTGTCCTCTTCTGGTTTGGTTGTTTTTAAGCCCCGCAGGTGGAAAAGAAGAGTTCTAGTTTATTCTTATTTTTTTTCTTTTTTCTTTCCCTCCCAAGGGCTCGCAGTGAGAGATACTTTGAGTTCCCTCTCCTGGAGAGGTACCTGACTTGCAAGCAACGTTCTCACTATTTGATCATCATTTATGTATTGAGGAACCTCTTCCTCCTCTTTCTTCTGGCTGTCAGCTGCCTCTACTTGGGATACTGTCACCTGCAGGTCTTTTTTCACGATAAATTCAGATGTTCAATCAAGGCAGGGCTCCTGGGAGAAGAATCTGATGTTCCAGATTGGATTCCTTGCAAGCTGGTTTTCTTCTCCGTTTTCCAAGTTACCAGCATCTCTCTTGGCTCTGTATACATCCTTCTGGGCCCAGTTGTCCTCTACCACCTGCTTCAGCTGTGTCAGTGGGACAAGCGGCTTCTGTCCATTTATGAAATGCTGCCGGCATTTGATCTCCTCAGCAAGAAAATGCTGACTTGCCCGTTTAATGATCTCAACATCATCTTGCTCTTCCTGCGAGCCAACATCTCAGAGGTCAAATCTTTCAGTAGACTGAGCGTATTGAGTACTCTCAAGGACATTTCACCCAACAAGGAAAGCATAGACACAGTTGTAGATTTTATGACTCTTCTTGCGGGCCTGCAGCTAGCAAAGCCAAAGCATAATTCCAATGCCAATGAGAACTTGCTCCATCGTGAGAATGAAGTTGGTAAGTAACTCCCACTGAAAGCTGTGCTGAAATCTGCTGCTTTCCCAGAGTGGTTTTTTTTTACTGCACAAAACATAGTTCTTGTTTCTCTAGTTCATGCTCAAGGTATATTCTTTTGATATCTGTTATCTTCTCTTTCGTTACAAGGGAGCAAAGGGCAACCATGTAAATTGTTGCTCCAATACTCTGCGGCCTCTTTGGCTGCTCCATTCCAGATATCCAAAAATCCCCACTGAGTCTTTGTGGTGGGTCTTTGTTTGGAATATAACCAAATACAACCCAAACTATTGTAGTCTGAGGTTGTGCACTTTTTTTATATATAAGCCAAGGTGTTATTTTAATCAACACTTGTTGTAACTGAGTAGACCTCACAAGTTCTACTTTTGTGGAAAGCTCTGGGAATTTTCTTTCCTTGGAAGTGGGAAGGAAAAATCTTGTGCAATTACACTTTCTATAACTCCACGA
This sequence comes from Vipera ursinii, assembly GCF_947247035.1. Classification (NCBI taxonomy): domain Eukaryota; kingdom Metazoa; phylum Chordata; class Lepidosauria; order Squamata; family Viperidae; genus Vipera; species Vipera ursinii. Next base: position 17,122,942 of record NC_139519.1, on the reverse strand, counting down.
GAGGGCTGGGGGTGGAATCATTTATTTCCCACGACTTGACTTTATTTTTTGACTTTTTTGTGTCGGTTGCTAAACAAATCACTGCAGTCATTAAGCAAACCATTTGCCAAAAGCCAGAAGTAAACACTGGTTTTCCGCAAAAATGTTGTGAATCAGTCAGTTGCCAAGTGCCCAAAATGAAGTCATGTGACTGCAGGGAGCGGGGGGGGGGCTGTTGGAACTTTGGAGTTGGGTCATAAGTACCTTTTGTGGGGGATTCATCATAACCAGAGGTCTTCAAACCTGGCCCTGTTATGACTTGTGGACTTCAACTCCCAGAATTCCTCAGCCAGAGTGCCTGGCTCAGAAATTCTGGGACTTGAAGTCCACAAGTCATAAAAGGGCCAAGTTTGAAGACCCCTGATCATAACTATGAACAGTTGCTATGTGGCTGGCCATAAGTCAAAGACTAGCTGTACTACTTTATTGGGTTTTTATATGCTACCAGAGTCATTTCCCATGAGATAGGAAGCTATATAAATTTGATTAATAAATAATAAATTATATATATAAACTCCAGGAGGAAAATAGTTCAGCTATCTGAATTACAATATCCAATTCCAATCTAGGAACTGCTGAATCTTTTTAATACAGTTCTTTTTTTTTCTTATACCAGAAATGAAACCTGGTTTGGAAGCCAAGGAAAACTGACTCAGGGATGGATTCAATACTGCACCAAATAGAAAAATTCAAACTGGTGAAGAGCACTGAACGCGAAAAAGGACTTTTCCCTGTGTACTTTGGGTCATTTTTATTCTTTCTTTTTGTTGGACCCCACTGTTTGTCCATTAATACTTTTGTTTTCTGCTGTTACATCCATGGATTTCACCCTTATAATAAATATAAATGCACCAGTTTTCCAACTGAACCCTAACTTCTGCATTGTTTTATAGTCTGACTTTCTTATAAAGCTAGATTGTTATTTTCTTTATGGTAACTTCATCACTTCTGGCCCTACAAATCTCTGCCACTTTCCTTAAGCTTTGATCAGATAGTTTTAAAATCTTCATTTTAAAAGTGGACTTTTGTTACCTCGCATTTTCTACTTTGAAGTCACTAAGCAGTTTATATATATAAAATAAACCTCATGCATTTTTAAGAGAGGGTGCACAAAATCCTTGGAGGGGACAGTTCGAAATACACCCTAATTGCTTTACACAATAAAGTGAAGCTTAAAAGCTAGATGAAATTGATAAGCTGGATCATCTTTCCAGCGTTAAAAAAAAAATTGGATAATTGATTTAAAATCATATTCTTTAAACTTGGCACGATCAACATAAAGACCAGTAAGTAGGTTCACAGGTCCTTATTCATTGTTTACTGTGTAAAACTAAAAGCAGCTAGATAAGCTCCCCTTTTAAAAAAAAGGTTAGTGTTAAAAACATGCTGAGCCAAAGCTGAACTTTGATGATTTAAGTATTTGACTTCTCAGAGCTGAGCAACAGGCTCAAAAAAAAAGCAAAGTCTTCAAAGAAAATGCTCTGGTTTTAAATAATCTATGGTTTTAATTAAATATTAAGGGCTGTGGATTTGGGGGAGTCTGTAGTTTGTGCCTTCAGGTCAGACTTGAATCTTGGGAGACTGCAGTGTCTTCTTCCTGAAAATGTTTTCTTTGCCCCGTTTTTGGAAGTGATTTCCTCTTCGTCTTCTTCCCAGGTCTCACAAAAAGCGACTGGTCCAAAGTACACCCCCCCTGCCCGCCCGCCCCCCCAGCTGGCATTGTTCCTAACGTGGGGCTAAAACTCATGATCTCCCAACTTCTAACCCAGTGCCTTTAACTGTGACCCCGAATGGGCTTTCTTAAAGTTTAAGACCAGCCTTTTAAACTGTTCCTGGAAAGAAGTGAAGACAGAAATCCAATACAAATTAAGCTAATGCTTCGGCATTCAGTAGCAGCATCTGTTCTGTGTTTTAGATGGATAGTTCCTGTTTTTATAAACAGCCACATATGCAGATTGTTACATAATGATTGTGAATTATAGCAGGCACAAATAACTTTTAACAAGGGAAATCAATGGCCTAGCAAACCCATATAGAATCTCCTAGTAATTAAATCGAACAGCCTTCAGTGCTCAGTGGAAAGGCAAAATGTAAACCAACGTTGACAACATTTGAGAGCTTGTATTAATTACATCCCCATGTAAGATAACAAAGCATAAAGACACTGAAATGATGTAAGCAAAAGAATGACAAAATTCACCACAGTTTGTTTACTCTTTTTTCATGTACCAAATAAGATCTTGGGCTTAGAAGAATGCAAAAGGAAAAAAAACAGAAGAATATTATTTATGACAAAGATGAGTGTATTTAGAGAAGGGAAAAAACCTGCAGAGTAGGCAATGCAGTGTCAGGATTGTCAGCCTTGTATCTAACTGCAGGAATCTTTTCTCTTTTGCAAATATGTAGCTCTTAACTAGAAGCATTCTGAAGCCATCTGCATTTAACCTAGATCTTGTGAGAAAAAAGATGCTGGACTAAGCTGATCCAAAATGTTTCTTATTTCTTAGAGCCTTCACATAATTAAAGGAAAGACTGAAACTTAAATCAGTGGTCTTAAATTCCTTTACACAATTCCTGCCAGGGTGAATGATTGAACATTCAATTTTCTAGGCAAGAGGGGGTTGTTTTAATTGAGACCTCTTAAATCAGAAAAAAAATTTGGACTTTTTAAATCATGGGTGGAAATCATACTTCCACTTTGCTATTGCAGATTAAATGGACTCCAGAAGATGGTAGAGGACAGGAAGGCCTGGAGTAACATTGTCCATGGGGTTGCGATGGGTCGGACACGACTTCGCAGCTAACAACAACATTGCAGATTATTTCCTCAACAACAACAAAAACACACTGACTGACACAATAACGGAAGTATAACTCATTCATTTTTAAATCATACAAGACCATTATCCAAAATATTTACCTACGCAATCTATAACAATCCAAACACCCATGGATTTCTGGAACTATGAAAGAGGAACAACTGTAAATCAAGAATTTTTGTCTGGCACTTTTTGTACAGTATACTTTCTGCCAGGTACACACACGAATGGCTAGGAAGTTCAGGACAAGTGACAATGCTCATGTCATGTGATTTTAACTGCTAGGCAAATATTTATACTTTATATATATTTCTAAATATTTATATTTATAAATTATATTTATACAAATATTTATTAAATCATCACTCCTTGCATATTAACTTAAACATAGGTCTGTGCTGAATAATTGCATACTTTTGAATGAATGAATTCAAATGATGAATAATTTTTTCCATTGGAAGTTGTTCTGCATAGAAATTTGAGGATTAATTTGAAATGCCCGCCAGAGGCTTATGGATTCATTTTCAAAGAATGATTATGTAGACAAACATGTATCTTGCTGCTGTCTACAGATTTCATTTTAAAGTAGGTATTTTTATCTAGGGTAAAAATTTCCATTAAATTAAGCATGACTTGTTTTTTTTAAAAAAATAGAATGGATATTACATGCAAACACTCCATATCCTTTCATTTGCAGTTAAATTGCCATATTTGCCCTGTCTGTCTCAACAGCCATGTAATTATAGGGAATGTTAACACTGCGTTTTCATTCCAACTCTTAAATTTGTTAAAGAAAAGAGCCATACAAGGGCTCAAAAATATAGGCACAGCACTTGAAAACATTTTAAATGAATGTTCAAATTAGGGATTTGTTTTTAGAATCACAACTGAAATTCTCTCAGACACACCTCCTACTTGCTCCCTAATTTAGCAAATAACCCATCTAAATCATTGACTTCAGAAACCCCTACTACAGCTAATCTGAAGTACATCTCCATCTACATTCAGTCCACCCTTGTCACAGGTCAATCTTACTCTCCCATAGGAGGACAAGATCAATTCAGGAGTGACAGCTGTTCCACAGTAAGGATGGATGGAGAAGTCCATATTTAACTATGAACTTAATTCTGCATTGTCCAATCAAGAGACAAGCTGAATTTTACTTCTCCTTTAAAGTAGCAACTTCAGTGAATTTTGCAAAGTTCATCAATTTATAAAAAGGGCACTGAGGTAAGTGGACAAAAATGCCAGCATTTCAAAAAGAGCAGTTATTAAGAAAAACCAATTCCTGTACAGAAATACACACTTTAGCTCAAATAGCAAAATAATTGCGTGCACTTGAAAATAAAATACCCATTTGATTCAAGCTTTAAAAAAATAGCTAATGTGGAAATAGAACATTTGAAATTGTTAATAAAATTACAAATCCGCAACACACTGAAACTGGCAGATTCACCCATCTAATATTCCACAGCCCAATGCCAGAGGTTAATTTTCAAAGAGCAAAGTCAAATAATCTCTACCATCTGGAATCCTCTAGCTGAAATAAGTCTAGCACATGAAACATCTCTTCTCTTACCTTCAAGTCTGTGTTATTTAACAAAGACCAATCTATTATTACTGTTTCTTATATAGTGAGAAACCTCATGGATCTGCTAGGAAATTCTGGGAGTTAAAGTTGCCAAATTTGGACAACTCTGGTTTAAATAGTATACCCAACAGATGCCAATTTCGCTCAGTTTGGGTGCAAAATCCTGGCAGATTTCTCCTCTAAGAAAAATATGCAACATACATACATAAGTGAGGAAATCAAGTTGATCGAAGCCCAATATGGGGAAATCCTCCCTGGCTTTTGGCTGGAGCCAAGGATTTTGCTTGAGAAAAGCCAATACACTTCTATGTTCCTATTTTTGAAAAGTGATATTGTGCTTTTAATGTAACATTTCATGTTTGAAAGGGTTTTACTTGCTGTGAGAATTAGTTGCTGCAGGTGGTAGTACAACATAATGTAGTTCTGGAATAAAATGAAAACCCAAGACCTTTATTTTAATCTGGAGGTCAATAGTAGTTCACTACAGGGCAGACAAGATACACAGTCTAGGTATCACTTTAATGCATCTGCCAACATCACTCAGCTTGCCAAGGATTGACATCCAGCAACATCTGGAACACCAAAGCTCGGCCATTCATTTTAGCACAAGGCGTGGCTTGTATTAGGCTTACTCTTGTAATAGTTGCATAGCAGCGTGAGGGGGTGGGAAACGTTGAGTGTTTTTTCCCTGCTTTTCTTATAACATGCCTTTCCAGATCAATTGGAGACAAGAGAAGAGGCAAATGGCTGGACTAGTATGGCTTTTTGCAACTGGCCCATCCAACCCATTCTTTGGGAGCTTGGCCTGCTAAATTCAGAAGGACTTACATTTAAACATGCATTGGAATGTCAATGTTCCCAGAGGAAGTTTTTATTATCCAGCCTTGTCATTCAGAATCCTGGCTCTCTTGGTTGCATGCAGGTAACCAGGGATTGTTTTAGAAGTGATTTGATTTCCAGTGAGGTACTTACAAAATAATTCCAATTATTACGGCACCTCAGGCAGGTAACAAGAATACGAATCATCAACTGATCCACCCTCCCCTACTATGACCTTTCTGGCAAGTTAAGTGACTGGGTTGTTCATTTTAAAATTCTTCTCAGCAGTCATCAACCTGAGAAGTTTACTACTTTGAGAAAAGGAAACTGTAGCTGTGCTCCACACTTCTTTCCCTCCCCCCCTGCACTCTGGTCTGCAAAATAAGCTGCCGATTCCTCTTTTCACTCTCAGCTCACTCACAGCAAAATCCATGCAGGGTTATTGTGGGAAAATGTAATGAAGGGAGGGGCAGGCAATTCCTGTAGATTGTAAATGGGACACTGTTTGTATTCACAAGGCCATTCAAACCAGGCGTAGCGCAAGCCCTTTATGCCATCTGAACAGGTTGGGCTCTGCAGGATTACCGAGTAGGAAGAGGATGACACCATGGACGCCGGTTTCCAACTGCATGTTTCCTGATTAGAACAACACACCTGTGAAAAGGCAAAAGAGCGCAATTGCTTCAGTTGAAGATTCTGCATCTTTCCAAGCAACAACTGCTGAGGGCTTGGTGTTAATTTGTGAACAAGAGTAAGGAACAGACGTTTCAGTTCTTGTTACTCCCTCTCTCCATGTAATTTCCCCCAATCTAAATCTCATCCTTTTAATTTTGATGTTTCTATTAATCTCACTGGAGAAAAGATACAACAGCGACTTTCTATGTTCAGGATTAGGGGAACTTGTGCAAAAAATGTATTATTATATTCATTAAAGGATGCCATAACTGAATGCCTCTTAACAGGATGACAAGTAGATGATGGTTTAATATATTGCTTCCTACACAGCACAAGATAGGCAGACAACTCTCTCAGAATTTGGGCTGAAGTTCCCTCTCACGCCTTGTCTTTGTGGTGCTATTTCTCCCTTCCTCTTGCCCGGTGTTTCTTAAACCTCAGCAACTTTAAGACGTGTGGACTTCAAATTCCCAGAATATCCCTGTCATGCATGCTGGCTGGGGTATTCTGGGAGTTGAAGTCCATGCATTTTAAAGTTGCTGAGGTTAATAGCAATAGCAGTAGCACTTAAGACTTATATACCGCTTCATAGTGCTTTACAGCCCAGCTCATCACAGAGTCAGCATATTGCCCCCCCCCCCCCCGGCAACAATCTGGGTCCTCATTTTACTGACCTCGGAAGGATGAAAGGCTGAGCCAACCTTAAGAAATACTGCTCTAGCCCAATCTTCTTTCTCTAACTTTAACAAGGCCATGTAGGCTACACACATCCATATGGATTTAGCAGTCACTTTCAAACAGATGGCAAGCAGGCCATAATTCAAGGCATAGAAAATCCTTCTCCATTCTGGTAGCTACTAGATGTATTGGACATAACAGCTTTAATCCTAAGTCAACATCTCTACCCCATCTTTTACCTCAAAAGTCTTGTTGTCCATGTGACGCAACTGAACACATTCCTCAAAGGTGATATTAAGAAGCTTGTGGGTTTCATTCACTTGCACTCTCTGAGGATAAGGACCCTGGAAGATTATACTTTTCTCCCCATAAGCTACTGACAGTGCTCCAAGATGCAACCTGTAAGCCACAGTCCGCTTATCCCGGGGGTGGATGCTGGAGGACAAAGAAAAGGGATGAGAGGGATCAGTGGGAACTAAGGCTCATTTTTTCCCACGCTCACATTTTAAAAAGGCTATCCAGCTGGCAGCCGTCAATATTACAAGTTGAAAGCTGGAAGTAAAGGTGGCATTTCAAGGACAAGAAATCCGAATGGATATCAGAGCTGCTGGATAGAGAGATGGGCTGCACACTAATTTAATAAATAAAAGAAGCCAGTCTAGAAGCCAGTAATGCCATTGCCTGTCTTGTTTTTTTTCTGTCTTGCAATCTGCCATCACTCTCTATTCTTGGTTCCTGCTCTCATTGTTGAGACTGAATCTCAGATATGGGGCATTGTAAGCAATAGTGCAGTGTATTTCCTTTCCCCCAAGGGGAAAAAAACCCCATTTCATCAGATGATGAGAATTTTAATCCATTATAGATTCTGCCCAAAATAAATCTGTTAAATCCCTAAGATGGCCCAAAGGATTTCAATGCTTTTGTTAGGACAGGATACAGAGTTGCTTTCTCAGGTACTGCCAATTAGTACTATTTACGAGATCAGAGGTCTCCAACCGTGGTGACTTTAAGACTTATGGACTTCAACTCCCAGAATTCCCCAGCCATCCCTATATAGATGGCCTGATCGTCCAGTCTCAGCCTTGTTTCTGATCGCACTGGAATCCAATCCATCCTTCTTTCAACCAGCTATAGTCCACCTTCCCAATCAAAGTCACCGTCTCCGTTTTCCCATCTACTTCAGTTTCTTCACACATCATGTACACATCACTTCAGTTTCTTCACTCATTCTACCTGCTTGTTTCTCCATCTCCGCATGATGCTGTTATCTTTGAATCCTTCTACCAAGACTGATATGACCCCAATGTAGTATCAGTCTTAAAAAAAACAACCCACCAGAAGCATTTTTTAACGAGGGAAGAAAACGTGCAGGAGAGTAGAGGCCAGATCTCAAGCAATTTTAAAACGTACCTGCCATAAGGAGATTCATTATCACCAAGATCTATGGTAACAGCCATGAAAGTATTGGGCATTCTCTTATTAGGGACATAGCCATAGTCTGCAGTCTGATGCCACCGAATCCGGGGAAAATTTTCGTTTGTCTGCACTTTGAGAGCTGTACATAACTGAAAGAGGGTAAAGAATGGACAGCTTCAAGAAAAGATAGCCACGGATTTCACAACTTATCTGTCATTCTAGTCAGCTCCTACTTAAACTGAAAGGCTCTGATACAAATCATGGACAGAACAGCTGTGGAAGGTCTGATCCTTACCCTGAATAACCATCATTCATTCAGTTATGGTTGTAGAAACATACAGAATCTGAGAATGGAAACAGTCCACAGATGGGTATTATACTCTACCAACAAATGATCCTTCTTGGCCCAAAAGGCAAATTCTTAGGTTTCTGCACTATAACAGCAGCAAGTGGGAAAATCAAACCTTTTGCATAATTTCACTGTCTCAATATTAGGCAGCCATCCTCAACATGGTGTCTTTCGTACGTAGTGGATCAACTCTTATAGTTCTCAGGAATAAGAATTATCGTTAGGGAAATGGCAAGCTGTCTGAAGAACTATGAGAATTAAAATTCAATGCATCTGGAAAACAACAAATGGGGGAGTGACAAAGCAGCAGCTTCAAAAAAAACCACATGCATTATTAAGAGACCTAATGGCTAAGATTGCTGCTTAACAGTTACAATTCTTGACGCACTGTTCTCTATGGCTGAAACAGACAGGAGCCGAGGTCTGTGATCTTTCATAGTATGTATGGATCCACGAATCACAGTCAGTCATAATCTGTTTAGTTTTGGCTGACCATGTGTGTAAATCCAGTCACGGGCTTGGTCATCTGAACCAGTCCACTGAATTTTTCAACAATCTATGATTAAAACCCACAACTTAGAGCAATGCAAGAATCTAGCCAACACTTGGGAGAGGAAAGCATGCCATATGGAAATATGAACCAATATTTATCACTGGTTAAGGATTTCACAAATAACCAGGAACAGAAGTCGTCCAAAGCTATATATGACTGATTTAGAAAAATACCCCTTTTCTGCATACGTCCCTTGCATTTTATGGTGTCAACCGACCACAAAACATTCACATTAAAAGCTTCAGATCATCGCATCTATTTAGATAGGAAGATTCTTCATCTTGAAAAAAGTGACATCAAAATTTAAAGGGACAGATTTAAATGAGCCCAAATAAACCTGCCCAGCAGTGGATTTCCATTCCTACACTTACCTGAACAAAGCCAAAGGGAAACTGCTTGTTGGTTTGCCCATCAGATCCTTCATGAAAGGCGTTTCGCCAATCGTCAATGAGTGCAGGAAATGTGCAATTGTACAGATCAGTGTTCATAAGAGTGTTGGCTTCCCCTGCAGTAGACCAAGGTCCAATACATTAGCAGCGGCAGCATCATTCCAGCTCAATCTTGCACTGGTACTCAAACATACCTTGATACCATATAACTCCTTGGATGGTCATGTTGATGAAAGGGCGAATCATTGCGTTCCAAAGCACTGATATTTCTCGGGGACCAGCATCAAGGTACATAGGAGGACTTCTGTAACACAACAGGGAAGATAATGAGTAAGGAGTTCTCACCAAGCAGATTCCTAAAGATCAGGAGCTTTCCTTGTAAAAAAAACCAAAAAAACAAAAACAAAAAGACAGCTTGGTAGTCACAGACACCTGAATTACTTCTACAAATAACTTTATTAGAGTTTTTAAAATAAAAAGATAACAACTAATGTTAGAAACAGAAATTAGAGAACAGAAAGAAAATACAAAGCCAAAAGTGCAAAACAAGAAAAACAAAAAGAAATACAAAGAAATGCCTTCCAACTTTCTGTTACCACAGATACAAATATGGCCTGGAATGGACCTCTTACTGTAAGGCTACAATATGACTTTTATTTTTTCAATTATCTAGTATTTTTTTAATCATCAAGCTCTATAATATATTTTCATTTTTTTCTGTTTCATGCAAAACATCCAAAACAGGCACCTAAATTATTGACCACTAATGTCATCAAGGATCAGACCTGCTACATTGTGTGTGTGTGTGGGGGGGGACACTTTGTTTAGTAAAATAGCTTTCTCCAACTGATGTTGTTCTGGAACATGGTCCTTTAACTCTTGCAATACACCTAAAAGTGCAACATAAGGCAGGCACATACTCACACACACACACTGAATCACAGCACTCACAAGATGATAGGATTGGAGGACTGAGAGAAATAATTACTAACATGGGTTTCTTTCATGCCTTCCTCTAATTTGTTGAGGGAAACTGACCCCTGTAACTGGTATGGGTTGAAATGGATGCGTACACATTTTCACTGCACCCAAGAGGATTCTTAAATTTCATTGGACTCATCCTGAATTAAGCAGTAAACAATTAGAACGGGAAAAATGTCATCGTAGTTACATGGACAAAAGATGTTAGGAGATTATAGAGACTTACGACTCTCTCCGAGCATTAAGCCGTAATGGTGATTTTAGCTTAATGCAATGTGCAAACACAACCAGAATGGTTTGCAAAGCAAGGTTTATAGCTGAGTATGTGAACAGAACCTTGGCCAATTGGAGATTGGAGGTTAATCACAGTGAAATAAACCATGGCTCAGCCAATAAGCAAACCCATTTTCTAGGATGGAAAGTATCAGATTAATTAAAAAATACACACAAGCCAATTTTCCTTACCTTTCAATATACTGTAACAGCCCACATTCATTCAAGGCATTCTTGGAGGACCAGGCCTCAATTGGAGTCCCTCCCCAGGAGGTATCTATCAACCCTATGGGGTACTTGAGTTTCTCAAACAAATACCGGCCAAACAGCCAGCATACTGCAGAAAAGTAGCTGAAGTCTCCGTGGCCCAGGTTTCCTGTGTGATGGAATATTTTTCTGAAAATTTAGAACATTTTGATGCTTCGGAAATAATACAATTATTAACTTAAATTTATTACAAAATATGCATTGTAAAAAGATCAAGTATGAAGGACCCATTCAAATCATTAAGCCTAACCCTCACACACTATCTGGCCTTCCAATACTTGCTATTCCTCCCAATATGTTGTGCTGGCAAAGTTGCCATTATCCAACTAAAATGGCCAGTTCTTAGCCCACCAATCAACCATAACATGAAAAATATCTTATTGGTCCTGCTGATTTCTTGCTAGAAGATTGACTTAAGTCAGGCTCTTACTGGCTGTTGGAATGGACCACTGCAAGTTGATGCCTCCAAGGTCTTGCATTTCCACTTCTGACTGAACAAGGGAAGTGGAAAATATCCGCACAAGGGGATACTTGGATGCATCTTCCATCTCCTTGCTAGCATTGAATATCTAGGAAGCAGAGAAGATTCCATTGAAATTGCAATTAAAAACAAAAGTATTATTTATTTATTTTTTTATTTTATTTTATTTGTATACCGCCCTTCTCCCAAAGGACTCAGGGCGGTGTACAGGGCAATAAATACCAAAAATACAAAATACAAAAGTTAAAAACAAATTAAACAATTGTGCCCGAATACAATAAATTAATTAAAACAGTAATTAAAACCCCAAACCCATCAGGCCAGGCCGGCTTGTTCAAATAAATAAGTTTTTAGATCACGTCGGAAGGAGTGCAGGTTGGGAGCCATCCGGAGCTCAACCGGTAAACGGTTCCAAAGGTCTGGCGCGCCCACAGAGAACGCCCTCCCCCTGGGGGCCATCAATCGACATTTTCTGACCGGTGGCACCCTGAGGAGGCCCTCTCTGTGGGAGCGCACTGGGCGGAGGGAAGTACATTCATACTTGCAGGCAACAGAACAAGCCAGGATCAGCTGTGATCTGCTGGTCTCCCTGCCTTGTTGGTATTCTAGCACAGTGACTCAACATTTCCTATTCCCCATTGACTTTGCTCATCAGAAGGTTGCAAAAGGTGATCACATGACCTTGGGACACAGCAACAGTCATAAATGTGAACCAGTTGCCAAGTGGCTGAATTTTGATCACATGATCATGGAGATGCTACAAAGGTTGTAACTGTGAAAAATGGTCATTAGTTATATTTTTTAGTGCTGTTGTAACTTTGAATGGTCACTAAAAACTACTTGTTAGCCCAAAATATCCTTTTAGCAAAAGTTCGAAATCAGTTCTCAGAATGCTTTGTCATCTGATCCCTCTTAGCTGGAATTTATAGGAATGTGGTTCACCTGTGAAACGGTCATCTCCATGTTACTCTGTCCACTGCAAATCCAGACATCTCCAAAGTAGATATCTTTTAATGATATATTGGACACTTCTTCCTTGATGTACTGGTGTACCTTTATAGTATAAGGACCTCCTTGGGCCACGGGATCCAGCATAACTTTCCAAGTGTCACAGTTTTCTGATAATATTGATAGGAAAAAAAAACACAAATTAAATCCCAGGCTTGATATCAACATTCTAAAGTATTCCAAAGTAATGAATGCACTAATATCAAGCCAAATTTTATTTGCTTACAGACCAATGTTTATCATAAAATTTGGCAGAAAACATCATTAGAGATGAGGAACATGCAAAGATCTGTGCCAGGAAGGTGGATTACAATTATGATTTCATCACTGAGAAGACTCAGTCGATTCACTCATATGTGAAAAGCAATTGGGGAATATATTCTAAGTAAGTTAGAATCATGGTGGGAACCTGGCTCTCCATATACTTCCTGCAAAATCTTCCAGCAACCATTAATACTGGCCTTGCTGATTGAGACTGATGGAAGTTTTCCAGAAAAGCATCTGAAAGATTTCTAATTTCTAATGTTCGATTTACAGCAGCTTGGCTGGTTTGGGAATTCTGGGAATTGAAGTCCACACATCTTAAAGGTATCAAGTCTGAGAAACACTGATTTAGAGTATTGAAAGGCCAATGCCAACTCTTTAAAACAAGCTTGGTTCAAATGGCAATGAAGAGAAACAAATTTTACTCCTTCCAGTGGTTTGTTAAATAGCAGCATTTTGTAACAGACTGTTTTAAAAGCAACTCCACGTAAAACAGATTGGAACTCCCACTGGAACATGGCTGGCTATCTGAAAAACACCATGAAGCTGGCAAAGGGCACCTTTCCTGTCACCATCAGGTCATCCATAGGAAGTGATGGGTCAAAGGGTACTCCCACGCTAGCCTCTTGTGGTTTTGAGCAGTAGTCTACTCACTAGAGATCAGTATCTTTCCCAGAATGACCAGACCTGACAGTTTCTCTTTATTGTGTTATAACCAAAGGTCAATGTTCTTGTAAGAAATGATGATTTATTGCCATATTTTTTCTCCTTGGCTTTTAGTAAAGCAGTTCTGCTCACCCAGGTGCCACAATCATAGCTTTATTTGGATTCCTGCACCAAGCAGCAGCAGCAGTTAAACTTGATGGCCTGAAGCGTAAGAAGGAAATATAAAGCCACCCAGACAGGAATGGAATCAAATCCAAGGTCACTCTAGAAAGAAGCCCCATTTCGGCGTCTAACATTTCCATCTGCAGGAACTAGGTATGTGTAGTCTAACAAACAGAAGGCCTAGAGGTGCAGTTGACTATTCTTCAAAGCATCTGAGTGCAGGACAAGAAGTAACAGGTGGAACCTAGAACTAAGGAGATATTTCCTGACAGTGAGAATAATCAGTGGAACGACTTACCTCTGGAATTTGTGGATGCTCCATCACTGGAGGTTTTTAAGAAAAGACTGGACAGCCATTTGTCCAGAATGGTGTAAGGTCTCCTGCTTGAGCAGAGGATTGGACTAGAAGATCTCCAGGATCCCTTCCAACCCTATTATTCTATGTTCTATGTATGAGCATTGTGACAAGGAAAGACATGTACACAGTTAATATTATGAATTACCTTCCATCTGTACCATTTTGGTCATAACAGTCTGATTCTGGGAGAGTGTCAGCATCACCTTGGAACCAGGATCTCCAAAGCCCCATATGATTGCACGAGATGGTTCCTTCTGGAGCACCATGTGATCAGCATAATAGGAAGCTAAGTGAAACTTAGCACCTGAGACAGACAAAAGGGCAGGACAATCTGATTTACAGCTGCAGCTTCTCAAAAATACTCCAGCAATGCCTGTGCTGAAGTACAACCATTCAATTCTGAAGACATTTCTGAACAGCAAAAATAGCTGGCAATTTGTTAGAGGTTGTCAAGGAAGCCTATTACTGAGAAAGAAAGAATATATTTCAGATGCATTAAAAAAACTTTGAAGATTACACAACTACTTTCATTGTTTCTCTCTTTCACATGATCGTATTTTTCCTATTTTTTCAACTGATGCTGTTTTCTGCTGCTCTCCCCACCACATGTACATTCATACAATCTCCCATTTCCTTATCCAAAATGATCTTTAGAATTCCACTTTTATAGCACAAAGTTTTAGGAAAGTATGGCATAGAATGTGTATCTGTATCTTTATGTGTGAATATTTTTTTAGCCCAATTCTGCCATGTGACACTTCGTGACTATTTTATTTTATTTATTTTTATTTTTATTCCATTTATATCCCGCCCTTCTCCGAAGACTCAGGGCGGCTTACAAGCTTAGCAGTAGCCTTCATTCTATGTATATGCCTGCTTATTAGGGCTTTCACACACACCCCCAAGTGGCATTATTACAAAGTCAGCTTAATTGCCCCCAACAATCTGGGTCCTTATTTTACCTACCTCGGAAGGATGGAAGGCTGAGTCAACCTTGAGCCTGGTGGGATGCGAACCTGCACTAATTGCAGGCAGCTGGGAGGAGACTCTGCCTACAGTCTACAGTCTGTCCCTGATTCCCTCCCCATTGCAGGAGAAAATAGAGGCCACTTTGCTTTCTTGCTATTATGAATTTAAATAGCGCACTATTGCCTCCATTCAATATGCTGAACCCCGCTTAATTAAATACAGTTCCTGTGTACTCCTGTCACAATGCCTAAGCAAATACAGCTTAATGTGATTGCTAGATTAACATGTCAGGACAATGCCTAGGTTTTCACAATGTCCTGAACACAGCTAACCATCTCATTTTAGTCTAGTCTAGCATCTTGTACAAACCCAGCTGTTAAGTCTTTAAATAACCTGGCTCAGCATATTGTGTGAGCAAAGCCATAAAAAAAGAATTTAAAAACATCTCTTACAGCTATGGCAATCCTATACTTATTTACTTGAAAGTCACTGATACAAACAGAGATACATATACAACATTATATCCTTAACAGAGCTTGAATGACTGAAGGAGAGGAATCAGTACTCTTACATTTTATTTGAGGCTACCTTAGCTACTTTTTAAGAGGGTTATTAGAAATATAAATTGATAAATATTGGAAGATAAACATTTAAATGAAGGCTCCAGCAGCCAATATCTTTCTCCCATCATTTGAAGCTCTGTTAGCAAGAATCAGTTTAGTATTTAACTGAGTTACAGCCTGGCTTGTTTCATACTCTACTATAACATCTCCAGATGTTACAGAATATAGGCAACAGTGGGTGATATGCAACAGAAGTTGAACTAGGACAGGATGCCAAGCAAGCAGTGTTTCCTTGTACGGTTGTGTAGTAGGAACAACTGCATGCTGCTTTTCAGGATACAATGTAAACTTGAAAATTGGAAAACTCAATGAGAAAACTGCAAGAAAATTTAACAAACCCATTATCAAACAGACAGCAATCATAAGCAACTGTTAACAAAACTAATATGCAATCCTGAATATACCCAGGAGTAAATTCTTCTGGGATACTGAACTCAAGGGACTTTCTTTGTTTGTAAATATGTTTAAAGTCAGAAGGAAAGCTGACATATACTGTATTCCTCTACTGAGATGAACTAATTATCCTTACCAAATGCTGAACCAAACTTTGTTCAGTTTTAATCTCAGCCTGTGCAAGATACAAACAAAAAGCATCTGGTGGAAGCTTAGCACCATAGAAGGGAAGCAAATTCCTACCAGCTAAATGCTGTTATTGTATTTTTCAACAGACACTGATTTTTCTAGATTGCACTTGCCTGGCCAGTAGTGCTCATTCATAAGCAGAAGCAGCAAACTGCCTCTTCTCACTCACCTGCTGTATAAGCCAAGAGAAACATGAATGGCAAAGAAGCCTCCATCGTCCTTTTTGATATCATGAAGTCAGAAAGTCAGCGTATACAATTCTGGGAGCAGAGAATGTCCAGAGTCTGTATCTTAAAGACACCAATCTCCTTGTGACCTCACATTGGGCTGATCCAAGCCATGAAGTAACATAGGACTAGTAGGGGGAAAGTAACACAGCTGTTTATAGGTATGGCAACCTTGTCACCACCCAGCAGAAATCAATCCTTCATAATGCTCCAGACAGTTTCAAGCGTTAGGCCGAGATGAAAAAGGCTATTTGACTGTAACCTAAATCTGACCCACAGGATCCCCTTATGACTTGTGCCTCTTCTGAAAATGTGCTTCCTGAATTTGAGGAAAAATAGCCTCTGAAGCAGAGAAAAATGCTGTAAGGATAGCAAAGCAGTTGGAAATTTGTTTGAATTCCAATTTATCTCAGTGGTACATTATTGGCGCTTGTAACTATGCAAATCCACAACTTGGGCTTAGTAAGTAGAGGGCTGGGTTGCCTACCTTAATTTTTTTTAAAAAACCAACTGGTTTATTCACAAAGTTGCACACAATCAAGTTGCACACAATCCTCATAAACCACACAATGCTTTCATGTGTAAACACTTACCAACACCCCTCTATGAAATTTTACCCTTTTTTCCTGCAAAAGAATGGCTTGCATAATATTCTGAAAGCTCAGCCAAGCATTTTGAGGGAGGAGGACATGTGTGCAAACTCATATGGGAACCCCCAGGACACGCCAGGAGTGCTGGATAGATTGGAAACAAAAAACACACACATCCCAGGCAAAAGCCCGGCAGAGCAGATCCTCTTTGTGCTGGTGCAAAGGATGGTGAGAAAAAATCACTCATTTTTGCCTATGACAGTACAGTCATTTCCAGTTTGGTTCATATAGACATACGATAGCAACGGAGATTTGGGGTATACATTGAGTTCACACATAAATGATAAATCGTGTTATTGTCTGTACTATTCAAAAACTAAAAATACAAACGCCAAAGGGCAGGGCATTTTTTTTCCTTTAGTGTTTGTATTTTAATTTTACATTATATATAATAGGTAATTTTCATATGTATATGGGTATGCATATATAGCTGTCGGTATAGATATAAAAGGGACGCGGTGACTCAGTGGGTTAGAACACTGAGCTTGTCTATCAGAAGGTCGGCAGTTTGGCGGGTCGAATCCCGAGTGCCGTGTAGCAGAGTGAGCGCCTGTTACTCGTCCCAGCTTCTGCCCACCTAGCAGTTCCAAAGCACGTAAAAATGCAAGTAGAAAAATAGGGACCACTAAGGTGGGAAGGTAACAGCGTTCCGTGCGCCTTTGGCGTCTAGTCATGCCGGCCACATGACCACGGAGACGTCCTTGGACAAGCGCTGGCTCTTCGGCTTTGAAACGGAGATGAGCACCGGCCCCTGGAGTTGGAAATGACTAGCACGCATGTGCGGGGGAACCTTTACCCTTACAGCACGGGTCGGCAACCCGCAGCTCCGGAGCCGCATGCGGCTCTTTGAGCTGTCTCCTGCGGCTCCCAGCCGCCCGGTGCGCACGCACCTCTTCGAACGGGCAGTGGTGCGCGCGCACCTCTCCAAATGGAGAATGGCACCGCCCGTTTGGAGAGGTGCGTGCGCACCTCTCTGAATGGGCGGAGGTGCGCGCGCACCTCCCCAAACCTTTCGAGAGGTGCGCGCGGACCTCCGCACAAACGGGCAGCAGTGCCGCTCTTTGGGAAAGCTGTCGCAGCACGTTTGCAGGCTGCCGAAGGCGGTAGCTCTGCAAACGGGCCGTCGCCGTCGCGCAACCGGGAACCGGTTCCATCACACATTAAAAAAAAATGGCAAACGTGCGCGTCTGCACATGCACAAGAAAAACCCGTTTTGCGCATGCGCAAAACTTTTTTGCGCATGCGCGTGCATGGACGTATGTACGTGGCTCCCACTTTTTTTAATGTTTGATGGAACCGGTTCCCAGTGGCTCTTTTCCTTTTTCAGGTTGCCGACCCCTGCCTTACAGATATAAAATTAAAATGCAAACACCAAAGGAAAATATACAATGTATAACTCATGTATACAAAAAGAACCTAAATGTGGAATAAGTCCCAAGAGGACTAAATCCGCACAGCAGCCTAACAGGGAAACGGCCGAGGGATTCTCACAACCTGCTAAGGCAGGGGTAGGCAACCTCGGCTCTTTTATGACTCGTGGACTTCAACTCCCAGAATTCCTGAGCCAGCCATGCTGAGGGAAAAGGGAGAGGTTTCCAAGCTGAGCCATGCTGGCTCAGGAATTCTGGGAGTTGAAGTCCATGAGTCATGAGGGGGCCATAGTTCCCTCATGCTGGCTCAGGAATTCTGGGAGTTGAAGTCCACGAGTCATAAAAGAGCCGAGGTTGCCTACCCCTGTGCTAAGGTAACGTTGCGCCGCCTTGATGGGCGAACCCAGCCTCGTCTCTGTGGAGCAGGGGTCTTCAAACTTGGCCCTTTTATGACTTGTGGACTTCAACTCCCAGAATCCCTCAGCCAGGCATGCTGGCTGAGGAATTCTGGGAGTTGAAGTCCACAACTCATAAAAGGGCCAAGTTTGAAGACCCCTGCTGTGGAGTCTAATTTATCTGCTCTAATATCCCCTTCTGCAACCTGGCGCCCGCCCCTCCCCTTCCCCCCTCCGGAAATCTTGGACTGCAATTCCCATCTCCGCCCTCGTGGCCTACCCCATCTGCAAAGCCACAGGGGGATGGAACAGCTGCGCCGCTGGCTTTACCCGGACGGCGCCGGGCGGAGGCCCTGCCCTGAGAGCCCCCCTCCCCACTCTCCCGCCCGAAGGTTGGCGAGAGGCCTGGTGTGTGACGTCACCGCGGCCTCTCTGTGACGCCACCGCCCCGCGGCCCGTCTAAAGCGCGGCCTGAGGAGCGCCCTGCCCGCAGAGTCCCAACTCCATGGGCCCTGACAGGACGTACTAAGGAGCGTAGGCTCCCCGCTCGGACCTTAAAACCTCGGCCGCGCCACCGCCTCCTCCACCGGCGCCCAAAACAAGAACCGAGGACGCGGTGAGGCGATTTTACTTCGGGGCGGGCTCAAAAGGGGAGGGAGGAGGGGAAAAGTTTTGGTCGCTGAAGGGCGGAGCTTACAGCCAATCGGCAGGCGGGGTAGGCCGACCTCCCGTTGGAGAAGCCAACTGCGCTGAGGCACTTGGGCGGGACCGGATTTTAATTGGGGGCGGGCTCAAGGAGGAGGAGGAGGAGGGGGGGAAGGGTTTGGTTGCTGAAGGGCGGAGCTTACAGCCAATCAGCTGGCGGGGTGGGCCGACCTAAAGAAGAAGCCTACCGCGCGATTTTCCGCTCTATTGGCCCACTCCGCTTGCCGTCTTAATTGGAGTTGCTAAGCAACGGGAAGGACGCTGGTCTCTGTCCTTGCGGGCAAAGGAGTAACAGGGTAATGGAGGCTTGGTGAAGATCCTCCTGACCGGCCGGGGAGCTGAAGAGGACGGGACGGCGTTGGGCCGCTGAGCGCCTCCCCTGGAGGTGTTAGCTCCAGGCTGGGAAGGAAGGGGCGCAGGCAGGGCAGGAACCAGGGACCTGGCTGCATCAGAACAAGAGCGCCATTGAGCATGGGCAGAGTACAGGTAGTCCTCGACTTACAACAGTTCGTTTAGGGCCTGTTCAAAGTTATAATGGCCCTGGAAAAAGTGACTTACCACCGTTTTTCACACTTATGTACCATTGCAGCATCCCCATCGTCATGCGATCAAAATTCAGATTCCGTCTCATATTTACGACGGTCACAGCGTCCCGGGGGTCACGTGATCCCCTTCTGCAACCTTCTGCCAAGCAAAGCCAATGGGAGAAGCCGGATTCACTTATTTTATTTATTTATTTATTTTTATTTTAATCCCATTTATATCCCGCCCTTCTCCGAAGACTCAGGGCAGCTTACAAGCTTAGCAGTAGCCTTCATTCTATGTATATGCCTGCTTATTAGGGCTTTCACACACACACACACACCCCAAGCGGCATTATTACAAAGTCAGCTTAATTGCCCCCAACAATCCGTGTTACTAACTTAACAACTGCAGTGATTCACTTAATAACTAGCAAGAAAGGTGGTAAAATGGGGCAAACCTCACTTCACAAATGTCTCGCTTAGCAACGTCAATTGTGGTCGTAAATCGAGGACTACCTGTATTTCACCCCGTGAAGAAGAGGCTTCCATTATTGTTCTGTTCCCTGATTTTCAGAGATACATGAATACAGCCCCCATCGTTCTCAGCAAGCATGGCTGGGAATTCTGGGCGCTACATCTGAGCGTATCTGGAAAGGAGCAAGCAGGGTCACGGGTTTGACTGGGAGAAGTTGTGGGTTCCAGATGAACCTCCTTGCAGGGATCCAGCAATGGTTCAGTCCCAGCACAGTGTGTTTGTGGCGGGGGGGGGGATGCACATACTGAGTCAAAAGACCACAAAATTGAGTCTGTAATAGAACAATATTTCTTTGCAAACAAGCTGAGGGCAAAGATTCTGGCTTCTATGTCTTAAGCAGGCTCCTATTTTGTAGCTTTGCTTTATACCATATTTTTCGCTGGAAAATCTGATGAGCCTATTCAATAGTAAATGTCGCTAAGAAGGGTAAAGTAAAATGCTGTAAAGCAGGGATGTCCAGACCTCAACTCCCAGAATTCCACAGCCTTCCATCCTCATTCTAGCTGGGGAATTCTGGGAGTTGAAGTCCACAAGTATTCAAAAATTGCCAAGGTTGGACATGCCTGTTGTAAAGCCGAAACCTGAGCAGGCATGCAGTTGCAAATAGACATGTTTATCTCTATATGAGAGTCAATTCAAGAAAACTTAGTGAATTCTCTACGTTCCTAAATTTAGTTATCTGTTTCCAGTTGATTTGGGTGATCCTGACTAATAGTTTGCTTCAGATCAGAGCAATTCATTGTTTAAAATGTTACAATTAGATACTTTGTGGTAATTTTTAAAAAGATTAAATAGTGTGAGCTTGTCATTCAGATTTATTTTTTATTCTGCCTTTAGTAACTCAGGGTGGCAAAGATACACTTCCTCCTTATAATTTTGCCACAATATCTCACTGTCAGGTGGGTTGGGCTCGCCTTGGCTAAGAAAAGGAGATGGGTACCAGACCCTAGAGTTGGACACGATGGTACAAGGGAAACCTTTATCTTTTTATCCAACATTTAATGTCTTCTTTAGATTATGTTGTTGTTACTGCGAAGTCGTGTCCGACCCATTGCGACCCCATGGACAACGTTCCTCCAGGCCTTCCTGTCCTCTACCATCTTCTGGAGTCCCTTTCAGCTCACGCCTCCTGCTTCAGTGACTCCATTCAGCCACCTCATTCTCTTTCGTCCCATTCTTCTCTTGCTCTCAACCTTTCCCAGCGTTAGGCTCTTCTCCAGTGAGTCCTTCCTTCTCATTAGGTGGCCAAAGTATATGAGTTTCAACTTCAGGATCTGGCCTTCTAAAGAGCAGTCAGGGTTGATCTCCTCTAGGACTGACCGGTTTGATCGCCTTGCAGTCCAAGGGACTCGCACGAGTCTTCTCCAGCACCATAGTTCAAAGGCCTCCATTCTTTGGCGCTCGGCCTTTCTTACGGTCCAACTTCTTTAGATTATAAGTCTTACTAATTGTTCTTGTAAATGGAACTCTAGGTATAAGAGAAGCTTGTCGAGAAACAATGGCTATTCCATTCTCAAACACCACTCAACGCATTCCTCCAGGATTTGCCAACCTGCTTGAAGGGCTTGCCAGGGAAGTCTTAAGAAACCAGCCTGATGATATACCAACTTTTGCCGCCAAGTATTTTGAATCTCTCCTTATCGAAAGAGAAAGTAAGTATTAATTGCCTGTATTCAAGGTTCTTAACATATATCTGCATTCTTGGGCTTCATCTGGTTTGCAAAAGCAAACACCCCAGTATTCACTCATTTAGGTATCCATCATGTGGCATTTTTCTTTCCCAGGAATGTTTTGGCACCATCCAGAAAGTAACTGGGATTCTTTGTTAAAACTTGATGAAGTGCTGTCCGGTTTAGCCAATATGTAGGTTCTGAGTGGGGCTTTTCTAAAATGCTCAGTCCCTTCTTTCTCTTATGCTCAGATTGGTAGGTTTGGGTTATCTCTTTTACTATGCTCACACACACACACACACACACACACATCCTTCAAGCATAACATCCTATCATATATTTAATTTTTTTAGTGAGGGGAGGGGAGAAATGTGTTTCAGTTTTGACCTATTATCCTGCCTACTATAAAGAGTATTATATCTTTTTTTCCTTGGAATGAGGCAATTTGCTGTGGCCAACTCAGCCTGGCTGGCTTACCATAGTCATCTTGCCACAGCCAGCTCACCCCGGCGTACTCGCTGCAGGACTATTCAACATGGGATAACTCAACAGTAGGACAAGTGAATTGCAGAGGGCCTTGCCTTGTTTTAGGTTTGAAGGAATTTGCAAGTTAGAAGTCCTTCAGGCTGGGGTGAGCCAAAGCGTGCGAGTCCCAGCAATTCACTTGTCCCTCTCTTGAGTTATCCCTTGTTGAACTGTCCTGCGACAAGATGGCCATAGCGAGACAGCGAGGACCAGTTGTCCTAGACCGTTTTTTCCCCTTTTTATTACACCTAATTGAAAAGCTGTTGCGCTCTCTACCTGCGGCGGTTTACCTTTTTTTTCAGTTAAGAAATGTCCACTGTTCTTAAAGGAATGTCAAGTGTCATTATGATTCCCAATTTCATTAAACGCCATTTGTCCAGGAAGCTTTTTTTTTCTTCCTAAGAGAAGTCAGTATTTATTTATTTTAAATGGTGTCTTTTCAGAAACTGGATATGATCCAGCTGAATGGGGAGCAAAACTAGAGGACCGATTCTACAATAACCGTGCTTTCAATGTAAGTATTATTATATAGTAAACAATTCCCTCCCCCCCCCACACACTATGACATGCAGGACTTCGAATCAAACTAAAATCCGGATTAAAAATAGTAGCCATGAGGTTAGTTAGGATCACTGACATATTTCCCAAAGGAGTGGGGATTATTTATTTATTTATTCAATTTATTTGCTGCTCATCTCTCTGTCATGCAACTCTGGGCAGTTACAATAATTCATTTATACAGCAAAGACTTGTGAAAAACGTATTTAGAAAAATGATGAGGGGGAATCGAACCATTTCCCCTACTACTGAAATTCAGGTTCACCAGCTTCACCCTATGACCGTTATGGTTTTAAAATCTCCACTTGTCATGCTTAATTGTACCCATAGAAAGGACTGAAATTGCTTGCTTCCTTATGAAGCAACAAACTACCATACAACTTCATTTGAATGGATTCTCTATATATGGAACAGTGAGAGTTTGGCAAACAATTAGCAATCTTGTCACCATGTGCTCAGTTAGCATTCCAATTATTTGTCTTTAAGGTTTTACTTGCGTCAGAATTCGGTGGGGAAATGAAATCATTTGTACCAATAGGCTCCTATGGATCAATAATACCCTCCTGCTTTTTCAGGAACTTGCACCACCAGGAGATGGAGTTAAAAAGGAAGGGAAAGAAGAAATCACTGGAAAACCAGTAAGTAATTGCATACCTTTTGTAAGCTAGCCTTTATTGTAGATAATAGTTGCTGACTTTGGTGTGCCTAAAAATCCTTAGTGAGGTTGTCTACTCTCACAGAGGCCAACATTAATTTTATACATGATGCAGCCAGGTTAAAAATGATGAAGGCCCATTAGTAATTTTTCCTTTGGAAGTTTAAACAATTGAAAGAGTTTCTCTCTCACTAAAACTAGTAAATACTCCCTCTT
This sequence comes from Vipera ursinii, assembly GCF_947247035.1. Taxonomy (NCBI): domain Eukaryota; kingdom Metazoa; phylum Chordata; class Lepidosauria; order Squamata; family Viperidae; genus Vipera; species Vipera ursinii. Next base: position 17,098,950 of record NC_139519.1, on the reverse strand, counting down.
CAAAACTGTTTGGCATAAAGAAAAGCCACACTTCCCCTCAAGACTAAAATTGCCTCTTCTGTGTTACTCATATTCTAGACTTGGATTTATTTAATAAAGCAAAAATGCAACTCCTTTTTCTGTGAATTTCCAGTGGAGATATGTGTGAAGAAAATTAGAAATGCCAACTCTGAGCACAGTTTAAAATGCTTCTTAAATCCCACTAGTTTTAACCATCAAGACCCATTGCAAAATCCTGTGCAATATTTTAGCAGCCTTAAAAAGGTAAAGGTTCCCCCACACATGCGTGCTAGTCGTTTCCGACTCTAGGGGCCGGTGCTCATCTCCGTTTCAAATCCAAAGATCCAGTGCTTGTCTGAGGATGTCTCCGTGGTCATGTGGCTGGCATGACTAGACGCCAGAGGCTCACGGAACGCTGTTACCTTCCCACCGTAGTGGTCCCTATTTTTCTACTTGCATTTTAAATTTAAATTTAGCAGCCTTGAGCACTGCTAAATTTACCCTGTGAAGTGATCACAGTTTAAAACTATTTCAGCTTTGTCTGTTTTGCCCTTTGCATTCTTTCTGTAGAAATAAAACTAAAGACACAGATAGTGTGAAATTGTAGCCTGTACTTTTTATTTAGTGTTAGATTTATATCACCTTTATGATTTATGTTACTATATCCTTGCTATAGCAGCGCACCCATGTAAGAAATGCTCCCTCTTCCTGTTTTTCACCCCAAGTAACATTAAGAGATTTTGTAGGCCACCCAGGGGTTTTGGTGATGGGTGGTCTAAAAATCAGACAAATAAAACAATTCAGCTTCAGCAGGGAGCTTCCATAACAGCGAATGGACGAGCCAGATTCTGGTTAATTTGATCACTACATCCTAGGATCTTTTATACTGGGTTGTTTTTTTTCAAATAGGGATAGCTTGCTGTTGAATGAACTATTGGCATTATCTAAGCATTAACTTGAGCATCGAGCTTGTCGATCAGGAGGTCGGCAGTTTGGCGGGTCGAATCCCGAGTGCCGCGTAACAGAGTGAGCGCCTGTTACTTGTCCCAGCTTCTGCCAACCTAGCAGTTCGAAAGCATGTAAAAAATGCAAGTAGAAAAATAGGGACCACTACGGTGGGAAGGTAACAGCGTTCTGTGCGCCTTTGGTGTTTAGTCATGCTGGCCACATGACCATGGAGACGTCCTCGGACAAGCGCTGGCTCTTCAGCTTTGAAACGGAGATGAGCACCGACCCCTAGAGTCGGAAACGACTAGCACGCCTGTGCAGGGGAACCTTTACCTTTACCTTTATTTACCAGGCAAAGCTTTCTTTGAAAACTGTGCAAAAATTGCCCAAGTGGTATTTGCAGAGTCTAGTATTCAAAATATCCTTACTGACTTTTTTGGGGGTGGGGGGAGTCACTGGGGAGAATATAAATTTTAAAAGTGAAAGAAAAGCAAGATGCATATTACTCCCCACCTAGCTTCAGCACCAGTCTTCTAAAGTAGGCTGATTCATACAAAACTGATTCATATGTATCGTAACTTGATTTTTTTTTGTTCTTCCTCCCTCCCTTCCCCCCCCCCCCCCGCGCACCCCTTTTTGAAACCCGGTGGGCAAAGTGTAAACTTGATTTTCTTTTTAAATTGTAAAGGTGGTGGAAGAAGACAAACCTGTTGTGGATATTGAAGGGACCTTATCGGAGGAACAAGCTGCTATAAAAATCCAGTCCATTTTCCGAGGATACAAAGCAAGAAAAGAAGTGAAAGGCCAAGGAGAAGGAGAAGATGAAGAAGGGAAGGCACCTGGAGAGACAGACAAAGAAGCTGGGCAGGAGGAAGTATCAAGTGAGCCTAATAAAGAAGCGCAATAATCAGACTCACCCGTTCCATCAACAGTCCCATTTTCAAACAGGCGTAAGGCAAAGTCCCACTGGTCTGCTTAGAAACAACCTGCCAAGTTTATCAAATAAACCATACAGTTTAGAGCTGCGTGCAATCTTGGTGCTCATCAGTGGATCAATAAACTGACCCTGTTTTCATGTGGAAAGATCTTTTGGTGTAATGGGTACTTTCTATTTTGCTTCGGCTTTAGTGAGCCTTTAAGCTAGTTAATCCTTGCCAATATAAGAAAAAAAACAACCTTTGCAGCTTGATTAGGGCTCATATGCGTGACACCAGACTATCATGACATTGTCTCGTGGACAGCATCATATACAGGAAGTCCTCGACTTAACAACTGTTCATTTACTGTATTTTCCCGAAAGTAAGACCTGGTCTTATGTTAATTTTTGCTCCAAAAGATGCATTAAGGCTTATTTTTTGGTGAGGTCTTATTTTTGGGAAAATATGATAATATGTCTGCCTGGCTGACAATCTTAACTGGGGCTTATTTTTGGGATAGGGCTTATATTACGAGTATCCTGAAAAAATCATGCTAGGGCAGGGATAGGCAGCCTTGGCTCTTTTATGACCCGTGGACTATGCTGGCTCAGGAATTTGTGGAGTTGAAATCCACGAGTCATAAAAGAGCCAAGGTTGCCTACCCCTGTGCTAGGGCTGATTTTCCAATTAGGACTTATTTTGGAGAAAAAACAGTACTAAATGCGTCCGTCTGGCTGACAATCTGAACTGGGGCTTATTTTGGGGGGTTAGGGTTTATATTACGAGCATCCTGAAAAGCCATGGTAGGGCTTATTTTCCAGTTAGGTCTTATTTTGGGGGGGAGAATAGGGTAGTGACCGTTCAAAGTTACAACGGCACTAGAAAAAGTAACGGCTACCATTTTTCACACTTTGGACCTTTGCAGCATCCCCACGGTCCCGTGATCAGAATTCAGATGCTTGTCAACTGACTCATATTTACGACGGTCACTGTATCCCGGAGTTAACCTGATCTCCTTTTGCAACCTGACAAGCAAAGTCAATGGGGAAGCCAGATTCACTGTGTTACTAACTTAACGACTGCAGCATTTCACTTGCGAGTGTGGCAAGAAAGGTTGTAAAATAGGGCAAAATTCACTTAACAAATTGTTTCACTTAGCAATAAAAGTTTAGGGCTCAGTTGTGGTCATACGTCGAGGACTGCCTGTACAAGGGTTCCAAAAAAGCCTTTGGTATCAGTTTCCACAACGTTGATACTTTCCAGCAGAGAATGAAAAATCTGAAGAAATAAAATATCCACGCTTAAACCTCTATACATTTTTTTGTGCATGTAACTCCAGTAATCTTGTTCTGTTGGTCCCCCTTTTTTTGCAACCTGACTCCTTTTGTTGGCCTTATTTTATACATTTTTTTCAAAGTCTGTCTAGATTTCATTCCCTACAGACATCTTGAAGGGAAGTCAGTATTACCTCTGAGATGTGCCTCTGCTTCTTTAAAAGTTGATAGCTTGATTCTTCATCCATATATTTACAAATACATTTCATTGGTATCAGAAGAGTTTATTCCCTCCCCCCCCCATCCTAAGTGTTCAAGATGTTGCAGTCTGAATTAAAAGATTAGCATATACTTTTCTCTTCCAGAACATGTCTTAATTACATTCCTTGGAGACGTTTGGTAAGAACTGGAATGTGGAACAAAGGAAATGTCATTTCGAAAAGCAGACACAATTAGTTCTGAAGAAATTACACTTCCTTATTTTGAACCTGTTTTATTTTCATTTCATTTCATTTTATTTAAAAAAAATATTCGCTCTGCAATTGTGTGCAAGATCGTATGCGGATAATTGATAGGCAGAAGCAAAAATAAGCAGATTTTTGTGGAATTCTATTGTTTTTTGTGTCTGCACCATTTTCTCTCTCTCTCCAGGCTGTCTGAAATGAGGATGTAGGTTTCAAGATGTATTCCAGGCGTAACAATCACTTTCCATTCTTTCCGAACAGTCTGTCTCTAAACCAATAATTGAGGAACAAAAGAGTTCCTTGGCGTGCTCTTGGGGCAGAAGATTGGCTCATCACGACATTTGTTTAATGAAAACTTAATAAATTACCACCAATAATTAGATACATCCCTGAGGCCTCTCTAATTATTACTCATGATTACCTGGGAGAGAGAGAGAGAAAGGGCACGAGAGAGCGATCTTACTCAGAGCTTCATTATTTAGGGTAGGAACAGTTGTACTCTTATTTGAAGAGCTTTTTCCTGCCAAGGGAAGCGCTAGAAAAATGATCTGCATGTGTCTTTCCAGACCTAGATGATTCTTGCAGTTCTAAATTTAGTCTCCTAGCATCCCAGGAGGCTTTTAAAGCTCTTTGTGAGGTAGAAACAAGACATCTGCTATTATCTCATGCTTTTGAGAATATGTAATGGGGGAAAGAAGCAAAATACTATAGGAGGAAGAGGTTGGGAGTTTGAGTGAAGGCTTCTGAGCAAGTATAGAGGCCATGTCTTCTAAGGTGGAAACGTAACTTTGTCCCCAAGGGACAAAGGATCAGCCATGCATCCTTCATAAGCGTGGAGGAAAACTCTCCAGAAGGAAAACCAACAGGCTCTATGGTCCTATTAGCAGAAGCGACTTATCCGAAGTCATTGATTTTCCAAGCGTCCTGCTTCCTACTAACCCAGCCCTTCCAACAGGTTTCTTAAAAAGGTTCTTGCATCAATCAGATGCAATGCGTGACAGTGAAGATAAACCTAGAAACAACGCAGAACGATGGAGAAATTTGAATGCTTCATGAAACCAAGAAATAGATGCAGATACTGAGACGGCCACTTTGCCTATTAACTGCACACCCAAAGAGTGCTTTCAGAATGGATGATTAATTGTGCAATGCCCCTGCTTCTTTCTTGGAATTGCACAGAGGGCTTCACCCAGCAGGGCCTTCAGTTTATAATGGTTGTATGTTCCTACACTTGCATCTTTTTTGTTGTTGTACAGGACATCCTTTTTGGAAGGAAAGAAGAGAGAAGTTCATGATGTTTCTTCATCTGTAATGTTAGCAAGCCTTAATGGATAAGTTGCCCTCTAAGAACCCTCCAGTTCTTCTCTAAATGTTTGATCATATCTTTTTCCTCATCTATTCTTTGAGAAGTTGCAGGGCAGCTGTATGTGGGAACCGCCTGAACTTCACCTTTCTGTCAGGGTTCCAAACATATTGGGCCTTTAATTCCAATTGTTCAGGCAACTGTAGCTAGTAACAACCTCTAGTAAAGCTAATAGCCCACCAGGACAGAGAAGATTGGGAAATGTATGTTTCCAAAGCAACTAGAAATGTGGGTTCTTCTCCAGTGCCATCAAAGTGAAATTTCAAGTCAACCAGTTCGTATCTGATCTTTGATGCTGTGCCACGAAATAAAGGAGAAGGCAGTCACACGTTAGTCATTGTTATGTGAGAGTGGTAAAGACATCACCATTTTAAGGGGCTTGCTTTATTTGGGGTGAATCTATCTGCCTCGTTAGTAGACCTTAACAAAAGGAAGCTTTCAAGCACAGAAAATTGGAATTAACTTAATAGTGAATCTGAAATAGCTTGGATTAAGGAGACAAAGGGGCTTCAGCACGACTTGTTCTTCCTCTTCAAACAACATAACAATAACTTGCTCGGTAGGAATTCATCTACCACATAATCACCATGACTAATATAACAGAAAATGTACACATTGCAATAAGCTTATGCAGAGCCTGCAAATTAGAAGGGTTTTGATGTTGACTTTCCTGTTCCATTGCAAAAGGCAACTGCAAGTGTCATTTAGGATAAAGCACATTTATAAGAGCATACAGGAAGGAAAAAAAAACCTTAGATTTTGATTATTTATATACTTCGCATTTCTGTTCACACAGATACAGATCAAAACTACCCAAACTGTGAAACTGATACGGATTAAGAATAGAATAATAGCAGGCGATCTCATCTGGGTCTCTCCAAATGTTATAATATGTCTCAGAATAATGGGAAATGTAATCCCAGGTCAAAAACTGCATTCTGTCCAATTGGGCATTAACCGCATTCCAGTTCTTAAAAAAAAAAAGGATGGGCAGAAAGGAATTTAGTAGGAACTTTATCCGAGAATGTGGGTTGAACTAAAGGAGCTGGTACATATTCAGGGCACTTCCGCAGAGGATTCTGTGCCAGTTCAAAAGCTGCTTGTGGAATTCAGCAGCTGAGACAATTTATTTCTGTCTCAACTGCAATCCTACTCAAATGGCAAAGGAAAAGTTATAAAATGCAATCTTGCTTTTTGTACTGGGGAAGCTCACAGGGCTTGTGAACAAGATTTATGGTCTCACCTGTCCTGCCGACTCTTAAGCTTCACCTGTCCTATCAGAGACATAGTGAGCTCTAACAAGGGTGAACCTGACAAGGGTTTTGTCCATGGGTGGGCTCTGGTTATTCAAACAGAATCAGGGGGGGGAAAAATCAGTGGTGGCACAGTATTGTTTTTACGATAACTTCCAGTTCCTGCAGCATGTAAAGTACACACTGTGTTTGGAACTTGTCACCCCGCCCCATCCCCCACTCGCCCCCTTGTACCAAAACCTCCAAGAAGGATGGTGGAGTTGTCAAAAAAAAAAAAAGACTTGGACTGCAAAATGGATGACTTGGTCTATTGCCACTTCACAATTCTGAATGGTGTTTTTCCATACAGAAGGAATGAGGGCTGGATAACCAGCCTTCCGAGCCTGTTATAAATATTCAAGTTTCTTGTGCCAGGTCTGACCAGCCCACACAACATGTACTGAAAACATGGAAGGGAGAGTGCCAAGTGGAGGTGAAGCTTTTTTGTTGTCCCAACATGGACAATAGTTGGGCAGAGCAAGAATTGAATATACTTTAAGGGTTTTTTTGTTGTTGTTGTTGTTGCAGACACCTATTGTTTCATCTAGAAGGAGAAAATTGACTGGTACATTGTGTTCCCATCAGCTTCTCAGATCAATAGGACAGAGGATGACCCGCAGCACCATTTCACATACTATGGAAGGATTAAGGCACGGATCTTCAAACTTCAAACCAGCATGCCTGGCTGAGGAATTCTGGGAGTTGAAGTCCACAAGTCATAAAAAGGGCCAACTTTGAAGAGCCCTGGATTAAGGAGTAGAAGCTATGCCATTTGGAAGTGCCCTCCCTTTAAAGCTGAATGGACACGTGTAAAATGTTCACTGTCTTGTTGTATATATCTGAGTAGTACGAAGATCCAAAGCATCACCATTATCAGGATTGGCTCCATTGAGAAGGAGCTTCCTAAAAATCAATTGGCACTTATTTTATATTCATTTAGAGTTATATTCATATAATATAGATAGAAAACTAAGTAGATAAGTGCATGGATGGATGGTTGGTTGGTTGGTTGGATGGATGGATGGATGGATGGGACAAACTTGTTGTTGTTGTCAGCTGCGAAGTCGTGTCCGACCCATTGCAACCCTATGGACAACGTTCCTCCAGGCCTTCCTGTCCTCTACCATCTTCTGGAGTCCATTTAAGCTCACGCCTACTGCTTCAGTGACTCCATCCAGCCACCTCATTCTCTGTCGTCTCATTCTTCTCTTGCCCTCAATCTTTCCCAGCATTAGGCTCTTCTCCAGTGAGTCCTTCCTCCTCATTAGGTGGCCAAAGTATTTGAGTTTTAGCTTCAGGATCTGGCCTTCTAAAGAGCAGTCAGACAAACTATGTGGTGAGAAATTGCTTATGTTTCAACGGGTGGTTGAAGTTCTGCCAGTTCACATGTCCATCACCTATTTTCTAAGAGGGTAAAGTTCCCAAAGATTTCAGAATCTCTTTCCACGCTTCAATCTCTCTCTAAATGCCATTAAACACCTGCTGGTCTTCCCAGGTAGTTCAGACAGAAAACATGACCAGATAAGTTAATTCTATTTTATGGTAAAGCTACCCCAACAGAATTTTGCAAGTCTGAGGGAGGGTCCCTTTTGAGTTTCTTGCCCCAACTACTATCCAGCTGCAGGCTATGTTCCCTCTTACCTAACTGTTCCCTAAGCAGCATCTCCTCTCCATATCTCCCAAGGTCTTTCCCACATTCTGTCACAACACCTGAATTGCTTCTTCTTTAACTGGGAAAAGAAGGAAGTCTATATCAACAGCTTAGCTCAGTTTTCACATTTACAACGTTCTCTGAGAGTATCAAAAAAGCAATTGGCTAGTTATGTAGTTCTCATGGCAACATGTCACCTATAGTTCACTATTTTAAAAAAAAGTTGCATGGTGACAGATTTAACCCTTTCCCAGCCAACTTATGTCTTGCCTCCTAAGGTTTACTGTAGCTTCACAAAGGCAAAGTGGACTAAAAGAGACATCTAAGGTGGTGGTACCAAAACAATATCATCTAAAAATAAGTCATAGAGGACCAAGTTTTGCATGTAATTTGCATCTGCTACAGAAAAAAAATTCTACACATAATTATTAGGCTTTAAATAGAAATTCAACAGATTGTTGCATAGTCTATGGCAGGGGTGTCAAACTGCCGGCCCGCAGACCGGACGCGTCACAATGAAACCATGCCCACCCCATTGCTGGCAATGGGGAAAAAGCTCCAATATGTTGCACGACATCACGTGATGTCATGAGTTTGACATGTCTGGTCTATGGTCAGCCTATATTTGAGCCAGGTTTGAGTTAAGGAAGGAGAAATTAAGATCCCTACTCTTCTTTTGGGATGTCTGTCCTCCTTTTCAACCAGACCCAGACTGGAAAAAAATAGAAGATACTTTTAAATAGAGAGCTACCTAGTACTAAAAAGCCCTAGTTGTGATGGTATTACTGATAGATGGGAATATTTGCTCAGGCTTCACCTGTGTGGTCAAATGTTTCATTACCAAACTAGGTAACATCATTGGTGCACTGATGATGTTGCCTACTTTGGTAATGAAAGGTCTGCAAGAAAACCACCAAATTCAGAGAACACCAAAGATCTCACTATACATGTACTTATCTGACCTGTCTGATTTTGAAAATCTAAGCAGGTTTAAGATCTGATTAGCATTTTGAAGTAAACCAGGTAGCCCAAGGCAACAAAGCTAGATTGGGGAGCTGAAAAATGCATGTCAGATGGTGACAATGACAATCCATGGAAATAATGTACATCTAGGCACCAGATGTTGAGCTAGATTAGAAAACTTTACTTCTGTAAATCTCTAATTATCTGGGATTCATAGCACCCAGCCAGCATGGTCAGTGTTGAGAGCTGCTGGAATTTGTAGTTTAGCCACCTGAGAAGATCCAGAAGGTCTCCACTTTTGTATAAAGCCACAAAAGCAATAGAACTAGGCATGCAGAATAAGGCTGCTGAATGAAACTGAACTTTTAAGAGGAGACCATCTCCTTTTTCATAACAGATGTTGTGGGTCAAGAAAAACAGAAGAGCAGTGGGAAGATACAGTAAGATTCTGAACATAAAATGGCATCTAGTCTTCTGGAAAATTTGGAATAGTCCAGCAAAATTGTCTATGGATGTATATTAACTGTGCATTGATCTGTTCCCTGTTTTATGAGCATTTGGACTGAAGAGCTGAATACAAATAAGCGGTGGCCAAAGGACACCGTTGGTTTTGTCAGAGGATGGAAACTGCCCTCTTTTATTAAAATCTCTTGGGCTTCCTTCAGCCTAATATGAACTTGAGGTTTTTACACTAAACAAAAAATAGTGGGGAAATCTAGCTGTGAAAGAAGCTATATATTGAGCAAGCAGGAATCTTGGACGCATCCAAAACTGAATTGTGAGAGCATCTGCTTAAGATCAAATAGAAAACACACCCGCTGGGGGGGAATTATCAACAGAGTTTACAACACCCACTGAAAGAAACACAAACCTCTCCTTTTTGTTGGGCTTTGAGCCACAGAAATGAAAGAATCTTTATTTAGGAGCCAATTTTAATATGAATATTCTTGAAAACACTGTCAAGACAAAACACAGAAGGAAGAATGACACTTGGAAGAGTTAGAACCCTAAACTTTGCAACCAGCGAGCTGTTGAAAATGAGGATTTCAGAAGGGGTATAAAACCTTTTATTTCAGAATCACGATTTGCTGGCCAAATAACCAAGAAATAAAATCACACTACGGGCCTCATTTTTGGATGAAAAGCCTCTCTGTAAACTGGATGACTGGAGAGATTTATATTGAGGGGCATTAAGATGGGCATTGAGAGGTTCCAGTGATGAACGCATCAGGGTAGAAACTGGGAGACTGGGAGTTCTAGTCCCTACCCCCCTGTTGTGTAGTGGATGCTTGGGAAGCAGGAGGCGAGACGAGAGGGTTCAAACAGGAACGTGGCTTTATTGTAGAACAGGAACAGAACTGAGAACAGAGGCTTCTACGCAGCTACTTATACGGTTGGCCACTAGGCGGCGGCCAATAGGTTTAAAGGAGCCTATTCCCGCCCCAGAGCCAACCAATGATCGTCCTGGAAACTGCATGTCTGGGCAGCCAGCGACCGTTACACAGACACCCTAATTAAGCAATCTCAAGCAGCATTCAAAGACATGTGAAAACAGTTCATGTAAAAGGCCCAATTCATTACACACACCCCCAGGCATAGAAACCGGCTGGGTGATTTTGGGGCCAATCACCAGGAGACTGTCAGCTGTAGTCCCGCCTTAGACATGAAAGCCTTCAACATCATTATGAATGGCTTTGACGAAGGGATAGAAAGAATGCTCAGGAAATTTGCAGATCATACAAAGTGGGACAAATTGTTAGTAACTCAGAAGAGAGATTCAGGGTTCAAAGGGATGTTGCTAGATTTGATAATGTTCAACAGTATCACCTTGGCGAGACGGGCAGCATCGAGGTTTAATAAATAAATTAATATGCCATTCAGCGGTGAGAAATGGAAGGCTCTTAACCCAGGCAGCAAAAACCAGACACAAGGAACAAGATAGGCAGTTCTTGGCTCAGCAGTATGATTTATAAGAAGGATCTGGGTGTCCTGATAAACCCTAGATTAAATGTGAGCCAGCAATGTGCTGCAGTTGGCAAAAGAGCCAATGTAGTCTTGGCTTGAGGAATAATAATTCTGCTTTATATTGCACTAGTCAGACTCTACCTGAAATACCATGCTGAGTTTTGGTCAATATAAGAAGGATGCTGAAGAAAAAGTATAGAGAACAACAAAGTTGGACTTACAGAGTAAATCCTATTATGCTTGCTTACAAGATCTTGGTATATTTGGCCTACAGAAGGCAAAGGACATGAGACAAGCCTTCTTGTACTTGAGAGGTTGTACATGGAAGTGGGTATTTATCCTCTATAATGCCCATAAGGTAGGGTGAGGCTAAGAACTAAGGTTTCTAATTAAAACCAAGGTTAAAACCAATGAACAGAAGCTTAACGAAGGGAAAGAAAAAAAATCTAAATTTAAGTTAAGGAGGAATTTCCTAACCGTGATAATTGTTAAGCTGTAGAACAGTCATCATCCTGGAGTTACATGTTCTCCATCAGTGGAGGGTTTTTTTTTAAAAAAGGTTGGACCATTATTTGTCTGATCTGATCATTCCTGCCTGGACCGAGGATTGGATTAAAAGACTTCCATGATTCTCCCAACACAATGATTCTATTTTTCTATGCCATTCTCTTTAGTCTGCTGGTCTGCCTCTGCTTCCTGGTCTGCAAAAGCTCTATAGATGGAACTCATCACAATGTACACTATAGCATTTAAACAGAGTGTAGAAAGGAGGCCGCAGAACTGAAGACAGAACATTTTAATCCCCTTTGCCAATTGTGCTTCTAATGCAAGAAGCCAAACCATAAGAATTTCAGAGAAAGCTTCTTCTCCAAAGAAAGTGGATTTAGAATCCTTTGGTTTCATCATCTGAATGAGACTGGTTTAATTTTTGTTCAGTCACAATCCTTTTTGCTTTCCAGACTCTAACTTGAAAGTCTTACAGGCGTAGTCTTGAATATCTGGAAGGAAATCTAGCTGGGGAAAGACTGCTTTGGATTCAAACCCAGACATAGGTTAATGTCTAATCTCTTGTATACAGTATATTCACCTCAGCTGGTGCAGTAACTGTTCTTAGCAACCTCTCTCTTTATTACGATCTGTTTGCCAGAGAAAAATCAACACTTAGTCTTTAAACATCATCACCACTGCAACACGCCATGCTGTTCAACCTTATATAAATTCAAACACAACTTGACAAGTATTGTAATCAACATGACAGTAATTGCCCCGATGTTTAGAGTGGCTACAGGCCAACGTCTTTTTCATCCAAGTAGAAAAACTAGAGAACCGTCTCAGCCATGTGCTACAACTGAACAATAGGCATCCTCATCCAAATGAACCACAGCTTTAAATGGATTTTGCTCTAGGAGTGGCTGATGGGCTTGAATGCAAATAGATCCCATTGAAATCAGAAGAAAATGAACTGGTAAATTTGTGGGGGCCAAATTAGTAAATGCAACATATGGTTGCATTGTTGGATTCTTGGGCTACTGTACTTTTTCCTGCAGATATTTCATTATCGGGCCAGATAACATAATGAGTGCATATGGCAGAGTTCACTCCCCCATTCACTGATGATGTTACCTAGTCTGGTGATGAAATATCAGCAGGAAGAGAAGCAAGCTCCGAGAGCTTTTTTTTAAAATTCCATTTATATCCTGCCCTTCTCCGAAGACTCAGGGCGGCTTACAAGCTTAGCAGTAGCCTTCATTCTATGTATATGCCTGCTTATTAGGGCTTTCACACACACACCCCCAAGCAGCATTATTACAAAGTCAGCTTAATTGCCCCCAACAATCTGGGTCCTCATTTTACCTACCTCGGAAGGATGGAAGGCTGAGTCAACCTTGAGCCTGGTGGGACTCGAACCTGCACTAATTGCAGGCAGCTGGTGTTACTTAAGGAGGCATTAGCCCACTGCTCCACCAAGGCTTAATAGACTGTGTTTATCTGAATAGACTCTTTATAGAAATCGTGGGCACGCCATCACTGGAGATTTTTAAGAAGAGACTAGACATTCACCTGAGACGGTATAGGTTCTCCTGCTTGAGCAGAGAGCTGGACTAGAAGACCTCCAAAGTTCCTTCCAGCTCTATTCTATTCTATTCTATTCTATTCTATTCTATTCTATTCTATTCTATTCTATTCTATTCTATTCTATTCTATTCTATTCTATTCTATAAGACTAACCCTTTGCTTTCATACCATATTCCTGATTTTAAAGATAGCCTTCCCTACCCTAAGCACTCTGAACTTTTTTTAAAAAGGGGGAAAAGAGAGGCATAACTACTGATATGTCTTTCTCCCTAATCGAACTAATAGGTTTTGATAAGGTGGCTTTGGATCAGGTAAACAGTGTAGGACTACAAGTTTAACTCATATCCTCCCAACTCCAGTATTCACTTGGCAGTAATCCAGTTCAAATTAACCTGTGGAGTCCTTGGTGCTGCTTGATGATGTTGCCTAGTTTGGTAATAAAACATCTGCAAGAAAAGCACCAAGCTCAGAAAGCACCAAGGACCTCATCATTCAATGGATTCATGATCACAAGTGTGAAAGAGTGGCTTTCGCTGGAATTGGCAGGTAATTTTATGGATAATACTTCTAGTAAGTTCTTTTTTTTTCCTGGCATCTTACTAGAAATTATTCCTTATTCCTTCTGCATATCAATTTCTAGGAATCATTAAATAAATATTGCTTTCTTCATGCTAAGGATTTCCTACAAACACAGGACTGGCATTTTGGAAAATAGAATTTTGAAGAAGCCGAGACCTGATTTAATTCAACAATCTCTCCTCTGTCTTAGTGTAACCTAAAGTTTTGGACAAACTAATGGCATGTGCTTAAAATATGTTCTAAAACATGATGGTCAGTTGTTTGTTTGTTTGTTTTTTAAAAAAACTTTTTTTAAAAAGCCCTTGCTAATGAGTGCATGCATACACACAACACATTAAGACAAGCCAAGGACAAGTTGCAAGATGGAGTGGGAGAATTCTAAGGTTGCATAGCAACATCCAATTGCTTCCATTATTTTATGGAAGCACATTTTTTAATGTAGGCAGGGAGCAGCTCAGATGGGAGAAAGAAAACACACAGCTGAGCCACACTAATTCACACCCTCTCACTTTGCTCTCACTCAGACAGAATTCCCTTCTTTCCTTAAAGTCTTGCACAATGTTAATGAGATTTTGGAAACCTAAGACGTGCCATCTGAACCATGTCTCATTTAAGTTAGGGAAAAGGATTAATTAAATCTATCCACAGACTGGATGTGAACTTTTAGTTTTTGTTTTATTATTATATCTATATTTCACTTTTCTCTTAAGAGACAATAAGTCTTCAAGATCTTTATTAATTATATATGCTGTATATGAACTCAGGAGTCTTACAAAATCATGACAGACACTCAACACCACAACTGACAAAAAATAAATCCTAGAAGTACTTTTATGGTGAAGCAAAATTTACTTCTCATCATAAAATAATGTGCAGGTATGAATAGAATAGAATAGAATAGAATAGAATAGAATAGAATAGAATAGAATAGAATAGAATAGAATAGAATAGAATAGAATAGAATAGAATAGAATAGAATAACAGAGTTAGAAGGGACCTTGGAGGTCTTCTAGTCCAACCCCCTGCATAGGCAGGAAACCCTATACTATTTCAGACAAATGGTTATCCAATCTCTTTTCAAAAACTTCCAAGAGTTAGAGCATTCACAACTTCTGGAGGCAAGTTTTTCCTCTAATTCAGACATGTCAAACTCGCAACGTCATGTGACGTCGCACAACGTATCGGGACGGTTTTGCCATTGCTGGCAATGTGGGGGGTGTGGCTTCCGCATGACGCATCCGGCCTGCGGGCTGGCAGTTTGACACCTCTGCTCTAATTAATTGTTCTAACTGTCTGGAAATTTCTTCTTAGTTCTAAGTTGCTTCTCTCCTTGATTAGTTTCCATCCGTTACTTCTTGTCCTGCCCTCAAATTAATTAAAGCTTCTTCTTGATAAGCCTATGAGGCTATCAGAAAGGATGGCTGAGTTGACACATTATGAGAAGTCTGCTTAATAGACCTGCTCCACCATCTTGGGATGAAGTCTTCAAATGAACTTAATGTGCCATCTGAATCCAAGATGGCCTCCATTTTACTTGTGCGGAAACTAAAATTTGAAACCAAAGCTTGTTCTTGGTTCTTGTAAACAAGAAATGGCATTTACTGCTTTGGATGATATGCTAAACCTTAGATGAACCTGCTTTATCTAGATGAGATAAGAATGTGAGCCTGTGGATATGATGTAAGCTAGCTTGAAAGCAAATACATCACCTTGCTGACAAAGGTCAACATGGTCAAAGCTATGGACCATAAGGAAGGTTGAGCACCGAAGAATTGATGCATTCAGATTATGGTTCTGGAGAAGACTTTTGAGAGTCACTTGCACCTGGACTGCAAGGAGATCAAATCGACCCCGAGTCTTCTTTGAAAGGACAGATACTGAAGCTGAAACTCAAATGTTTTGGTCACCAAATGGAAAGAGAGGACTCTTTGGAAAAGACCCTGGTGTTGCAAAAGATGGAAAGCAAAAGAAGAAGGGGACAGCAAAGATGGGTTGGTTAGATGGTGCCATTCATGCAATGAACATGAATTTGGGCAAACAGAGACAATGGAGGCCGGGGTGGGGGTGGGGGGAGCCTCCATTGTGAAGGCCAGATTTGCTATCATCTGCAGGTCACTTTCCACTAGTGTTTGTAACATTCCATGTTGCAACCAAGCTGCTTTATCGTGTGCATTCACACCACGTATCTGTTAATGTCTAAGACTTCTAAGACCATAATCATGAGGTATGATAAGGATAAACCAGTCATAAATAAATCTCAACACACTAATAAAAGTGACCTGCTGAGATGGCCCTAAAAGGTTGGATGTGGTTTCTGCCCCACTGCCTTGTTTCTATGGCAAAGAGCTCTTGATGCTAAACTGCCTGTCTCTTTAAGTATTTATGGGTGTTAGTTGGAAGCAAGGGGAGTTGCTGTAAAATAAGCTAGAGAGAGAGAGAGTGTGTGTGTGTGTGTGTCAGAAATTAAAAAGCACAAGAATCAGACCTGTCTAGTTAGGCTTGAGAAGCAGTCCTGGGTGCCACAGGCAGGAAGCTCTAGTCAACTTCAGCACCTGCCAAAAAGAGTAGAATCGGAAACAAACGGGAGGAGAGAGAGAGAGAGAGGAGAGAGAAAGCAAGGTTTTCTTTCTTTGAAGTGGAGCAGAAAGCGGATCCACAGACTTCCAAGCACCTATCAATCAATCTCCCAGGATGGATTGCTGTAATGTATGTAGAAATTATATTGTCATACTTTTCTCTTTTTTTTTTAACTGTACCACAAAATTTTGGACAGGAAGATGATAAAGTTGACTAGGGGGGCAAACAAAGTTAAAGCACAACAGCCAGGATTTTTCAGCGCTGCTGCTGTCATTGACAAAAGATTGATGGAAACAGTCTTTGGATTTCCAGCAAAAGTGTAGGGGGTGTTAAGGGCTGAATCTCTTTTCTTAATGTTGCTAAAAGGCAGGGCTCCCCACTTTGGCTGAGGGTCTACTATGCCCTTTATGAGACATGGGAAATTAAAGAGTGGGAGTCATAGGTGGTTTTTTATTGTATTTACTTGCATTTGCTGACATTTTGGAGAATGAATGAAAGATGTGTATCCATGGAAAGGATGGATGGATGGATGGATGGATAGATGGATAGATGGATAGATGGATAGATAGATAGATAGATATAGATAGATGGTTGATAGATAGATGTTATAATTGTTGGATTAAACCAAATCTATTGCATTTGTAGCAATTCCAAATTAATATAGGTGGACTCTTTGGCTTTAAGCAGTTGCAGCCCCTTCCCTGATCCCCTCCTTGAAATCCTGAAAGTCGGTGTCTCTGCCTGGCACAAACATTTCTAATTACCGGTGCGCTAAACATGAAATAACAACAGGGCCAGCAGAACTCTTAGTTTATGTGTGGGAGTTGTTGCTGATTGCTGTTCCTGTGTGTAGAGGGGGAAAAGAGAGTGAGAAAGAGGAGGAAAAAGCAGCTCCATCCTTTTGCAAGGGGGTTGAGATGGAAGCATATCCCAGCCCTTGTCAATTAGAGGATCAGGATGAAGAATCTTTTTACCATTTTAAAAAGCAGAAAAGAAATTATAACACTTTATTTTATATGAGTGGGACATATTCTTTTCTCTAGACAGTCTAGGGGTGATATGATAGCAGTATTCCAGTATTTTGAGGGGCTGCCACAAAGAAGAGGGAGTCAACGTATTCTCCAAAGTGCCTGAAGGCAAGACAAGAAACAATGGATGGAAACTAATCAAGGAGAGAAGCAACCTGGAATTAAGGAGAAACTTCCTAACAGTGAGGACAATTAACTGCTGGAGCAGCTGGTGTTCAGGTGCTTCATCACTGGTGGTTTTTAAGAAAAGACTGGACAGACACATAACTGAAATGGTATAGGGTCTCCTGCTTGAACAGGGGTTGGACTAGAAGATCTCCAAGGTCCCTTCCCTATTCTGATTAATTGATTGATTTTTCAATGAGTGGGCTTGCATTTGGGAAGAGCAATAGCAACTCCAGATCAGGTGCAAGTGATTGCCACATTCCAGATGTTTTGGACTATGCTTCCCATCATTCCCGATTGGCAGGGGGAGAAATAAGCTCATACTTTTGGTAAGATAGAAGGTGAAGAGATGGCAACTATACTGGAGATGCCAACCATGCCCGTTTCCCACTTATCCAGATCATCTTTGCTTTGAAGAATGTCGGGTTAAAGTTTCACACATACGAATGGCTTGGCCAGATCCGATGTGGCATTCATTCAAATCTCTGCTTAGTTGGACAGATTCCTTTCAGCCATCACATAGATATAAATTCATGCTTGTAAGTACTGGATTACTGTGTAAAACATCCGGCAGCTGCTGTCATAACTTTTAAATAGTGGATCATACACAGTAGTGTAAGATACAGAGGCTTCAGTATTACAGTTTCCTAAGCTATCTTTAACAAGAAGGGAAAAAAATATTAT
This sequence comes from Vipera ursinii, assembly GCF_947247035.1. Classification (NCBI taxonomy): domain Eukaryota; kingdom Metazoa; phylum Chordata; class Lepidosauria; order Squamata; family Viperidae; genus Vipera; species Vipera ursinii. Next base: position 17,081,004 of record NC_139519.1, on the reverse strand, counting down.
TGGCTTCTAAAGCAGCATACAATAAATGGCTATGATGCAACCGGAGACCAAACATCCTAGCACTGAGCACATCAAAAAATTGAATAATAGCCTGCTACTTGTGCAAATGTCCTTGGCACACCCTATCTATTTCCTCTTGCAATTGTGATTGCTTCTTTTCTGCTTCTTTCCACCTTTACTTCAAAGTGGCTTTTGAAATTGTCAACCTATTCTGCAAAGCACCTGAAGGCAGGACAAGAAGCAATGAATGCTTGCTCCTTGGAGATGGGGGTAGAACAAGTAGCAGTTGGAAAGAATGCTAGAATCCCTAAAAAAAAATTTGGCTCTCTTTCCCTGCAATTCCAACGAAGTGAGTTGCAGCTCACAAAAGGTGAATGAGAATTGTTAGCTACAAAAGGAATGACCAGATTCCTGACTTTTTTGCCACCTTAGACTCACAACTCACCTCCTAAAATGCCCACCTCTCTTTTGAGCTCAGTGTGCAAAATGGCCAGAATTGCTCCATTTATATTTTAAGGGTCCGCTGCATATGAATTAATTCAGATTTGAACGATAGTGCAAAGAAGCATCCACCAATATTAGGGAGGTCAATTTCTCTTATCTAGAACTTCCTTCCTGTGTTGTGACTGCTTCTTACAAACTGACATGGCCAAGCATGGCAGGACGGATAGAAACTCAGCCACGGAATGACTTGAATACGTTCTTGAAAACCCAGGAGTCAAATGCCAACGAAGACATTGTTTTTAACAGGTGTTTTTAACAGGTGTCCTCTGCTTTGGCATACTAGAAGAAATATACCAAAGCATAGAGGACACCCACATGTTATCCAGCAGTTTAAAAGTATGGGAACTTCGCATGTTTCAAAAAAAAAGGGAAATATTGGCAAAGTCCACCCTTTCCATTTAGTACCAGTTTGCATCTTTGTCTGTGAAGTTATCATAAAGCCAGAAGTTAGCTTTCTAAGCTAGATGAAAGTGCACATCTGCTCCAGCTCCTAGAAGTGTGGGAGTGGCAAACTTCAGCTGGGAAATGGCAGAGCTCTTTTCACTGTGTTCAGCAGATTAAACCGGCCCACATGTTTGCAGGGTACAGAACTTGGCGTGTTTCTGACGTACCCTTTAGGCCTTTGTAAAGTTGCAGTGACATTCAAGAGTGAAGGTGGGTCATGGATGTCTGGCTATCCTACCTTTCCCAGCTTCCTATCAAGAGCAGAAGTGAAAAGTCTGTTTCCTGAGGACAGCAAAGAGGTGAAGGCAGCGCCCAGCAGTTTTTGTCAGCTGCTGCCAGTTTTAAGTGGGTTAAAAATAAACCTGATAAGCTGAAGACCTGATCGATTTGAAGGGAACAGGGTTAGGAAAGCCTGCTTTCTAATCTGGACATGCCCCTTTCTGTCTTCATGACACCCCTATGTCTTCTGCAACCAGTGATTGGCATAGAATCCAAAAGGCTAAGCTGCCCATCAACATTTCTCCTGAAGCCCCCAGAAGCTATCCAGACTGGGGGGAAGCAAACTTTTTGGCCTCCTATTTGCAAGCAAGGGGCAGGCTGAGAGATGTACAAGGAGTCTTACAGATACTTGACTATCCATTTCACCCTTAAAACTCCTGGAAACCACACCACAAATGGGTTGTTTCCCAGCCAAAGACATGCCGTATGAAGCCTTCAAGCCAGGTGAAGTTGGTCTCCTGCTTTTCAGAGCTCAGCAGGGGTTCTTCCAAAGGAAAGGGGGAATGTTCCCATTAGCAGGGGCTGACAGCTGTTTTCCCCTTTTGGATAATGTGTGTCATCCCAGCAGTGCATTACCTGCCAACCACAGTGGGTGAAAGTCGGAAGTGAAGTTTGAATTATTGGAGGAGCCTTTCTGTTTGCTCGCAAGCAGGGATGAAAGGCGAGAAGTCCCAGCCTTGTTGCTAAAAGACTTTTCCCCCAAGGTGGATGTCATTCACCGCTGAAGTGAGAAAGCAAAGTTGCAATCCCAGTTTACCTGGAGTTCAAAAAGTCAGCATTTCTGGTTCAAAGTGCAAAACAGAGAGCATTTAGGAAATGATCAAGAATTCCAGGCAGAGTGTTGTGACTTGGAAAGGCAGGCTGGATCGCTATAAAAGTTGCTTTGTTTCACACTGAACCCCAGTAGACCCTTAAGGGAAGATCTTCACTGAGACACAATTGACAATTGCTCGGGAACTGTCTCCTTCTAAGCAAGTCGTCCTATCTAAGGTGGCTTCTACAGTCAACCTGGTGCTTCCTTGCCTCAACTTTCCAACGTTGTCCACAGTAATGGCCACATTCCCATGGGCTCAGCATTTCCAGAGGCAGACTCTGTCAGGGCAGAACTGTCCTGGATCTTGTTCTACTCACCTCTTCCTCTTCTAGTGACAGCTCACCGGCCAGAAACAGGCTAGGTTGTAATGTTATGTAGAGACTGACGAAGAGATGTTACCTAGGGAATTGTCGGATAAGAGGAAACCTAGCCTGAAGCTGCATAATGGGCAGACCAAGAAGCTCAGAAGGGACCCTGTGAGAATGACAGTTGAATAATTGGACTTTCAGACTTGTAAGGTTATGTTAATGTAGCTTTACAATAAAATAGAATTAGCTTGTCTGATAGCAATAGCGATAGCCCTTAGACTTATGTACCGCTTCACAGTCCTTTACAACCCTCTTTAAGTGCTTTACAGAATCAGCCTATTGCCCTTAACAATCTGGCTCCTCATTTTACCAACCTCAGAATAATAGAAGACTGAGTCAACCTTGAGCCAGTCAGGATCGAACTACCAAACTGCTGGCAGCCGGCAGTCAGCAGAAGTAGCCTGCAGTATTGCATTCTAACCACAGCACCACCGGGGCTCTGGCTCTGGTGTGTTTCCTGTCTGGGCCACCTGGTAAAGTTGATACAAAGGAAGAACTACTTCACATCCTGCCCAAGGACTTCCAAACATCTGGAACAAGCATTGCAGAATTGCCACCATAGAGAAGGACTGCCAACTGGTGAGGCCTACGGCTGTTTTTGTAAAAGCAATCAATCAAATGAAGCTTTTACCAAGTGCAACACAGCCTTCTGCCAACCGCAGTTGAAAAAGGGGATTGGCTGGAAGCCTTGCCACAAAGTGAGAATGGAGTAAAAGTGCCTAGAAAAGTGACTGGGGAAGCTGACCAAAGGACAAGGCAATGAGAAGCTGGAGACAGCCTTCCTTTAACTCTATTGAGGGATGAAGCCTATATGTTGTCATCAATCAGACTGACACATTTGCAAAGCACGTCTCGGATATCCACTTCTTAATTATTCAATACCGAGGCAGAAAAATGGGTCACTGATGCCGGGACTCATTATAAAAGCCAGGACGGTTTATGTGGCAGCTAAAAGATGAAGAGGGACATTGTGGCACCAATTTTCAAAGCCGAAGACCCATTTCTGAAGATCAGTGAGTTGTTAAACTGGGTCTCTCTTCCAAGCCCATGTTTGCCTCTCTGTCTTTTTAAACATTATCCCTTTTCATCATTGTCATTTGTTTTGTTTTGTTTTTCCTATTTTTTATCTAGTAGACTGCTGCACAATTTTTTTGGCAAGCATATATTTAAAATTCCTATTCTTAAATATCAAAATTAGGCAAAAATATGGATAACATGTACATAAAGGAAAAGTAGTATAGCAAAATGCAAAAGGAAGGAAGGAAGGAAGGAAGGAAAGAAGGAAGGAAGGAAGGAAGGAAGGAAGGAAGGAAGGAAGGAAGGAAGGAAGGAAGGAAGGAAGGAAGATACAAAATAGGATACAATGGGAGAAACATAAACCGAATATGCAAAATATGCCTATTTAAAAGAAATTTAAAAACATTACAGAACATTAGGACAAATTTCAGGTTAGAAACATGTATAATTAACCAAAGCCAACAGTGACAAATTACACAAGCACAAAAGTTCTACTCGGGATGTAGAACAGGGTATGAACTCAAAATCTTCCTTTTAAATACTTGGCCCCCGAAACATACGGTAATTAACTTGTGGAAGGAAGACAATTTATCAAGCAACTCCATTTTTGGCTTGCTGGTGACAAAAGTCTGGAGGTTTTTATTTGCTGTAATTTCGTTAAAGACAAAAGTGTTTTTTCAAGAAGAAAATAAAAGGCCCATTTGATTGTTAGTTTATATGGTGAGCATGGAGTTGGGAGACCTGAAGGAAACAATCAGATGATCCTGGATAAAGAGCAGAGACATGTTTAAACATGATGATAACCAGAAGAAAGTTGACTTTTATTTGGAAGTTTTGAGTAGAAAATGCTTAGAGAAGGCTGACTTTTTGCAAGGACAGATGCCTGTTGAACTATAATAACATTTTCTAATACTCCTGTTGGATCCTGACGCCTCTTTAGACTCATCACAGACGTCTTGTCCTTATTTTTCACTAATTTTGAATAGCTATCAAGTGAACACTTGGTATCTTTAACAGCTGGCAAAGCCCAGAGTTGGTCTTTGGTTGGAAAGTCACTGTATTCATCACCCATGATGCCTTGATAGATTACCACAGCAAGGAATTATGGGAAATTTAAATGACTTCCCACCTGCCTCCACATGAAATATGCCAATACAGAATAGCTTTTCTCCCACATATTCCTTGGCTAAGTATCTCTTCTGACTTGGAACCCATCCTTTATCTATAACCTATAAGTGTGCTATGCTGCCTGTTCACACATTATATTAGTTTAGGGCTAAACCAAGATGACTAAAAATATTGTTGACAAATTCTGATTGCTAAGCCGTGATAGGGGCACACTGAGTTTTGATTTAGTATGCTGCCTGAATTAGTTAAAAGTCTGCATTTGTGATGGTATGTGGAAGGATCTTGAGGGATGAGGAGAAGGCATGTTGCCTAGGGCAGGGGTAGGCAACCTCGGCTCTTTTATGACTCATGGACTTCAACTCCCAGAATTCCTGAGCCAGCTATGCTGAGGGGAAAAAGAGAGATTTCCATGCTGAGCCATGCTGGCTCAGGAATTCTGGGAGTTGAAGTCCACGAGTCATAAAAGAGTCAAGGTTGCCTACCATTGGCCTAGGGAATGATCCGATAAAAGTTAGAAAAGCCCACAGCTGCTTAACAGTCATCAAAAGAAACTTAGGAAGGATCCACCCTAAATCAGTCAGGCAGTAAAAGAGAGTGGGAGATTTGTACTTTCAGACTTGCAAGATTCTGTTAACGTAGCCTTACAATAAAGTAGAATGAGATCCTCTGGCTGTGTTTCCCATTTGGTTTACCTGGGATAGCTAACAGCATTTTAGCCCACTCCAATTTCATAGATTAAGTTAGAACAGTGGATGAACTAATTGATACTAGGTCATCAGTCCACCACAATTTAAACAACTGCGCCTTGTACAATATGTAAATTTCCTTACATTTATAACAGCTTTCTTACTTGTCTAATGGAGTCAGTCAAAGCTCTGCAGTTGAGGGACACGGTTGTCAGGAAAGGCTGATAATAACAGACAGAGTAGAAGCCAGGAGGAGAATATCTCATGGATTCAAATATCATTATGCAAGTAATACTACTTAATTTGCCTGATTTATTTATCTAAGGAATTTATATGACCCCTACATGTGGACCCGAGATTCTGGGCAGCAGGCAATACATCAGAAAAACAAACAAAAGTGAACAATTGCAATTAAAATCCAAAACATTAATAGGTGACCTGGAAACTCAATTCTATCCTTCTCCAGATGTCATCATAACACCTTGTCACCTGTGTTCCTGGGTTGATGTTCATTACTGAAACCTGTAAGATACCTGGGCTACCAATTTCTTAGACTCTTACTATCTTCTTACATGCATCTGATTCCTTAAAGACACTTGAGCTACGACAGGCAACTTTTCAGTCAGAATTAAGTAGTCAATCATTTTCTTTCTATCATTAACAAGCAAAACAAAACAGTCACAACTGATTAAAGTAAAACAAGCCATGAAGTCCTAGAACAAAACAAGTGAAATGGCTAAAGTTAAAATTTAAGAATTTGGACGGTAAAAATTCTAATGAGGTAATATACAATTTATGCAAGGCAATTAAATGATTGTTTGGAATAATGGAATGGTAAAAATACTGCTCACATACAGAACCATTATAACACTAAAAGCCGTGGAAAAAACATTATTATAATAATTTATTATTATTATATCTAGACAAAATGCAGTGGTGTAATGTGTATGGATGAATAATACATAAGGAGTGATTATGGTTTCAAAATTAAAAAGAGTCCAATTACTGTCTACTGACTATTTTATCTATGCCGTTAAAGTGGCTCTAGTAGCTAGTGAAAATTAAGACCAAAATAAAATTCAATTGACAGTAAAACATTGCTATAAACTAGTGACTAAATGATTACAACAATCGGAGTTAACTTAACCTTTATTGATTGAAACTTGAAACTTTGATTCCCATCTCATTTCCTTTGAGTATTTGTTGTGTGATCCTTTCAACAACCAAATGGACTTATTTTTCCCAATATAAAGGGGAACATTCATTGATTCATTTATTAATTGTATTTGTAGACAGCCCACTCAGAAAAGCTGTGGGCAGCAGACAGAAAAATGATATGATTTTTTTTCTTTTAACTCCAGTCTCTCCAAAGGACTTCTGAACTTATCTCAAGGAATTGTGGCATTGTTCTTGATCATAAACCTTGGTTTATTGGGGAAAAAAAGATGATCCAGATAAACAAGAATATTGAAAAAAGTGTACATGGAAATGTATACACATCTTCATGATTGTTTTTACAATCAGTTTGCAAGAATGTTTGCAAACTGAGACAAAAATGAATGAATTTAAGATTGGATGTCAGAAATTGAATGTGAAATTTGACTAATTCCTCTCTAGGGAGATTCTCAATCATCCAGATCATGGTTGTCACATAGGTGCTTTTCCAAAAGGCACCCGGACTTTCTTTCTTTTTTCCCCCCACAGAAAATGTTTCTCTTCAGATCCAAGAAGCTTCGTCAGTTCTTCAGCCCTGAAGCTCCTAGCGTGAGAAGCAGAACGTTTTCAAGGGGAAAAAACCCAACAAAGTCCAGATGCCTTTTGGAAAAGCACCTTTGGGCTGACTAATTTCTCTATTCTGGATCTTCTATTAGATACATTTTAAAAATCATAAACTTTACAAATTAATGAGGTGTTGTATGAAGGCATTATTGTACCGTATATTTTATCGCCTGTCCTGGATTAGCTACTGATCAGCAAGTAGAACTTTCAGTGCCAGCCTATTTTTGCAACATCAGAAAAGCTTAGACTACTTACACAATAATAATACAACATGGTAACTTTTATATCTCCCCTCTTCCTTCCCTACCAAAAGAGAGGGAGGTTATCCATTAAATTGTACAAGCTGCTCTCAGCTTAAAAATCACAAAGTTTTGCCCACACAGGAGGTTAAAAAAAGGGGAACTGCAAATAGCAGGAAGTTACCCACCCCAAGGTGGACTTATATAACCATTCCCCAGCTGTGCAATGTTAATGTGCTGAACACACACACACACACATATGGAAAATGCAATGCAATGCAACCAGTGTGGAATTTGTCAATGTCTAAACACAACACATCTCAAAATAGCTTGCAGGGGAGGAATGTAAGCACTCAAGAGCTCCGTTCACATATAATGAAACGATAAAATACATCTTTAAGAAGGCAAGCACATTTTTCATGTGGCCAGTAAGAGGCATTTAAGCTCTGCCGGTCATTTTTAATAGTCTAGTAAATTCACAAAGATTTTTCCAAACTGCAGTGATGGAGAGTGAGTTAAATATGGTTTATTCCTGCTAACCTCATGCTATGTTCCAAGGGGAAGTCTCTTCAAAAGGGGTCTACCAAGTTTTTTTTAAAAAAAGAAAGAAAAAAAACCTTCTATGAAGAATTAAATACAAAAAGCAAAGAAAGTGAGGATTCCATGTTCTCTAAATGCAAAGCAAACATGTTCTATTCACCATTTCTAAAAAAAAACACTTTTCATGGTGCTGCATTCATTTCATCTCCAGTCCATAGCAGAGACAGCTTAAGTTCATATTTAGCTGGTCCAGTTTTAAAGGATTGTTTCTTCTTTTCTCCCAATATATTTTTTGGGCTGCGGACGTGATTTGCAGGCTTTCCTTAATACGCTGATTGAGGACATTATCTTGTGCTGGCAGGAGTCTGAGATATTGACCTCAGCTTCCTTTTGTAATTTTGATCTGACTTCTTCAGGAGTATCACCTGAATAATGTCTGACTACCATTTTCTGAAGAGAGAGAGAGAGAGAGATCATAACTATCTGTTGAAGTCCACACATCTTAAAATTGCTAAGGCTGAAGAAGATTGAGTTAGACAGTCCAATTACATCCCTTGAAACTCGGCTGTAGAAGAGACACCTTTGGAACAATTCTACAGTCGCAGCTTGATTATATCTCAATACATTCTGAATATGATGTACATATATATATATATTACATAGCTGGCACCCCCATTACTTCCAAATTAGTTTGCATTTAGGTTGATGATTCCATTACTGTGCAAACTGGGGGTTAGTAACCAAGAATAGGTGACTGAGGGAAGATGGCAGTTAAAAGGTGGTTTCGTTGTAGCTATCAGGATGGATAGGAGTTTAGGAACCTGTTCATCAGAATGAGTTGGAGTCCTTTCAAATACAGAAATGCTGTCCTGCAACATACAAAAGAACTAAGTAAAATTACTCCTACTACCTTCGAAAGAACTCAGTCCCCCTATAAGATTCAGTTATGTAACTGCCCTATTTGAGCTCAGAACGTGTGTTTGAATGACACTCTCGTCAACTCTTGGGGAAACAACACCTCTCCCCAGCTAAACTGAGCAGCAAGAGAGGTAGAACAGCAAAATCCCATCTGAAAGTGGCAAAGACAGATAGGAACCTATCCACTGGACACTTGCATCTGACACATGTAGTACATTTTTGTAGGAATCATTCCTTGCAACCTTGGAATAAAATCCTAGGTAATGTAGAACTGGATTCCTAATGATTTCAATGAGACAGCCATATCATTTTCTGGGCAACAGTACATGTAGTCCCATGTATTTTCCCAGGCAAGGGAGTTAAGGCGGGATCAAAAAGTCAGTGCCGTCCTAAGCATACGGACACACTCCAACTATGTTGGCGATGTCCATTTTGCTCTCCAAATTCATGGAGACCTAACCCTAACCCTAAGTGGATTTGACCCCCCAATGGGATTTTCCCATGGCTTTTCTCATGAAACATAGATAAAGCAATATTGAGAAGTCATTACCATCCTAAGCATACCTACACACTGGGAATTGTAGGTAAGGTGGCCTTGTAAAGTTAGTGCCCTCCTAAGCATACCCACATGCTCCAAATCCATTGGCAAAACCAATTTTTTTCTTTGAATTCAAGAGACCTTATCCTAACCCTAAGTGGATTTGCCCCCCCCCCATGTATTTTCCCAGGAAATATAGATAAGGCAGACTCAAAAAGTCACTGTCCTTCTAGGCATACCAACACACTATGTATCTGTTGGTCATGTCCATTTTTCTCTCTAAATTCATGGAGACCTAACCCTAAACCCAAATAGATTTGCCCCCAATGGGATTTTCCCAGCTCCTAGTCAGCCATCTCTAGGCCAATGAACAATGTATGGCTTCTCAGTATTTTGCTGCCACTGCCTATTCCAAAGAAGTTCTGCAAAAAAAACACCCTCTGTAAACCCATGAGGTATGTATGGCAACCATTCCTCAACCATTCCCCTTTGGTCTTCCCTGGTCATGTATTTTTAACATGGCAATCGGTCTTCCTTGATGGCCTTCCCCATTGTTTTTAACTAGGGCAATTGTTTAATCTTTTTTTAATGTTTGTATTTGCTATTTTATTCTGCCCTGTGAACCGCCCTGAGTCCTCAGGGAGAAGGGCGGTATATAAATGTTATTAAATTAAATTAAATTAAATAAGCACAGGTAAGTCGGCGTAGAGAGCAGGCTGAGTTTCCCCTGTGCTGATTTTGTATTCTCATCTGTGCCTCAGGAAGGAGCTTGCACCAAACTGGATGAAGACATCTTGGATATTCCATTAGATGATCCAGATGCCAATGCAGCTGCTGCCAAGATCCAGGCCAGTTTCCGTGGCCACATGACTAGGAAGAAGATTAAGGGGGGTGAAATTGAACGTAAAAGCAAGGACGCCGAGTGTACAAACAGCACCCGGACTGGAGACTTGCGCAATGGAGATTAAGCAGCCAGGTAAGGATTCTCCTCATCTCTTCCTGATAACATAACAATTTCAAGCTATTGTGAAATAGCTTTTCCTAAGTGCCAACTATGTCCTACTGTTTGTCCCTGCAAAAATAACCCTGTGAGACCATGACAGACTGGCCAGAGTGAAAAGCTCAGTACCTATAGTTAATTCTTACATCTAACTGGCCCCACCGGAGCAGGAAGGCAGGGAATGTTGTGGGCTCCAACTGTCAAGGAAATACATCTGGTGGGATCTAGCCGAAGGACCTTCTCTGTGATGGCTCCCTCTGTTAGGCATACCATTCACCCAGAGATAAGATTGGCCCCGCCCAGTTGCTTTTCTGCAAAGCCTTGAAGACATGGTGTTGTCAGTAGGCTCGGGGACCCAATTCTAAGCCAATCAAGTGTCTTGTTTTATTAAGGGTTGGGGGAAGGTGATTTTTTTAACTGTGGATTTTTAATGTTGGAGTCACTGTGTGTGAATTGGGATGCTATATCGGTTTGTTTAATAAATAAATAATACCAACAAAAGGGAATATTTCTAGCCCTGTGGCGTCCTTGGTGCTGTCTGAGCTTGGTTGTTTTCTTCCAAACATTTCATCACCCAACTAGGTAACATCATCAGCGCTTAAAAAGAGCCAAGCTCAGAGAGCACTAAGGACCCCACAAATAAAAGAAATAAACAAATTCTAGTTTGCTTTAGTGCAGAAAACTGGACAAAGATTTGTACTGCAGCATATCAAAACATAAGTGCTACTGGGCTCACGGCATCTTATTTTTCAATGGCTGTTCCCAAAATTGGCTAGCTGCCCATGGTATCTATTTCTGTACGCTAGAAACTTCTGAGATTTTTCCATAACAAAAATGTCCATCTTCCTTCCTGCTGGGTTCATTTTATCCTAACAAAAAGCAGCAGTATTGAATGTCTACACACAAAGGAACATTAAGATGCTGTAAAACATACTGAGTGATGTGCTACACACAAACTCAGGTCAGCTTGAACTGAACTCATGAACCACCATAACAAAAAATCCTTGGTGATTCTTACGTAAACAAAAGCAAAGGACTCGTGACGAACTAGCCAGGCTGGTAAGCTTGTCCTGGGTGCGCTTCATCCATTGACAATCTGGGGCAGGAGTCTCATAGGAATTGAGAGCTGGAGGGAGTGTGTCTGCTGAGTACATAACAAAAACACTAGCTTAGAAGGCTTTGCCCTACATACTTAGCCAGAGTAAGGCTTAATTGTCACTCCTATCTGTAGCTTCTGTGGCAGACCTGTGCATTTTATGGCCTCTGGGTCACATTCAGCCCTTTGGCTGTCCCTGTCCGGCCCACATGAAGGTCAATCAGAAACTGGAAATAAAACGTAAATAAGATGTAACATGCCTTCTTACCAGTGGCAGCTACTCAAAATCATATGGGTTACTGCTTTTTATAACACAATAAAATTAATGTTCAGCAGAATTATGTTCGGCCTATTGGTTTGACCCTCCATACCAGTCCCAGTGTCTCATGGGACCCCTTGGGAAAATTAATTGCCCATCCCTCTTCTACGGGCTGAACGGAGACAAAGGGCACCCAGTAGAATCTTCCACAATGGCTGCCCCATTTTTCCATTTCATCTGCTTACTCCATCTCCTGTGCTATTCTTCAACTTTTAGGAAGCTTCTGTAATACTCTTTTGCACCTACCGGTGTGGTCTTTGTAATGTATTGGGCCTAGTTTGACTAAGTTGTACCACGTGGGTTTGGTTGCTGTGAGATTGCTTAAGCAGAGAGTTGGGTAATGGTCGCCAGCTCCTCAGACAGTCAGTCTCCAGGACAGCCATTGGTTGGCTCTAGGGTGGCAATAGATTGCTTTAAACCTATTGGCCGCCGCCTAGTGGCTGGAGTATAAATAGCTGCGTTGCAGCTCTGTTTCTCAGTTCAGTTCCAGCCTTTCAATAAAAGCATGTTCCTGCCTGAACTCTCTCACCTCGTCCCCTGCTTTCCAGCAAGAACCCAGGACACAACAGTCTGCATGGAGGACCTGGGTCAAGAAGTCAAGTTGGCAGCTACAATCTTGGGGCTGATGCCTTGCCCTTGTCACATTTTTTTTTTAGCCTAGCATCTTGACATTTTTTTTTTTTGCCCTTTAGGATTGATTTAACAGCCGCTGGGAAAAAAGGTTGTGAAATAGGGTCGGTCACATGGGTAACCTGCTTTGTGACCATCATGACTTAAAAGCTGTAATGGGCAGGTTCCAAAATGAGGACTGCCTGTATTCAGTTCAGGAAAGGTTAATGGCAGAACAAATTCTTGCCTATTTTTCCCCAGCTCTCAACTGAGGTGGCCGATGCAATGTGCTCTCAGCTGTTCTTTGTCTGCTGACTTTAAATTAGCAATATTTCACAAGCTGTGACAATGATGGATTAATGATAAGGCAGGCTGGATTTCTGTTTCTCTTCTTGGAGCAAATGATGCCTTTGAGCAGTCAAATAATAGGAGGGTCTACTATTTTTAAAGCTCAAAAAAAACTTTTAATCTTTGAGGGGTCATGTGGGGCTAGTGGGTTACAGTCTGGGAAGCAGACAGAGCTAAGGGAAAACCTATTTGATCTCATTATAAATCTGGCTCAACATAAAACGAATTACAGAAACAAGTAGGATAACTTCCATGAAGTAACCTTCCTTGCTGTAACATTCAAGATGAAAAAAGGGTCACAACTTTTAGAGGGGTGCTGGGGGGGGTTGGTCTCGAAGAGGAGCACTGGAGATTCCAGCTGTCCACCTTTACATTGCTACATTACAAAATTCTGTCCAATGATAAATTTCATTAATGGTTTCAAGGTAGGATAAATATAATCAGGGGCAGGTGATATGGCTAGTAAAATAAGGCAGCCCAAACAAACAAACAAACTTTGTACGAAATTCTGAGTTCTGGGGTCTTTTCATCCAGTTGTTGCGGGATGCAACTGAGCTTCAAGACATTTGACCTTCAAGATGATCCAAACTCTCCTCAGAAGCAATGTTTGATTATTATGCAATAAAGGAAGACATCATTTCCCTCCCACCTTACAAATCTGGAGAAAACTATATTGAAGCTCTGACATGCAATGAAAGAAATCAAGGTGCTTTTTAAACAATCTCCTCCAGTTAGGATGTGACCTATTTAAGCGTTCTGTTGAACCGGGCATCAAGCAATGCAGGTGCTGAATATTCTATTTTTCTCGGACAGTGGGGCTGAATGATAAAATCAGGATAGTTTTAGAAATACAGGTTGCTGCTGCTTTCATTGGAATGACAAATGGAGTGGTCAGGGGTCTCACCACAAGTTCTGTCCCTTGGAGGCCTGCAGGCAACTTCGCAGTACTCAAGGAGAGAAGCAACCTAGAACTAAGAATTTTCCTGACAGTGAGAACAATTAATCAGTGGAACAACCTGGAACAACCTGCCTCCAGAAGTGGTGGATGCTTCAACACTGGAGGTTTTTAAGAAGACATTGGACAATCATTTGTCTGAAATGGTATAGGGCAGGGGTGTCAAACTCAATTTCATTGAGGGCCGCATCAGCATGGCGGTTGCCCTCAGGGGGCCGGGTGGGTGTGGCCAGGGTGGGCGTGGCCTACTGGGTGGGCGTGGCTAGAGTGCGTATGGCCTACGGGGTGGGCGTGGCCAGCTCTACATCGTTCGAATCAAGGGTGCCTATGGGGGCCTGAGCAGGAGTGGGACAGATCTTGGGGTCTCTGGCAGAAGGAGGGTCTCTGGGCCAGGGCCAAGGTAGTGGGGGGCGTTCCCTCACTGTTTCCAGGATAGCTTCGCGGGCCACATGAAACCACTTTGCAGGCCGGATCCGGCCCCCGGGCCTTGTGTTTGACATGTCTGGTATAGGGTCTCCTGCTTGAGCAGGGGGTTAGACTAGAAGACCTCCAAGTCACTTCCAACTCTGTTATTCCATTATTCTCAATACATGAAGAAAAGATTCACCCTGTTTTCATCAGCTTTTTCCCTAGGTTGAAATGTCCCATTCTTCTCAAAGGCATTGTCAAAATTGTGGAGATGAGTGAGTCCACCAGATGTGACCAATATGGAGCTTTAGCTGGCAGTCACCCGGAGTCAGCACTGATTTAAAGGTACCCCCTTCCCACGGCAACCCCATCCCACCAAAAATCTTATCAACTTTTCTCTCTTTTGAAATGATTGCATTCTGTTCCATCTTCCAAGAAGCAAGCTAATACCGGACCGTTGTTGTTTTTTTTCCTTTGAGGAAGAAGAAAACGTTTTGCTTCTCATGCAACAAACTCCATCCGTTTTTATTATTATTTTTTAAATTAATTTATAATATAAAATACAAAAATGCAAAAGAAAATAGTAGGAAAGATAGGGGAGGGAAAAGTGTAGGAAAAAGGGGGAAAAAGAAAGAAAAGGCATTGACTTCCAACTCCCTTTGGTGCAGTAGAATAAGATAATAACATCAAACGTCAACGTTTTATTTTTACACAATAGTATAAAGTAGGTCTTTCTATAACAACAAACCTATCTAATCGGTAAAACCCAAAATCAACGTTTCATTTTTTCTCCCCCTCAAGCACAAAGTCCAGAAGCACTTTCCAAGTAGAAACAAAAGTAATTCAGTGGTGGGATCCAGCCGGTTCGCATCACTTCGGCAGAACCGGTAGCTAACTTTTTGTTGCCCAGGCCCAGAATGGACTTCCGGAAGTGGCATCCACACACAGAGAGAACCGGTTGTTCCCCTATTTGAATCCCAGCACTGAAGTAATTGTATTTTGTTCTTTAATCAAAGCAGTCAAGCTTCATCAGTTCTGATGGCAGGGAGAAATAGAAGAATAGGTTTTCTTCTTCTTCCACAAAGGAAAAAAAAAAGCAACAACAGTCCGGTTGCCTTTTGAAGGAAAAAAAGCACCTTTCAAACAAATATGACCTGGATGACTGAGAATCTCCACAGCGAAAAGATGC